>NC_092509.1:88608516-89823932 GCF_047511675.1 Marmota flaviventris
AGTAAGAGCATAAGCAGAACTCAAATCATCTGTAGTTCTCAGCTAAAAGGCTTAAAACTAGCACATCATTACTTCTTTAGCAAACTATTAGCCACAGCTATTAGACTCAGAGTGGGTAAGGAGCACACAATTCTGGCTCGGGCTATGGATAAAGAGTGACTATTAATTGAAATCATTAATGCAAACACTCAAAGGACTTTTGATAATGCAAGTCAGATTCTCCATAAGAGGTTGAATTTTGTTTGTTTCCTTAGAGAAAGCAAAACAAACATTAACTGTTTTAGTCAGAGTTGTCCAGAGGAACTTAACCAATAGAAGGTACATATAAATAAAAGGAGACTTATTAGACTTGCATACACAACCAGTGGTTGAATAATCCCACAATGGTCCTCTGTAGGCTGGAGAGTGGGTAAAACAAGTGCTGTTGAGTCAAAGAAGTTAAAAACCTTAGAATGAGAGGGACCAAAGATCCAGTCTGTAATAATCAATTTGAATTGTCAACTTGATTGGATTAAGAGAAGCCCATGATTAAGAGGCTTATGGTACCATCAATGTTGGTGTATCTAGAAATGATTGGCATGTGGGATAACTGACTGAAATGGAGACCCTCCCTAAGGATGAGAAGCACTGTCCAAAAGGATGATGGCCTGGATGGAATAAAAGTTGGAAGACAAAGGAAGCAGCAGCAGATGAGAGATGGATTTTTCTTGAACGTGTTCTTGATTGCTGCTACAATGGTCTCGGGATATTGGATTCTTGATTCTTTACTCTTCCAAAGCTGACTCTGCCAGTGATTCTCCAGAAGCCTTTGATCTAAGACTAGGGTAGCATCATTGATTCCTCTTGTTCTGCGGCTCCAGTCTCTTGAACTGTGCAGCTACTGATTCTTCCAGCTTTCCAGCCTGCGGACATCCATTTAGACCATACAGTTTCTGGTCACATAAGCCAACCTAATTAGTCCCTTTTTATAATCATACTTCCTGTTGATTCTGTTTCCCTAGAGAACCCTGAGTAATACACACTCCAAGGTCAAAGACCTGTAAATCACTTGGAAAGTCATTGGTGCAAGTCCGTGTTCAAGGGCTGAAGAATATGGCGTCCGATATCCACAGCTGATGGCAGTAGCAAAAAAACTCACCTCTATAATGAGTTGAGAGTGTACTGCCCAAGTCCCCCCCCCACACCACCACCACCAATTCTAATGCTTTTTGTTCAGTTCAGGCCCTCAGTCCATTGACTACTGTGGCCTACATTCAGAACCAGGTTTCCCCACTTAATTTGCTGGCCTCTGTGCCAATCTTCTCTGTGAGTACCCTCAAAACTTACCCAGAAATATGTTCTAAGACTTTTCTAGACTTCTTTCACTCTAGTCATTTTGACAAACATGACTAACCACTGGAAGCTCTGTTGTATATTTTCACTTTTATAATTGAGCAGTGTTTAATCACTGCATATTAAGTCACTAAAAGTATGCATTTTTGAATCAGACAGCTAGAGATTTAATCTCTACTTGGATTTACTTGGACATAGTTACTTATCTTCCAGACCATTTATTTTCTGTAAAATTTGAAGATTGATGCAAAATTTTCAAGGAGTTAATACTTTTATGGGTGATGTCTTAAGAATCTGTGCCTTATTTGGGTATGCAATAGACTTATTTTTATTACTATAAGTACTTTTAATCCATCATGGTAAGGTGTCTGAATATTGTCATACACATGTGTATCAACACCTACTTGGGAAGCTGAGACAGAAGAATCACAAGTTTGAGATCAGCCTAGTAAGGATCCAATCTCAAAATTTATAAATAAATAAATAAATAAATAAAAGGGGCTGGGACTCTAGCTTAGTGAGCATGAGTCCCCAGATTCTATCTTTAGTATCAAAGAAAAAAATAAGATAAAAGATGAGATTTTATTTTTACTAAGTGGAGATATACATCTTTTGTAGTAATACAAAAGTTGGGGAAAGTTATGCTGTATTACATCATAGGATCCTGCTACATTTTACTTCCCAAGAACCTGAGTGATGTCTACACGATTTAGTTTTGGTGAACTCTTTGTCCAAGATAAATATGCTTTCTATAGGGACAGTAAAATTAGGTTTTTCAGTAATAAAACACGATTTTTCAGGTAGCACTCACCCATGTTCTTAGGAGAGCCAAATAAGAATTATTCTTTGATTAGTTTTAAACTTTTTACAACATTTATGCAAAGATTATCTTCTTCACTATCATCATCAAAATCAGTATCTACTGATTTTTACTCTGTCAGATATTGATACTTCCAAGGTCCTTCTATTATCTTCCTTACTTCTAAAAAGTAAATATTTAGGTAAAATTAGAGAAGAAAAACAACCGTACTAATACATTTTTAAATCAGAGAAGCACTACATAATTTAGAAAATAAACATTAAAAATATAAAGCACAAAGTATCCCCTAGACCCCTGGACAACCATCATAATCATTTTATTACAAATCGATATTTGTGGATAAAATTTTTAAAATGTTCTCAAAATTTATTTTTCAGTGAAAATTTGCTTTTTAATTAATGTATGTCAATGATATAAATTACCCAGTCTGTCAAAGGCCTGAAGAGAAAACAAAGGCAGAAATGGGACCTCTATTTTCTCCTGCCCTTAGACATCAGGGCTCCTGGTGCTCACCCCTTAGGGATCAGAGCAGGACTTCCACTCTCTCCACTCTTACTTCTCGTCTGACTTCTTTGGGTTTGGACTACAACTGTACCCGCAGCTTCCCTGGACATACAGCCTGGCAGAATATGGAGTTTCCTGTCTCCATCATCATGTGACCCTGTCCCTTTGTAATGAATTTTTTTCCATATGTCTACATAGACCTTACTGGATCTGTTTTTTTTTTTTTTTTTTTTTTTTTGTGTGTGTGTGTGTGTGTGTGTGTGAGTTTCTTTTGGGGGTTGGGGTGGGGGCAAAAATTGCACTGAGTGCATGTACCAATTGCATTATCTTTTTATGTGCATTCTACCACTTCTTTCAAGAAGGAGATCAGAGGCTAGAAGACAAGAGAAGACTGGTGGTGAACACTGATGAGATGATTGTTTTGGTGGGGTTCAGGAAAAATGACTGCTTTTAGATAGTACTTCCACAGGTTCATACATAACCAAAACTCTTCTAAATATCCTTTGAGAGTTCCTAGATATAAATTAAATTAGTTTTATAAATCTTTTTCTATCCTTGGTTTTCACGTGTTTCTGGAATGTTTCATTTTAAAATTAGTCAAAGTAGAAAGATGTTAGCTTGCAGAGATGAGGTTCAGAACTGATGGTGATTTTTCTTTATTTCCTTAGCTATTCTGTTTGGTTATGCTAGAATAATCTGCTCATATTTGAAATAAAAGTCTGGCCAAATATCAGATCTGTGATCTTAGATCCCAGTTCTATGGAACTTGTTCTTCATCTAATCTTCTGTTTAATGAAGCCACTGAATGTAGGGACACTTCTCTTTAAATATTTCTGTTTTTTTTTTAACCTAACTTGAAAATTCAGATATGATAATATGATTGTTGTTGAGCTTATTATGGGACCCTGGAAAAATGATAAAGGAACACTACTTGAAGTGGGTAGGAGGTTTGGGTGAGACTCGCTTTGTCAGCTCTTTATTATTTTCTTCCTAAGGGTGATGATTTTTCTTGCTAGAAGTATCCCAGGTAAGTGACTCTCAGATGCTACTGCTCTGCTCTCAATTATTGATTCCAACAAAAATATTACCAAATATCACTATGGTTTGTACTTATTTCTCACTTTTCTGAATAAGAGTTATCATTGTGTTTGCTTTAGGGTCTGTCATATTTATGGACAGTCTGATGAAATGTGACATAGTTTTTAGCCATTTTGTTTCTGTATTACCAGTGTGTATATAGTTTCTTCTTAAGTGCTATGATAAGCAGAAGAACAATCCTTCAGAGATAGCATATCCTGACTATGGGAACGTATTAATATTACCTAATAAAGAAATAAGATATTTTCAGATATGATTAAGGTAAGACTCTGGAGATTAAGAGATTATCCTAGTTTATCCAGATGGGATTTAAACATAATCTCGAGGCAGAGTGGGATTAAATAGAAAGATGAGGAAAAGGTCATTTGAAAACAGAGAAGGGGTACATTGATATAGCCCAAAGCCAAGGAGTACTGGAAGCCAACAGAAGCTGGAAGAGGCAAGGAATGTATTCTAATAGAGACCTCAGAGGGATGGTGGGCCTGCACACACTGGATGTGGCCCAGTGATGATTTCAGACATCTGGCCTCCAAAACCTTCAGACCATACAGTTCTGTTTGCATCGGTTTGTTAAAAATTTGTGATGATGTTTCATGGCAGCCACAGGAATACAATGCTTTGCAATTAAAATGCTTCTAATTAAAAACCATTCAAGAATTAAACACAAGACTAATGCCAGGGTCCCTGTTCCACAGTTCATCAGTAAAATGAAATAGATTACAGATGATAGGAACAAAGTTTGAAAAAAACAAACACACACACACACACACACACACACACATATATATATATGTATATGTATATATATATATATATACATATACATATATATATATATACATATATATAGAGAGAGAGAGCGCACACTGCATATTTACTTCTTTCTTGATATTTTCTCTTTGGATGAACAGACGAAACATTTTATTTATTTTTAAGAAATTTTTTATAGAGATGAGGTATTGTGGTTAGTAATGTCTGTATCAGCATCACACTAATTTGGCTTTATCAGTGACATATGTTGATGTTATCTTGTTGTTTCCCTTTAGAATTTCAATCTTCCATTTTATTTTGTTCCAACTTTGTTTCTTAGTGCTTATAGTTCTTACTTGTTTCAGGATTTGCAGCTCTCCAGATTCCTCAGAGATCAAAAGAGTACAATGTTTGTTTACATCTCAATATCAGTCTCTCCTGTATACCATTCCTGATACTTCTTCATGTGCTTGAAGCACACTTCATATTCTGCAGCACAAGCATGCATTAGAATACATTTACATGGAAAATAGAATAAAAATTCAGCAGCACTCCATTTCACTTAAATACATGCACAAAAACTGATTTCCAATGAATTTTAATTAGCGTTTTTAGAATGTGTTAATTATATTTTTATAGAAAATTTTCAATGGACCCTAAATTTTTAATGGACACACTAAATTTTAAAAGTAAATTTTTAAAAGTTATTGCCAATTTATATATCACACACAAATATGGTGAAAACATCTTGAAATTCTTCCTTTTTTAGGGAAAAAAACCAAATTATTTCATAAAAGGAAAGCTCTTATGGTTAAAATAAACTGTGGATTTTATGTCCCTAATATTTATTAAAATGTGCTTATGTTTGTTTATTGATACTGATTTTTTTTTTTATGTTTTGGAAGCATTTTCTAAAAAGTGGCATGTAACCATTCAAGCCACATAGGTTTCTTTTGATTTTCTGTTTCTTGAACGTTCAAAACAGATACCCTTCAGGAATATTTCCAGTGCTATTCTTTTTATCTGAACTGTCTTCCCCAATCCTGTCCTTCACTCCTTTCCTCACTTATGTAAATGTCATCTTATCATAGAAGCCTTCGCTGAATACTGTCTGAAATATTCATTATACTCTACATTTCTTATGCCAGTTTTGTACTTTCTTTAATCACCTGAAATAGTATGTATTTGCTATTTTTGCAGTGTTTCTTTTATCTCTCCTCCCATTTTCTTACTCTCTAGACTACAGAAAGGGCAAGCAGTGACTATTTGTTTATTTGCATAACCTCACAACCTAAAACACAGCTGGGATAAACTGAGGATTTAATAATTTTTGGTTTAATCGTAAAATAATGGCTGCCTTTAAAAATGTGTTTATATTTAACAAACATTTTGTCAGGAATATGTGAATAGTGATCTGGCTAACCAGGTTTGATTCACTCTTCACCAATGACTTTACCAAATCTTCACATCATGTGTTAGAGATGGTGCTGAAGTCTGTTGTGCAACCCTTGCCCAATACTATATGCCTCCATTCTTCTCTCAGATGCTTTTGAAGATAGTTTTAGCAGTTTGTAGCTATATATGCTTATTTTGAATTTTTTAGCTTCATGTTGTCACATTTTAATTTTGTCTATATAAGAAGTATTAAATGGCGATTTGTTTTTAAATATATACATTTCTTCTTCATGAACCATATGATTTGATAATTTTATTATTTTTAAGACATTTTTAATATCCTGGCTAGCATTTCTTTGTTGGGAATGATCATTTGCAAACAGTTTCTCTGAAGTAGCATCTCACCTTTGATGATTTATGGTAACTTTTCCTATGCAGAAAATTTAATTTGTATAAATATATTCAAAACTTTAATTTTTTTTGGATTCTTTGTAGTATGTCCAAGAAATCCATCCCTAGACCAGAGTCAAAAAGATATCTCATTTATTGATTTATTCTTTGTTCCACTTGGAATTTATAGTAGAGTTTTGTGTGAAGTGGAAGTTTAAATTTACTTTTAATTTTTTTTTTAATATGAACAAGCAGTTGTCTCAACATGATTGAATGATTTAAACATTATTTGTAATGCCATTTCAGGAATGATTCAGGTTTCCAAACAAGTGTAAGTCTGTTTCAGGACAATTAATTTTATGCCAAAAATTAAAGTATGCATCTTTTTGTTTCTACTATTTCATTTTAAATGCTGCAACTTTATAAACTCTTTTGTTGTTGTTCCTCTAAGGACTTCATTACTCCTTCATTTCTGAAGATAAATTTTCACTGAATATAAAATTAGATAATGATGGGAATTTTTCTTTCAACATCATAAATATTTCAGTCTTCTTTTTTTTCATTGGTCCTTTTTAGTTATGCATGACAATAGAATATATTGTGACATTATTATATTTTCATTACCCTCCCTTCCTCCCACTCCCTCTAGTCTATTGTTCTTTCTGCTATTTACTTATAGGGTTTTTTTCTAAGTAGTGTCTTGTGGATATACATGATGTTGAGATTTACAATGGTATATGCATATATGTACATGTGAAATTTAGATCAGATTCATTCTATTGACTTTTGCTATCCAATCTCTACTACCTTCCTTTATTCCCAATTGTCTACTCCTCTAATCTTACTTCTATTCCCTGTCTCTCTCATTTTGGATTAACTTCCCAATAGCAGAGGAAACATTTGACTTTTGACCTTTGGGGACTAGCTTTTTTCACTTAGCATAATAATTCTAGTCCCATCCATTTACCAGTAAATACTATAAAGTCAATATTTTATTGTGGCTGAGTAATACACCATTGTCTTGTGTGTGTGTATGTGTGTGTGTGTGTGTGTGTATCTTATTTTCTTAATCCATTTATCTGTTGAGGGGCACCTAGGTTGGCTTCATAGTTTAACTACTGTGAATTGTGCTGTTATAAACATTGATGTGGCTGTGTCACTGTAGCATACAATTTTTAAATCCTATGAATATATACTGAGGAGTGGGATAGCTGGGTCATATGGTAGTTACATTCCTAGTTTTTTGAGGAATCTCCATACAGCTTTCCAGAGTGGTTGTACTAATTTGCAATCCCACCAAACATGTATGATTGTACCCTTTTCCCTACATCTTACCAACATTTATTGTTACTTGTATTCTTGATGGTCATCATTCTGACTAGAGTGAAATGAAATCTCAGTGTAGTTTTAATTTGCATTCCCCTAATTGTTAGAGGTGTTAAACATTTTTTTTCATTTATTTGTTGAACATTAATATATCTTCTTTTAAGTAGTATTGGTTTAGTTCCTTTGTCCATTTATTGATTAGGTTATTTGTTCGCTTGGTGTTGAGTTTTTTGAGCTCTTTGTATATCCTGGATATTAATGCCCTATCTGAGGAGCTAGTGGTAAACCTGGTTCTCTTTTCATACTCTTGATTGTTTCCTTTGTTGTGAAGAAACTTTTAATTTGATGTCATCCCATCTACTGATTTTTTATTTTACTTCTTGCACTTTGAAATCCTATTAAGGAAGTCAGTTTTTGATCCAACATGTTGGAATGTTGAGCCTACATTTTCTTCTAGCAGACATAGTGTTTCTGGCCAAATACCTACCTGGGTCTTTCATCCACTTTGAGTTGAGTTTTATGCAAGGTGAGAGATAGGGTTAAATTTCATTTTGCTATATATGGATTTCCAGGTTTGCCAGCACCTTTTGTTGAAGAGGCTATCTTTTCTATATCATGTTTTGGACCATTTTTAGTACGCCATCACTCTATTTATGTGGGTTTGTCTCTCTTCTATTCCACTCCATTGGTCTTCATATCTGTTTTGGTGCCTGTATGCTGCTTTTATCATTACTATAGCTCTATATAGACTAATTTGAGAGCTGCTATTGCAAAGCCTCCTGCTTCACTTTCCTTGCCAAAGATTGCTTTCACTATTTAGGGACTCTTATTTTTCCAAATGAATTTCATGACTGCCTTTTTGCTTTCTGTGAATAACATCAACAAGATTTTGATGAGAATTGCATTGAAATGGTATAGGGCTTTTGGTAGTATGGCCATTTTGAAAATATTAATTCTGCTTATCCAAAAACAAGGTCTTTCTCTTTTATATGATCTTAAATTTCTTTCTTTAGTGTTCTATAGATTTTATTGTAGAAGTCCTTTGCTTCTTTTTTAAGATTGAGAGATTGAGTCCCAAGTTTTTTTGATTGTTAGATTTTTTTTTCTTTTTTAGGCTATTGTGAAAAGGGATTTCCTTTTGCAAAAAGTTAGATTTCCTTTTCAGCAGATTCATCATTTGGCTATAGGAATGTGATTGATTTATGTATGTTAGTTTTGTATCTTGCTCGTTTGCAGAATTCATGTTTGAGCTTTACAAGTCCTCTGGTGGAGATTTTTGGGTCTTCTAAATATAGAATCATTTTGTCAGAAACAGATATTTTGAGCTCTTATTTTCCAGTTCATAGTCCCTTCGTTTGACTAATTGCTCTGGATAGAATTTCAAGGACTACGTTGAACACAAGTGGTGAAAGTGGGCATCTCTGTCTTATTCCTGTGTTTGGAGAAAATGCTTTCAGTTTTTCTCCATTCAGAATAATGTTGTCCTTGGGTTTGTCAGATGTAACCTTTCCAAAGTTGAGGTAAGTTTCTTCTATCCCTAGTTTTTCTATCTTTTTAACATGAATGGGTGCTATACTTTGTCAAATGCTTTTTCTGCATCTATTGAGATAATTGTGTGATTTTCTTGTCTCTGCTTATGTGGTCAATCACATTTATTGATATCCATATTTTTTTAAATTTTTTATTGTTGGTTGTTCAAAACATTACAGATTTCTTGACATATCATATTCCACACTTTGATTCAAGTGGGTTATGAACTCCCACCTTCACCCCATACACAGATTGCAGAATCACATCAGTTACACATCCATTGATTTACATATTGCCATACTAGTGTCTGTTGTGCTCCGCTGCCTTTCCCATCCTCCACCCTCCCCCCTCCCCACCTCTCCCCTCCCCTCCCCTCCTCTCTCTCTACCCCCTCCACTGTATAACCCTGAGGGTCTCCTTCCATTTCCATGCAATTTCCCTTCTCTCTCCCTTTCCCTCCCACCTCTCATCCCTGTTAAATGTTAATCTTCTTCTCCTGCTCTTCCTCCCTACTCTGATCTTAGTTACTCTCCTTATATCAAAGAAGACATTTGGCATTTGTTTTTTAGGGATTGGCTAGCTTCACTTAGCATAATCTGCTCTAATGCCATCCATTTCCCTGCAAATTCTATGATTTTGTCATTTTTTAATGCAGAGTAATACTCCATTGTGTATAAATGCCACATTTTTTTTATCCATTCGTCTATTGAAGGGCATCTAGGTTGGTTCCACAGTCTTGCTATTGTGAACTGTGCTGCTATGAACATCGATGTAGCAGTGTCCCTGTAGCATGCTCTTTTTAGGTCTTTAGGGAATAGACCAAGAAGGGGAATAGCTGGGTCAAATGGTGGCTCCATTCCCAGATTTCCAAGAAATCTCCATACTGCTTTCCAAATTGGCTGCACCAATTTGCAGTCCCACCAGCAATGTACAAGTGTACCCTTTTCCCCACATCCTCGCCAGCACTTGTTGTTGTTTGACTTCATAATGGCTGCCAATCTTACTGGAGTGAGATGTTATCTTAGGGTGGTTTTGATTTGCATTTCTCTGACAGCTAGAGATGGTGAGCATTTTTTCATGTACTTGTTGATTGACTGTATGTCCTCCTCTGAGAAGTGTCTGTTCAGGTCCTTGGCCCATTTGTTGATTGGGTTGTTTGTTCTCTTATTGTCTAATTTTTTGAGTTCTTTGTATACTCTGGATATTAGGGCTCTATCTGAAGTGTGAGGAGTAAAGATTTGCAGATGATATGATTCTATACCTAGCAGACCCAAAAGGCTCTACAAAGAAACTATTAGAGCTAATAAATGAATTCAGCAAAGTGGCAGGATATAAAATCAACACGCATAAATCAAAGGCATTCCTGTATATCAGCGACAAATCCTCTGAAATGGAAATGAGGACAACCACTCCATTCACAATATCTTCAAAAAAAATAAAATACTTGGGAATCAACCTAACAAAAGAGGTGAAAGACTTATACAATGAAAACTACAGAACCCTAAAGAGAGAAATAGAAGAAGATCTTAGAAGATGGAAAAATATACCCTGTTCATGGATAGGCAGAACTAACATCATCAAAATGGCGATATTACCAAAAGTTCTCTATAGGTTTAATGCAATGCCAATCAAAATCCCAATGGCATTTCTTGTAGAAATAGAGAAAGCAATCATGAAATTCATATGGAAAAATAAATGACCCAGAATAGCAAAAACAATGCTAAGCAGGAAGTGTGAATCAGGCGGTATAGCGATACCAGACTTCAAACTATACTACAGAGCAATAGTAACAAAAACAGCATGGTACTGGTACCAAAACAGGCGGGTGGACCAATGGTACAGAATAGAGGACACAGAAACCAATCCACAAAACTACAACTATCTTATATTTGATAAAGGGGCTAAAAGCATGCAATGGAGGAAGGATAGCATCTTCAACAAATGGTGCTGGGAAAACTGGAAATCCATATGCAACAAAATGAAACTGAATCCCTTTCTCTCACCATGCAAAAAAGTTAATTCAAAATGGATCAAGGAGCTTGATATCAAATCAGAGACACGCCGTCTGATAGAAGAAAAAGTTGGCTACGATCTACATTCGGTGGGGTCGGGCTCCAAATTCCTCAATAGGACACCCATAGCACAAAAGTTAATAACTAGAATCAACAAATGGGACTTACTCAAACTAAAAAGTTTTTTCTCAGCAAAAGAAACAATAAGAGAGGTAAATAGGGAGCCTACACCCTGGGATATCCATATTTTGAACCAACCTTGCATCCCTAGAATGAATCCTATTAGATCATGGTGCACAATCTTTTCATTATTTTTGTATGTGATTTGCCAAAATTTTATAAAAAATTTTTGCATCTATGTTCATCAAGGATATTGGTTTAAAATTTTCTTTCCTTGATGTGTGTTTTTCTGATTTTGGTATCAAGGTGAAACTGGCTTCATAGAATGAGTTTGGCAGAGTTCCTTCCTTTTCTATGTAATAATTTGGGGGAGAATTGATATTAGTTATTCTTTAAAGTTCTGGTAGTACTTGGCTGAAAAATCCTCTCATCCTGGGCTTTTGTTTGTTGCAAGGCTTTTGATGGCTGGTTCAATTTTATTACTTAAAATTATCTCTTTTAAATTTATTTTCAATATCATATAGTTCATCTTTGAGGCCTGAAAATTGGTTTTCAGTTATTGTAGATAATTATATAAATTATAATTGTTTTCCATTATAATTGATTACTATTACTGTACACATACCCATGTTGTATGTATCTCTATACATGTGTAGGTGTGTAAAGGGATATGTTTTATTATTTACTTTCATTTATTACTAAGGCCTATTTTCACCAATAATATATGTATTCTAGTCATACTGAAATAGAATTTTTACTTCCAATTTTATAGTATTTTTGCTTTAAATTTGGATTTTGGGGGGCTGGGATTGTGGCTCAGTGGTACAGTGTTTGCCTAACATGTGTGAGGCCCTGGGTTTGATCCTCAGCACCACATATAAGTAAACAAAGTTAAAAATCCATTGGCAACTAAAAAATATTTTTTAAAAAATTTGGGTTTTTGCTTGTTCCCTATCTCCCCTGCCCTCCAGGAAAAATAAATAAATAAATAAAAATTACTAGAATTTTACTTCATATATTTCAGTTTCTATATAAAAATAGTATGCTGCCTCATTTTGGTCTTTTTGCTTGATACTACTCCAGATGTTTGAGCTTCTGTGCTTCCATACAAGTTTCATATTTTTTTTTCTTTTTTAGCTCAAGAATTACCTTGGTATTATTTTTTTTTTTGCAAACATTTTAAAGTCATTTATTTTTAAATTAGCAATTCGGTAATCATATTTACATTTAAAAAATTACAACAAAGTTTCATATGTTGCATTCCAAGTTTTAAGCCCAGGCTTCAGTTTCAGAGGATAGCATAGGCCTGAGATTAGAGCCAATCCTCTGTCCAACATCATAGCCATGGAGAAAAGGGCAACCCTCTGGCTCTTCCAAGTGTTGGGTGATGACTAGGAGTTAAGAACTTTTGCACAGCAAGCTAATGAGTAGTGCCGGATGGGGTGCTCACTCTATATTAGAAAGCCTTATAGTCAATGCTGAAACACATCCAGTACCTAAAAGCAGGGTGACTAGCAGAGATCTAAGGGGCTAAGTATGGCTTAGCAGTCACTACATGAAAATTTCCCAGCTATTGCTTCCTCTGTGACAAGAACTGGAGAGAACAAAGAACCTGTAAAGCTCATTCACCCAGTAGCAGGTCTCTCCCAACTAGCTCAATCCAAGACAGGCTATCCCATAAATTGCCACAGTCCGACTGGGCAAAATAACCGGATGGTGACAAGCAACTTGAAGGTTGAAGCGGGAACTGCTTTATTGTGGAACAGCAGAGGTATATATACCTAACTGATTACACACAGCTTGACTCAATTAGCATCATCCAGATACAGCAATCATCCAATAAGGAATCCCCATCATCTTTATGGCTCCTGTGGTGTTGCTTCACAAACCACTCCTCCTGGCAAACTGCCAGGCGTCATCTTCACTTGATTCTCGGCCCCCAACAATAAGTCATGTGAATAACATCAGATTGCTATGGGATATTCTCAAGAAAAGCCTGGTGGAGTCACCAGATAGGGAAAGATGTCAAAATAACTTCTATCTTTTATACAGAAACTTAATGGGAATCAGTTCAGTCCTCAATCCAAATATCTCATTTGATTCTCCCAGTTCTCATCTACAAAACAAGTTTCTTGATGACAGGAGAAGATCATATTTCTGCAATGATTCATTGCAGGCAAACAAATGCACCTTACCTAATTTTTAGTCTAGCTTAAAAAAATGTTTTATAAATTTTGAGGTCATAATATCTTCCTTTTTTAGTTTCTACCAAATTTCAAAATTTCCAGAAAACTTCAGTAGTAAAGTGATACATTATTGGTGAAAGACCAAAAAATAAGTCAATGACAGAGAATACTTTGTCCAGAGAAAAGTCCACATATTCATTGTTTTTATTATTTTTTTACAAAGATGCAAAGACTAATCCATGAAAAGGAAAACTCTTTTCAGTAAATGAGGCTACAATAATTGCATAAATATGTGAAAATTTACTGCAATCTCTACCTTCAGCAATCCACAAAAATTAATTTGAAATATACACAAATGTACTTAAAAACAAGGTTTCCATAAGAAAATATAAGATAATATCATTGCAACGGAAAATAGAAAAAATTTGGGGGAGGAGGACAAAGAAATAATATTGAACATAAAAATTTAAAAATTAAAAATAATAAATTGAAATTCAACGAAATTCACAAATGTTTATTTTATATATGGTATATATGTGTGTATGTGGACAGAGAAAAAGACAGCAAGACAGAGATGAAGACAGATACGCATAACAGTCATATATTTAGAATATGTAATATTCTGATCAATAGCAAAGTAATAATGCCAATAATTTGAAGAATGTCTAAGGGACAATTCACAAGTAAGCCATTTAAATGGCCAATATGGACAGTATGCCAATAAGGATAAAAATTTTATTATTTACATTTCTCATTAGGGAAATGTGAATAAACACCCATAATGGATCACCATTACCCTCACTAAAAAATAACTAAAATTGAACTCAGATATTAAATGTCAGTGAGGGTATAGAATAATTGAAAGTCCTATATTCTTGATGGGACTTAAGAAAGCATATTTAATTCCTTGAAATACACTAAAGATTTTGTAGTGTCCATTATGGACATTAAGCATTATTTTAGATAATTGTATTCAAAATTGTCAAAGTTGAATTAATAATTGCATTTATGCTAATACTCCAGGAACATACCACTTCTTAGTTAAAAAAAATATTAATTCATTCATAAGAAATTCTTTTCTGTTATGGCACTTTCAGAATATAGGACATAAAATTGTTCAGTGATTTGTCTGTCAAAATAAAATTTGAAATATTCACCAAGGCATCTGAAGTGCTAGGCATGTGAATTTCCATATTCTACTCTTGTCTGTTGTCCATTTTTACTTCACTCACTGTGTTTAGCCACACTGGTCATCATTTGCTCATACACGCTAACCTTGTTTCTGATTCCAGGACATTTGAATATCCTGTATTCTCTAATTAATACTCTTCCTCAAGCCAAATGTCTCCACCTTTGATTTCTTTAATTTTCTCTTTAAATCTCACTTTTTCAGGGCTGGGGCTGGGGCTGGGGCTCAGTGGTAGAGTGCTTACCTAGCACATATGAGGCACTGAGTTCAATTCTCAGCACCGCATATAAGTAAATAAAATAAAGATCGATTGACCAAAAAAAAGAAAGAAAAAAAGAAAAAAGCCCACAAAATTGAAAAAAATATATATTTTCTTGATATGTTTTTATCACTTGATAGACTATTTTACTAGTTTATGATCAGAACTGCTATTTATTATATAATTTGTTTTGTGTTAGAAAAAGAGTTCTATGAGAATTTAACCCTGTTTTTCACTGTTCCATTATTAATAACTACTGATGCTATGCACATAGTAGTTACACATTATGAAATGTTTGCATAAAGGGATTGGTGGTAATTTAGAATGTGGCATTTGGAAAGATTTCTTCAGAGATATATGGTTAAGATTTCCCTATCAGCATACCTGTTTATTATTATTTTATACCTGATTTAAAAACAAAATTTGTCATTCTATGCAATCTACAATATGGTCAAAGTAAATTATTATGAAGTGGCATCTGGACCATTTGTTATATTAAAAATATGAATATGCAAATATCTTAGTAAGGTTCAAAATAGTCTTTAACAGGTGTTTGCAACACAGAAATAAATTATTTTCCATCATATATTTGGAATTTTATGGGTTTCTATACATTATTTAACATTTGGAGAATATTAAATATAAAAGGGCATGCATAGTTGTAGATCTTACAGCATTATATCAGGTAATTGCCTTCAGAATTGTCAAAGTTAATTTTCTGATTAAATTTAAGCTAATATTCCAGGCACATGGAATACTGCTTCTTAGTGATAAAAGTAATTTTTTCGTAAGAAATTATGTTGTATTTAAAAATGGAAATTGTAAATATTTCTACCTATAGGACACTTGATAATCATGTGATTATGGTTTTATAAACAAATTCTTAAGAGTGGAAGATAGAAAGGAAGGGAAGGAGGAAAGAAAACTACTATTCTTTCCACAGAGGAAAATCTCCAGCCCCACTGTTGGTTCTCTAGGACTTATTCCAAGCAACCTCTATCATCTTTAAAATCTAGTTGCCCCCACTCCAACACTTGTCAATGGAATGGAATCAATATATGCTGTCTTCTCTATCAAGTTTCTTACTTCTAACATATGTGCTAGCAGAGGTAAGTCGAATTGGTGAATCTCAATCCCCAGTAAGTGATTTCACCAACATAAAGATCAGATAACCATGCCTTCTGGATTCTCTTGTGAAAGAGACATCACAGGGTACTAGAAAGTACTCCAAAGTAAAGCAAGAATAATAGGAGTGTAGACATTTATAACACTATGGTAGATTCATTTATTTGTTTTGATATCTATTGAAAGTCTTTAAAAAATTTGTCAGAGTATGGTACACATATTCTTCTGATCAAGTTTTATTGATAATGAACTCAAATTTTTGATAGTAACTATGGATAGTCACTTGGCTAGAAACAAGTATAGCATGGGAAATTTCATTCTGAGGTTTTATTGGGGAGTTACCTGAGGAAATATATATGAAGAAAATAGAAGTGAGCAGAAATGGAATCTGACCTAGAGTGTGGTGGCAATCAAAGCCTCTGTTCATCTTACATGGAGCTCCGAAGCATGAATGAACCTTCAGAATGTTCCAAATTGAGGATGGGAAACCTTTCCCTTGTATTCATTCATCACCCAGTAATTGGCAGCCAGCTGCTCTCAAAAAGATGGCAAGCTTTTGTGCAAGACAATTCCCAAAATCAAAGGGCAATTTCCTGTGAAAGACACAGCTACAAAGCTTCAGCCAGCAGCCATCTGGGCCAAACATCCAGGATCCACTATATTTATCATTAATAAAAAACTGTGCTCATGAAAATACATGAGTAGAATTTTTACATAAAATATGTACAAAATTTGAATTTGCATTTAAATTATCTAACCACTCTACATCCTTACCTTTATTGAAAAATGATAATGCTATGAGTTTTTTGATCATGAAAATAGATTTAGAATCCAATCAAATATCATGTTTTTATTTTAAAATAATGATGCAGAATTAATATGCAGAAAAATATATGGTTGGTTAATAGAGTCTCTATGTAGCTAGTCTGGGCAACACTATGAGAGCAGCAAAACTGCCACGGTCAGGTAATCCAATGCATATGAAGAGCTCCAGTAGCTCTTCTCCAGTAGATGGCTGGTGGTCAATGAATACCCTCTCCAGATGAATGTTGCATCTGATTTCCAGGTACTGGAGCATTTCACTAGCTTTCTTAGGGTAGCACAACAATTAAATGTACTTTACAGGATTATACTCAGCTCCTGTCTCATTCCTTCATACCAGGAACCCAGAGTTAAACTGAATATACCTCGTCTACTGGATACTCTTTAATGGAGCACTGAGGATATAATATACTTATGAAAATAAATCTTGGAGTTTACTAACATTCTCTTTCATAACTGCACACCATGATTTCATCGCAAATTGTAAAACACCATATTATAACGATTAGCATTACTTTTAAAGGGAAAAATATTTGAGATTACCTATTTAAAGGAATTTTGCATTCAATAAAAGTTGTGTAGAGGAAGTTAATTAGTAGAGTTGTTTCATACCACATGCAGATACAAGTACATTAAAAGTTCAGTGGTCTATTGGAAAGTCACCAGTAAATTTAATACATTACCTTATCATTAAATTTTAAGTGATATTAAATATTGCTTTGAAATATTTGTGTAATGTACCCTAATTGATGTCAGTGAGATAATGGAAAAAAATTTCAGAGAAAGATTTGTTAGGAGAAGGAAGCTGGGAATGACAAAGGTGAAATGGAAATGTGGCTGAAGGGCCTTTAGCCCAGTTACACGATATAATAAAGCATTTTGGGAATGATTACCCAAGGGAAACAGTGACTCAGTCACCTGCTTGACTCATCCAATTTTACTGCTGTCCAAAATCTTACAGGAAAGCTTGCTTAAAGCTAATATTTATCTGAGTGAAAGGTGGCTTTATTTCCTGATGTTCAGTGAACTTTCTCAATACTCTTAGAGATAAAGATTTAGATGACAAAGGATCTACCAACTGAGGAGACTTCAGATAAAGTATAGACGTCTGAAGTCTGAATCATTCAAGCATAACATTTATATAAAGAAAATAATATGGAATATTTTATAAATAGAAATACATCCCTTCAGAATAGTCACACACTTTCTTTTTTCTTTGAAGTTTTAAGAACGATGCTATCAGTTAAGATTTTGAGGAAAAATATTGAATCACAAACATATTAGAAAAAACATCTCATAAACTAAAATCTAGTAGGAAGATAGCAGGTACTCTTTTCAATAATATTTATTACTATAAATGTAATTATTTAGTTGTGGAATTTTTACTAAAATGATTATTTAAAAACATGTAACTTAAAAAATAATAATAAGCTACTTGTTCCTAATAGGATGTAACTAAAATACAGCTACTAACATTTTGGGGGAAAAAAACTTGCAGCCATGACTTTATGACTACTTAATCTATAATAGAAAATTAATCAACTAAGGTGTTTCCTTTTATTTCAAAATACAGCATTTTAGTTTAAGAACTCATATTTCATTTTCACATGTAAAAATACTTGCTATTTTTGACAAGTGCTTCATAATGAGAGATAGTTTTATATTTTCCAAATAGCTAACATTTAGGAATTGAAGAATTGAATTCAATAGACTCTTTTACTTAATCTGCATAGGTGGAGAGATCAATAGACAAGAGTCTGAGGAGTTCCCAGAAAAAAAGGGGGGGGGGGGCGGAACTTGACTTAAGAAGAGCAGGATCCTTGGCTTCCATGGCAGAAATGAACTTCAGTACATACCAGTCAGAGGCATAGACAGAGGTTTATATAGGAAATAGATACACATTCAAGGGAAAATACTGGCAATCTCAAGAGAGAGATGCCTTTGTATCAAGCAACGAATACAAACATTCAAGGGACAATGCAAATTGTCTTGAGAATGAGAGACATTTCACTCTTCTTTCAGTGGAAACCTATTGATAATTAGGTATGGGAAGATATGTGGGGATGACCTCAGTCTGGTAATCTCAGGATGATTTATGGTGGTCTGGTCATGCTCAAGATCCTTAGGCTGATGTGGTATTTATTACCTGATTTTAGGTAACACTGGAAAGCCCACTAAATTATAGGATTATCAAAATATCAGATATCTCTTTTTTTCTATTTTTTGGAGCATTAGGAGTCCACAGGTAAATTTACAGATTTCCTCAGGAATTTGGGACATATGGGACTGGATTTGGAAGTGCCAATCCTGGAAAGTATGCAGAACCTCTGAATTAAAATTTTAGGAAACTACATGGGTCAGCACTCCAACGTATTGGCCCAAGCACCATTTTTGTTAACAAGACTTATAAATAACTGAGAATCAGTAAGTGGAATAGCATCAAATTAAAAATCTTCTGTAAAACAAAGGAAACAATTAAGCACATAAAGTGAGATCCTAAAGAATGGAAGAGAATCTTTGTCAGCTACACCTCTGATAGAGAATTGATATCTAAAAATATAAAAAGAATTCAAAAACCTTAACATCACAAAAACAAATAACCCAACCTGTAAGTGGGAAAAAGAACTAAACAGTCATTTCTTTAAAGAAGAAATACAAACGGCCAACAAATATATGAAACAAAATAAAGTTCAACATCCTTAGCAATTAAAGAAATGAGAATCAAAATCTCACTTAAGTTTCATCACACTCCAATCAGAATGGCAATTATCAAGAATATGAATAATAACAAATGTTGGTAAGGATGTGCAGAAAAAGGCACCCTTATGTATTCTTAGTATAATAATACATGCAAAGCAGTATGAGATTCCTCAAAAGACTAGGAATGAAACCACCATATGAATCAGCTATCCCACACCTTGGCATTTATACAAAAGATCTAAAATCACAGTACTCTAATGATATGGCCACTTCAATGTTTATAGGAACACAATTCACAATAGCCAAGTTATGGAACCAAATGCCCATCAACAGATAAATGGGTTAAGGCAATATGTTATACATACACAATGGAGTTCACTCAGTCATAAAAAAAGGATGAAATTATGACATTTGTACATAAATGATGAAAGTGGAGAACATCATGCTATGTGAAATAAGCTAGACTCAGAAAATCAAAGGTCAAATGTTTTATCTGATATGGGAAAGTTAGAGTAAGGGGAAAAGGGGGGATAAGTTTCATAAGGATATAAAGAAGATCAGTAGAAGGACATTAAGAAGGAGGGAAGAGATACTGGGAAGGGAAGGAAATAAAGAGTGAATTTGACAAAATCATGCTACATTCCTGTACAAATGTACCATAACGAATCCCTCCTTTATGTGAATCTATAATGCACCAATTAAATATAAATAAATAAATACATAAATGGAAGGTGAGTTTAGTACAAGAAGGGGAATAGGGGATAGAGGATAGGAGGGAGATTGGAGGCACCAGGGACTAAAATGGAACAATTAACTTGTGGATGTATTATTATGTCAAAATCAACCCAACTAGTATTTATAATAATCATGCACTAATAAAAGCATTAAATTTTTTTCAATTTCTAATCCCTCCTCTATGTCTCCTTTCCAATCTATTTTTATTCTTTTTTACTTCAACTCTTAATATCTTTCTCCTTAGATTTTACTTTATTCTACCATTAAATATAGATAATAATACACTTTATATATATGAATATACTTGCATTATGCATAAGCAAATATATATATTATATTATATGTGTTTCATAAAATACATAAAAGAGCTATCTGTTTTATTTGACAATATGTGACTCATTTTGTGTTTTAATGACACAATCTCAATCTCACAATGCAAATACATGCACATAAGTGACAATATTGAATTGATATTTACACTGATATTTACACTGACATAGTATACTTCAACAACTTGACTAAACTTAAATTATATAATCTAATCATCTAATCATTCTTTCTATAATATAATTATAAATAAAATTTAGATTCATTGTTTGGAATTATATGTTTTATATGTTTGGAATTATTTGTTTTATATGTTTGGAATTTTCCTGCGTGATTTTATTAGAAATAAAATTACATTTGTAAGTTTAGACTTTTTAAATATCTTCTTCCAAATTACAATTATGCTACATAGTCATGAAAAATTTTCTAATAGACATCTCTAAAGATATTATGTATAAAATAATGATAATATTCTAATTGGTTCTTTTGTCCTTTTTTTTTCTTAAAGTGATTGTAAAATTGTGGTTTATTTTAATTGGCCTTTCTCCTGGTTTCAGATGGACATACTTTATCACAGTAAAGCATTAACCTTTATCCATGGCTTATTAATAACCTTTTATTGAGAGAAATTAACAGACTATACCGCTACAACATAATTGCTGTCGGTATAAAGTAGTAGAGTTAGCAATATCTAAGGTAGTGTGTATGGTCCATAGCTATCTAGGTATAGAATAACTACTTTTTCAAAATATTCTTTGAAGAATTTGAAATGCATAGTCTAAAAGATATAATACTGACCTAGCATAGTTATCTGTATATCTGGAAACATTTGACATAGTATACTTCAATATTCTTTAATTACTATTTATAACAATCATAATCTCTTGAATATAGTTATACTTTTCAATGTAGGTGTCATCTAAGTAGTTTTACATTGTCAGTGCCTGCTAAGGAATTATTTTGGAGGAGTGTTCAAAAACACCAATATAACAAGCCCAAACTTGAGTGTCCCATTGCACTCCTCTCATTCAATCCTGCTTGTCCTTCTGAATTCAAAACTTCACCAACACCTATAATTCACAAAAATCTTTAATTAGAGTTACAAAGTCATCTGTAATTTTTATTTTTTTCTTTGGCATTGTCTGGCTAAATCCATGTTTTAAATATTTCTCCAACCTCTTGTTTTGTCTTCTTTAATCTCAGTATCACACCATCGTATAGTTTTTATTCCTGGTTTATGTTATTTTCTTAAATTTCTAATTTCATTATTATCAACACATAATAGAACTCCTACTGTTCACTTGGGCTTATTTCCTAACTGATTTGCTTGCAGTCTTTGACCCAAGTAATTTATGTACAAAATAAATCTATTGTAAAATCCTCATAATATGTGGCACAACCCCATGGTGTGCTATCCTAAGTACTTTCTCCTGTTTCTCTGTCATCAGCTCATGCCTTTACCACATAGGTTTACTTTGATCTTAACAATATCACAAGTTTTAATATGCACATCCTTGATTGCCTCAATTTGCTCATTTCTATCGCTCCCTCTTTTTAAGGAACTTTTACTCTACACTGTGCTTTCTCACAGTCTTCATCCTTCAACTCTAAGATCAAAATTTTCTATTTTTTATGTTTTTGATGTATTGTAATTATACATAATGGTGGGACTCATTATGACATACATGCATATAATAGGTTGATCAATCTCATTTCCCATTATCTCCCTATTCCTCCCCTTCTCCCTTCCCTTGATCCCCTTCTTGTACTCTAATAATCTGTTTTATTACTAATTATTTTTAAATAATACATTATATATAAAAATGGAATTCATTGTGCTTTATTTAGGTATGCATATAGCATGATTTGGATAATTTCATTCCAGTACCTCTCCTGCCTTCCTTTTCTCCATTCCTCTAGATTCCCTTTCTCTATCTATGAGATTCCTTTGAACTACCAGTAATAATAATAATAATAACAATAACAACAACAACAATAATAATAAATCCCGACTCTATGTCAGGAATTTTACCTGTTAGAAATAATACAACAATAAATAATATATTTCCTACCTTTGAGGGTTGATATCTGGAATAATAAATGCGTAAATATAATAATAGACACGTGCAAAGTTATCTTGTGTGAAAAATATTCTAAACAACAGGGGTAGTTAGTGGTGCAAATAATTGTTAATTCCAAACCAAGTAGCTAAGGCCAGAAATATTTTTTAACACTGGTGTAATATTGGAGTTAAATAAGTTGAGAAATTGCTCCAATTCAATCACATTAGATATTCTATGACATTAATTGTTTTTTGAAACTCCTATTTGCATTTAGATTTGAAATTAGAATGACTTGTTAATCTATTAGCTAAAACATCAGAAGCAAATTTTCATATTGGAATACTGTGGCTAGGTCAAGAAACATTAACTTCTCAATTATTTCCAGTGTTATTTTTATTTTAAAACTGTATTGAGATATTCATAATTTTATTCATTTTTCTCCTATATATTTATCCAATAATACCATATTTTGTGATAATAATCAGAATCCATTTAATAAATGTTTACCAAATGTCAAACCTGATCCAATCTGCTAAATTATATATATTTTATCTCTACTTTTTACACATCTTGGTAGAGTGTATCCTTATTTTGCAAATGAAAAACTGGTACTTTTGTTGTCAGCATAGTGCCTGTAGCAAGGTACAAAGTTAAAGAAATCTAATCCTACATAATTTTCTATTTTCATTCTACATTTGAGAATATAAACTATGTGATTTATATCTATTAAACATTATTTGTGATGCTTTTAGTCAAGAATGTAATATTTTATTTGGAAAATAAACAAAATCAGAGATGGTTAGGAAAAAAATACATTATTTACACCATTCAGTGTTATATTAATATATTTTAATCATCACTTCATAAAATAATATTTTAAGCAAATATACTAATTTTTATGTGAGCTTGTGAAAATTAAAACCCTGATTTGTTTATTTTTCATATATATGTGTATATATGAAAAATACATTATTTACATTATTGTATATGTTTTTTTTCTTGTAGGGTAGCACCATTGATCCCTCTTGTTCTGGGGCTTCAGCTTCCTGGACTGTGCAGTTACTGGTTCTTGTAGCTCTCCAGCCTGCAGACAGCCACTGTGGACTATCCAGCTTCCGGTCGTGTAAGCCAACCTAATGAGTCCCCATTTTATAATTATACTTCCTGCTGATTTTGTTCCTATAAAGAACCCTGAGTAATACAGGATTGGTGATATAATTGTAAAATTTGTGCTGCACACATTTCTGGTTGCTTGAAATAAGATTTCTACCAATGAGGAAAAAGGAAAAAAGGAGACACTGCTTACCAACCTTGTGAAAAGGTTGTAGCGACTCACACTCCCACCAACAGTGTAGAAGGTAGAAGTGTTCCACATGGCTTCCAACTCTTGGTTTAATCAGCTTTCAAATTTTAGATATTTTAGGGAATGTGTAGCTATATCATATTTTAGATTAAATATACACTTCCATAATGATTAATGAATGTTTTTTGTTGTCTTTTTATTATTGATTGATTGGTGATGATTATTGACAAAGGCCTAAGAAATCAAAGACTTCCAAGTGCAAGAATGCAGTCTGACAAAGTCAGATTTACTGACTTGATAGGACAGGGAAGGAATTTCACGGGAACCAGAAGTGCCACTCCATAAGAGGGAATTAGGAAACAACCTCTGGAAGTTTGGCTTTTCACTGATTGATTCCTAGAAGTAGAAGGGAAGTAGAAGTCAATTCTGATTGGTCCTGCCTCTGAGGTGAGCATGGATTAACTAGAGATTGGTTCCTGTTATGAGGCAAGGGCGCTTAGTGATTAAGTATCATGGGTAATAGATGGGACTGGCAAAATGGCTCTAGGGTGTTGTTGACAAAAAGCAATAGCCATTAAAAGAAGGGGTCATTATAGCATTCTACAGATGCTGTATGACCTTGGGACAAACAGCGGTTAGCAATTAATTTTGAAGCTGGCTTTATCTGAGTCTGACCCTCATAGTGATGAATAGCAAAGCTGCCTTTTATTTTTTTCAGTCTAAATTCCTTTTCATTCTTCCATTTCCAGACAGATTTTTACTCTTCATTATATATTCTAAATACTAGTGTTTCCTGTTTTATATAATAAGACTATCATCTACCTTTCTATGACTTCCCCCCACCCTTATTTTGTGTCTTAATAACACCTTCCAATGAACACAGTTGTTTGATTTTAATACAGTGAATTTTATCAATCTTTAGTTCAGTTTTAGTGTTTGGTATATCCTGCTTTAAGAAATTCTTGCCTGTGTAAAGTTCATGAAGGTCTTTTCTTATATTATCTTCCAGAAGTTTTATTGCTTTATCTTTCACATAAAGTCATCAATTCACTTGGAATGGATTTGTGTATACACTATAAGATACGACATTAGTCATTTTCTTCTGTCACATGTAGTCTACTTGTTCAACAGCTTCTATTGAAAATATTATTCTCTTTTCACTTGATTATAATGGCTCTTTTGAAGTCAAATCAGGTGATCATATATATATTTGTATACAGATAATACAGATATCAATATCTCTCATATGATCACCTCTATCTTTTGGATTAGTCTTATAATCATAAAACTTTTGCTTCACACATTTCTAGTTATCCAAAATGAGAGTTCCATTAATAAAGAAAAAGGAGAAAAGAAGATATAGCTCACACTCCTACCAACAGTATGTACACACACACACACACACACACACACACACACCCCACATTTGTTTCCATGGATCCACTTATTATCCTTCTACTAACCTGACACTGCCTTAGTCAGATTTTTATCACTGTGACCAAACAGTTGACAAGAACAATTTAAAGAAGGAAAAGTTTATTTTGGCTCATGGCTTCGGAGGTTTATTCTGTAGTCAGTTCCAAGGCAGAGACATCATGGTGGATAGGCATGGCAGAGGACAGCTACGTAGTGTAAGGCATCCAGGAAGGTGAGAGAGAAAGCAGAGCCAGGGACAAAATGTAATCCCCAAAGGCACACCCTCAGTGACCTACTTTCTCCAGCAATGCCCCATCTGCCCTCAGTTAGGAAGCAGTGACTCATTCAAATTATTATATAATCAAAGGGATTATTTCACCTAATAGTTGTAGCTCTCATAATCTAAGTATTTCACCTTCAAACATTCCTGCATGACCTAACACATGAGCTTTTCTGGGGTCACCTTATACCCAAACCATAACAGGAGGCAAAATCAATTTCTGTTATTTGCAATCGAACTAATACCAAGTTCTCTTCACTACTTCTGACCTTCCTATTGATCACTGCATGATATTGTCAGTGTCCCACAAGTGCTAGCGGTTTACTTTGCATTGATACCTCATAGTATGTGTCTCCTGAACAGGTAGCTATAATCACCTGAGCAAAGGAAATCTCAATTTTGAGCACGAAGGTCAAACTTGAATCTCCATGCTGTGGAACTGTTATTTTCTATCAAATTTAATCAAGTTTAATGGTATATGAAAAAATGTATATGAAAAAGTTGGAGTAAACTTTTTCTATCAGCTATTTTCTCTTTCCAAACATGTTTTTCCTCTAAGATCATTGGTTCTTTTCCTTAACCTAGAACTATCAGTTTATATATTCCTTTTTTAAATGAAAAAACAGAATTGAAGGAGCAACAATCTTCAGAAAGTCATATATGAATTCACTGTGCCATATTATCAGCGTTTGTCTAAGTATTCAAAATTTGTCTAAAATGTTCATGTAGTTCAACATCTTTTGATGAAAATAACGCAGAATTTTAAAAACAGAAGCAATCAAGGAACTCATACAATTTTCTTTTCCAATTATTTATAGAAGTTACCTGAATGTACTTTGTTCACTGGGAATTCAAAAGTCACATGTTGCATGTTTAATACTTAGTAAATGAGAATAGAAGAAATTCTGAGTTATTTTCCATGCTACAACATCTTTCTTTTCTGTGTCCCACTTCATTGAATTATTTTTCTTTGGGATTTACTGACATATAATTGGCAAATATTATGAATATATACATATCTTTAATATTTTGCTATATGTGCATATTATGAAATAATTGTCACAAAGTAACATATACACCTCACATAGTTATGATTTTTATGAATGGTTAGAATGCTTAAGATAACTTATTCTAGCAAGTATAGAAAACAATATTATTAACTATAGTCACTACACTGTGCATTAGATCTCAAAAGCCTATTTATTTGGTCTAAATGCACCTTTATATACTTTGATCAATGCAGACTCATTTGGGCAAATGAGCAACCCCCTACAACCTAGGAATTGTTATTCAACTTTCTGTTTTTATGAGTTTGACTTTCTTTTTTTTATTGGTTGCTCAAAACATTACAAGATCTTGACATATCATATATCATACATTTGATTCAAGTGGGGTATGAATTCTTATTTTTACCACGTGTACAGATTGCAGGATCACATTGGTTATATAGCCACGTTTATACTGCCATACTAGTGTCTATTGTATTCTGCTGCCCTTCCTATCCCCCTCCTATCCCCCCTCCCCACCCCTCCCCTCCCATCATCTCTCTCTACCCCATCTACTGTAACTCATTTCTCTCCCTTTTTTCCCCTTTCCCCTCACATCCTCTTCTAAGTAATTTTGTATAACAATGAGGGTCTCCTTCCATCTTCCGTGTAATTCCCCTTCTCTTTCCCATTCCCTCCCACCTCTTGTGACTTTCGTAGATTCCACATACAAGTGAGTTCATGCAGTGTTTTTCTTTCTGTTTCTGGCTTATTTTACTCAGCCTAAAGTCATCTGCATTGATCAATGTTATTTGCAAACATCAGGCTTTCTTTCAGTTAATAATCCATTGTGTATGTGTATCAGTTTTTATTCATCCATGTACACCACATTTGTTTATCCATTCTTTCTTAACCATAGTATTATTGCATCTTCTTTCCTATGTGGTCGAATTCACTCTGGTAGTAATTGATTAATATTCCCCACCAATAAGATTCATAGGGTAATTATTTGTTATGAATCAGTTTAGCCTGTACTTTGAATTAACTGGTGAAAAGGCCCAAGTATTACTACTTTTATTTTAATATGCAATTACATTATAGAGGAAACTAAATATTTTTCATGTGTTTTTATTATTTTTCATTAAAGCTAGAACTATTTATTAAAATAATTTTTCTTTTTCTTTTTTTTCTTTTTGGTTCAGTACTGGGGATTGAACCCAGGGTCTCACATGTGAAAGGCAAGTGTTCTATCATTCTATCACTTAGAATATCCCAAGACCTTTTTTAGTTTGAGATTGGGTCTCATTAACTTGCACAGGCTTGCATCAAACTTGTAATTCTCTTACCTCAAACTCCCGAATAGCTGGAATCACAGGCATGCACCACCATGCTCAGCAAAATCCTACTAAATATGAAGAATTATCTCAGGTGCCATAAATATAAAATCACCTCTCAACTTCTAGCTTTTATAGCAATTTATAGCTTTGTAAAAAATAATTTTCATATAAACAGAAAATAAGTATATACAATTTTATTAAAAACATTGTATAAATCTTTGTGCATTCAAATTTACCATATTTTTCAATTTAACAAAAAATTACTAAAATTATAATCATTAAAATTTGGAAATCACAATATAAATCAGGCAATTAGAATTTGCAGGAGTTCTTTTAAACAACTTCATGTTCTTTTATTCTCCAAAAACTGGACCATCTAATAATAACAAGATTATTGTTGCTGGCAAGAAATACAAATTAACAGATGAGTTTTAAAATCACTAGGCTGGTATATAACCAAGGCTATTAAATCACTGATCTACTATTTTGTAAATAAGATATGATTGATTTAAACTATTTGTAGGCCTTTAATGATGTTTGCTTAAAAAGTCAGAAAGATTACAAAAACAATTATGCTAACAACTATAGATAATTATACTACAGTATATATTTTTAAAACTAGTGGGATATTAAATGTTTTACCATAAAGAAATAGATATGTTTACCCTGATTTGAACAGTTCTCAATGTATATATGCATCAAAACATCATATGATATGCCATATGCCATTAATGTGCATAATTTATGTACTAATTAAAATTTAAAATATGCTAATTAATAAATTAATGTTAATTAATAATATTTAAATGTAAGTATATGATTTTTGAAAGGTAAAGTAAGTTTTATTTTATATGCTCTATCTATGAATTTCTAGTTATAATAAACTATGGTTGAGGTTTAAACAAATTTGTCAAGAAATTGCTAATACATTTTTTAATAATGAGACAAAACTATTAAAGGATCACTGTTTAAAATTTTTTAAGATTTTGCTTTAAAATTTAACTTACAGATTTTCTTCTTGTATCTTTTAAAAGTGAAACATCAATAATGTAATCATTTTCACACTTAAAGTCCACTTGGGCTTTTTGCCTATTACTATACTGCAGAAAGTCAAAGGTGACAGAGGGTGGCCCACACTTCCTGCTGTTGCTCTTCAGCCAATGGCAATTATTTTTATTCTAGGTTAATAGGGCACCAACATCTTGGTGTATATTTTGACAACTGAAACTTTACCATTTAAAGGTTAGAATCCGTTTTGATATAAAAACAGAGAAGCACTTCAATCGTAAAAGACATTTTGTAACTTTCAGAAATATGTGAAACTATCATTAAATCATAAACCCTCCCACTTAAGGTAACACTCTTTAAGTATTCTATTATGAACCTAATATTCTATACTTATTATCAAATAAATATAAGAGAAATAAGCAAAAGTATGAACAGAAAACTGAGGAAACTCAAAATGTTAACCACTATGAGATACTGAAACCATTAGTAATCAGGAGGTAAAATGGAAATAAATTCAAAACTATACTATTATTTAATCTTTTTGGAACTGAAAAGCACTAAGTATTTCTAGAAATTTGGATGTACAGAATTCTTTATTTGTATCAAGTAAGTGAAAGATTTTTAGAGGTCAGTAGCAATAATGTGCTTTGAACTAAGGATTATGATTAATTTAATCCTTGCTACTTGATATCCAGGCAAATCAATGTGAAAGAAGAAAAGTAAAAATGTAGCAGAAAACAAAAAATTATAAAGAAGGCAATAACAATTTTGCAAGATCATACTACACAAATAAACTTGAAACAAAAATTATTATATGTGAATTAATTTCCAGCATGTAGTTCTCAAATTTCTTTATACTTTCATTTTATATCTATATAGTCTGTTTATCTATATCTGTATTTTTATAACTTCACATATAGATTAGCAATATACACATGACTGTTAAGATAGCATTCTTCCATATTGGAACGGGCTTAGAAAAGTTATCTTTTCTTGATGATCAGTAGTTTATCTTGACGATCAATAGTTTAGTTTAATAATAGCTGGGAAAATAGGCAGTCAACAATCTTGATGGTCCCAGTAAGACACAATTAAAAAATAACAACAAAAACTTGCTATCACTAAGAAATAGATTAATCCCCTGAGGATCCCTGACCTAAACATTAGCACCTTCTTGATTGCAGTATTAAGTCTCAATCAATAGATCTAAACCCTGATTCTTCTTGTCAGCCTTCCAAATGATGAGTTGGCTCTGTTTCCTACAAATTAGAAATCTCCTTTAGGAATTATTTATTCTGATTAGACTTGAAGAGATAGCTTTGGTGAATACCTTCTTTATTACTAATATTACTACTAGAACCGTTTTGTAGTGGCAAGATATATATCCATCCACAATTTGGTTGAGATTTTGAGAGTAAATGGCACATATACAAGATGGTAAGAAGTTGTTATTTAAATAATGAGAATTTCTAGAAAGAACAAGTCTCCTATATACTGTTCCAAAAATTGCATGAGAGAGTGGAAAAATAAGATTGATTTAGGATTCTTATTGTGTTTAGAATTTGGGACTGAATGAGTGTTCCTGTTTTGGGGCAAGGGCTTGTGTTTTTAAATGTGTTACTGGTGCCAGTGATGTGGGTGCACAGGGAAAAGAGGAGAGAGTAGTAAAGATTAGAAGCTGTCAGGAGTTAAACACCAAATATATATATATAGCCTGGTGGCATATACCTGTAATACCAGTTACTTGGCAAGTTTAGGCAGGAGGATCACAAATTCCAGACAAGTGTCAGCAATTCAGGGAGACTTGAAATGAAATTAAAAAGAAAACAGGGACGAAAGATGTATTCAGTGGTAGGACATTTTGCCTATTTGGGTTCAGGGTTCAATTTCCAGTACTAAAAAAGGAGACAGAGAGAGAGAGAGAGAGAGAGAGAGAGAGAGAGAGAAGTAGGGTGGATGTAGATGTAGATGTAGATGTAGTGTCTCTTAAGTCAACCAAAAATGCTTATTTTCACTGTCTTCATAGGGTAAACTTTGCCTTGGGAAACCTAGAATTAAAATGTATGTCTGGGTGTGGTAGCACATCCCTGTAATCCCAGTGAGTTGTTGGTTGAGGCAGGAGGATTACAAATTCAAAGTCAGCCTCAGCAACTTAATGAGACCCTAAGAAGATTGGCGAGATCCTGTCTCAAAATAAAAATATAAATATTTAAATAAAAGGACTGGGATGTGGCCCAGTGGTTAAGCACCCTATTGTTCAATCCCTTGTACCAAAAAATAAAAATGAAAAAATAAAACATATAAAAGGAACCATGGACTCACCAATCCATGGTTCAGCATCTGATACACATCCTGGACATTAGTGGGAAACTACATGTAGGGCTCAGTTCGTACAAGCCTCTGTCCAAGAAGCAGAGAAATATCTTTGCAACACTCCATTTTTAAAATAACTTCCTATTTACATAAAACCCTCTCCTTTCTCCCTCAGGCAAAATACTCAGTTCATACAACTTCATCAGATGACCCAAAGTTCAACCATCTAACACTTAGATTTTGTTCATTCTGGTAATTATTAATATAATACTCTGGACTATTGTAAATATCATTCCTGATGATTTCTAGATACCATTTAAGGATTGCTGCAAGATAATAGCAGAAAAGCTTCTCCCCGCCTCCTCCTATTTAAATTTTAATGGGAATTAATTATAGTAAAGGGGAAAAAATCCATGAATTGGTGGGAATGAGTTCTTCCATTGCAAGAAGCTTGCAGGTATAATTTAGCCTGTTAGGAATTCTTGAACTCAGCCTGTGGTAAATAAAACAGCTCAGGACTTATGCTATCTCAAAATACAGAAAACCAGGTATTTCTTTATTCTTTTGAAAGCTTTTTGTTGATCACAAATTTGTGATAAAAATTTAGAGTTATTCGTGACATTTTGAAATATAAATGTAATAAATTTTAATGTAGTCATCCTGAAAATTAAGAAATGGATCAAAAATAAAAATCTATGAGAATTTGTCTCAGTTGTGTTGGTTTTGTCTGAAAGAAACCATTTTTGAAAGAGTTGCCTTCTTTTAAACTTTCTTTTTGCTGGGAACAGAAAACTTGTTGGTCTTCAATTGGGTTAACCAAATCATTAGATTGTACATATGTGGTATACAAGCATCCCATTCTCTAGTATCAGATTTTTATGGATTCTTAGCCTATGTCATCCAGACCAGACACCTGCTTCTTCCAGGTACTGACAGTATTAATATTCTATAATCTTCACATTTTTAAAAATTGCATACAGTTATCAAAGATAAGTTAGAATTACAGTGATTAATTTCAATGAATTTTGATATAAACAAAATTGATTGATTGAGGAGAAAAAGTCTTGAATATTCACTGATGATTATGTCCCTCTGTATGTATGTATGTATGTATGTATGAGAAAGTTTCTAAAAGAAATCCATTGCTTCAAGGACTTCCTAACCATGTCCATAAAAAATGTAAGCGCTTCACATCTCTGTATATATGTTAGATTACTCTAAGTCACAATTTATTACTAATGACCTCTATACCTCTGTTGCTCTTTATAAACTGTCCTATTCTATCCCATTGACTTCTGTTGAATTTTGTTCAAGACAATACATAGAATTTTTTAAATAAAGCATACCAATATTAAATATACCCAGTTATTTAAAATAATTTTGACAAAAGATACTTTAAAAACAAAGTTAAAAGAAAAAATAAAATGGAATATGTATTATCTGAGCATCATAAATTTCATTGAATCATTTAATACCTCTAATTTGAATCAGTAAAAAAAAAACTGCATTAGGAATTTGTGTCAATATTTTCCAGACACACAAAATCAACAGTGTGTGTGTGTGTGTGTGTGTGTGTGTATTTATGCAGGCATACACATATACCCACATTCATTTATATATTCATGTATATATTCAAATGAATTAGTAAAAGGTAATTTTATTAGAAATTTGTATTAGGGTTCTCTGGAGAGAATTATATATATATATATTTTTTTTTAAAATTTTTTTATCTATCTATATATATCAAATATATACTCACATTTAGATATTGGATCTCCCTTTTGTTATGTGTTTGCATGTGTGTGTGTGTGTGTGTGTGTGTGTGTGTGTGTGTGTGTGTGTTTGGCAACATAGATGTTTAATGCTAAAATTGATAAAAATTAATTCTTTGAAATTGTGGATATGCTTTAAAATAACCACAATAATTAAGTTGTAATTGTGACAGGGCTGATACACAAGGGTAACAAGGAGGAAGAGAAGAACATAATGCAAAAATTCTTCTCCAGCTCATTCCAATTGGTTTTCATCCTGCTCCTCATTGATCATTGATCTTTTACTCTCTTGGTAATTCTCCAAGTTTTCTCAGTTCATCAAGCTTTCAAATAATGCTTCTTGCCAGTTCAGATCAAAGCAATTCCTTTTCTCTTTGGTGATATCAAAGCTTAGTTAAGGGGAAGCTGCCAGTAACCTATGTGTATTAACTATTTTACAAGGAATCACACTTTTCTCTCTTTTATATGTGAATAAATATAGTGTTACAATGCTTAAAAATTTTTGTATCATAAATATTTATTTATCAAATTTACTTTCCCCATAACTCTTCAAATTGAGGTTATGAAAAAATTTTGTGAATATTTCTTGACTAAGTAATATTTTCTTAAATATAGAAGATATCAATATTTCTTGAATAATACTAATATTTATTCAACAATAAATTTATGGTTTTCTACCCAAAGCTTAATAAATTATTTCAGACATATAAAAATATCAACTTATATTTCCTAAATTTAGTCTATATTTCTGCTAAAACTTCAATGTACTAAAAATATATTAATGATAGAGGAGTCTAGAAATATCAGGGATTTTGATGTATATGTGATGCATATGTGTATATTAATGGCTGTTCAACTTTGTGAGAGTTCTGTTTTTATTATGTTTTTAAATATTTAGCTGCAAGGAGTCAATGCTAGTGATTATACTTAAAGCATCATATATATCTTACTTTTCATTGTTTAAAGCTGTCTCTCAAAAATAAGTGTTTACAGATCACTTGTTTTACATCTTAGACTGTTCCATGACTAATTTCAACATATCCAATCTACAACACAGCTTTTCTCCAGCTTATACACTTGGAAGAAAATTAAAATGGAATTTTATGGGTTCATTTTGTGCTTAAAACAGATTTGAATACACAGTGGGAAGCACATTATTTTATTTCTCATATCTCGTATCCTCCAGGATTTTTATATTACATCCAAATTGTGATACCACTATGTAACTCCATTGCCATTTTTTTGTAGTAAAGTTCATGAACTGGGTATTAGTAAAGCATTTCCTTTCTAGCACACACTCAAGAAGTCTCTGAGAAGTATTCAGAAAGTCTGGTTGGCAATAATATTTTATTGTCATTTTTAATGCCAAGCTCATGCACAATTTTTACTACATTGCTAAACTATATATTCCAGTTCAGTCACAGGTTTAAACATTATATATTCCAGATTGTGATCTGCACTGTGCTGCAAACAGCATTATGCCTAGTGCAGCTGTCATAATGGAAGCATTATAAAGTGCTGCACAGATATAAAATGTAAACTTAAACTCTGCAAAATTCATGGAAATTAAGGACAAGCAAGGAGAAAATTAGCATTAAAAGTCTTACTCTAAGGTAGTTTCCTACATACATACTAGATATATTATACTGACATATATTTGTAAAAATCCTGTACACATTCATTAGCCTATTGCATGCTTCATTCAATCATTTATGGTATGTCAACCATAATCAGATACTTTTTAAACTCTGGGCATACATATAGTAGTAAATACAGCAGTGAGACTCCTCCTTATATGCTGCTTATACACTGGTAGAAGAAGACAGACCTTAAATAAATATATATACAAATATATAACATGTCAAATACTGATAAATTCTATGAAGGATGGTAATACTGGGAAAGAATGATGGGTACTCCCAAGACAATATAGAAGGGATATTTATTTTGTAAATAATTATCAGGGACATTTTATTGTATGAGAATATATATGTATATACATATGTATATATGTATATATAATATTTTAAGAATACATACACACATATAAATATATATTTTTTATTTTTATTTTTTTTGCTAGAGACGTGAAGCACCCAGGGCATGAGCTAAACAGTAGAAAGTTATCTGCTTAAGTAACTGTTCAGGTAGCATTCATAGGGCGTGCTCCCTGAGATGGGAGCAGGTGTAGGGGCCTTGAAGGCCAGTGTGGAAGCAGATGCAAAGAGAAAGATGGCACTGTGTTAATATCTTGGAGAAATCCGTGAGCAATTTTAAGGATATTGATGTTTAGAAAAGATTTATATTTGTGGAATAATTGAAATAATATTGGAAAGATTTCCTATTACCTAATACCTACTTTGTATACATTAATCTCCCACATTAGGAGAGTATATTTATGGCAAGTATTAAGCAAGTGCTTACACATGATTTTTAATTTTTGTTTATAATTCATTCAGACTTCCTTAGTTTCTACCTAATATTATTTTTCTATTTACAGATTCATACATAAATGTTTCATTTTAAGATTACTATAAATCCTCTTTTTAATATAAGATTCCATTTGTTCATTGATGATATGTAAGATAGCAGCTGGCTTTTGTATACTAATCTCAGTGATCTTAACTGCTTATTAGACCTAGGATATTTTAATTATTCAGGATTTTCTACCTAGAACTATCATGACATCTACAAACACAGACTATTTTACTTCTACCTTTACAGTTTGTATAATTTTACTTTCATTTTTGTCTATCTAACTGAACAACTGGAACTTTCAATTCAAAGTAGAATAGGAATGGTAAGACAGGTCGTCCTAGATTCTGGTCTGTTGATAAAGTAGATTACATAAAATGATTTTCATATGTTAAAGCAAATTTGAATATTTAAAAATAAATCCCACTTTGTTATGGTATATCAATTCTATTTTATACATTGTTGAATTTGATTTGCTAATATTCTGTTGAGAGTTTTTAAATCTCTGTTCATGAAAGATTAGTCTGCGGTTTTCCTTTCTTTAAATATATTTGTCAGGTTTTAGTATGAGGGTAATGCTTACCTTATAAAACAAGTTTAATAATATTTTCTCAAATTTTAAAACCTGGAAGATTCTGTGAGCTTCTTCTTTCTTAAAATATTTGACAAAACTTAGCAGTAAAAGTGTATATAGACAAATAATTTTCTTTTCTTTTCTTTTTTCTTTTTCTTTTCTTTTATTTTTTTGCAGTGGAAGATGGAATGCTGGGGTATTCTGCCAATGAGCTACATCCCGTAGCCCTTTTATTTTTGAGCCTGGCCTAAAACTTGGGCTTCACTGCCTCAGGCTCTTGAATTACTGGGTTTACAGGTATCAGGATAGTTCCCAGCTATGCATTTTCATTTTTTTGGAAGGTTAATGATTATTGAATAAATTTTTATAATTATAGAAGTAATCTTTTTTTTATTTCTCTGAGTGAGATAAATTCTGGTAGTTTATTTCAAGGAATTAGTCCATTTATTCAAAAATAAAGTATTAGTGAGCATTAAAAAATGTTATAGACTGAATACTGAATTCTGTCTCATCCTCAAAATCAAATGTTGAAATTTCTTAAACATCAGGGCCTCAGAATGTAAACACATTTATAGGTATGTTCTCTGGATAGGTGAGTAAGGTAAAATTAGGTCTTTAAGGTGGATCTGAATCTCTGTGCCTGCTGTCCTAAGAGGAAGAAATTGTGAACACATAAAGAAACACTGAAGAGACATTTCTATGGAGAAAAGACCAAAGATGATGTAGCAAGAGGGAAACTATCTGTAAACCAAAGAGTGAATGTTTGGAGAAATCAAATCTGCCAATACCTTTGTTTTGAACATCTAGTGTCTAGAAGTGAATAAATAAAATTTTTGCCACCCTGTGATATTTTTATTATGAAGGCCTAGTAAATAAATTTGGGAAGGTTGATGTCTTTGTTGTTCTTTATGGAATCTGTAATGATGATCATGCTAGTCCACATACAGCTCCAGCAATTCATCAAAATTGCAATTTAAGTTTCTATTAGTTATGGTTCCAGTGGCTTTAGCTTCATGTAATCTTATCTGTGATTCACTATTTTTACCTGTCTTCAGATTTGTGGTCATGGTTTGTCATGAAACTTCAGTACTTTGGTGAAACCAATTAGTCATGGACTTTCAGTTTGGTCTGAATTTTCTTGTTGTAAAGATAAGAATGAAGGTTTTCAAATTATTTACATGTTGGACCTGAAAGTAGAGATCTCTGAACCTTCACTTATTTACACAAGTGAGGGAATGTCAATGTAGTATTATTATGAGAAGATTGATATAATTCCATGTCCATTTCAAAAGACCATAATTTTATTTATTTATTTATTTATTTTTACACACATTCATGTTTGGGATCAAACTCAGGGCCTCACATATCTTCACATATGGTAAACAAGCACTCTACTATGGAGCTATATCCTCAATCCTCAAAAGAATATAAATTCCCAAGGGACAGGATGAAAGTGAAAATCAGTTATCAGATTTATCATATGAAACCAAGAAAGAGAAGAATGATAAGAGTGGATAAATTCCTATTTGATTTATAATTTGTAGGTGAAATTAAAAGGCTTTACTGATGAAATGGATTTCAGGATGATAAAAAGAAAATTTTGTCAGAGTAACTTCCAAATTTTACCTTACATTCCTGGTGATATGAAGTCACTCTTTAATTACAGGAAGATTTTTCACTCTATTTTAAATAAAATAAGCAAAACAGCCATAGACTTCTTTAAGTAACAGAAATTTAGATACACGTAGAATTTTATCCAGAATAGAATATATTACTGGATAAATCATTTGACTACTTTGTTCAAAAGTTTCACAAAATGGTCTTGCTGAAGACCTGTCTTTGAAATTGTCCACTCATGGTCATTGTTTACCTCTTTATTCATTTTCAACTGATGCTGAAAATGTTTCTCAAATGAGAAATAATTAAGAAATATCTAAGTAAATACTAAATTCAGTTTTTATGTGCACATTTTGTGGGATAAATTTCTAATGGACATGAATGTTATAGCTTGAATCTGGAATGTCCCCCAAAGGCTCATGATACATAGCTGGTGGATGTTCTTGGGAGGTAATGAAACATGTGGGAGGTAGGGTCTAAATGGAGGAAGCAGGTCTGGGGAACCTGCTTGCCTTTGGTCCCTTCCTCCATGGCAGACAAGAAGTGAGCAACTTTCCTCCCTCATGCCCTCATCACAGGATAAGCTGCCTCATCACAAGCCCAGATTCAATGGAGTCAAGTGAGCATGAACTGAAACCTCTGAAACCATGAATCAAAATAAATCTTTGCTCCTTTTAAGTTTTTTTCAGGTATTTTATTACAGTAGAAGGATGCTGGCCAACATAAGCTTTATTATCTATATGATAAACAATCTTACCATGATTGTAGCAAGAACCACATTGTAAAATAAAAGTATTACTTCAACCATCCACAGTGAATGGTCAACATATTAGACCTTTAGATAAATAAAATTTTAAAACTATATTAAAGGAATTATATTCATTCATATAGATAGAATTTATCCCACAAAGATCTGACCAATATGTAAACCTCAAAATATCATAGGAAAGTCTAAAAAAGTTGCATACAAAAAAATTAGGAATGAAAATATATAAGAAAAATGAGAATTATCTAGAAAAACAAGCATGGATCTTTATAACAGAGTACAAGCTTCCCTTTTAGAGCATTTTAGAAAATCCTTTCTTTTTTCAAAATAATCTCTCTCCTAAAATTCAAAGATACAAGTAGGAAAACATGAAGTATGACTCATAGAGATTGATCTACCACCCAGTGAGCACTACTGAGTATTTAACCTTCATAAAGTGAAAATCTCTCTGAAATTCAATTTGCTCCTCTGTAAAATACATTAATTCTTATTTTATTTTTCTCTCAAAATCTTCTTTAGAGATTAAATAAGAACTTCAGAAGAAGTTAAAAAGCATATTATTTAAAAATATGTATAGTTAATTTAAATATATTAATTTTTTTTTTTGCTATTTACTACTTACATTTGAAGGAGAAGGGAGAGGAGGAGAAGGAAAGAAGAAATGTCACATCCCTTCAAAACATTGGCAAGATAGCCCTTTTTAAACTAAAATTTTAACTTTGGAATACTTTCATACTTACATAAATGTTGGAAATATAAGATGTACTTATATACCCTTAACCTAGTTTCTCCTAATACTAACTTATTACATAAAATGGTTTTATACCTCACAATTAAAAATTAATTTGGGTACATTATTAAATGAAGCACAGACTGTTTGAAATCTGCCAGATTTTTCACCTTTACCCTATTGTTGCTACTCAAAAATTCAATTTGTATTTATTAAGTCATCATGTCCGTTGTCTCCTCCAGTCTGACAGTTTTTTGGCTAGCTCTTGTATTTTATGACCTTGGTGTATTTGAAGAAAAATGTTCAAATTTATAGGAGAATTTCTTTCAATTTGAGCTTCTTTGGTGTTTTTCCAAAGTTGCACTGTGGTTATTGATTTGGGAGGGAATACTACAGAGATAAAGTACCTTATAACATATCAGGGAATGCATGATGTTGACATGCTTCATTATTGGTGATATTAACTTTGATTACCTTTTAAACTTTGGTGAAGGTAGTGGTTGGTAGGATTCTTCAGTGAAATATAACTTTTCCTTCTACAGTCTTTATTTATTTATTTATTTTTGGTACCAGGAATTGAACCCAAGGGCACTTAACCAGGGAGCCACAGCCACACCACTTTTTTTTTTTTTTTTTTTTAATTTTGAGACAGGGTTTCACTAAATTTCTTGGAGCCTGGCTAAGTTACTGAGGCTGGCCTCAAACTTGAAATCATCCTGCCACAGAATCTAATGTTGATGGGATTGCAAGCATGCACCACCATGCTTGACCCTTCTGTAGACTTATGGTTCTAAGTCCAATCACTCTCAAAGGGAGAGGTATTAAACTCCATGTTCTGGCTGGGGGGTATATTTTTTAATTGTGGTCATATGATAAACCATCAGAAAATATAATATAATAAATATTATGAGGACAATATGTTGATAATATTCAAGTGTTCTTATAGTTTGGACTATGAATATACCCCAAAAAATTGTTTGCTAAAGACCTGATTCCCAGAGAAGAATGCTCAGAGGTGGAGTTTGGGAGAAGAGATTAGATTGTGAGGATACTAACTCCATCAGTGGATAAATGGATTTGATGAATTAATCATTTGAATGGACTACTGGCAGAAGATAGTCCCATAGACAGATGGGGACTTGGAGAAAATAGATCACTGGGACTACATCTTTTCCCTGACTCCTTCCTCTTTCTCTCTTTCTCTCCCTGTCTTGTTTCTTAGCTGCCAGGAGATGAGCAGATTTCCTCTACCATGCTCTTCTGCTATATGTTCTGACTCATCTCTGATCAAAAATATTGGAGACAGCTGAACATGGACTGAAACCTCTGACAAAAATAGATAACCTTTCCTACTCAAAGGTTTTTTTTTTTTATTTTTTGTTTTCATTTTTGTTGTTGTTTGTTTGTTTATGTTGGGGATTGAATATATGGCCTCATGCCCAATAGACATTTGTCCCGATGATAAAAGTCTGAATAATGCATTATTTTTTCTCTTTAAATATTTGCACGTTCCTTTTAATATCCATTAACGATCTAGTTTGCAGTAGTTATTACCATACTATTTTAGAGTTGAATTTCTATTTCCCTCATTCCATCTACATACTTTACCTGGATTTTTAAGTGAGGAACATTTGTTCCTCCCCGCACCCATTCATTGATTTAATAATTTATTGATAAAAGTGTAATTTTATGGGGCAGGGTTGTGGCTCAGTGGTAGAGTGCTCATCTAGCATGCATGAGGCACTGTGCTTGATCAATCCTCAGAACCACATAAATATAAAGATATTTTGTCCACCTAAAACCAAAAAATAAATACTTTAAAAAAAGGGTAATTTTATTTTGCATTTTGTGCTATAATTTGATGCTATGGTTATATTTTAATCTAAATTTTTTAGCTGCAACAATTGAGACCCTTGTCTTTATGATGTGAACCCATTTTTGTTTTAGCATTTCTTTACTTTCAGTTACTACAAGATACTCTAGGTTCATCTTGTGTTTCTCATATCTTAGCTCTAGTACCAACCTCTTCTCCAAAGAGCCCTCGTTACTTTTATTGAAAAATGTTATTTAGAAACCAAGACTTAGACATTTATTGTGGCTCATTGCTAGTGGTTTAACACCATACTAGATCCTTTCAGTGAACTGGGTTAGTAAATGTATGTATATATAGTAACCTTTGTTTAAACACATATTTAAAATTATTTCTGAAGTTTTTTTTATCTATAGTGAACACATGAAAATTTTAATGTGCAAACATATATTGCATGTGTATGTATATTGGATGCATATAATATGCATATGTAACACATATATTTAATATACAATACTCATAATTATTACTGAGTGTTATAACAAATCTGTAAATGAAGTGAGTTCAAATTCACTATTCTTTCTCAGAATATTTAAGCCACTATAGATCCTTTGCATCCCAGTACATATTTGGGGATGAAGTTAATATCTATAACATGCTTGTTAGAATTTCAGTTGGAATCACATTGAAATTATAGTTCAGATTAGTGATTAATATGCCAACAGTATTGTTGAACCTAATAATACAGTATATACCTTTGATCACTCATACCTTTTTATTTTTTCTTCAGTGTCTTTGTTTTTTGGTATAAATTTCACGCATATATTTCATTAGATTCATACGAAACACTTCAGATTTTCTGGTGGTGTTGTACTGATTATTAATTCCTAGTAAACTGAAATACAATATAATGACTTTTTTCCCTATACCTTTGTTATACTTACTCATTAATTCTGGGAATTTTGGTTTGTTTATTCTGCATTTATTTTAGATGTCAAGTGAAATAAGTGAAATAAGCCAGTCATAGAAGGACAAATAGCACATGATTCCCTTTATATGAAGTATCTTAAGTAGTCAAATTCAAAGAGGCAGAAGGTAAAAATAAAGCTTGTTTCCAGGAACTAAGGAGAGAGGACAAGGGGAAGTTGTAATTAAATGAGTATAAATTCTTAGTTATGCTACCGATATGAGTGCAGAGAACTCCTACACGATATTGGATATTGTGCCTATATTTATCCTTATAGTATTATATATTTAAAATTTTGTAAAGAGGAGAGATCTCATGTTAAGTATGTTACCCCCCCCACACACACACACACACTCACATCCACAAAGAGACATGAAAAAAGAATTTGTGGAGATGATGGTGTTCATTGCCTTAATATGGCAATTCTATCATGGTTGCATGCACATATAAAAACTCTTCAAATTACTTACATTAATTGCACACAATACTTTATAATATGTTATGTAATAAACATCAAAATGTTTAAAGTTGAATTGAATAAAAATATATCATAAAGATGAATTAAAGAAAATGGTGAAAATAAAATTACTAAAATTGCAAAGGTAGACTATAATATAAATTAATGTAGGAGTGACTTATTAAATAAAACAGTAAAAAAACACTAGGAAGAATAAATGTGAATGATCAGTTTCATTAATAAATAACTTCTAACTTCTATGTTTCAAATATTTTATTTTTATTAAATATATAATGTATCTTCTTCAAATGAAGGGCCAAATTTGGAATTATATGTCATGGTTTAGATATAAGGTGCTCCCTCCCCCAAAATTTATATGATAGACAATTCAGGAATGTTCAGGTGAAATGAATAGATCACAAGAGCTCTAACTAAATCAGTGGTTTAATCTACCCATTCCATGAATTAATGATTTGAAATGATTAGTTTACTGGGTGATAATTTTAGGCAGCCTGGGTATTGCTGGAGGAATTAGGCCACTGGGGATGTGCCCTTGCTAATTGTATATTGTCTCTAGCTTCTCGCTCTCCCTCTGATTCCTGGCTGCCATAAGCTGACATCTTTTCTCCAGCTGCTCTTCTGTCATGATGGGCTTCACTTTGGGCCCAGAGCAAGGGAGTTGGCCAGTCATGGACTGGAAACCTCTGAAACCATGAGCAACAAAACAAAAACAAAAACTTTTCCTCCTCTAAGTGGTTCTTGTAAGGTATTTTGGTCACTGCAACAAAAAGCTAACACAATATACAACAGATTAAGAAATATCTATTTTCTTTCTTTCTGTCTATCTTGAAAAAAAAAAACTTCTATAAATCTGGAGTAAAAATGCATGAACATCTCACAAAATGAATAGGATTTGTGGAGAATTATTTTTAACAGATCAAAGAGCTCACATTTTATGGTAGTTCTGCCAGTTGTGTCCACATCCTACTCCAGTATCAATCTTTCCCTTTTGCTTTTAGCAATGGAACTACAAAATCAGGGTCTTAGCAGAATCACAGTTATTTATCTGAAATCACCAGTCATTCTTATGTCTATATATATTCATAAAATTGAGCAATCTTGAGAAAGAGATATGATTGAAAATAATACATGCAATCTATGCGACAATTCCTACAAAGGTAAGCTTTTTGTCTGTATTTTTTTTTTAATCCTGTCCCTAAAACCAGAAGTCAGAAGTCATGCTGGAGATCCATCTTCATCTATGCCCTCCCCTTACTCACAAAAACAAACAGAAAACTTATGAGATGATAGACCCACAAAACAAAATAAAACAAAACCAAAAGTGTCAGAATCCATGCATGAACTTATTGAGCAGAAAAACATTCCCTCTCTCCTGGGCTGGTGATTTATTCTATGAAAGTTGTGGCAAAAAGTATCAATGTCTATCTCAATTGAAGCACTGAATACATTTGTTGTAACATCACACCTTTAATCATCAGAATTCAGAATAAAAGTGAACTAAAATATTTTGGCACATATTTTGCTGCTGCAACATTTCACTTCTACAAAGTCTACAGAAAAGTCATAATATTGGTATCTCCTTTCAACTCCTTTTTGTATCAGCAAGATTGTAAAGTCCAGATTAATAAAACCAAACAGAGATGGAGGACATATTACTCTGATGGCAACTGCAACTTAAATTGACTGAGAATCCACTAATGTGGAGCCTTCAGAGTTATAAAGCTGAATACATTTGTCCAATAAAAAAAAAACACTCAATAAGGTTATGGAGCCTACATATCCATATGCTTCAATATAAAATGCTAGCTAGCACAGGTGCAAAGATCCGATTATGTATATAGTCTGTTAATCCAGGCGATTATTTCAGAGAGACTTGAAGTAGCTGCCATTATTAAATGAGTACAGATGTCAGTAAATAAAAGAGAGTTATCCAGACTTAAGAACTTGTCCAGATAGATGCTGGATTTTATTGTAGATTCTTTCACATGGAACTGGAGAGAAGTAAATAAATGAGAAAATCCTGAGTTTCTGAGGTAATTGTATTGACCAAAATACTTTAGCTTTAAAGATGGTGACTGTTTACTCCTCACACAAACCTAAGCCAAAAAAACTGTAACAATGGGAATTTAGCATTAAAACACTATCCTATCAAGGAAGACACATTTTCTACTCTTGAAATGTGGCCATAATAGACAAGGAGATCTGAGTAGACATAGGTTTCTCTAAAGTTATTCCAACATCAATAAAGAGAGGCTTCATAATATCTATCCAGGTTGATATAATATAAGTTACCCCATAGTTTCATTAAGTCCCACTCCTCTATTATCACAATAGAGTTGTAATTGCAGTTACTCTGTATTTGAGGGAGAGAGGTGGTCAGGCTAATTATATTTGCCTGTTGATTTCTTAATGACTGCACCATGTGAGAAGAAATTTATTAAACAAACAATACTTTGCTTGACCAAAGTGGAGTAAATTAGATATGAAGTAATAGGCAACAAGATTATCATGAGGCAAAGAGCATGTGATGTCAATCTCATAAAGTCCTACTCAAAGTTGGTACTGAATGTATGCATTCTTACTATATCAATTTTCAAGGCGAGGAAACAATTTATTTCAAAGTGTTCAAAGCACAAAATATATTTCTATAAACAATCAGAAATTTAGAATCAGTAACAATCTGGCTATAATAGTTGCAGCTACTTTAAGCAGAGTAGTTTTCTTAGTGCAGTGAATATTGCATTAAGTTTATACACTATTGTTGTATACTGAGATGTATTGCAGATGTTGGGGTGTAGGACCAGGGCCTGGATGAGCTTGAGACAGTTAACCTTTCTAAAATAATTACTTTATCAAAATGATAGAATAATGATATTACCTTTCTCCTTAGAAATATTGTAAGGATTCATTCATCTATAATCGTTCCAGATATTTGATATCAAAAACATTAGTTTTTGAGATGTCCTTTGGAAAAAGATTACTGTATATCCTTGCTCTCACTAGCAAATTCATAGTGGATATTGACACCAAAGCAACATTGGAACTCTCTACAGAAAGTTATAACATTTGAATTAATTAATAATTTTTAATTGAAAATATAAAATTAATATTTGTTGACAACATGAATGATTATTTATTTTAAAGGAATTCACTAAGACTTTGTTAATTTCTGATTCACAAACACCATCCTAACAATCTGTGGATAAAATTGAGCTTATTACTCACCTTTGTGGACCTTCACCATTCTGATCCAGTCTTATTAGCCTGTAGGAGAGATAAGACTACTACTACTACTACTACTACTACTACTACTATGACTACTACTACTACTATTACTGCACACACGCGCGCGCACACACACACACATACACATGCATTCATAGGTGTAACTGAATCTCAGTATAATAATTGAAATATATTGCCCTTATTTCATTACTATGTTCTATAGTATATACATAAGTACACTTTGGATCATGAAAAAAAATGGAAAATTCAATGGCCATGCACATATTCCCTGGAATGCAGAGTTGTAGAATTTCAGGAACTGAATTCTAATATAGAAGGTAGAATCTCTTATAACCAACTATTATAATTGTCCATTCTTAGGAATATGTGCATGGACAAATATCTTGATTCTAATTGAACAAAAGTAGCACATTCAAACCATTATTTTTCTTCTCACTTTTAATTTATTAAAATTTGAGCATTCTTTAAAAATAACAAATTTAAAGCAAACTAAAATAAAATATTAAAGTATTATATTTTGTATATAGAACTCAGAATGAGGTTGTTACTTTACTCACCAACTTATGTAAAAAAACTATATGTGTAATTATCCCTGCTATTGAACAACACAAAACTATAAACTCATAATTTTGTAGCATCTTAAAGTTTATCTTACAGGATGTCTTATAAAGATTATCTTACAGGATGTCTTGTATTTCCAGAGGCAGAGGGCTTATCTACTTTAGTTGGTGCACTTCAGGCTCTGGTGACTTGTCTACTCTATACCTAGTTTCCCAAGGATAATGTTCTGAACCACCTCATCAATCATCCCTACAACATGTTTACTTTACTCTAACATGTCCAACTTACTTTGTGAGTTCATTGTTAAAGGCCTTTTATCTCACCTGTTTCAGAAAAAGCTTCTAGAACAGCCATCAAGATTTTTAATGAATTTGCTACTTTCCATTAAGTCACTCTATACCCACCTGACTGATGTTGAAATGGCTGACTGCTTCTCTTACTGTTGAAAACTGAAATGCCAAGGTCAAGGTGAGCTCTACTTAGGCCATGGTATACTGGCACTTGTTGTCACTCTCTGGCCTGTGTCTCTCCAGGAGGTTGGCAGGGTATTATTGGAGAATTCTCTTTATAGAGTTTCACAGAAACTGAGCTTTATCATTAGCCAGGATACACTGAATTTGTAGAACAAAATCAATACCTAGGTGTAAAATATCTCAATGACTGTGACTGCCACATACTTTGGATTTTGTGCACTTGTGTCATGATAGAAGTGTTTACCTTTTAAAAAATTATTATTTTTATTTCTCTCAAAGTTATGATAAAAATTGCAACTCTTTCTTACTGCAGGCAAATAAATATATTATAATTGAAAAAATATCACATTTGATTTTTAAAAAATAAAGCATCTAAGTCATTTTCAACATTTGGGACAGAATTTTAGACTCTTCAAAAAAACAATATTCATTAAAATGCACAACTAATGTAAAAAAATCACATAATAATATTAGAGCACCACAGTCAATATGTGAATGGCTAATAATTCATTTATCATTGGCAAGTCAGTGATAATATTTATTAAACCAAATATACTGATAAGAAGAATAAGGTATTAAAAGTTATTAGATGCATTAATATTGTAAAATTATTTTTTACATATCTTAATTTTATTTTCTACACTTCAAATTCAAGGCAAGTCAGTTTAATTTGCTAGTAAACATCGATTTTAGAAATTCAATGAATGACCATATATAATAACATACATAATAACATGATATTTGAATATATCATATAAAAGAATTGGAGAATAGAATATATTCAATAGAAATTAAGTGTAAAATATGTAAAAAATTAGATTTATTTTAAAGTATCTTATATGAAAAATATGATATGAACTTCCCTAAGCAAAACTTAATTGGATAAGGTAGCATAATTTGTTTTAGGACACAAATTTGGCAGTATAACTTGGAATTTGAAATATTTATTGATCAAAGTGCCAAGTCAAAAATACAAATAAATAAAATAAAGCGTTTCACAAGTCTTCACACACACACAGAAAGTCATAGAAACCAGTAAAAAAATCTGTAACCTCCCGTATACATCACTGGCAAGCAAGCTGTCCACAAACTTATTTTACATAAACACAGAAATTGAGACAAAAGAGTATGACTCTGGAATTCACTTTGAAGATAAATTGCCTTTGATTGGAAAGAAAAAAAAAAAAAAAAACAGAAAGGCTATTGTAAAAACTACTAAAAATCTTAAGAATTTCTTTTCTGAATCCATTTCCAAACTGTATATACACATGATCTCAGCAGAAAAGGGTTGGTTCAAAATAAAGAATTGAGAAAATGGGATGTGTGTTCAGGATAGGATCTGTGCTTTCATGCTATATATTGTAAAATAAAACTGCAACTTATGTCTTGTGTGTGGTTAAAATATTTTTAATCATTTCACCACAGTATCATCTAGTAGATTATTTTCAATTCCTGAAAAGTTCCTTTCTTAATTTCCAGAGTAAAATACTGAGCTGACATCCCACAAACCATTATGTGTGTGTGTGTATGTGTGTGTGTGTGTGTGTGTGTGTGTGTGTGTGTGAGAGAGAGAGAGAGAGAGAGAAAAGCATTCCTAAATAAAATTCTTCAAATTGTTTATAGTTTTCATAATAGCTTTTCTTTTTTTCTTTCTAGTCAAAGGATAGATAGATAGATACAGATAGATATGAATATATATATGAATATATATGTATATATATATTCTCAATATATTTTCTGCTAAATAGGGAATATAATGTATGATTATACAATAGAATCCTCACATTCAGATTTTTCCAAATATGATAAAAATAATGCTTTTATAGCAAAACAAATAAAAGTAGTCAACAATTTTTTTTTCTGGTGTATAGAAAGCAAGCAAATATTCTGGGTATATAGAAAAGGGTTGCCTAGGGAAACAGGATCATCTTTCAGACTTGAGCTAAGAGAGAAGGACCAAAATAAATCCTTGATGCTCCTAGATGGCCTAACTTTATTTACTGAGGAATGAGTCAATATAAAGATTTAAAAGTACTTCTAATAATTAAAAATTTTCCACCAATACACTTATGAACTTCTGTGATATTATAATAAAACCTATAATCATAGAATAAATTTAAATTCTGATCTTATATTTAGGGCAAACTAAAAGTGTTCAGCAAATTGCTTTGGACTTATTATACATTTATTGTACCTCATATTTACAAATAAAAATGTTAAAGGAACTGTTTGTTTTTAATCTGAATTATCCAATACATACTTTAAATAGAGAAGAGTATTATCTACTATATAAAAATGCAATTAAAATTGTCAGCTTAATTTTAATACGACACAGACCTATGACAAGTCAAAAGTCATTTATTTTCAAACCATGTCAAGCTTAACTCATTAAAGGAAATATTTGTAGTGGAAGGGACAAAAATATAAATGTTTTACAGCCTGTATACTCTTCACGGTCAAGACACATGCCCGAAACAAAGGACAGTTTAGTAAGAAAAAAATCAAGTAAGTTTATTAACAAGTGAAGTTTACATCAGAGGAAGAAGCCCCAGATAAAAGCAATCCAAGGCTTTTGTAAGACCTTCAACAAAAAACATTTCATTTTAGGGGCTGTGGCTGGGGCTCAGCGGTAGCACACTTGCCTGGCATGTTGAGGCACTGGGTTCAATTCTCAGCATTGCATATAAATAAATAAGATAAAGGTCTTATCAACAACTAAAAAACCACGTACATTTTAGCAAAGTGACAGGACAAAGAAGAAAACATCCACAGGCTTCCAAAGGGAAAATCTGAGGAACAGAATGAAGTCTACCTCCAGATACCACTGGTGTCCTCATCTCTGAGCTGATAAGCAAGCACTGTATTAGAGAATTTATACCTTGTCTTTAGGCATCAGGAGTGCAGGGAAGCAGAGGAAGGTCTTTTGTTTTTGTAGATCCTTGTCTCTTTTTTAGTTGCAGTTGGACACAGAACCTTTATTTTATTTATTTTTATGTGGTGCTGAGGATCCAACCCAGTGCCTCGCACATGCTAGGCAAGCGCTCTACTGCTGACCCACAGCCCCAGTCGCTCCCTGTCTCATTTTTAGGCAAACAGACAAGGAAATCTGGCAACTCCTGTGCATTTTGGTTGACTTCAGCTCAACAATCCTTTATCATTTAGGGAGAAATATTTTTCTTTCCTTCATTGTGGGAATAATTGAGAAAGTCTAGGAAAAAGAAAACTACATGTTGTTCTTTAGTATCATGTTACTCAAATAAAAATGACTGTACATTTTAGAAAGAACCATTGACCACAAAGTATTATGTTGAGATGATATTTAAAAAGTCAACTTTGTGATTTCTTCAGGTTAAAGGAGAGCATATCATTCCATGTTCAGAGTTATTATCTCTAGATAAAGTTAAACTGAAAACAAAGGTTTAAAATTCTATCTTCCATAGATAGAAAAAGTGAAGATACTTTGCAGTTAAATTGTGAACCTGGATATTAGTGCATTCTGACACTTTTAAGCTTTTTTGCTTATTTTAAAGAAGTGCTTAAAACATTTTCACCAATTAAGACTCATTATTTTTTCTTTGATAGTATTTGAACAAGTGTAGTGAATTTACTCAAATATATTGCATGTTTCCCTATAAATGTATTCAAATTATGCATATTTTAAATTCAAAGTACCCATAAGAAATTTGTGTTAATTGTCATATGTTAAAATGTTAACTAGTATTTAAAAAATATTATGGCAGGTATATTAGATTTGTTCTCAGTATTCTCTCTCCTGGGTTCATTTAGCCACAGATAATTAAACCAGATAAAATGACCTGTCCAAATCTAGATATTGACTAGTGCCAAACACTGAGGTTCTTTCTTGAGATTTATCATACTCTGACAAATCACTGCATAGTCCCTTGATTTGGATTAAAATGTCCAAGAAATATATAATCATTAGAACTGTGAAATAGCATCAACTTCTAACAAGTTCTCCAAGCAGGAAAAATGCTAAATGGATTAAAGTCTTCTTTCTTCTTTCTTCTCCTTCTCCTTCTCTTTCTCTTTCTCCTTCTCCTTCTCCATAGTGGGGATTGAACCCAAGGATACTTTACCACTGAGCTACATCCCCTGACCTTTTGATTCATTTTGAGACAAGGTCTCACTAACTTGCTGAGGCTAGCCTTGAACTTGTGGTCCTCCTACATCAGCCTTCTGTGTCACTGGAATTACAGATGTGAGCCACTACTTCACTGGCTGCTGCTGTGACTTCATCTTCTTCATTTTAAAAATAATTCCCTTTATTTTCTTTCTACCTTTCTTTCTCCCTCTCTTCTTTTCTTCCTTTCTCCCTCCCTCCCTCCCTCCCTCCCTTCCTTCCTTCCTTCCTTCCTACCTTCCTACCTTCCTTCTTTCCTTTCTTTCCTAATGAGAATCATGCTTCAATCGTTGAAGCATATAAGCACTCCAATTTTACGACCCCTTTGGTAGAACATGCTCAACTGGGCACCTGTGGTTGCAAGGGAGGCTGGGAACATAATCAAAATGAAAGAAGAGATGAGACATTCGTGAACGTTTTTAAACATAAAGAATCAGTCCGATCCTATGTTCTTAGCCGAACTAGATTTCCAATAGCAAAGAAAGAAAAATAACTCATAGAAATAACAAAGAATATCTATAATATATACATTCTTTTAAAATCCCAGCATTACATAACAAGTCCATTTATACAAGTCTTCTTCATAAATAACTAATGATGAATTTCTTGGCATATCTGTGTCCTTGGTAAATTGTATGCTAAAATGGCATTAACAATATTTCAAATATTAGCTAAATAATGTTCATATGATTGCTAAATATAATTCACTTTAATTTATAGATACCAGAACTAGTGAAGAATTTGTTGAGCCAACGAATTGTGAGATTAGATGAATGATTTCTGACATTGATATTTACAAGCACTCACCTTTTGAAGAATGTTGTATATATTGTTCAGCAAATATATAATATATAATCAGATAATTCTTTAGTTATATCCAACTAAACTGCAAAAACACAATGCAAATTCTGATATGTTAGTTTAATTCAATGCTAAGTAAGGAACACACACACATACACACACATACATATATATATATACACACATATATATGAATGTATGTATATGTATATTTCTACCTTTTTGGAAAAAAATAGTTTTATGTCAAAATGCCATTTGTTAAACTGAATGGAAAAACTGAAAATGCTCGTATGATTTTTAAAGAAATAACTTCAGGTACTTTTGATGCATGTTAGAAAATAGATACCTATGAGCCTCATCAATTTATATGATGTGTTTCTAAGTAAGCATTTAATTATAGCAGCCCAAGGACAATTTTAGGTTCCATATAATCTGTGGATTTTAGAAGCAATAAATCGACTGCCTCCATAGACAAAGTGACATTTTAGCCAATGAGGAATTGGATACTGAACAGTATGACATTTCTCCCTCCTGTTAAGATCAAAGTGACAAGTCTGTACTTTCATCTGGATTTGCAGACTGAAAGTAGGTGATGAACTTTAACATGTATACATTATTAACACTGAAAACAAAGATGCTCATAAATAGAAAAGACTATGCTGCCTATTGTTAAATGTTGCTGTACCTGAATTGGCTTTGAATCACTCAGCATTTGGTGATTTTAAAATGATTTATAGCAATGGACAACACAATATCATTTCAAGTAATAAAACAGCTCTCACAGTTGTACAGAAGTTTCAGTCTTCACGGAAGGGCCTACACACTTATTAAACAGATTTGCTAAGAGCCTAATAATTAGAACCAAACTTGATTTGTGTCCACAACCTAGCATTCCATGACTCTGTAAGTTTGGGGAGTTCATTTATCCTCTCTGAAACTCACTTTTAAAAATATCGTAGTCAAATACACATACCATCTGATTTCCCTTCTGAATCATTTCTAAGAGTACAGTGTAGTCACTGAGTTTCTATACATTTTTGATGAACAACTATTATCACCATTCCTCCAAAAGTATTTCACACTTGAAAAAAATAAGACTCTGTACCCATTCCTTCCTCCCCCTGTATAGTGACAACCAGCATTCTACTTTTTTTGGTTTTTGTGAATTTGATTCTAGGCAGCACATATAAATAGAAACATACAATTTGTCCTTTTGTGAATGCCTAATGTTCTCAAGGTTTGTTAAAGTTATAATATATGTCAGAATTTCCTCCCTTTTTAAGGCTTAATAATATTCCATTACATGTATATACTATTTTTTAACCCATGTATCTATTAGTACAAAGTTGGTACACTTGGGATGGTTCTACCACTTGGCAATTATAAATAATACTGCTATGAAAATCAGTGTACCAATATCTCTACAAGTCCTGATTTTAATTTTTTTAGATATATACTCAGAAGTGAAATTTCTGTATTATCTGGTAATTCAGTTTAATGTATTATAGAAATCTGATACTATTGTCCATGGTGGTTGTACCCAGTTACATTTTCACTAACTTTACACAAGAGTTCACTTTTTCCACATTCTCACCAACATTTGTAATTTATTTTTTATAGTAGTCAACCTAATGAGTGTGAGGGAAACTCGCTTTTAAAGTGCAAGTAATAATACCTACATTACAGTGTGGTTTGACACAATTAGTGCCTAGAACTTTTCAATTTCTAATGTCTTTTCCAGGTTTTCATGATACTCCCGAAAATAAGGTGACCAAATTTCTTTTTATAAGAGCACCAGTCATATTAGACTATGGGTGAGGCTTAAGCCTCATTTAATATTAATTATCTCTCAAAGTTTCCATCTTTAAAAGAGTCACATTTTGATATACAGGGGGCTAGGAGTTCAATGTAGGAAATTGAGGAATTGAGGTGGGGGGGAGAATTCATCCCAGAATATCATATGGAATAATTATATCTGCTATATGCTTAGAAGGAAACAAAAGATTTACAGAATAAAAATAATAATTTTAAGAAGTTTAGATTGTCCATAGCTTTCCAAGACACAGAAAAAAAATGCTTTAAAAAAGAAAATAATTGGTCTTAAAAACTTAGTTCATATTGTTGTTAAAGATTTTTAGACTCTGACAAATACTAATAGCTTTGTGTACAGTAATGAAGTGTAATTAACACTGAATTTGGTGACAATACAAGATTTCAGCAATGGTAAAGAGAGAAGCTTCTTGGAGAAGTTAGGTTCTCTGATTCATTAACAACTGAATTAAAAACTTCCCTCAAGATCAGGTTTACACATTTGCACCTTATGCATAAAAATGTAATTTTGGAATGCAGGCTGCAGCACATTGGGATTTAGGTGGTTTTTTAGAGGATCTTACATAATTAATGAAAAACAAACACAGGCATAAAGAAGTGTCATAAATATAGTCTTATGCAAATATTCTATGCCACCTAATTCATAAAGATTAGGGATATGTGTGATTCCAAAAGACTTCAATTGTATCTATTTTTCCTCAATGCAAAGTAAAAATGCCCTTTGCGTTTTTAATTTTATAAAATAATCTAAGATAGAAATGACCTATAACAATCCATTAATAAAATAGTACTGAATTATTCCTTATTTAGATTAATGGTAAAACTAAGCCAGAATCCACAGATAGCTCCTAATAAAGTACTCCTCTACCCTTCTCAAATCAAGTACTATTAATTACACTAAGTTCTCTGACATTACAAATGTCCAGTTTGCATCTCTGCCATATGAATCCCTTCTTAGCGATTGTCAGCTTAATTTTACTCCACCTTCATTTACAGTGTGATACATGGATTTTGTCTAGTCCTATATATCCCACCTTTACTTTTTATTTATTGATGAAATTTGTATTGATTTGACCATGCATGATTGACATTTTGTGATAAGTTAGAGTAATGGTCCCAATTTATCATGCTATGAACCAATAACTGATCCTATCTCCTCATCACATACGAAGTGTATTTCCTCTTCCTTTGTCACTAGGAAAAGTCATGTGACTTGCTTTTGTTGAGGATAAATGTGAAAAAGTTATGGTGCGACAAGTCCGATTATAGACTTAAGGAAAGAAATTTTTCTACTTGCCCTCACATGTTTATTTCATACTAGAAAAGCATTTTTCATTTAGAATAATTTCCCCAAGAGTACAATGAGACAAATGTGGAACCAGATTGACCCCAGCTTCTGCACCCTCAAGCAGAACCGCCCACATACTTGCAGGGAGAAACAACAGTTAGCTGACCTCATCTTCAGTCAACCAAATTGTAGATATTGGAATGCTGAGAAGTGGTTATTGCTCTTTTATGCCTGTTCTGGAGCAATAAATAACTGATACATGTTTTTTGAACTAAATTTTTCCCCCTCAAAATTCATATACTGAAGTCCTAATACCCAGTACATCAGCATACAAATGTATTGGGGAGATAGGGCCTTTGAATAGGCGGTAAATGTAAAATAAGTTCATTGGAATGAATCTTATTTACTATGACAGGTGTCTTTATAAAACAAATTGATCAGGACACAGACACACACACAGGAAGGACAATAGGAGGAGGTAGGGCAGGACAGCTATCTTCAAGCTGATTGAGAGAGACCTTAGAATAAAACAAACTTGCCAACACCTTGATTGACTGATAACGAGGATTGAACCAAGGCACACTTTACCACTAAGCAACATCTCCAGCCATTTTTATTGTTTTACTTTGAAAAAGGGTTTCACTAAATTCTGAAGTTCTAACTAAGTTACTGAAGCTAGCCTCAAACTTGTGATCCTCCTGCCTCAGCCTCCTGTGTTGTTGGGATTACATGGATGGTGTAGTCCATCATGCCAGACTTCCACCCCCTTTGATCTGGTACTGTAAGAAAATAAAGTTCTATTGCTGAAGCTACTAAATTTATGGTATTTTGTTATGAAAGCAAACAAATAGAGATTGCAATCCTGGTCTTTACCTTTCCAGATATTTCATGTATTCCACACTAGATCTCGTATTTGAACCAACTCAGATAAAGCTATAATACTGACATTCAGTTTCCCCAGGATGTTGATGACCTATATCCATGAAACTAACACAACAAACTTAGTAGTTAACTTAGATAGCCACAAAATTTCAGTTGCTCAGTCACATCAGGCCACTCCAACTGTTTAATAGTTAAGTAGACCTGGTGTCTATTTCATTGGAGAGTATGAATTTATAGACATTTGTATCTTTTCAGAAATTTTTTGAGCAGCTTTGGGCTAAAAAACCAGTAGGCGTACAAGTAGATTAAAAATTAATTTTGGATTTTAGAACTTTAATTATAGAGCAAATTCTGGTATTTTTAGAAGGAAAATTAATTAGATTTTTCTATCTACATGAGTAAAATGGCAGAAGAGGAGGTCCCAGGATCTTGTTCACTCACCCCCAAAAGTTCCATTAGCAACTTTTAGCAGATGTTAATACCTTTGTGAAAGTTCCAGAACTTGGAACTTTTGAGACTAAAATGCACACATGGACCATGGAACAGAAAAAAAATGAGTCAGAAAAGTTAAGAGGAATGTTCTCACAATGATGCCAAAATGCTTTTCCAAATTGGCAAAATATTATAGGAGGATTCCTCTAGCCCACAGTTTTCAAAATGGAAAAAAAAAAAAAAACAGTTCATAAAAGTAGACATCTAGCTTTCCCAGCCATGGGACCCTTCCTACTTCATCCTCCTGAGTAACTGGGACTGTATGTATTTATCTCTTTGAAGTTTCAATATTCAAGCGTAGTCACTTTGAGAGTGGTTAGAGCATCAGCATATGCATTTGTGTTAGGGGATGGAGGAACATAATTTGTTCTATAACAGATGTAAATAGCTTAAAAAATAATAAATGTAGTAAAACACTTGCCAAGCATGTGCAAGGCTGTGGGTTCAATCTGTAGTACTGCTAAATATCAATAAATTATACCTAGAAGAGTTGAGTGTAGTCATAACAAAAATCTAAAAGGGGTAGCATTGATTTATGTTAGCGATGGCAGGCAGAAATCAAAAGTATCTGGCAAAACTAGTAGAAAGAAAAAAGCAATGATGAAATTGCTATTGGAAGCAGGAGAAAATGAGATCTATGGTTGTATTGACAGGAAAATAAACAACACTATTACTTTTAGTAAGTTGAAAAACAAAATTTGTAATTAATGAACTTGTGAGTTTAGAAATTTGGCTAACATAATTTTGATATTGATATTCAAAGTACCAACTACTTTTCTGTTTTTCATCTGTGTGTATCTATATATGTGTGTGTGTGTGTGTGTTATTTGCAAGGTAAAGATTCAAAGAAGTGAACTGAGAAAATAACTGATCACATTGAAAGCAGAATCTAAGGGAAATATTTCCAAACCAATATTTAGTTATAGAAAATAAAACTTTTCCTCAGCACAAAGGAAAATACAGAAAACTGCCAAAAAAGCCATCCTTACAATCAAATTCCTATAGAACCTTTTGGCCTTTTGTTAAAGACTCAAAAAGATTTAAGATGGCCTATTCAGTTTCTCTAAACTAAAAATAAAGCCTGGAAAAAACTTTAAGCACCCTGACTTTCAGCCTAAATTGAGAAAGTCTACCTCAAGATTTGTGTGAGTGTTTATTTTGCCTACTGGAGAGAAATATAATTTAATACATAGGAAACCACATATTTTAAAGAGAAATATATCAGCTTGGACAAAAACAGCGACACTTCAAGGTGAAAAAAGGATTCTAAGCCACAGGGTGCACACTTATAATCCTAGCAACTCAGGAGGTTCTGGCAGGAGAGGCGCAAATTTAAGGCCGGCCTCAGCAACTTAGTGTGATCCTGTTTTTAAAATGTGTTAAAAAAGGACAATCTCGGGGCTGGGGATGTGGCTCAAGCGGTAGCGCGCTCACCTGGCATGTGTGCGGCCCGGGTTCGATCCTCAGCACAAAGATGTTGTGTCCGCCGATAACTAAAAAGTAATTATTAAAAAATTCTCTCTCTCTCTCCTTCTCTCTCACTCTCTCTCTCCTTCTCTCTCACTCTCTCTTTAAAAAAAAAAAAAATGGACAATCTCTAGTACTCCCCAGTCCCAAGCCCAAAACAAAAAAGCATTCTAGCTATTCAATTTCCTACAAACTGCAGCTTGAGAAAGCTACTTAGTAGCAAGTCTGGGACATTGGAGGCAAGACCATGGAAGGTATTGCCCAGAATCAAATAAAACCATTCACAGGAATAAAATCGAGCCCCAATAATCACTGGTTCTGTGTACTCAAGTGGATTTAGAGAATGATTGTGTGCCAATGACTTCTATCTGAATTTCATCAACAACTGTCCATTATAAATAAAAATATTAAAGTTAGGCAATTCTTCCCTTGACTATGCTGGATATGTGGGGAGAAGTTTTTTTTTTTTTTTTTTTTTTTGTATTTAATTAATGGATTAACAGATTAAAGAAAAAATACATGCAGGTTTTATCCACCCTTGGACCTTACTTACATGATAAGATCTCAGATTTCAAATTTGAGTATGATGTTCTAATTAGAAGAGATTTTGAACACCTTTAGTGAATAGTTACATAAATTTGGCATAGGTTAGATGCCATAGGGGCTGGCAACTAGCACTGCTGTCAAGGTTATATTAGTGTCCCCATGAATAATGCGCTTTTTATTTACCTGTTTGTGATATGTTCACAGCTCTCTTCCCCACCCACACAGCCCCATGAGCTGCTTTAACTGATGTATCATTTCTGGGTTCATTTCATAAGAAATTCTGGCACTTTCTGCCTTTGTACACTTAGAAACAAGCAGCAACATGAGAAGTACAAATATTTCAGGAAAAATAATATCTATTTAAAAACCAAGTGATCGTATAGGAAGATAAGAGACACTCAGTCCTTGGTTTTATTCTATGGCTTTTACCCTGCTCAGAGCTTCTGCTGACCAGATAATACTTTTCAGTATGATTGGCTGCTATACCTCTGTCATTCAGAGCTAAATCTCTAAAGATCTGTGATTTGTAGTGTTTGAAAATTAGTTTACTTAATTTATCTTTCATAGAAGATAAAAATGATTAAAATGATCATTCTAAAGCATATATGAAGGGAATAAGCATAACTTCCAACATCACATATACCTTTAATCCTAGGATACTTCTCTTTATTTGTTGTCCTCTTTCTCATTCTCCAAATATCTCTATGTTTAACTCAATAAAGGCAAGATTTGGTGATCTCAAAAAAAAAAAAAAGTTCAGATATGCTGATCCTTTCATGCTGAGTGGAAGATTAAAATCATCATGGGCCAGAGAACTGAGGTACCCAACTGACAGCAAAAATGTATTTTTCTTGGTTGAAAGTCTCTGCTGAGCTTTCAGGGAAGGGCCAGAATCATCTTTATGACCATATGAGGGAACCATTTTTGAAGGCATATGACATAGTTCCAGTTGGTAAATTCTAGCTATTTGTCAATCAGGCAGGCAATCTTAGCTGAGGTTCTACACATGCAGAACAAAAATTATTATGGAGCAATCCAGCCCCAGCAAACATCACACAGAGCAAAGATAGTCTGCTCATGTGACGCCCTGAAATCTCTAGAAGATCCATTTATAGATTTGAGATGCTATTTGTGTTTTCTGTCCTTTTAATTTGCTGAGCTCTTTTCAACTTAAATATTTTGTTCTCCCCTCATACTCCCATAAATTTCCTGAACTCCTATTCTTATTCCAAGCCATGTTATTAGTACTACTCAAGTGTCTTTCAAAACAAAATTTTAAAGAAACTATTCAATTTACTAAAAAAAAATTTGAAGGGAAGAATTTTTACTTCTGATTTTTATTCCCCAGCATAAGACAGGATTAAGTTGGAGAAAATATTGCTCCACCAATTTAAGTTCACATGTATTCTACAAAAAAAATGATAGCTAAGAAATTAATTTTCCATTTATTTCTTTAAAACATCTAAATCATAGAACAGGAAACAAATGAAAGGAGTATTGCATGAATTCACTCACATCTCAGGTACTGTGTTGTACCAGACAAGATAACCAAACTATTCTGGCTAGGCTCTGTTAATAGTAACTCTTATAATTCTTGTGACTCAAAAGATCAGGCTAAGAAAAAGAATTGATGAATAAAATTTCTCATGTCAGAAACCTTATAAAAATCACTCAAATTAATAGGGATCAATGATTTTCAATTATGTTTTCTTAATTTTTCAATTATAGTTTTTTATCTAAAATGATTCAGATTGTATTTATCAGTATCTTATGCTTTTATTTGTATATTTATTTTTGGTACTGATGACTCAACCCAGGGATGCTTTACCACTGAGCTATATCTCAGCTTTTTTTTTTTTTTTTTTGGTCTTGCTAAGTTGCCCAGACTGGCCTCAAATTTGGAATCCACCTGCCTCAGCCTCCCAAGTTATAGGCATGCACCACTGCACTTGGTTTAGTATTTTCTGCTTTTGAAAGATAAGCTTCTTTTGAAACTAGAATATAAATCTATCAGCCTTTATTTCTTTCCCTTTAAGACATACAGTAATAGTGTTCTGGATAAACTAGGTTGGGCTGCCCAGCTAGGACCAGCCTTAAAAATAGCTGTTCTACTATTGAAGAATATTATAGTCTTCATCATCTTATTAATAATTCCATGAAGAAAGCCTACAGTTGTTTGCACCTTTTTATTATTTTTTCCTTTGTCTTTATACTCTTAATCTAGGATTAATAATTCAGATCATATTTTAGATTAAAATCTCCTATGTTATAAAAGTTAAAAAGGTGATAAAATTGCCTTGTCTCAAAATCAACTTTTATGTAAATTAGGATATTATCAACAAAAGTAAATTTACGTCAGAGACAACTAAAATGAGGACCATAAATTTACATTTATAAAGCTTTGTAGCAAATTTTAATATATATCTGGAATTGAGAGCCACTATTCTAGATCTCATAAAGTTTATTCTATTTCAAAATATACTTAAGACGTATGTATATTTATAATAATTCTCAGCAGTTCCTCACAATATTGATGATAAACATCAATATACCAGTAATACTGCATTATGATAGAATCTAATATTGATATAAATATAATACACAGGTGTAATTCTAGAAAAATAGATATTAGAAATAATTAAACTTGGATGTAAAAAAACTTAGTCGAATGGATAGTAGGAAGTGACAGATTTTATAAACAAATCTGTAATACAATAGAAGATAGTTTAATCTATATGAACAATAAAAGGGTGAAAATCCTTTTATTATTTTTTGACAATTTTAACAAAAAAGGAATGGAGAAAGAATGAAACAGGTATCTAATATCTAAAATGGAGATATTTAAAATATTTAAAATTTAAAGGAAAAGTCTAATATTCTACAAAATTTGAATTCAATAGAAAAAATAGTAATTTTACATTGTATAACATTAAAGAGTTATATTATACAATTAATGCATATCCAAAGTGTTAAAAATTTCAGAGTTGGAGCAAAGAAAGACCTGCTTTTACCATTATGTTATTTTGACTTGACAATCAAATTTACAGTATACTCATATAAACATATAGATATTTGTATACAGATCCACATAGAAATATAGACATTGTGGTTGATTCATTGCATGAGCAGCCCATGTTTTGATGACTTCCAGTGTCCATACCATTTGACATTATCTGCCAATATTCCATCTATTATTGCCTGGTGAATAGTTTTGACTAGCCAGAAGCTTGGGAATAAAAGCACCTTTGTGTTTCCACTTTTATGATGAACCTCTGAGTTGATTAAATTTTCATTGCTGTGACTGAAATCCCCAAGGACGATATAAGGGAAAAGTTAATTTGGGATTCATGAATTCAGAGGATCAGTCCATGGTCAACCAACTCCATAGCATTGGAAATGAGGTGATGGCAGATCATTATGTCTTATCCTCCATGATGTTCTCCATGAAGGTTGTTCAGTTCTTGGCAATAACAAAGCAGAGAGAGAGAGAGAGTAAAAAGCCAAGGGGACAAGACACAATACCCAAGGCCATGCCCTCAAAGACCTACTTCCTCCTGCCACATTCTACCTGCTTATAATTGCCACTGAGTATTCCATTCATATTATTAATCCATCAAATACATTAATGTACTCATTAGATTATAGCTCTCATAATGTAATGATTTCACCATGGAACATTTCTGGTTTGTCTCTATCATGTAAGTTTATTGGGGACACCTCAGATGCAACCCATAACAGCCTCTCTCAGCCCCATGAGAACATGCTGAGAGTATGTAGACGGTTGGAGTGGTAAGAGGAACACAGAGTCAAATCAAATAAGTGATCCCAGAGCTAATGTCTATACCACATGACCATCCTGCTGCAAATGCTTGAATAAGTTGATGAGTCCAGCTCTTATCATTGTAACATCATAGTGAAATGTAAACTCCAGCATAAAGATAACTGTTCTTGTTGTAAAGACAAGATTTAAATGTGGAATGTGATGTGACATTATTGTGACAACAAATAAATTAGTCCAGAAGAATAGAATCTCAAAAGAAAATGAGTTGAGAGAAAAGTACCAAAGAAAGGGAATAATGTTCTGTGAAGACTAGTGAGGAGGAGAGCTTGGTGTACTTGAAAAGAGACGCCCAACATGGGGGACCACATTGTGTGTCTTTTGAGACAGATAGAGAGTCATGGTTTTTATTCAGAGATACCTTTTATTTAAATATTTAATTCAAACATAATAACCAATTTTGTTCCCAGAAATATGATAATTTTTAAATTGCTTGAATCCAGTTTTTGTAATCACCTGATTCTAGTTTGCTACCAAATTTTTAATCCAAACAGAATCCAAAAATCTAAGCAAAAATATTAAATTACGGCCTTAAAAGAGGGCGATTCTCTGTAATTGGACCATCAAATTTAGGGGAAGTATTTATTTATAATGGATCTTATAGGCAACACACTCTTCAGGGAATATTTGAAATTCTAATTTGAATTTCCCCAAACTCACACAATCACAAGTAGATGTGAGAACTTAAATAAGCATTGAATGGAAACTGCATTTACAAATACATTTGAAGCAATTTATTCTTTTTTAAAAATTTTTTTTTGTAAGTTGTAGGTGAACAGAACGCCTTTATTTTATTTGTTTATTTTTATGTGGTGCTGAGGATGGAACCCAGTGCCGCATACATGTTAGGCAAACACTCTGCCACTGAGCTACATCCCCAGCCCACAATTTATTCTTTATTATGAAGATACTGAAGTTTTGGAGAAAAAATTAAATTATTCTGCTAACATTATTAAAAATAAATCTTGTTATGGCTTATGTTAACCTATTATTCACTTATTTTTACATGCTTAGTCATTATACTAGGCACTGAAAATACAGCAATGAACATAATCAAATACTGATGAGTATTTACAGTGAATGGGATAATTCTATGTATATTATCTCATTTGATACAACCACCAAAATACGATTTTAAAGCCATTAAAAATGCAAATGTAACTTTTAGATTTTAGAAACAAAGACATTATAACTACTACCAGGGAAAAAAAAAAAAAAACATGTGTATGATTTATTTAAAATTAAACCTGACCACAAGAATAGTTCTGGTATTGTGGAGTATTAAAAATTCATTTTTAAAGAACTCATTTAATATTTACATGGATGTTGCAGAAACATGATTCCTATTAGTACAGAGGACTAATAAGCATTTCTTTATGTTTGTGTATTCTTCAAGCATCAATGCAAACACAAAAAACACATATGAAAAATGTAACAATTTCATATAAAAATTGTCAGAAAAAGATAATATCTAAAAAATAATCCTTGTGGTTATAACCAAGTTTACCTTACCACAATTTTAAGGACTCATTATATCAAGAATTCTTTTTATGAAAAATTATAGGAACCATGGAGTTCAAAGAGTATCTTTAATATGAGGGGAAAAAAACAGAAAAAGACTTAGAAAAGAAATTTTTCTCTACAGTCAAAAATATAATTTACCCCAAATCAGTGAGAAATTCTGGCTATAATATTAATAGGTAATATCAATGTTATGGGCAGCAACAATCAACTTTATGCTCTGTGTTGATGTTTCCCTTCATTTTGTATCAGAATACAGTTTTAGATTATTACAAGTTAATTCTTTGAGTATAAAACCTAGAAAGTTTTTGTTTTTCTTTTTTTAAATTTTCATTGTAAAAAGATCATTATTTATTTATTTATTTATTTTTAGTTGTTGATAGACCTTAAATTTTATTTATTTATGTGTGGTACTGAGAATCAAACCCAGTGCCACACACATACCAGGCAAATGCCTAACTGCTGAGCCACAGGCCCAACCTCATAAATTAATCATTTTAAAATATGTAGATTTATGAGACATACAATGATATTATTATTTATGAATATAATGTGGATCAAATACTTGAGGCTAGTTAACATTAATCTTTTCAAAAACTTTACTTCAAATATTTTATTAGTAACTGTATTCACAACAGTATATGATATACCTCAAAAGAAAATTCTTACTCTCTGAGATAATGTGCCCTTCAACCATCATCTCCCCATTTATCTCATCTAGTACATGGAAAAAACATTCTACTCTCTACTTCTGTGAGTTGATGGTTTTACACTCTACATATAATTGAGAACATGTGCCATTTGTCTTTTTGGCCCTTGATTATTTCACTTAGCATAATGTTCTCCAGTTACATCCATTTTGTTGCAAATAACAGAATTTCCTTCTTTTGTAAGACCATGTAGTATTTCATTGGGTATTTGTACCACATTTCCTTTATCCACTGACATGTTGGTAGACATTTAGATTGATTCCACAACTTGGCCATTGTGAATAATACTGCAATAAACATGGGAGTTCAGAGATCTCTTTCACAAAGTGATTTTAAATCCTTTTGGTTAACACCCAGAAATGGGATCATATGGTAATTCTATTTTTAATTTTTTTAAGAACCTCCATATGGTTTTTCCATAGTGACTGTACTAATTTACATTCCATCAATAATGTATATGGATTCCCTTTGATCTGCAGTTGTTTATTTTTAAAAAGTCTAAAAATTGTATCATAATATGGTTTAGATAACACTTTTCATGCTGCTCTAGTCTATTTGGAACAATGCAATGTAAAAGAGGTCAAAATAAGGATTTGTCATTTATTCTCCATTGTCACATGGTTAAATTGGCTACTTAGCCTTGTTCTTAGCAATATTCTTGCAAGAGCTAATTAAATGATAATGAGGAAAAGTGTCCTTTTGGTACATACTGCTAAAACTGAAGTTTGAAATTAAGCACACAATACTGTTTAAAGAGAAACTTGAAATCTGGCATGTTTGGGTTTTTTTTTTTTTTTTTTCATTTCATTTTTAAGGAAATAAATTATTTTAAGGCAGATAAATATTTTTTAAAAAATTAGAACTCAGTTACAGCACAGAGATAGCACAGCTGTAGTACAGAGAGCTTGTTATTACACCTTGTGTCTTGGATGCTATTATTAACACCTTAAATTAGTATGGTTCATTAGATATAATTAGGGAAACATTATTGATACATTTTTCGTAACTAAACTTCATGCATAATAGAAATTTCTCTGGATTTTTTCGCCTTTAGTCTTAACTTGATATTCTTCTCCTGTTCCTGAGTCCCATACAAAATGACACATTATATTTATCATGTCTCCTTAGGCTCCACTTGTCTGTGACAGTTTCTCAGATTTTTCTCATTGTTGATGGCTTTGGCAGTTTGGAAGATGGGTATTTTATAGACATTGCAGTCACATATTATTGTTGATGTTAACTTTGAACACCTTGTAGAGGAAAAGATTTTCAGGTTTTTCCATCCTAGAGTTACTTTTTCTGTCCTCTTTCCATCCTGTACCTTTGGAAGGAAGACACTTAGTATAGCCCACCCATAAGGAATGGAGAATAAAGCACCAACTCCTGGAGGTTGCAAATCCTATATAAATTATTTGGGATTCTTCTGCCCAGAAGATTTGTATCATTCCCCCATTTATTTATTTACTCAATCATTTATTTATATTAATGTAGAGTTGATGTTTATGTTATACGTTGAGTTACAATGTAATGGTGTACTCAGTTATGTATACTTTATTGTGTGATCTCCACTTAATCTATTATCACATGGGTTATTTTAACCCCTTCACTTGCTGTTTTAGTTAGCTATTTCGATGCTGCAACTAAAGGACCCAACCATCAATCACAATTTAGAGGAGGAAATGCTTATTTGAGGGCTCACAGTTTCAGATGTCTTAGTCCATAGAAGACTGGCTCCATTCCTCAGGGCTCCAGAACATCATGGCAAAAGAGTGTGGCTGAGGGAAGAGGCTCACATCATGGTGATCAGGAAGCAAAGAGGAAGGTCTCCATATGCCAGAAACACATATATACCCAAAGCCACACCCCAATTCTCACCTCCTCCAGCCACACCCTACCACTTCAGCTACCACTCAGTTAATCCCAATTTGGGGATTAAAATCACTGATTGGGTTAAGACTCTTACAACCCAATCATTTGTCCTCTGAACCTTTCTTGCATTGTCTCACATGTGAGCTTTTGGGGGACACCTCACACCCAAACCATAATATTTGCTTATATGTAAACACCCACTCCATAATTAGAAATGTGACTTCCATCATTTGTTGCTTGTTTATTTCATTGCTCAATTCCAGTATAAATGTTTAGCACTATCAAAAATTTTAGCCCACATTCCCATGGAAATAACATATCAACTAAAATATAATATTTCATCATAGTTTTTTTTTTTCTCAAATTTTGCAGAATACATCTGTTTCCAAAGTTACTTGGGTCAGCACTTTCATATTTTTAATATGCTTACATTATACTATCACAGTCTGCATTTCTTCTTGGGTCCTCCAACATCTTAAATGACTTTAAAACTTGCATATATTAAGAATCACTTTTTGTGCTTTAATGTTCTGTTTCAACAAATTCAGTGTCTTCTATCCACCATCACAGTATCATAAAGAGTAATGTTTCCAACTTAAAAATTTCTTCATTATTCAGGCTTATTTGCCACCAAACCTTGGGCCATTGCTGATATATTTTTTAACATTCCTAGGGTTTTCCTATTTCATAATGTCATAACTTGGAGTAATACCATTTTTAGCTTTTTTAAACAGCAGTTGTTTATTTAGCAATATCCATTTGAGATTCATCCATGCTTGTACATGGTTTGAGGTTCGTTAATTTTTATAGCAAAATGACATTTTATTGAATGGCTATACCAGTTTTCTTTTTCTGTTAAACTGTTGAAAGATATCTTTGTTATATCCGGTTTTGGGGATTATCAATAAAATTGCCAAAAATATTTGCCTGCCAATTGAATATGGACATAATTCTTCAAATCAGTTGGATTACATTCTAGGATTAGCAATACTGGATCCTAAGGTAAAAGGATATTTCACATTGTAAGATACTACTAAATTGTACTCTAAATTTGCTTTAACATTTTTCAGTCTTTTGCAATGAAAAAGAGTTAGTATAGCTCTTTGGGCTTGCCAATAATTACACTGTCTGAGTGTTGCATGTTAGCCATGCTAATAAATGTGTACTAGACTCTCTCAGAGTATTAAAGTGCAATTTCCTAATGGCAAGGAAAGTTGAATATTACTTCATATGCTTATTTTTCTGTGTTCTGTGGTGAAGTATCTATTCAGATATTTTACCCATTTAATTTTTAATTTGGGTTGTTCATTTTTTTTAATGTTTGAGAGTAAATTCTTCTTAGTATATTTTGGATACAAGTTCTTAATCAGATATTTGTTTTGAAAATATATTTTCTGAGTCTGTCCTTATCTTCTTATTCTCTTAATGGTGATCTTTGTAGAGTGGGAGTTTTAAATTTAGTGAAGTCCATTTTATCAATTTTTTTTTTCTGTCATCCTTCTTTTAGAGATATATTTTAAACCTCATTGCAATCTAAGACCAATTATATTTACTCAGTTTTCTTCCTGAAATTTTGTGTTTTTCACTTGGTATGGCAATGTATTTTGAGTTATTTTTAGTGAAGGATGTAGTTTTGTTTCAAAGTGCTGTTTGGGTTCTGAGTTTTGTTTACATATGGACATCTAATTGATTCAATACCATTTGTTGAGATGGCATGACTTAGGCTTTTTTCAATGAACTGCTTTTACTTCTTTGTCAATCACCAGCTGACTGTATTTCATTGTTCTACTTCTGGACAATCTATTCTGTTTCATTTTTTATGTATCAGTATTTTCACCATAACTATGTCATCTAAACTGTACAAATTTAAAAATATGTGAGTTGGGTATACACTTTAACTTTGTTTTTAAATGTTGCTTATTGCAGGTTTTTTTTTTTTTTAACTCTTCTCACAAATCTAAGATAAATGTCTATTCCAAAAAGTAAAATTTTATGCTATTTAGACTGGGATTGTGCTAATCTAATCACAAAGTTAGAAAGAAGTGGCAATAATATTGAGGATCTTAATCCATGAGTAAAATGTCTTAAAATGTTATAGATCTTTTTTGATTTCTTTTATGAATTTTGTAGTTTTCTGCATATATAACCTGTACATATTTTGTTAAATTTATTCTTATATCCTTTTTGTGTCTACAATTAAAAAAAATTATCAAATCCCAATTGTTCATTGTCAGTATATGGGAAAGCAATATTCTTTTTGGGGGGTGTGAGGGGGCTACCAGGGATTGAATTTAGGGGCACTCAACCACTGAGTCACAACCCCAGCCCTCTTTTGTATTTTATTTAGAGACAGTATTTCACGTAGTTGTTTAGTGCCTCCCTTTTGCTGAGGCTGGCTTTGAACTCTCCATCTTCCTGCCTCAGGCTCCTGAGCCACTGGGATTACAGGCATGCCCCACCTTGCCCAGCAAGAAAGCAATATTCTTATATGTAAATCTTGTATCCTGTGATCTTGCTGTACCCACCCATGAAGGCCAGAATCACTTTTTGTGAAACTTTTGGATTTTTCTTCATAGTAATGTCATCTACAAACTAATCAAATATTTTTCTTGTTTCCCAATATGTGAGCTTCATTTCCCTTTTCTTATCATAATGAGTTACCTAAGACTACCCATACATTGTTAAATAGGAGTGGTAACAAAAAAGATACTTGATTTCTTCCTAAATGCATCCCACTTCTGACTTGTGATTATCAATTTTTTTGTAGTTGTTTTTAATAAAGATGATCATTTTTCCCTCTATTTCTCTTTTCATTTGCTCATTTATTTTCTATGATTGGGCACTGGATTTTGCGAGATATTATTTTTTTTTGTCATTGTTACCATATGATTATTCTTTGTTAGCATGTTGATCAATAGAGGATTACACTTATACTCTTTTTTGTTTGTGGGGGCGATAACCATGGATTGAATTTAGGTGCACTTGACCACTAAGCCACATCCCCAGCCCTATTTTTTGTATATTATTTAGAGACCGGGTCTCACTGAGTTGCTTAGCACCTCGCCTTTGGTGAGACTGGCTTTGAATTCACAAGTCTCCTGTCTCAGTCTCCAGAACTGCTGCAATTACAGGCATGTGCCACCGCACCTGGCTGCACTTACTCTTAAATATTGATCCAACATTACATACCAGGATAAATCATAGTTGTATTCATTTTATACATTATCAAGATTCAACCACTAATACTGAGCACTTTACATCAATATTTGTAAGATACTAGCCAGTTCTTTTCTTTTTTTTTATGATGTCTTTATATTTATATAACTTTGGTACTATGGTCATGCTGACTTCATAGTATCAGTTAGTAAGAACTAGTATGCTTCCTTTTTTCTTTTTTTAACAAGAAATTATGAAGAATTTATATCCTTCATTTAATGTTGGTTAGAATTTATGGGTCAAGATATTTGAATTAAGTGCTCTCATTTTTAGAAGGTTATTAATTATTTCTAAAAGTCATAATCAATGCAGAATATCTATTTCTTCCTGTTTAAAATTTTGGTAGTTTATGTATGTCAGTAAAATACTCATTTCACTGAAATAATCAAGTTTGAGGGCAGAGAGCTGTTTATGGCACTTCTATATTACCCTGTTTATGTCAGTTGGCTTAATCTAATTTATATTTTCAGATTAATAATACTGCAGCAACAATAGAGATGGCTCTCCTTTCAAGAATGACATTGATATGTGAGACCCTATAGGTCTGGGATAGAGCTGAAAATTGACATTTCTAACAAGTTTTTAGATGAGAATCATTCTGCTGATTTGGGAATCACAATTTCTAACTGCTTATAGTAGTGAATTGTACCAAAAACAATTTTGACACTCACATTAATAATAATGAATTTTTCACCGTAATGAGTACCTATTGCTTATATATTAAAAAGTCATCAATTAGGCAGCCTTGTTTGATTAAGAGGTTCCTTGAGTCTTTAATAACCCTGTCATTCAAACCTCTTATTTACAATCTTTATTGACTTGGCAACATTTGTCTTAAAAATAAAATATATAATCAGTGTACATAAGTAGAGTTAAAACATTTAAAGATATACTTAATATACTTGGCTGAATAAAAAGTTAATAAAGTTGTCTTTAGTTAACATTGGCTAGTGGAGAGGTAGGATAGGTTCAGTAAAATGCTCTTTTTTAATTTAAACACCTTTAAACAATTTTTATTAGTACTTATTATAATTTTATAACAAAATTACTAAAAAATTAATAAAAGATCTGTAGTTTTAGTAAGAGAAGCAGGTCCCTAGAACACATTTTGATTGTCTGAGCATATTCCCAGCTATGACCAATCCTGTTGTCCCAAATGCAACAGGTCTCTCAACCTAGCTAAAATAACTACTTCCAGGCTCAGCTTCTGGAGGAGTGGAATTCTATGATTGTTTTGTTTCCTTATTTCAAAAGTAAATATTTGAGGGGGGATATAACACTGTGGTAAATTACTTGCATAGTATGCACAAGGCCCTGGGTTTTATTACCACTGCAGAAAAAGTAAAACAAATAAACAAAAAAGAGCAAATATTAAAAATATATATATATATATAGTGAGGGTACTTTTAAATCACAATCCTACCACCCAGCAATTATAAGGATATTATTGAATTTCCTTGCACTTTTTGTTTTATACTAATTAATATGTGTGTGCACAAGTAAATAGACAAATTGCAATGAATACACTTTTCTTAACATTTTTCACATAATTTTAAAGTTAATCACATATAAACATTTTAAAAACATAATAGAAAGACAAAACATTGAAACAAAAAATATAGACACACTGGGGCTAGGAAAGTAGTTCAATGTTAGAGCACTTGACTAGCATGTGCAAAAAAGAAAAGAAAAGAAAAGAAAAAACACACACACATACACATATTTTCAACCTATCTTTGATAAAGGGGCAAACGCAATGCAATGAAGCAAAGAGAATCTTTTACATAAATTGGGATTGAACAACTGGACATTCACATGCAAAAAAAAAAAAAGTGAAGGTAGACACAGACCTTGTCTTGTTAATAAAAGCTAATAAAATTGGTTCCCAGACTTAATTATAAAATGTAATGCTATCCATTTCCTAGAAGATGACACAGAAGAAAATCATTCAGTATAATATTTTAAACACTACATTTTGTTATTTTTTCTTTGAAAAGTTTGTAAATACACCTATTTCAAAAATGTGTGTTTCAAAAATGTGTGTTTTAAATTTTTACAATTATGATTGTCTTTCAATATCCAACACAAGCAGGTCCTGCATATGTTGACTTAACCACCTGAGAATAAAAATATTTCATTTTTACTGAACATGTACACATGTTTTTCCTTGATATTAGTCCCAAAACAATACTGCATAACAACTATTTACATAGCATTTACCTTCTACTAATTAGTGAAAGTAATCTAGAAATGATTTAAAGTATGTGGGATGATGTGTACTGCTTATAAGTAAATATTACACCATTTTCTTTTTTCTGCTTCTTTTTTTTTAAGAGTGAAGGAGTAGGATTAATTCAAATGTGAAGAACAGAATTAGAATTCTCATTGGGGCAAGAGGAGACCCCAATAGGTGTTGCCATATTAGACCATTTTCCATAAAGGACTTGAGCATCTGTAGATTTGGATATCCACATGAGGTCCTACAACCAATTCTCTATGTATCCTGAGGCACAATTGTATTAAGAAATCTAGGACTAAAGTATTTGTAATAAAGCTTTGTTCTTATCTATTTTCTTTAAGATAGATCTTTAGAAATGTATCAGTGATTTGAAAAATATTAGAAATATTAGCACTTTAAGCTCTTAACAAACATTAAAGAGCTGCATTCCAGAAAGGCTGATACTTTTTATATTTTTTACTACTGTGTATGAGTTATACCAATTGCTATTCAAAAATTAGCATTGAGTATTTGCTTTTTTCCTCTTAAATTTTCTTCCCTCCTTTTCTTTTATTCTGTGTTCTAGTTGCCTGTTTGCCCTTCTATACCAGATAAGACCATATACCTATTCATTTATAGTTATTTACTAGCATTGTGTTACTTTAGTCTTTATTCTGATTATTTGTAGGCATGAACTGTGCTTTTACACTTATGCACTGTTGTGATTGTGTCTCCTAAAGACCCTAATATTAAATGTGTGGTTGTGAGCTTGTAATGCTATTGAGTGGTGGTGGAACCTTTAAAAGATGGAGATAAATCGGAGGAAGTTAGGTCATGGGGGGACGTGTCCTTGAAGTAGATCTTGGGATCCCAAACCCTTCCTCTCTCTTTTTGTTTGGGATGTAGTAAAAAGGTTTCCTCCATCCCAGACAGGATATACTGGCTGTCATGCCAAGTGACCTTGGACTCACACTTGTGAAACTAAGAGGAAAATTAAGTTTTCACTTCTTTTGAATAGATTATCTCATTTTTTTTCTCTCTCTTTTTTTTCACAGTAATAAAAAGTTGACCAACACATGCACTTTTGATTACTTTAACAAAAAAAAAAAATCCATTTGGATATAACATGTACTCCTTCCAGTTTTATGATAAATTGTGCAAAGGCCTTATGTTTTGTGCTCTTTTGATAACACATCTCTACAAATGCCCATATTCCATAGTCTCATTTTGCCACCTGGATATTGGTGCATGTACAGCTGTGTGCACTTGGGACCCCACAAAATAAGTAATTAGCTTTGAAGAGGGGGTACAGTGTAATCAAAAAGTTTGCACATCAGCGTGATGAGATATGAATGATTCCTAAATTTTTAGCTTGACTTGTGATCCAGCTTTGGCAGTTTAAGCAGCTAAAGATTGTCAGCACAAGCCTGACTGAGCAGCTGGGAAGCCTTAATTGGAGCTAATTGCTGATTGGAGACTGGCGATTACTAATTACTCTCACCTGTACAAATTGGGCCTATAAAAAAAAATTCGAAAAGTGAAGTAGAAGGATTCAATTTAATAGCCCTTACTTACAGTGTATCTTAGAGCAGACAAAGCAAGTGAGTGAAGCTATGGCATGAGAGAATTGAGAAGACAACAGTAAACCAGAGCACTCTCACTTAATGGCATATTAGGTGAATCTACAGTTCCTGTTGCCTGTAGGGTATACCTTTGTTTTAGTGCACAAACTGGTTCCAGTGATGTGCTTACTAAAAGAAAATTACTTCTTAATTTAAGAAGAAATATCTCAAAAAGATGAAATCTTTTAAAATGTGTTGGAGAAAATATGGTTGTAAAGAATGAATACTTTTCAATGTGCTGAAGAAATTACAGAAAATTTACAAAAATCTGATTTGAGGCAGATATATATTTTGTGCAATACCATTTACAACTTTCTGTTGGGGAGAAAAAAAATTTCAGCTAAAATTACCAACAATTTTTTCCTCTTTTAAAAGAAAACTTTAGTTTTATGCCCATCAATCTGTCAGTCAGGAGTCTAATGATGTTTGACATATCCATTTTTCTCTTTAATATAAAATGAATATTTGAATGTTTTCTTTTTCTATACAATGACCCCATGATATTAGAATTTTCAAAATAGTTTGGTTGTGGTTTCTTTTTTTATATGAATTTGAAATAGAAATTTCTCTTGTATTTAAAATTAAGTTTTTTATTTTTTCCTTAATTCTCAAAGAAATGAAAGTGTAGGAATTACTATTCTTTAGCGAGAAATACATTATATTTATTGGTATAAAAATAATAAGAAGTAGTGATAAGAAATAATAGAATAATATCTAATTGGAAAGAAAGGAATTATTAAACGATAACAAAATTATTTTAATGTAAACAATTTGACAAGAAGCAAAATACTATGCTCTAGAAAGAGATAAGAATTTCTAGGTAGCAGCATATTTGTGGTGACTTTATTAATAGCTAGAAGAAATAAAGATGGTTTGATAAATCTGTTGTTGAAACTGTAACTTTAGAAAATAGTATAATAATGTTTTGCCTGAGATAGAAGTTATTTTTGACTTACTGGATTATCTCCAGTTGAATGTGTGTATGTGTTCAATGAAAAATGTGGTGAATACTGGTGTGGGGATGAGACATAAGAAAGATGACTAGATAATACTGTCAACTTCTTATTATGAAAGGTAGAAGACTTCACAGAACAGTAAACTTGTCAGGACATGTGTTGGCAATTACAGGAGATAAAAACATTGGGAAGAAAACAAAGCAATTAGTATATTCCCACCAATGTCCTACTAATATTCAGACTATTAGTCATAACATACTTTATAATAATTAAGGCTGGTTGTTAAATATGTCTCTCAAGTGCTTAGCTGCTAGGGAAATAACTGGTCTACTGTTATAGAAGGGTCAACCGTATAGGGTAGACTTCTATTTGAAAGAAGGGAAGAGTACTTTTTAAAAATTTCCAAAATTATCAGAATTACATGAAAATAAATTTATGTGAACAAGAATAAATGCTGAGGGTTAGGGATATAACTCAGTGGTGGAGTACTTGATTAGAATGTATGAGGCACTGGGTTTGATCCCCTGAAAGTCTGTTTTTATCTGTCTTAGGTCTCGAAGGGAGAAGGGGATATGTACTTTGATTGGTCCAAATTCTCCTCCTGGCATCTCCTGGAGGGGTAATATATTTGGAACAAATGGAGAAAGGCCAGGGTATAGGGGACAGGAGAGCTGCTATTGGCCATCAGCAGGGGATGGAGATTTTGTGAATCCTCCTGATTCTTTCTCCTCAGAGGGTGATTCCTGAAGATTTTCTCCCTTCATGGCAGTGATCATAGATAAGTCTACTTTATATTGTTGACATAGTTTAGGGCTTTCTCTTAGGGCAAAGAAAGCCCAAACATATGGAACCTCAAACCAACTCCCTTCCCTTTTACAAAATCTGTCAAGCTTTAAAATTGATGCTTCTCTTGGGTGGCCAGGATTCTCCATCAGGGAGTTTGTATTGAGGTCAGGCCCTGGTGGCAGAAGAAAATGAGGTGCTTTTTCTTGAGTGTCTGTGGGTCAAACTTATTCCAATTTTTCAATATGCAGGTAAGTGGTGTACCTGGCACACTGGAGAGGGAAGCTCCCATTTGAGTGAGAAGAGAAAAAAACCGGACCCAGGCGCCCGCGTAGGAGAAAGCTGTTCTTATTAGGGATGTCTCCCTAAGCTTCAGCTTCCATACTGTCCAGAAAACCCTTCTCTCATCAGCTGGCTTTGCCAAGGTTGTTTCCGGCCCCCTTTGGCAAAGTGCTAGGATCCCTGTACCAGAGAACCTGGGAGGATTCAGACTTAAGAGTATTACTGCTTTCCTCCCTGCCACTATAAAACCCACAACAAAAGAAAATCGCCCACTCTTCTTGTTTATCATTTTGCCCCATAGACTAAAGGAATCTCCTGAGGGTGAAGGAAATATCTACCAGTTGTAAGGTATATAACATTCTCTATCGGAGGGACACATGGAAGGCTGATTATTAAAATGCCTCTCTCTGGCAGCATAAAGAGAACACAGCACATTTTAAGCATCATATGGTAATGGGGAAATTCTAAACAGACTTGTGAAAGCTACCTGTGCACAAGAGGGGAACCTGGGCACCTTCTTACTAATCATCTTATGTCTTTCTCTCAGTCCTACAATCTGAATTGCTAATGTTTCTGACCAGCGAAGGAAGGGGAGCATCCAGGAGGGAATGGATGCACGGGTGGGAGTGTTGCATGGACTACACAGAGGCAAATGTAATTAGGGCTTTCCCTTAGTGCCATTCATCTACTGATCACCCTAGATACCCCTTAGGCCAGTTGGGAGGGGATTCAAAAGAAGGAACCTTAGGAATATGTCTGAGGGTAGCCCAGACTAGAATTCTGCAATTGTTCTAAACTCCTTCCTCCACCTCCATGCATCCAAGGCAGATCAGGACTAGGGACACGGTGTACTTAGGCCAATTGCTCTCTGGGCCTGGACAGAAAAGTGAGAAGTGGCTTCTGCAGAAACCAACGTGCCTGCTCTGTACCGAACAGGTGATTGGGAGCTGCCAAGCCCAGAAACCGTTCACCAGAGTCTTGAAGTGTGGCGGCTGCACTAGGTGAGGTTAAGTAGCCCTCGGTGCCCACTATCAGAAGTTTAAGTCAATAGGCTCTATTCATGTGAAATTTTAAAATTTTGCATATGAGTTGCAAATATTCCAGAGGAAAGTGTTATGTGTTATTAGTTACTAATAATTCTGGAATAAGGGTAAGAAAATTATATAGAAACTTCAAGTAGATTTATAACTATTGTAAACAATAAATTTTTAAAATATTTAATCAATGAATTTAAAAACATTTAATTAGATTACTCTTCACAGAAAACCAGTTGAAAGTCAAAACATTATCTTGGTCTCAAAATTACTACTAAATTATTCTTAAGAATTCAAGAAAAGGAGGACTTCTCACAGGACTCAGAATTCTGGAAACATATCGAAGGTGAGCATGGGGTCCACCAAGAACTGGAGGGTCTGTTTCTTGTGAGGAGCTTCTTTTCTTTACATCATTCATTATGTGAATCCTTTGGTCAAATGTCCCCAGATTAACAAGTATTCAAGCTGACTGCTTGAGATTTATAACTCACTACACCTAACCAAAGTTCTACTCTCCATACTAAGACTTTTTATCAAGATTGAGGATGATATATCATCTGTTGTAAGGTAGGTAGAAATTCAACAAAAGTTTATATTTTACTGACAATTTAAGAACCATATTTTACACAAGGTTTGGTTCCATTTGTTCTTTATTTTTTTAATTAATTTTTTTATTTATATGTGATTGTGAATGCGTTACAATTCTTTATACACATATAGAGCACAATTTTTCATATCTCTGGTTGTATACAAAGTATATTCACACCAATTCGTGTCTTCATACATGTACTTTGGATAATAATGTCCATCACAATCCACCATCATATCTAACCCCATGCCCCCTCTCTTCCCCTCCCACACCTTTGCCCTGTCTAGAGTTCATCTATTCCTCCCATGCTCCCTCTCCCTACCCTACTATGAATCAGCCTCCTTATATCAGAGAAAACATTCGGCATTGTTTTTTTGGGATTGGCTAAATTCACTTAGCATTATCTTCTCTAACTCCATCCATTGACCTGCAAATGCCATGATTTTATTCTCTTTTATTGCTGAGTAATATTCCATTGTATATATATGCCACATTTTTTTTTATCCATTCATCTATTGAAGGGCATCTAGGTTGGTTCCACAGTTTAGCTATTGTGAATTGTGTTGCTATAAACATTGATGTGGCTGTGTCCCAAAAAAAGCCCACTATATTGTTTTACTTTGAATACTGAATATTTATTAGGGTTTATTTTTTTAAATGAGCTCAATATAGGCTAATTTCTTACAGAAAATTAAGGTAAAACCAAACAATTTGGATATATAAGAAGTCATAAAATGTTGCTTTTTATTTATGATATTTGTATTACTGTCTGAAGATATTAGTTGATTTTTAATCTTTTACATGTGCTCTTGGATCCTCATGAATGTAGTCTTTATTTCTCTAAAATATCACTGTCTGCAGATTCATCTTAACTCATTATTCTCTAAAATTATTAGTCTCCTTTTTAGCCAAGTATCTTCCTACCATAGGATCTTTGTACCAGCTACTTGTAGTCAACATTTTTCCACAGTATTTGCATGAGTGACTTCATCCTGCCAATCAAGCTTCAAGTTAGAAGCACTTTTTATAGAGGCTTTCTCTGTCAACTAGATCTGAAGTGGAGATTCTTCCTCTGTGTGGAATATAAATTTTGTGTGGATATAAGCTTTGTGTACATATAAATTTTAATATGTCTTAGGCAAATATCTGGGAGGGAACTGTTGATTGTTTATAACCATTTGTTTAACTTTATAGGAAAACTCCCAAACTATTTATCCCTGAATCGATTGTAATGTTTTATATTCCCACCAACAATAAAAAAGAGATTTAGTTGATATATATCCTCAGCAACACTACATATTAATGATCTTATTTTTAGCCATTTTAACAGGTATGTGACGGTATACACTTATGGTTTTGGTTTGAATTTTCTAATAATCAGTGATGTTGAGTATCTTTCCGTATGCTTATGCACTATATATTATGCATACTTATATACATGTATTAATACAGCTTTATACACACACATACACACACGTATATATATTTAGAGAGAGAGCCAAATCCATTCAGATTAGTTTTAACAGAAAAGAAAATTAGTATTTTTTTAAATCCCCAAGAAAAAAATGACATTGAAAAATTAACCACAATCTATTCTTTTAACATACACACACACACACACACACACACACACATATACAAGGTAGCTAAAATGGAGCACACACATTTTGGTGAAGTGCTGCTCTATTATTTGTAATTTATGTCAAATCAGGTTGGCTTTCTTATATTTTAATTAAAATAATTATTTACTTATTTTATAAATAATTATAAATATTTGCAAATTTTATAAAGTATTATAAATTTGCAAATTTATTAACTTCTTGTCTTTCCATTTTTGTGACACTGACCTTAAAGTTCAAGAGTAGAGATTTATTTACTTTAACTGTTGGTGATGTCAAGTACACATACTTTTCTTCCCTTGTGTGTGCTTTTGTGTCCTATCTAAAACATTTGGAGCACCTCCAGGCAAAGATTTGAAGTATTTTCTTTAAGAAATTTTGTGGTTTTTAGCTTTTGTACTTAGATCTCTGTGATCCACATTAGCTATCTGTGTGTGTGTGTGTGTGTGTGTGTGTGTGTAAATGGCAAAAGGAAAGAATTGTGACTTATTTTTTCTGTATCAATTTCTCAAGTACCATTTGTGCACATTTGGGGAATTTAAAAGAAAATGATTTTCTCTTCTGTTCAAAGGAGTCTGAATAGATTCGACTCTCTTTAAGTAAGAAGACAGCCCAGTACAAATGGTTTATTGAAAAGAGTAAAGAGTTGAGACAGGAGAGAAAGACAAAGTGGCCAGGTCAGCAGCCTTTACTAGGAGGCTTTAACTGCCTCCTGAAGAACAGGGAGTCAATGCAGAGTTTTAAGACAACAGGCGACATGGCCATATTTACACTTTAAAACACACTCTGGCTTTACTGAGCAGAGACAGTATATATGGCTTGCTGCTATCTCATTTATAGTTCTATTTATTTGCCACAAAATCTGAACTAAGAAATATAAAAGCATTCAAAGAGAAGTTGAAGAACTCAGGGTTATAAATGTATCTTTATTTTGAGAATTAATCATTGTCATATTACTATGCTGAATACTAGGTAACTTAATCCAGTATGCTCAAATTTTATATTTTCAGGGAGGTAAAGCTAAAAGAATGAATAAAAACTGCTGTACCAAAGAAGATGAAAGTTGGCCTTTCATGTATGTGTTATTGGTAAATTTTACTTTAACAAAGGATTGACTTCTAAATATAATTCATACATGGTATAAACGTGAGTAAATGCATTTGAGTAAAATAAATACAGCAGGACTTTGGTATGTGTGCATGTATACTATTTGGAACCAGGGGCAGAAAGGAAAAAAAAATGTTAAATGTAGACAAAATCATTCCATGTTTCCCAATGAAAAATTATAAACATATCCCCAGAAGCAGTCAATATCATGATGGAAGAGAAAGACAGAGGAGGGAGAGAGAGAGAAGAGGAGAAAGACATGACCTTTTTGGTAGGAGGTTGATTAGATGAGTTTTCCTTAACCCTAAAGCAAAAACCAAGTTTGTTTGTTTGTTTTAATGGAATATACTCCAATATTCCTAATTTACATTCTGAGAATCATTGACACTCTTACAAAGGAGGACAAATTATTTAATTTTAGGCAGATGGATAAGTAGGTGAAATATGGTACTGTTCAAATGTAAGATAACTAATTGTTGTAGACCATTTTGAAGATGTTTTATACAGTTATAGTTGATTATCATGAATTAGGATGTGTGCTCATCAGAAAAGGATAAGAGCTAAAATATTATTTGAACCATCAGAAGATTGTAGGGAAAGCTTTGAAGATTTATTACATTAATCATTTTCTTATATGCTAATCACAGTTTGAGTCTATACTTTCTTTACTTATGTTTTTTAATTATATCAAGTGAACCTCAGCAGATTTGACAGAAATGCCAACTGTACATTTTGATTTTTCAAGACTGACTATTATTAGGACACACAGAGAATATAGTTTCAAAAATTCATACTTGGAAAAGGTTCTTATAATTAAATGTTCTTATAATTAAAGTCTATATCTTAAAAGAAATAGATATATTGGGTTTATAATATATCAAACAGTTTTTTAAAAAGTTTTGTTCAGAAAGACATATACTACTAAAATATCACCTTAGTAATTATGTGGTTATCTTAGTTCTTACATATTTTCATTCTTTCTTTCCCATTTTTATGCTTTTTCATTCTGATTTATTTAGGATACCCCTTTTTTCTTCTTAGATGGTTTTACATATTTCTTATGCATGTCATAATTCATTAGTTCCTTTAGTTTTAAAGGGTTAGTCAATGTCATTTTAATAAGACAACCATCTTCATAACAATATTTGTTGAACAAATCCTGTATTTTCTGCAACAGCTTCATTAATTTCAGCTACTTCTCCTGATAGAAAATAGTTCACTAGCAGCTCTCATACTTTTCACTGCACAGAACTCATTTCACTCATACAATTTTGTCCCCATTTCTGGCAGACTACAGTAAGCAGCTCCCAAAACTTTCTATGCAAAATTGCTGACTCACTGTCCCAATACAGTTTTCTGTTATTAAGTCAACAGAATTTATGGTGCCAAGGGTTGGCTTGGTCCTGGCGATGGGGACTGGAGAGAACAGAGAGCAGCTCTTGCCCATTTTCTGAGTACAATATTACCATACTTTGATGAGAAGTGGAATTTGATAGGACTTCAAGATTTACAAAGATACTGAAAGTACTGAGAAGTCAAGTTCAGGGAATTCGCTACTACTAATTCCACCAGAAGCTTAGCAGCAGGTGATCCCCAGCAGCTCACTGGGAAGTTACTACAATTCTAAAGTCTCAAGGAGAAATTCTAACTGTCACAATAACAATATAGGTGGTTTTCCACAGCTCTCTAGGAATCAGGTGTGTCTAGTGACAATTATCTCTAAAAATTAATGTCTTACCCACCTTTTTCTACCTCCCAAGCTTTTCATTAGTATCTTTCATTGGCAAATTCCACCTTCTTATTGATGATTAAGAAATCTTAGAAAGGTGTGGGCTAAAAAAGAAACATGCTGATTGAAAATGGACCATTTGAAATGTTAACTTCTGCTTCTGCTTCTAAATAGTGGAAAACTGAGCTCAGCCAAATATGTTTCATGCTTAGAAAAATAATTTAATATTATAAATAATAAAATGATCATCCATAATAGAATAATAAGATGATTAAATAATAAGTAAAAGAACAAATTATTAAGATTTATTTTACACATTTTCATACATGAACGCAGTGATTTACATGTTAGGTTAAAATTTCTCATATTAGGATAATATTCAAATCATCACAAAAAGCATTTTAGCCTACTTTCTTGCATTTATCTCCAATTATTTTCTAAACTCCACTAACTGCAAGTCCCAGGTTTCTCTACTTGTGTGCATTATTTGCTCCTGTTAGTTCTCTACTTCCATTAGACTTATTGCCTAATCTCCCAGTTTCAAAGCACTACACAATTCATTGTTCTTAGCTGGTTCCTGAATGGTGAAAATCCTATTTCATTGCTGAGCTGGGGGCTACTGAATGCCTTTATGGGAGTTTTGTGGGGCCAATTTTAAATCCTGTTCTTTCCAAGTGTGTCTTTGTATCTCTTTATCCTTGGTACGCAACACCCAATGAGTATTTGCTAAATACTTACATCTCAAGCACTTTTAACAGGACTAAGGAACCTTGGCATTTGTACTAACAGCTGGACAACAGTCATTCAAGTGGATAGATGTCAAATGATTTTGGTGAATGCCCTAGAGGAGAAGATTGCATGTGATTTCAAGAAAGAATGAGGATGAATTCACCATTTTATGATTTTCGTATTTTTTAAGTGTGAATCCCTAAAGGATATTTGTTCATAAATGGATTCTTTAAAATCTTTTTTTTAAATATTTTTTTTAGTTGTAGATGGACACAATACCTTTGTTTTATTTATTTATTTTTATGTGGTGCTGAGGATTTGAACCCAGTGCGTCATTTGTGCGAAGCAAGCGCTCTGCCGCTGAGCCACAATCCCAGCCCTCATAAATGGAATTTATTTCTCAGTTTGTTCTGGACTATATGTGGTGAAAGACAGTCTTACCAGAAAATTTTAACTTGACACTACAAAAGCTCCCACAGTCTAGATCTCAAGTTACACCTAACTTGGCAGAGGAGCAGCAGGCCTGTTCTGATCTCATTTTCCAATTATTCTTCTATATATGAGACAGTTCCCTATAAATATTACATAATTGTACAAGCAACCAGGTTTTTTTTTGTTTTGTTTTGTTTTGTTTTGCTTATGCAAACATCAAAGTCTCCCCAGAGGCCTATTTAGCTTACCAAATACTTTGATACATCACTTTAGAAGTATAGTTGCTGATCAATAAATGGTTGCTTAGCTGCTTTTAGAGGAACTCAAGTTTTCTTTACAGAGATTTTTTTTAATTTTGCTGAATAGAACACACACAATTTATTTGCTTAAGGAAACTGAAATCTACAGAGAATTTTTGCTTGAAAAGAGAAAGGGAAAAGAGCAACAATGTGAATGGAAGACAAAGACAAGTAATTTTTATGAATATGGTATAATATAAATCTCAAAAATGTATAATGTACATTTCAGTAATTGAAAATAAAATTGTGAAAAAATTGTGAAGCTTTTCTTCTCTTTCTTCCTTTTTTTTTTTTTTAGTAGTCATTGATGTATGATTATGACAAATGCTAAAGGCAGTTTCAAAGTAAATAAACTTCTAACAGAGAATGCCCTTTTAGATCCAGTCATTCCTAATTTAGGCTATGTGCAGGTTAATTGAACATCCAAACTTGGTGGAGTACGTATGTAAAAACTTTACTTTTCTCTAACAATTTCCACTAGATATCTGCTAAATTTTTCTTTTGGTCTATTAGTGATATTTGAAGATTCTTATTAAAGTGGACCTGGCAGTTCACGTTGACATGGCAATGGTAGTATAGAGTATAATATATCTAGTTCAGTGTATCACAGTTTAAAATTTTGGTTTCATGTACAGTTGAACTTTAATCCTGTTTTAGTTAGCTTTTTCAAAGCTATGACTAAAAAACCTTACCAGAACAAAAGTAGAGGAGGAAATGTTTATTTGAGGACTCATGGTTTCAGAGTTCTCCCCCAGGGTGGAGATGAGGCTTAACATCAAGGCAGAAGAGTAAAGATCGCATGATGATCAGGCAGCAGAGAGACTCCACTGGCTAGATACAAAATATGTACCCCAAAGACATGCCCCCCAAAGACCCACCTCCTCCAGCCACACTCTGCCTGCCTTCAGTTACCACTCAGTTGATCACATCCAGGGATTAATACACTGATGGTGTTAAGGTTCACATAACCCAGTCATTTCTCCTCTGAACTTTCTTCCATTGCCTCACACATGAGTTTTGGGGGACACTTCACATCCGAACCATAATAATCCTATCTCTGTTCCCAGTGCCTGGAGGCTTGGAGGCTAACAAGCCTATTTTTATTTTTCTTCCCTCACTCTGTTTCCTTTACACCAGAGTTAGGAGTGGGAATGAAAAGATTGGAAGATGTATTTATTTCTTACACGTGCCTTAACAAAGTACCACACGTAGGGTGGTTGAAAACAATAGAAATTTATTCTTGAAAATTATTCTGGAGGCTAAACGTCTAAGATATGATGTTGGCAAGGTTGTTTTTTTCTGAGGGCTCTGAGGAGATTCTTTTTCATGCCTCATTTCTAGTTTTGAGTGACAGCAATTCATTCCATTCCTGGACTGGTAGATCCATCACTCCAGTCTCTGCCTTTTACTTCACGTAGCATTCTCCCCATGTATCTCTGTCTCTTAAGAAGGAAACCAGTTATATTGCATTAGGGGTCATTCTACTCTAGTAAGTTCTCATCTCAAGTAATTACACCCACTGTGACCCTCCTTCTGAGCATGATCACACACATTTAGAAGTACTAGGTGTTAAGACTTCAGCACACATTTTACCAAGGACACAATGCAACCCATATAGAAGAAATATACACACAAGGAGTCCTCTTATTAGATACTAACCCTTTAGCACTCTCCAGGCTCTTTAGAGTGTACTGTGCGTGATTAGTGTGGCCGGTTACAGGGAACTCTCTATTATATCATTATCTGTAGTCGGAAAGTTTTCATTGACCATGTCCCCAACTCAGCACCTGTTTCTGTGGTCCACCCCAAACCTTTTACTGTTAGTTGTCTGGTACCTGGCCCCCAGGTGATTAGAGAAGTTATATAATGGCCTGGAGTTGAGGGTCCTTTAGGGGGAATTTGTTGAGGACATGGGCTTAAGCAACTGCTCAAAAAAAAAAATAGAAAAACACTAAGTCAAAACCATGGAACTAAAAAACAAAGCCACATCACAGGGAATTACCCCACAGTTAACCTGTATGGAAAGAGTAAAGGAATAATCTGGAACCAAAATAACACTATTGCTACTGAAGCAGTCTTCTTTAATTCCTAAGTCTTCAGCTTGACTGGGGTGTTGGAGCAATGCATATCCCTGCTGTCCTTCCATCTTGAGGGTGTGTGCCTGGCACCTCTGAGCTGTCATTCCTTGTACCTTGCTGATGCTTGGCTTCTTTTCTGCTTTGGCACTTTAGTAAAGAGCTTTTCATCTTTTTTATGACAAGAATGAAAATATCCCTTTTAAAATCCTTTTTCCAATGACATTTAATAGGCTCTATTTCTTCAGTAAGATGCTCTCTCATTAATAAGACCAATAGTCCCTGCCAGAACAAAGAGCACTAGTGTCTCAGACACAAAGATAAATTTACTTCTCTCCAATTTATCTCCTTCAAAAATAAGTATTCTTCAAACCCTTTTATGCTTGCAGTAGATTCAAAAGCATTTCTGGTCAGTCTATCACTGAATAAATGGTATATTCACTTATCTTCACATGATCAAAACTTAAGCTTCCTCTCTGAAGGAAGTCTATTTTTAAAATATTTTTTAAGTTAGGGGAGGACCTGGTGCAGTGGTGCATGACTATAATCCCAGCAACTGGAAAGGCTAAGGCAAGAGGATCACCCATTCAAAGCTAGCCTCAGCAATTTAGTGAGGCCCTGTCTCAAAATTTTAAAAAATAAAAAGGGCTGGGGATGTGGCTCAGTATTTAAGCACTCCTAGGCTCAATCCCAAGTACCAAACATAGAATAAAATATAAAATTAGGGGAGGAAGATCTTTGAAAACTACTAAGTATTTTCCAGGTGAAACAATAAATCACCCGGGGAGGGCTCCCTTTGGAACATTTTCCCCTATTACCTACAGGCTCTCTGGTGTCTTTAGGGTTTGTGGCTTTTGGAAACATGAGAAACGAAGCAATGGGATATTCCTTCCCTAACACTCTAGAGCAATAGTGAATAATGAATATTGATTTCCATAAACACTAGACATTTGGCTGCATGAAATAAAATAAACATTGTGTTGGGGACAAAATTTAAAATTTCTTATATTTATTATTTTATTGATTCTTAACTTTTGAAATTCAACACGATAAATCCTTTTCCTGTAGATTTACAATGTGAATTAACATAAGATAGGATGTGAAGAATTTTACAACAAATTAGCCATATAACATTGATTAATTTAGACTTTATAAAAAAAAAAATTGGCCACAGAAGTTGCTTCCAACGTACAACACTTTATCAGTTCTGGGACATAATTTTTTTTAAGGCTTAACATCTTTAGAAGTGTGAGAAAAGAAAGTTGTTAAAATTTTGTTCTCACTGTTGTTCCAGTGGCAATGCTGACATTTATATCACTACTTGCATATGCTTCAACTTTTTCATGGCTTTTCATGTTGTTGTCACTTTAGGTTGGTTTTATGAATTGTTGTTATCACATTTGTTGAATTTAATAGCCACTTAAAATATTCCCATTTTGCTTTCTGAACTATTACATGGAAATCATCTAGTTAGATCAAGAAGTTCTCAAGAACTTATGGAATGCACGGCATTGATTTGGAAGCAGATTCAGGAAAAATAAGTAGAACTCTCTTTTAAGAAATAATCACTGGCATAACAACTGTATGATATCTAAGAAGTTTTGATCCATGGATATGGTTTTTGCTAAAATCCAATTCCCTCTCCCCGTTTTTCTCTCTCTTTCATACCCACTTTGCTTAAAACACATGTGGAAGCAAGATTGCAAGGATAAAGTTAATCAATATATGTAAAATAAAAACTTACTAGATCAGCCATACTTAATGGAAAGCTGAGTTTTATCGTTCATAAAATACCTAAGCTATTCTTAACTAAAGTCATATACTGTAAGCAAGAAAATATACATAAGAATTTTCCATTTTGCAAATTACATAACAAGCATTATTACTCCTTATTTTTTTTTTCAGATGCATTTTGATCCTGTTGTGTGCTCAAGGCCCAAGACAGATGATTCAGAGCGTTGGTTAAGGAGTGGGCACAATTTGTAATATGATGGTCAGCAGAGATATCACTGAGAAATGGACATTTGCATACACTTGAAGGAAATAAAGGGCTTAGCCATTTAAAATCTTCCAGGGAACAGAGCAGCCAATACAAAGCCCTTTAGGTTGGAAAGTAATTGACAGAGCCCAGTGCTGCTAGAGTTGGGTGAGTCAGGGAGAGACTAGCAGGAAATGACATCAGGCAGGTAAAAAGGGACAGACCATGCAAGAGTGAACAACTGTCCCAGTTTGACTGCTACTGCTCTTGTTTTAACACTGCAAGCTCTTTCTATCCATAAGTTCTCAATCTTAGGAAAACCAAGACATTTTGTCACCCAGTAAGGATTTCTTTTTAAGTTCTATTTAACAGTTTTAAGTAAAGGAGTAGATCTGTCAAGAGGGCTGATAGAGGCACCAGACACATGCCTCCTTCACAAAGACTGATCCCAAATGGAGAATATGCAGATACAATGTGTAACAATATTTGGGAGAGAATGCTAATATCGTGTGGAAGAAACTGATGAGTTGTGGAAAACTGAGACCCCAGATGATCTGGTAAAGAAGGGAACAAATTTTCATGCATCACCTTGTCTTTCCAATCTGGACCAGTTTGCATCCAGGCAAACCATGCTATGATAGGGAGAGGGTAAATGTGAGACCTCTAACAGCCTACATGGGCATCGTGGGCATCTGAAATTTTTGTAGCTGGGGAATCCTGCAGGCCTCCTGGGCCCTGAGCATCTTTCGGAGAGAACACACCATTGCACTGCTTCAGAGGGAGAAGTCAATTTTATACAGCATTTTTTCCTACCCAGGCTGCTGCTGCACAGCACCATTTTGAGGCCGAACACAAGGTTGCCCTGCCTCCACTGCCATGTACAACTTACCCTCTCAGGCCACTGGTATGCAACCTTAGTGCCCTACAACCGTGCAGTCACCTGAGACTGATATGAGTACATTTTGCCACACAAACATGTAATCCATGTGGCTGTGCAAACTGCACCACACCAGCTCAGGGCTAATTGGAGTGGCTCTCTCCTAAGCAGCCCATAGAAACTGATTCACACACTTCTACCATTGACTTGTGCACACGCACTGTGGCACACCTGCCAGCCATGCTGGAGTCACAACACCAATGATCAGCCCACAAAGATTGACAGCCACACTCAAGCCATCATGCATGTGCACTACACCACACCTTTCTAGTCCACTGAAGTGTCCCCACCCTTGTGGAGCCCCTGCAGGTGCATGGATTGTCTGAGCTCTGTTTCAGTCAGCTTCCTGCTACTAGAACAAAGACCTGAGATAATCAACTAAAGGTATCCTTTGACTAACAATCTTGGAGATTCCAGTCTATGAGTAGTTGTCCTCATTTATTTTAGGCCTGTAGAAAGGCAGTGCATTAAGGCAGGGGCATGTGACATAGCAAAACACTCACTGCATGACAGGCAAGGAAGCAAAGAGAAAGGAAGAGATTGAATCTCAAAATTCCCATTGAGGTCATGACCTCACTGACTTTAAAACATCTCACTAGTCCCTATCTCTTAAAGGTAAAACTATTTTCTAATAGCAGTATGCTGAGCACCAACGTTTTCCACTCGGAACTTAGGGTTTTTTAAAAAATCCAAACTATAGTAACCTCTCATGTTCACAGGAAGAATTAATAGTGTTGAAATGCCTATATTACCCAAAGTGATTTACAGATTCAAATAAAAATCCATTAAAATAACAATGCCATTCCTCACAGAACTAGAAAAACAATTGTAAAATTCATATGGAAGCACAAATGATCCCCCACCCCAACTATCCACAGAAATCTTGAGCAAAAAAGATAAAGCTGGAGGCAAAGCAATACCTGATCTCAAGATACAATACAGGGCAAGAGTAATCAAGATAGCATGATATTTGCATAAAAGTTGATATATATACCAATGGAACAGAGTATAAATCTTGGAAATAAATACACACATCCACAATCATTTGATTTCTGACAAAAGCCAACAGTGAAAAAATGATAATCTCTTCGATAAATAGTTCTAGGAAAATTGGATATCCATATGTAGAAAAATGAAACTTGACCCTTGCATGGGCTCTCTCTCGTCCAGCAAGGAGGTCCACAGAACACGGTGGAGTCACTATTCAAGACCTCCAAGACCAAGCAGGAAGCAGATCTGATTTTACTGCACAGTCACCATGTATATGTACACAGGCAGTGGTTAGCAGATTACAGGCAGCCATCAATGCAATTTCTGCTAACTGTCCTTGCAGCGACCAATGGAAGAGTGGGCCATGGAGCAAGTACAGGAACTGCAACACATGGCCTCATGCCCAGGGCTGTGCCTACAGGGTAAGTGGTTTGCTGCTCACACACCTAGCATGGGGGTGTGGCTCACCACTCATATGCCCTTAATGTATGCCATGTATGCAGTACTCCATGCACTTGTCCCCACAGATCCTATTTTCCCCTATATACAAAAATCAACTCAAAACAGTTCTCAGACCTAAATGCAAGAGCTGAAACTATGAAACTATTAGAAGAAAACATCAGACATCACTTCAAAATGTTGGTATGAACAATAATTTTTGTATAATACCTCAAAAGTATAAACAATAAAAGGAAAATTAGACAAATGGAATCATATCAAACCAAAAATCTTCTGCACAAAAATGAAAATAATCAGCAGAGGGAAGACAAAAGTTACAGAACAAGGGAAAATATTTGCAGACTATTCATCCCACAAAGAATTAATACAGAGAATATGTGAGAACAAACAGCAAATGAACAAATAATATTCTTAAAATAAAGGCAAATAAACTGAATAGATACTTCTCAAAATAAGAAATAAAAAGACCAACAAATAAATGAAAAAAAAAATTCAACATCACTATCCATCAGCAAATTCAAGTCAAAACCATAATGAAATATCATCTCACCTCCGTCAGAATGGCTATTATCAAATAAGCCAATAATAAGAAATTCTGGTAAGAATACAGGAAAAACACATAACTCTTACACACTGATGATGAGAACATAAACAGTACAGTATTATGGAGAACAATTTGGAATTTCCTCAAAAGAACAAATAATTATATCTACCAAAAATCCCAATTCTGGGGTACATGCACAAGGGAAATAAAATCAGCATTCAAAGAAATGCCTGCAGTTTTATATTTACTGAACCAGTATTCACAGTAGCCAATATATGGAATAAAACTTGATATTCATCAATGGATGAACAGATAATGAAAATGTGGTATGTATATTCCATACAATATTATTCAACCATAAAAAAAGAATGAAGTGCTGTCATTTGCTGAAAAATGGATAGAACTGGAGGATATCATATTAAGTGACATATGACAGTTACAGAAAGGCAAATAGTGCATGTTCTCTCTCATATGTGGAAACTAATATGTTGATTTCAGAGTTGGAAAAAATAGAATAGTAACTCCTAAAGGCAAGGAAAAATAAAGGGGAGAAGAGATAGGAGATTGGACAGCAGTTACCAAACTGCAGATAGGTAGAATGAATTCTAGTTTTCAACCAAGCAGTAGGAGGACTATGTTCAAAATAGCCCTTTATATATTTTTTTGAAGAACTGGAAGAGAGGAGTTCAATAGCTCCAAACATCAAGAAATGATAAAGAGATGAAAAAACCAATTGCTCTGGTTAAATTGTACACATTATATACATGTATTTAAATGTCCCAGTCTATTCCATAAATATGTTCAATTATTATGTTTTAAATAAAAACTGACAGTAAAATAAACAAAAATATAAGTAATTATAAATAATTAAATGTCGTAAATATTATTAGTAACTCCAATGTGTTTGGCACATCAGAGCATCTGATGGGATGGAATTTCTATCAATTGAGATAAACTGTGTAGAGTGGCATAAGTCTGTGGAGAAAAATGGTTTTGGAAACATTAAAATTGAGATATGTGCAAGCATTTTGAAATATATGTTTATAATTCACAAGACTAAGGTTGAGAACTGTCAGCCTACAAATGGTATCAAAATTATGAAGTTTGATAATTAGTATAGATGTAAAGGAAAGACAGATATTGAGCTCTAGAGTACAAACTGAATATAATTGGTGAACTTTAAATAGAAGTTTTATTAGACTAAGAACTGAAGATTGATTATATTGCATTTATGAGAGAGTAGAGAATGGGGTGAGGAATTGGAAACAATAAAGATTATTTATTTCAAGTGTCTTTGCTGCAAATGGAAGAGAGAGTTGGGGCTGTAGTCAGCACAGGACATGGAACAATACATGTTTTTTTTTTTTTTTTTAATTAAGGGAGATAGAACAGAAAATGAAAGAACTACTTAGTACTAGGGGGAAAAATTCAATGAGGACGATTATAATGGGAAAGACTGCTGTATTTATATCCTTAATTTGACAAGTAAAATATAAGATGAATGGTTAATTTTGGCAGTTTTGTGATTTTAGCCAAGCTCTGTAAGAAAATGGCAAAGATGTTTGAGTATATGTTTGTGGCTTCAGGAATGGCCATGACATGTTAAGTATAAGTAGAGAATGTGAGCCTAGTGAGAGCTTTGAGTAGTTGATGAATTATGATCCTCACAGTCTTGACAAATTCTTGGAATTTCTAGATAGTCAGAAAAAAAGGACTTAGTGATAATTAGAAAAATGAGATTTTTCTCTTAAAATGAGATCATGATAATGCATAAACAAAGGGCATATCCCTGAGAATGGGTAATTCTTTGAGCACAGGAGATAATAAGATGATAATTTAAGTGCAACTCATAGAACTTAGAGACTTTGTGTGGGATGATTTCTATAATGTGTGGATAAAATCATAGTGCTCCGAGTAATATAAGGACAGGGGCTGGGATTGTGGCTAAGTGGTGCAGTGTTCGACTGGCATGTGTGAAACGCTGGGTTCCATCCTCAGCACATCTTAAAAATAAAGAGGGAGGGAGGGAGGGAGGGAAGGAGAGAGAGAGAGAGAGAGAGAGAGAGAGAGAGAGAGAGAGAGAGAGAGAGAGAGAGAAAGAGAGAGAGAGAAGCAAAAATGAAGGTTCTATGCTATCAATAGGTAAAAAATGAAGTATGATGAATAATACACTCTGATGACACAGGATTCCAGCTTGGGATGTTTGAAGGAGGAAAAAGGAAAGAAGGTAAAATGAGGAGCAAAGAGGACACTCATCCTATTCCGAATAGACCTGGAGATTATAAGAGAGGGCAAAATACAAATCAAAACAAAAGAAAAAAGCAAAAACTCCTCTTAAGAAGGGGTATAAAAATCACTGACTAATGAGGAAAGTCAGGCAAAAATGCACAGGGGATTTTCAAAGATAAAGCTTAAGATATAGAGCCTTTTGCTTTTGATGGACTATGGAAGGGCTCCAAAGTCTTGGAAAGCTTGAGAATGAGCAGAAAGGAGATGTGCAAACCTTGCGAGGTGCAGAGGATGGATAAGATGGGGGAGTCACAGGACGACAATAGTTGATTAACAATAAGAAGCAGAGCAAAGAGTATAAATGGACTGTGGTGAACTCAATGTCACTGGTGTGGGGAGACAGAGTAGGAAAGTATGAAGTGGTGTTAGCTGAAAGATTTGTCTAAATCTTCCTCTTCCTCTGCATATGAAAAAAGTGTATACTCAAAATTTCAAATTATATTTTCTTAAGAGCCTTTTCCTACTCATTACAATGAGCAAGAATCCTGACCCTTTAATAAATGACTTCAATTTTTGATCATCAAAGTCCACTAAATTTTCCATATTGCTTTTCATATTGTGTAGTCTTGTTTATAGACCAAACACTTTTCAACTCAAGATCAGGAAATGTTTTTTAAAAATTAAAAGTGATTAAACATTCAGCACAATAATTTTTATTCAGTGTTATTTCTGATAAGAAAGAGAGTAACAGATCATGCACAAGCTAAGATACATACTAATATATTTCTGTTTACAGAATTAATGAAATACATTGTAATTCACTGTTTCTAAAATATCTCAGCTATGTCTGCACCATCACCTTGCACAATTACATGATTTGCAATTCAAAAAAGGGAACAATAGGAATTTAGTCTTTGATGTATAGATTGAACAATATAAGGTTAAATTTCATCTTAAGTATATGGCAATAGATCAACAGCATGCCTTATGTACAAAAATAAAAGAATGGAACTGGAAAATTTTGTTCTTAAGCAAAATGGTACTTGGAAGAAAGTGAGAAAAATTGTACAACTATACAGAAATGCCCTTTGGTTTTAGCAGGCACATTTACCATAATACACATTAGAGCTGGTTAGAAATAGAAGTCATGATATCAATAATTATTTCATTGAAAATTTTTGAACTCTATTCTTCCAAAGCAAAACCAAAATGCATAATTATTATAATTTTAGATTAAGATAAATTTTGTTAGAAAACATTAATTGATATGGAGATGAATTAAGCAAGAAAAGTAGGAGTGAAATTCGGGCTATGAAAGATAACAGAAAAGCCTGAACTGAGAAATTCAGATTTAGTATTTATTTGATTTATAGTGCTCCAAAGAGAAAAAGAAGAGAAGTTGTAAAGACTCAAGGGGGATGTCTGACCATTTAAAATAAGACAAAAACATCAACAAGTCAAGAAAAGACAGAATGCATGGAGAAGATTCACAGTGAGTAAAGGAAAATCAGATCATTTACCTTTTAGTGGAAGAGGTCTGGCTATCCTTATGATGACACTAGAATATTTTGAGGAGAGGGGATACAGATGTATCTTTCATGTAAATAATGAGAGTGAACTACAAAGTCAAAACTCAGGTGAAAGATGGTTTGAGAGCAAAAACTTCCACCAGGGTGTTTGCTATGGAAAAAAAAAAAAAGGTCAGATTCAGGATAGCAGAGTTTGCTGATGAATTGCATGTGGTAGTATAACAATAAAAAAGGTACAAAATGATATAGAGTTCCTGGTTCAAAGCACTACAGAATCTTATTTTTTTAGACTAATGAGTAGAAGACTGTAGAAGTAGTTTGGTGGGACTGCAGGGAAAAAAATCTCAGAATCATGATTCTGAATATTTTGTATTTCATAAAGAATATTTTATTTGGGCTAAAAATAATGAATAAATAAAATAATAAATAAAAATATTTTTGAATGAGCTCCCTGTTTTTAAGGATTTGATTATAGGCCTGCCTTAAATATATACAATTTAATCTATTATATCAAAGATTATATTTTTTCTAATATATGGTTTCCTCTATCAACTGATGATATAAATATATTTTACTTGATATTTAAATAGTGACACAATCATGTCATCTGTATTAGTTCTCTATTGTGTAACAAATTACAACAGACACAGAGGCATAAAACAACACTCATTTTGTTTCTCTCAGTTTTTAAGGATCAAGAGTCCAGATGGGGTTAAATGGATCCTCTGCTCAGGGTCTTCTAAATCTATAGTAGAGATGTTGGCCACTCAGTGATTCTCATTAGAGGTTCCAATGAGGATGGTAAAGATCAACTTCCAAGCTCATTCAATTTGTTGGCAAGATCAATTCTTTGTGGCTGTATAAAAGAGGTCCCTGTTTCCTTTCTAATAGCTGGAATTCACTTAGCTGGAAGCTCCTGGGGGCTGCCCTGAGTTCCTTACCATATCCCTCACCCACTGGCAAAAGAACCTCCCATCCTTGAAGGTTGATATTTTCAAGCTAGCAAAAATGGATCTGATGTTTCATCTTTTAAAGTTTCCTTTGATTAAGTCAGATCCAGGATAATCTCCATTTTGATTAACTCAAAGTGAGCTAATTAGTACCTTATCATAAGAGTGATTCTGATCACATTCACTCTTAAAGGGGGTGATAAACAGAACATCTGCACATGGGAGCTGAGATCTTCAAAACCATCTTAAATCATGCCTACCATATCTACCTTAAAATTTCTTGTCTCATTAATGGGAATTTAGAATAATGTACCAGCAACAATATGATACATGAGGGTGTGGATAATGATGAATTTCTTCACTTGATTTGACCTATTTGCAATATTTCTGATAGTATTAATGCTTCAACAAGCATATTTTGTTCTAAAGGTGAGTCAATTTGGTACTTCTTAGAAATCAGAGAAAATCTTGACCTTTGTATAATTTTCGATGCCAAAATAAAATAAAGCAACATGGAAAATGTAAATAAATCATTGGCTCAATCTTTTATCTGAAAGGAAGTTAAAAAGTGAAAATAAAATGTCTCTACTGAAATTTAATACACACTTATAATCTTCCTATAATCTAAGATCAATGGCATAAAAGATTTTGATAAATGTGCTATTGATAAAGAAAGAAATACATAGACTGAAAGCCAGCCATTACCATGAAGAAGCAGATGTTTTCTTTTCATGTGCTACTGCAGGCTTTCATCAGACACTCCTAATTATACTCTGTACATTGGTATTCTTGCAATTCAAACCATTAACCTTCATCTGAAGCACTAGTTTCTGCATAAGGTACATTGTCATTGCAATGCTCTTTCTCTGTAAAACTCTGTTCTTGCTTGCAGAATGAAAAGACTATTGAATGGACTTGGAGTTTATTTGCTATTCTAACCCAGAAAAAAAAAAATAAATCCCCCAACCAACAGCTCAGAATGAGACATAAGCTATTTAGCCATGTTCAAGGAGAAACAAAAATATTTTAATTACAGAATCAGTAATAATGTATTGCTGAAAATTAGTTTGGCTAAAAATGAAGAGAAATACAAAGAGAATTAGAGGAATAATTTAGCAGTTCCAAAAGGAATGATGTGCAATTATAATGTACAATTAAATTCAAGGCTATTCTTCACAAAAGAAAAGGGAAAATGGCATGCCCAAATAACAGATGCTTTGTTTAAAATGTAGTTTTGGTTTTCTTAATTACTACTTAAGATTCAGATTTCCATTTTAGAGTTATAAGAGCAAATAATCACTAGTTCCTCTCATTTCTGTAACATAAGCTTAATAAAATGGTAGAATATTGCATGTGATAGTTTATGTCTCCTACATGAGACTAAATAAAAGCTTTAGCAAATTACTCATGTGCTCTCTCAATTAACACTTTAAGTGCTGTAAAGAAGATATAATGGCAATTAAACCAAAACTTACTTATTCTCTTGCTAAAAATGTGTCTATTTTTTTCAGAGTCTATGCATATAGGAAAAATAATTGTAATATATCTAAATGACATAATAACTTTCATATGATAGGTTTGTTAGAGTTCTTTTAATATTTTTCCCCAAATGGAAGGTTTATAAAAATAGATTCCTTTAAATGTATAAAAGGTAAAATGTCTTCTGGCACATTTTGCAGTGCCTCAAATGAGCCCAGGGCCTGGTACTTGTCAGGGAAGTGCTCTAACTCTGAGTGAATTACATCTACTAACTCTGAGTGAGCTACAGCTAACCTAACATGTATCATTTTAACCTATCATCTCATCATCCCATATGTGGAAAACCTGTAAAACCTTAAATTGATCAACACATATACCACCTTTGGTAACTTAAAAAAATATTCAAACATTTATCATGTTCCCAGAATGGAAAATCTGGACATGATGGGTTAAAATGCACTTGTCAACTTCAAATTTCAAAGGTAATCCTTTTTTGTCAAAAATTTAAACTTATAGGTTGTTTTCTCAGGATAATTCAGAAATTTAGAGCTATACTTTCATAGGAGTTGCTAAGAGGCAACTTTTGTCTCACATTGGAATAAGGGACCATAGGCTGTTGTGATAAAATTGTTTATATGTTGTCTCTATCTTCCATATCCAAAAAAGATTTTTGAGTTCTATGATATTAACTTTAAAAAATATATAGTTAAAGTAATGCATATTTACAAAGAAACACAGATTATTAAGACTATTTAAATTAATCTGTTAACAAAGCAAATAATCTATAAATCCTTTATACTTTATGGCACTTAGCAATTCACCCTAAACTTCAAATTACATACTGTTCCTTCAAATATTTAACAATTTATTTAAACCTCACCCTAAGTTTATCATTTCCACCTAGTAATAAATATTTGCTGGTAGTTTACTGGTTGTTCGCACTACATGAGGCAAATGGTAATCATAAACAGTTTTAGATCATTATCTCAATTCTCAAATACTTTATATTGTAGCCAGAATATATATGGAAAAAATCATATACAATAAGGAAAGAAATTGTTCAGTTCTTATTGAGTCAATGGAAGAGTCTACCTCGAAGACTGATGTGAGTGCTGAGATGACTAATACAAAAAAAATCTTAGCTCAATCAATGCTTGTGCATACAGCAATAACCTATTTCATCTCTTTTATCTATGAAGCTTGATAATATGAAAACAATAATGAATGTAATGTTTAATTCTCTTGCTCTTTTACTCTTTGAATGCATTTATTAGTCTCTGATATGTGAAACTAACAGATCATATGTTAAAAGTCAAATGCTTTACATCAACCTATTTAACTAAATTGTTTAGTTTTTTCTTCTTTTACTTTCTGAAGTCAAAAACTAAAGTTCTCAATAAATTCTGCCACCTATAAAGCAATATGTCAATAAACACAAAATGCCAGTGCTTTAGGATAGTTGCAGGAGAGTTCAATTTCTTCAGAGTGATGGAATTTTCTCACTTTAATGACTCATGGACATTTAATAGATCTCATATTTACTGTATTGAGCAACATAAGCATCAGTAAGCATGATTCATAGTATACACTTTTTAAGAATCTTCTTATACAATTCAGTTCAGTATATGTAGTAGCAATGCCATAAGCACTAGAGTGTAGATGCAACTATCCTATATATGAAATAAAGGTTGAGTGTAAATGTGTAAATAGACAAAAAGCATTGCATGTTACTGTATTATGAAGTATGATGAAATGAATAAAAGAACAAAGTGTTATAAGACTATTCATCAAGTACATTGTTGATATCAGCAAGGTAGAAAGAAAAATAAATTTTGTAGACATAGTGAACTAACACTTTGCAAAGTTGATACTGTTGCTAGGGCATAAACTTGATCCACGTCATCCTTTTCCCCAAACTTAGAACAAAACTGAACAATTTTGTGAGTGTTGCCTTAAGTGCCTTGCATATAACTTAGCTCATGCTGCAGCAACCTATGAGGCAGGTAAAAAACAGTCTCCCACAGAGCTTAAAATTAGCAGATCCTAGATTCAAATTTAAGCAGTCACTTCAGAGTTTGAGCTCATAATCACTATATTCTTCTTCCTCTCTATAATATTTCTGTTCTGTTTCTGAATCATACCATTTTGCAAGACCCAGCACATTGTTTTCTTAACTCCAGCATATGAAAACACCACTCAAATTAGTATTGAGTTACTACAACAATAACTATAGATGGATGATATAATAATTATAAAGAATAAAATAAGTAGGTAGGCAGATAGGCAGATTGATGATAGATGGACAGAGATAATGATTGATAAACATATGAAGGAATATCAAAGAATGAATACAAATAAAAATCAAAATTATTTCTTCAATTAGCCTGAGAGATAACTGAGGTTAAATAGACTTTGTGTAACATTTCATTCCATATCTTTTTTTATCATTCATTATGCTAAGTATTTTGGATAAAATATTTGAGCACACAAAAAATATGCAAAATAGACCATTTAAAATCACTATTTCAGTGGAAGATAATAATTTCATTCATTTTAGGAAAATATTGCTTAAACCACTACAGATCACACTATTGAACTATTTACAATGAGTTTTTAAAAAGATCTCAATTGCATGCTTTACTCATTCTCTAAGAAGAATTTGTACTAAAATGAAAATAAATTCATTTTTGTTCCATATAGATTTCAGCTTTCAATTCAATATAACTCAATTGGACAAACATGTTGATTCCTAAATTTAAATATAAATGCTATACATAAGGTAATTAAATATATCAGAATCAGTTTAATATTCATTGATGGTCTTTCCTGAAGGCTTATCATACATATAGCAATGATGCAAAATTGGTAATGAATAGAAAGTAATGAAACTGAATTTTTAATAACAGCTTATTTAAATATGTATTGAATTAATTCCTAAAGATAGTGAAAAATTGTTATATCCTATTTAATCTACTTACAATGGTTACTTTTACCTTATTTCACTAACAAGTATAACTTTCAATTTTCTTATTATATGTATTCTATATAATTAAAAGCCATGACATTTGTCTCCACTTCATTTTTGAAAAAAACTAAACATTAAATTGTTGCTAAAATATTTTTCTTCCTGAAATATAAAAAATACATTTTTCATAAATGTATTTACCTCTAATTATTTGTACATGCAAAAAAAGGATGTGTGTAAACAGAATCAATGTACCTCATGATAATACAACTATGCATTCTATTTTATCAATTTGATTTTGGGTAGTTTATAATTAGTATGGTGAACTATGTGTAATTATTTGGACATTTTTCCACTTTTTGCAATATTTTCTCTACCTTGCTAAAATCCCATTGTCCTATTTGCAGAAACCAAAGTCAACTTCCATTTCTCTTAGGAATTATAGTTGTCCATCGATTCCCTTAAAATGCTAGTAAAATTGAGTTAACGTTTAATCTTTTCTGTTTAATTTAATATTAATATTTTACTGTTAATATTAACTTAACATTAGTATTTTAATATTAATATTTTAATTTAATAATGTTATTGAGAGCTAAATGACATAAACTCAAAAAAGAAATCTTTACTCTCAGATCTTTAAAATTTCTGCCATGCAGATATGAAAGAAGCTTTTGTCTAAACTCTTACACATCAACTAGCCCAATCTGCTCAGAATACGGGAATTATGCACAAAATCCAAACACCAACAAAGAAATGCATTTAAGACAATCAGATTTTGAATAATCAACTTGAAAAACAAAATATATTAGGAATCTTACAGGGCACTAGATTAAAAGAAATTACTATTTTTAAGAGAAATGTGTTCTAATTGTTTTATTGTTTATTGTGATTCCAATATCTTTTATTTTTTCAATAGTAAGTTTTTTTCCTCCCAAGTTTCTTTGTTTTTAAAAAGGCAAAGAAAAACAAATCACAACAAAACCAAACTAAAATATGCCTCAAACAATATATTGTAAATGTTGGATATGCTTCTTAGAACAAATAATGAAGATGGATATTTTTCCCTAGGGGAAGCTCTTGCCCAAGGTTACTTCTCCAACAGCAAAATGTTATTTTTAAATCTTCACCTGCTTTAGGGAAGCAAAGAACTACAGGAAGCTTGGGTTGTAGCTAATGAGCAGAATAATACTAGTTATACTCTTGACTTTTAGTGTTATACTGGACAAGTATTAGAAGAGAGAATATATGGAGACAGGCATTAGAGAACTAGAGTTTCAAAAAAATAAAATATACAGCTATTCCCAATAAAACATGGAGCCTTTTGAATACACAAGTGGAAATATGTTGACTTCAAGGTTTTATTCTTTAAAGAATGTAAACAGAATTTTTGGAGAGTTAAAAGATTTATTGTACTTAATTCATCTTAAAATCTTTAATTCCCACCGCCTTTTTTTAAGTATTGCATACTGGGGATTTAACACAGGGGTGTTTAGCCACAGAGGAACATCCCCCAGCTCTTTTTATTTCGAGACAGGATCTAGCTAAATTGTTAAATCTTCAACACATTTTTTTTTTTAAAGAAAATCTGAAACCAATTCCTAAGTGGATTATAGGTGAAAACATGCAGACTTCCAGGCAATGTTTACTTGAGACTTGCACAAATTAAATATGTTTGTCAAACTTCAACTTATAACATATTATTTATAAACATTGACTACTTTGTATGTGAATGTCAAAACACATAAATCGAGGGGGGGGATGTTGTTTACATTTATTTCTCAGAGAAAAATTAACTTAAGTGGGGGAAAATAGTAAAATTGACAATCACTCAATGTTTTATATATTTAAAAGAATTCTAATATAATTTAGAACAGCTTCTGTTTATGTAACATATCTTCAGCAGGCATTACTTCTTTTATTGCTATTGTTTTTGTGTGTAGTACAGCTACTTTCTAAACATTTGCCCTTCAAAAATCAAAAAATCCAACTCACAAATGAAAATATGCAACATTTTTGTTTAAAATATGTAGCAAAACATACCTTACAGGGAAAATATAAAGGAATGTCTGCATATACTGATTTTGTCTGAATACATATATAAATAATTAGGAAACATTATTTTAAAGTTAATTTCTCAACTATAGGTATTTAAATTGTCTCTTACTACAAATTGATAGAAAATAAAAAAAAATTCTAACCACCCAAACTTTGGCAAATTGAAAGCATGATATTTCATATGTTCTAGATATTAAAAACAAAACAAAATAACTACTTGTATGTCTGTGATAATCCCACCCACCCACACAGGCCAAGAAAAAGAAAAACTCAAAATAGGATTTAAGATACACTTCTAGTACAACCCACAATGTATTTTCCTAAGAGTATCTTTCAGCATCTGCATATTCCCAACTAACCATCCCATTTATGAGCTTCTCAATGTGGCAAAACTTCTGGAAAGAGTTACAATATCTCAAACCTCTCTCAACTTTTTCTTCCTGTCTCCTTAATAGACTTGCTTGATTCCCAAACTCCAGTGAAATTATCCTTATCTAATTTGTTAACAAAATGTTCGTTGCTAAAACCCATGGAAATCTCTTAGTCCTCATCTTTACCACTCTCTGCAGCATGGAATACAGTGGTTTACTTTATGTTACTCAGCCATAAAGAAAATGGCTTTATGGCATTCTGTGGTAAATGGATGGAACTGGAGAATATCATGCTAAGTGAAATAAGCCAGTCCCCAAACCCACAGGTCAAATATTTTTCCTGATATGTGAAAGCTAATTCAAAATACAGTAGGGAGAATTTAAAAATATATATAAGAATAATAGCAGAAGGTTTAGTGGATTATACAAAGGGAAATAAAAGAAGGGAGAAGGGATGGAATAGGGAAAGACAGTGGAATGAATTTGGCCTAACATTCCTATGTACTTATATGAATATACCACAGTGAATCTCACTGTTGTGTACATCCACAAGACACAATTTTTTTAAAAAAAGAAATCTATAATTTAATAGCAGAAAGATCAATGGAGTAAAAGGAAGGAAACAGGGGGTGTGAGGAGGAAGGCAAATTACTGGGGACTGAATTAGTACAAATTATATTCCATGCTTCTATAATTATGTCAAAATAAATTCTATTGTCATGTATAACTAAAAAGAAACAATAAACTAAAAGTATTTGCAGATGAATTTTGAAACAAATACCTTTGTTCCTCTTAGAAATAGGTACCATGCTTATCCTTCACCATACACACACACACACACACACACACACACACACACACATATATCCAAAAATCCAATGTGGTTTTCACAGTATTGATGCTATTTGTTGAAGGTAATAAATAAGAAAAAAGTTATTTTAATCTACCATATTATTCTTTGCTCTTTCCAAACCTACAAAACCACAAGTTAAAATGATGAAAACATACAAAAAAAAATTCTTGTAGAATCTGGTGAGTGGGAAGTGTCAAAGTCAATTTTTAATCATTATATCTGACTTCCACCATGTGATCTAAGAACAATTTCCTTATGGTAGTTCTGGTTTTCCTTGCAACAGCATGTTGTTCTCTCAAGGCATTAAAATTTTGCATAATGATTTGTGTTTCAGAAACCCCAGAAGCAGAAACCAAACTGATGTGTGTTTTAGAGCCTGGGAACTTGCTCTAGGCAGAGTAGTGAACTTGTTTGTGTGAGTTCAGTTTGTTCTGCACTATACAGTCAGGCTTCACTTTACAGTGTAAATGTGAAATCATTGCAAAACCACGAGGTAAAAAGCGTGTTTTTTTTTTTTTTTTTGTACTCAATGATTGTAAAGTGCAAAAGATGCAAAGTATAGTTTATTCAGCTAAATGAATAGAAATAATTCTGGTCTTTTTCCCAAAGATGGATACAATAATACCTTAATTATACTCTCAAATGCATAGGAACATGAACTTTAGCAATTAATAAAATCAGTAATATTTCAAACAGAAAAGATACATGATGTACTGATTTCTTTAGTAACAACAACAACAAAAGACCTTATAAATAAGACTTTCTTCAAAATTCAAGGTGGCAATAATGTACTACTTGATTGAAATTAAATATTATATTCAAGCAGTTCAAAAAAACTATTAAATTTAATTCAATAATATATTACTCTGTGATGTTTCTCCTTTCCCTTCCCAACTAGGAATCTCGGGTTTTTTTATGCCTGCATTACATTTATTTGGTTTTCTATCATATTTATTTTATATGTTACAAGTTTATACATTATTTAGCATTGTGACCCAACAAATAAACATTTTAAATACCATGGGGTCCCAGATTTGGATCTGGATTCAGAAGAAGTAGGAGAACTTTTGGTGAGAGAGGCAAGTTAATGTAAACATGTACATGGGATCACTTAATTAAGAAAATGGGGATATTTTAACATGCTTACATAAGAAGAAATGTGTGTGAATCGCCATTTACTTTCTAGTGACAGTAGTGTGGCATACATACTTCCTTATTCTTATTCCAGTGGTCTAATTAAGGAACCACCATGTAACACTGGATGTTACAGTTGGTACACGCCTAAGCCAAGGAATACACCACATTTTTTTAAGCCAGATGAATTTCTTTAGTCATGAATATGTGATTCAACAAAGGGAAATAATTCCTGAGAATTTTTGTAGAAATAATAATTCAGAGAATATCCTCTTCCCTAAAGAACTCGATGGAGAGCACAGGAAAGAGCTTGGCTCATGCCATCACTTGAACACAGCAAAAATCCTTTGAAGCTGAAGGGAGATGAACTGAACAGATATAAGATGGGGTAGCATTATTTGAATTCTGAATCAAGCGGAACAGAAACCTTTGCTATATATCCATGTACTTTCAGTTTTATAGGTCAATGTATCCATTTTCTTTCCCTGTACATTTCCCCCTGCTATTTTTCTTAAGCAGGTTTTTAGTGAGGTTTTTGTCATTTTACTCTTTACAAAGTTTTACCTGATCAAAAAGCATTAAATGACAGCCCAGGATTCTTCCAGTATTCATAGGAATATAGTTCTTCTTCCAGATCATGTGGTTCACATTTGGTTGATAGGTAACATTGTTGATTTGCTTAGGGGTTTCTGGGTTCCATGGAGACCAATAATATCCTTTACCTAGGATCTTTTAAATTATAACTAAGAAACACAGGTCATACTAGTGGGAAGAATGATTAGTTTCAAAGTATGATAGGCAGAAACACATGTGTTTCTCAATTTGTTTTGGAAGTCTGTTCCAATGAGATTAGGATCCTTGTTATTATAAAATGGAATTATAAACACTAAATAATCTAATAGTGACATAAATATATATATATATATATATATATATATATATATATATATATATATATATATATTTGCCATTTACTTTCTAGTGACAGTAGTGTGGCATACATACTTCCTTATTCTTATTCCAGTGGTCTAATTAAGGAACCACCATGTATGTTTATATATATATAAACACATACACACATATATACATATTATATATATTATTGTGATATTTTTTGTGAGGAAATAAGTCTATTTTAAGTGTTCAACATCAGAAAAATACATCGGATGTCAAAATCTAGGGATTCCAACACTCAGGAGGCTGAGACAGGAGGATTGCAAGTTTGAGGCCAACCAGAGCAAGTTAACAAGACTCTAAGCAACTTAGCAAGACCATGTCTCAAAAAAATAAAAGGTTTAGTATATGGTTTAGTGGTTAAGCATCTTTGTGTTCAATTCACACTAACAAAAAATTATATATATATATTTTTTTTTTTAAAAAAAGAAAACCTAAGAAGACATCAAAAATAAAATGTGAAGTCCTCAAAGCTTATTTGATTTTAGAATGAGTCAATTCACATCAGTACTTGGAATGTAATTTTAGACACTGGGCAAGGGAATGTTTATCAGCAAAACAAGTGTATAATTTCATATGAGATGTGGATATAATTTCACATGAGTCATGGGCACATAATGGATGAGAAGAGATGAAAATAAGGAGAGACATAACAATGAATGGAGATGTCTCATTGATTTTTGTTATAATCTGTTTTATCTAAACACCGAAAATAGAAATAGATTGTGATTTGGGTAAGAAAAGGTAAATTTCACTTTTTAGCCCTAGTGTGTTTTCTCTTTTTGCTACTATAATAGGAATAGAATTACCTATTGGCTCTCTTGTCTGAAAAAAAAATAGTTATTGCATGATAAGAGAAGAAATCAAATTTGCAATAAGAAAATATAATGCACCTTGTGTTGCATTACAATGTTTACTCAGGCATTTGCCTCATATTTCAAAGCTGTAAAACATAATAGACATCACTGTAAGTCATTCCAGGAATTGAAAACTTTTTCTTAATGCAGTGATTACACAAGAAAAAGTACTGTCTAGAATGTTTAATGGAAAACCTATCAGAAATACTATTTTTGAAATATTTTTGCATTCTTTAGTCAGATATTATTCTTCACATATAATTTCCTAAAATGGTAAAAGTATTATTGGACACTTTTGTATTTAAAAACATGTGATTAGCATATTTGCAATCATTAATAAAAGTCTCATGATATGTGGCTAATTCTGCAGGAAATGACCTAGAGGAAATAACATTAATCCTTATGCTCAGATGCCTTCAGAATGTATTACAGAATACAATCAACTGGAAAACTACATTGCTATTAGTTTGTTCCTATTTTTAAAAAAAATGTTCATTAAAAAATTCATTTTGGAAAGAAAAAGTACCTTTTTTATCTTCTGAAGTTTCTGCTAAAGGCCCAAGACAAAAGTTTGAGAGAGAGACTTTCTCTGCCATATTTTAACTGACTGACCTTAGGCAATTTATTTAACCCCTCTAAAGTCTCATGTTTCCTGTTTATAAATATTAACAATAAAACCAAATTAATAAGCTCAAGAAGATCAAAGAAATAACAAAGCAATGTTCTTGTTCTAATACCTGACACAGCTCAATTGCTATAAACAGAATGGAAGTCAAGATGTTGTAGAACCCATTTGTAAAGAGAAAAAGGATGGGTTAACATTTTTTTAGTAGAAGGCTACATTCATTCAAAATTACACATTGAATTATGATGTACTAATATGCCATAGCATTAAATTAGTTTAATTTTGAAATTTAAAATAATATTTTTTAAAAAATTATTATTAAAATTATATAGTTGTCCCTGTATATACATGGGGGCTTGGTTCTTGGAACATGTCTTTCTACTCTTCAAATACTAAGATCTGCTCATGCTGAAGCTCCCAGTATAGAAATGAATGTAACATATATACATGTTTCCTCATGCTTAAAATATTTTATGAATAACTTATAACATCTACAACAATATTACCACTATGTAGTCATTATATGGTATTGTTTAGGAAATAATGATAAGAAAAATGGTCTATACATGTTCAGTGCAGACTCAATTTTTTCCCAAAGATTTTTTAATCCATGATTAATTGAATCCAAACAGGTCCTAGTGTTGGCTTGGCCGCTTCTCTCCTCCACTGTTCTGAAATCCCTGTCCTATTTGAAAGTGTGCAAGTAGCTGAAGATATCAACCACAAGGGCAACATCATTGAGGAAAAAGGAATAGCAGTACATAAAACATAAATTTTATGTGGCTTTATTCTAGAGATGATGTTGATAGGATTTTAAAGAGTTACATTTGCTTAAGAGATAGGGCTTTGCTTAAAATTATTTCAGAATTTAGACTGACTGTAATGAAAATATTCATTTTAAACTTTTAAAAATATATTAAACACAATCTCTCTCTTTTTCTCTTTGTTCATAGAAATTGGGCCTATAAATAATATAAGTTTGTATAATCATCAGGCAGAAGTATATACTGCTTGGTTTATACATTTTGGAGATAGTCTCTCTGCTTTTGGCTTTAATTAACAGATGTTTCTAATTATTTCACCTTATCTTACTTATAATATTTTCACTTTGTATGACACCTCAAATACCCTGCCTTGTTTTTTATGTGAAAATAGGGACAATTTTAATAATATACTCAAACTGTTATGTGTTTACTCATATAAAAGAGTTACCTGATTTATTCTGCTATCTTCCTTGAGAGGCCTGAAAATATTCTACTGAAATAAACCATTAAAAAGAAACACAACTCACTCTTAATATTTGCTGGAAGAATAGTGCAACTCTGCCAAACTTCTGTAAAGTCAAACTTATAATTATCACTCACAAAAGGTAAATTTATAGCACTTAAAGTCGGTAAGGCATTTTCAAACTTAAATACATCACGGTAGTACCTTGACATTGAGTATCATAGTCAACTACTTAAAAAATACCCTGCACAATTTAAAGCAGGTTGTGTCACCTCAGCACTTTATATTGATTGAACAAAATTTCACTAACTGGAAGTTGAAGCATTTCATCAGGCACAGATTGTCCCTACCATGCCAGTTCAATAGACTCACCTGGGTCTCTAATGATAATAGAGTAGCATTCCACAACCTCCATTGTGATGAGAATAATAAATGGAAAGTGCTACCTAGCTTTTAAGCATCTTTCTTAGTATAAGAAGGATTTTTATTAAGGAGAAAAATTGATCATGAACAGTCATAATGCTAAAAGTAAATAAGGATCACAGGAAGAGTTGAGCAAAACATGCTAAAGAATATTTTTAAATGAAAAAATAGGCAATACTCCACTATTGTAGAATTTAACCAAGAATATAAAGCGTTTCAATTTATAGAGTGATTTTACTCTGATATGGTGCTGTTATTTAGCCTGTAAGGAGAAATTTATAATCTAAGTCGATTTTTAAAAAATCTTTGTATCTTAAAATTCAATTTCCAGTGAATACTGTTTCCGTATTTCTGATGCAATAGAAAACTGAAATTAAATTTAAAAAAATGTATAAAATGTCATGTTATATTTATTGTGTTCCCTGTATACTATACAGAATCAAGGAAGCAAATAATTTGTAAATATCTATTAATCAATTTTAAAATTCAGGAATAATTTTGTGAGATGCTTGTTTTGTATTGTGAATATGCAAATGATGTGATTAAAGATGAGAGTGTATATCTTTAGGTTTTATTTAGGCAATGATTGAGGCTTTTTTTCTCTCAGTCATTACTATTTCAGTCAGGTTGGGTCCTCTCTGCCCTCTCTTTTCTCATGTTCCTAAGATATCTCCCACTTCTCCTCCTTCCACCTTAATCCATTCTCTGAGGAGTAGCTTGAGGGTTTTTTGTTGTGTTTTGTTTATAATCCATATGAATTGGATCACTTCTTACTTACAACCTCTCAGAGACATTTTATTTTTTGCTTAAATTATTTGTGAACATTTCACTGACCTCACACAAGCTCTTCTTTCTGTATCCCACGCTGCTCCACTTGCCTTTTCTCTTTAGGTATTCAAACAGCAAGGTGTTTCTGCCTCTAGAACTTACACATGCCTTTTCCAGCCTGATGCAGCTGCGCCTTCTCCATCTTCCCTTTCTAGGCTTCAGATTAATAACCTACCATGAAAGCCTTTGTAAGACATTGAATATAAAATAATCTTTTTGTATAATTCTTCATATTACTAATTAATTCTACTTAAACTATACAGTCATTTAAAAAATTTAATGCATTTGTGCCTTTCATTTCTGTGACCTATCTGACTATAAACTCACTGATGGAAAGGAACATGCCTCTCTCACTCACTGCTGGGTCCCTATCAACCAGTATTATGGCTTTTATATGGTAGAAATTCCATAACTACTTAGTGAATGAATGGGTGCTTAGTAGTTACCATTAGTCATCCAGTGCAGTAAGAATACTAGGTAGGACAGAGTTGATGAATTTTGGCACATAAGCACAGTCTCTAACTCCCATATAGTAAGGTAACTATAATTTGTTCATATTTGAAGATCATACATTTCATAATTTTTGTTATTTTGATTGAAAGCCTCTTGCCTTGCCGATAGTCCTTCTCTCAGTATAGAGTATCCGTTTAAGAGTTTTCATTCACTTCCACTGTTGCTGTTTGGATATTCCTTATATTTTTTTTAGGCTGTTAGCCAAAACCTATGGTTACACCTCTGTATGATTCAATCTAAATCAATTTTCCTATTTTCACAATTCTCATGTAATCAAGCCCTCCTGTTAATTCTTTCCTAGAATTTTACAGTTTTGCCGCATGCATGGAATTTGCTTGCTTGACTTTTGATCTAGTTTCACACTAAGATCTGAGTTCAAATCTGGATTCTACTACTTTCTTCTCCAGGAATAATGTTATGGTGATCTTGTGGAAGGTAAAAATGAATAAATGAATAAATAAATAATTATCAAAATTAATCAGGGCAACTCTGAAATGCTAGTTAATATTAGTTACATTTTTTAATAAAATGTTTCATTTGATATATAAAGTGATGGATAGTTAAATTACTATGTATAAATCAATAAAATTACTATTTCTAAATCAATAAAAACCTTCTTTTGAATAATGCAAAAGTTCCCATTTTACTCTATGAATAATGATAAAATTATAAGGAAACTGTGAATTTTAAGTTGATTAGAACTGTACCTTAGGTACTCCCCCCAAAATTAAAATAAAAGTGTTGCATGTATTGGTCTCAATTTCATAGTTCTGTTAATTGGACTGAGCAGTGGTGAGGATATACTAAAGTAAATTCTTAAAGAAACTTAAAATATTCATTTATACCATAGAGCCAACAAAACTAATCAAAGGTTACTTTCAATAGTCCTTCCTTAAAAACTGATAATTTAAAAATTAATCTAAAAAAACCTTTTTAAAATTTAAAATTTTTTACTGTTATTTTCAAATGAGGTAATTATTCAATAAATATTACATGTGTCTTTTAAACATACATGGTATAGATTGGCAGAATTCATTGTGCCTCAGGCAAAAGTAAGAAAAAAGACAGAAACAAATAAGTCTGATATAATAATTTTGCCATGGTATATGATATATATTTGAATGGACATAGCATTTTGACATTGGCAAAGATGCAAAACCAGAACATACCCTACCTGCTTTCAGGCAGTCTCGCTAATAATATCTCTTAGTGCTTTTGTTAATTTGTCCTAAATCCCAATTCAGCAACTAGGAGACTTTCCAAAACAGAAATTTAATCTGCAAACATTTGTAATAAGAAAAAAGCATGCATGTGAAAGATGTAAAAATAAGTCCATCATACTATTCTTTGATACTTTCCCTAAATTGCTTGAACTGGCTCTTTGTAAATCAATTCTATCATGAACCACTGAACATTTACCTGACATATTTATTCTTTACTAGAGCTGACATTAATAGCATGTACTCCTCAGTTCTTTAGTTAGTGTCATCATTTGATTTTATACAAAATTGTGTAAGCAAAAAATCCTACAATGGAGAAAACAATAAAGCAAAAATTGTGAATCAAGGAAGAATTTTCCCCAAAACTATATCTCAATGGGAATATCAGTCTGTTCTTTAACAATTTTCTTGACAATATAGTTGTTTAAGTTTGGTGATTAGTTTTGATCCTTTGCTATATCACTATTTAGGAAAAATATAATGTAAACCAAAAATAGGAGCCACACATGAAACTTAAATATTCTGGTGGCCACTTTACAAATGAGTCTTTAAAAATATGTGAACTTAGTTATATAGTTTCATTTAGCACAGAATGTTATGATTTAATACAAAAGTTATTAATGAGTTTTTTTTGTTGTTGTTGTTGTTTTTTTTTTTTTTTTTTTTTTTTTTTGTGTGTGTGTGTGTCTTAAGTCTTTGAAATCTTCTATGATTTGTATGTTTGCATCTTCCCCTGGACCATGCACATTTCAAGTGACCATTTATACCTTATTAGACAGGGGCAGCCATGTCTGGAATAACATAACCAAAAAAGAGATTGGTTGAAGAGCATGTGTACAAGACAGCCACGGGCTGGATCATGCACACTCTCATAAATAAAATTAAAGTGACTGGATTTTATTCTAAGTATGAAAATACTTTTCCACATTTGAGAGTACTGACTGATTATCTGATTACTTTGGCTTCCATGTATACATTTGACTAGATACAGAAAATTGTAAATATGAGGGTAAGGAAATCAGTGAGAAAGTTTATGCCATTATAAAGATAAAAGGTCACTATGGCTTCAAAAACATATCACATCTTAACATCTCAACTCCATTTTGAAAATTAGAATTTCCAGTTGGGAGTTGACGGATAAGAACATATTCCCACGTACCTTCAAAAGTAACACACAACCTTCTATTAAAAACTTTTAAGCCGGCATGGTGGTGCTGGCCTGAGGCAGGAGGATCCTGTGTTCAAAGCCAGACTCAGCAAAAAAACAAGGCGCTTAACTACTCAGTGAGACCCTGACTATAAATAAAATACAAAATAGGGCTGGGGATGTGGCTCAGTGGTCAAGTGCCCCTGAGTTCAATCCACACCTTGTTCCCCCCCCAAAAAAAAGAAAAGAAAAAAAATCAAAAAGCTTAATAACACTGCCTATAAAAATTGAGATCCATTTAATTACATGTATATTATAATTACATAGTAGCTTTGAAAAATCCACATAAAATATCAAATTATATCATTTTATCAATAATCTATAAAACATGTAGATACATGGTACATAATATATATGTAGATAGGGGATACTAAAATAACATGTAGTGGTAACATTTATTTTATGGACCTATGTCAAATTAAGAATAGAAAGATGAATAAAATGCATTCATTAAATGTTTGTATTTCCCTAAATGTATGTACATATTGTACATAGCATATAGCAATAATATATTTTATTATTGCAACTCACTATATATATATATATATATATATATATATATATATATATAAAATTTCTCATAATTAACACTACAAACTGGAAAAGATTAACATTATAATTTTCCTTGTTTTAAAATGCAAACATTATTAAAAAGGTGTTGTTTCTCTAAATCATTCCAAATTTATTGATTAAAAAAAGAAGTGAATTTGAATTCAAATTATAAATCAAACTAGTAATTAGAACCATTATAATAAACATGTGATAGAATCATGTGATGTATGAGAAAAAAAGTTTAGAAAATATTTTATCATAATTATATAATTATCAAATTAAATAATAAATAATTGAACTACTGAATAATAAGGAGAAAAAAAATAACCTATTGTCAGCGATTAACTTTATATATTTTGGTCTGTATAAACTGAATATGGGATACTCTTATGGTTAGTTTTTATGTGTCAACTTGACTGGGTCATGGGGTACCCACATATTTAGTTAAACATTATTTCCAGGCATGCCTATGAGACTGTTTCTAGATGCTACCAGCATTTGAACTGCTAGATCCAGTGCAGTGAAGTAGACAGTCCTCCTCCTCATGTGGGTGAATATCATTGAACATGTTGAGGGCCTGGGTAGAACAAAAAGGTAGAGGAAGAATGCACTCCCTCTGCCTGACCATTTGAGCTAGGACAATGGTCTTCTCCTGTCCTCAGACTAGGACTTACCCTATTGGGTGTTAGAACATACATCTTAGAACTTTGACTCTGACTAGAACTATACAACCAGCTTTCCTGGGTCTTCCATATGTCCAGATCAGATCATAAGGCTCCTCATTACCTATAATTTCTGAGCAAACTCCTTATAACATCCACTTAGAGATGCGTACAAGATATATAATCATTTACATAGACGACATACCCATATATTTGCATATATCTATGTATGCATACCTAAAGGGATGTTTATAAAATAAATATATAATATATACACACATATATCCTGTGGATTCTGTTTCTCTTGAGGATGCTGACTAAAATATGCAATTAAAAGTTTTCTTTGAAGAAAAAATGTTGAAGAGCAGGAGAAATGTATAATTATAACCATATATGTGTAGATAGATAATCCATACACATATAATCAAACATGTGGATATAGTTAATATTTTAACATGGATGCCTATGTGTTCTCAAAACGTACAAATGTTCATAAACATGTATCTCTGGAAGTTCTTCTCCACAAAAGTTAAAATATCCCAATAGAAACTTCTTGATTCAATAAACTAACAAGCAATAGACTTTTCTGGGCATCCAGCCAAATAAGTATGATAATGCTGATTTGAAACATGAAGCCCTCTTGTGGAAAGTCAGCTATATGCTCATTTATTTCCCGAAGCCTCATGAAGAGGTAAAAATACCCTAAGCATTTCTTTTGCTGTACTCATTAAATACTGTGAAACCATTAGGGCAAATCATCATTCACGAGGCTCCTCACTTTGTTTGGCATTGTTTATAGATTCTATTTAGAGGCACTTGGAGAAAACCTTCGCCAAAATTTTAATCACTTATCAAATTCCTAGTAAGTAGAGTGCTTTCAAACACTAACAATCCATAAACAGTTATAAAATCAAAGAAAATGATATAGAATCAAACTGACAACTGGATAAGCACTTCAGCTGCATTTTTTGGAATTATTCCCACCCTCGAATGCTTTCAGCTAGAAAATAATAACAGTAATAATAATCTGTTCTTGATTCTTAGAGCTACTGAGTTAGAAAGGGCAGTTAAACCTAACAAGTTCTTAAAGACTTAAAAATAATGACAAACAGAATTTTATAAAAGTGATGTGTCTAACTTATTTAGCCAATTTTTTATGTTTTATTTAGCCAATTGCTAGAGTAGACAATAGTTTTAGATTATACATAAAAATCTGAATTTCAGTAATTGAAAAATCACTCACTGAAAAGCATTCACTGAAATGTAAATGTTTACCTATATTATCCCACATTTTAAATTGGATTCTATAAAATTCTGACCATATAAATATTATATAAGTATTCAATAAAAAATAAAACAATCAAAAAACAATCCTATATACTTATGCATGAAAATGGAAGTATAATATATGTGTATGATAAAATTTTGAGAACTTTTTATATTTCATCTTGATGGGTTTCACTTTTTCTTTTTTTATTTTGGTACCAGGAATTGAACCCAGGGCATTTTACCACTGAGTCATAGCCCCAGTTCTTTTTCATTGTTTTTGAGACAGGACCTCACTAAGTGGCTGAGGCTGGCCTCAAATTTGTGATCCTCCTGACTCAACTCCCTGAGTTGCTAAGGTAATTACAGGTGTGCCCCACCCCACACTTGGCTTGATGGACTTTTTGATGATGATTATATTGATATATTTTGATGGTTATGTGTCCATCACCTATTGCTCTAAATTTCCTGAAGAAGATGAAGAAGAATCCATTGTTCTGTATTCAGGACAATTTAATTGTTTTAAATTAAAATAGAAAAGTTATGATAGTGGTTTTAATAGAAGAGACAATTAAAAAAGAATTCATGGGTTATTACAGAAGTGATACTTTTATAAAACATTGTGCAAAAAATTTCTTCATTCTTTCTTTCAGGTCAGATTTAGATTAAGCCTGAACCTTTGAACAAATATCCAAAAGTCCTTTACTCTTTTGTCTTGTAATGACTATTTTCTTTTCTTCCTATTTCAGATTCCTAGATTTCTCCTGTTCCCCACGTTTTGGTGACTAAGCAGATAGGCTTGGTTTCATGCTTCTATCTCCAAAACATGCACCAGTAAGTCTATGAATAAATATGACCTAAATTCATACCAGTAATTCCCTGAACAAACAAAATAAAAAAGTTAAATGAACTTTTAAACATTAAAAAAGTAGATAACTACATGTATCTTGTGTTAGAATTCAATATGTGGAATGCTATCTAATGATTAATGTATCTGAAGTCCAAGTGCAAAATTCCTATTATCTGCAACAAATAAAGAGGCTAAATGTATATATGAAAAGTCAATATATTCCTAGAGACCTAAAAAATAGTTTCTGATAGTTTCTGAGATGACTTTCCAGATGCACTTTCAATGTATATATACTATAGCAGACAAAGTTTACAAAATGTTTAGGATAAACTTTTTATCTATTTTTAACATTTACTAAAAGTTTTTATAGGAATTATAATTTAGATTGGTGTGTCATACATGGGACAGTGTCTCTTGATTTTGTGCAAATATACAATATATGTTTGCATGGTCTTTAATTTCCTACCAGCTGCTTTAAACTTAGGAGTTTTTAGCTTACTGAAAGGGGCACATTAGGACCTGAAATGTGAGGAATCAAGGATTAGCTATGGGCAGCAGAGAGTTCGGGTATCACCACACAGGGTGCTTCACCTGAGATCACAAACACAAGCCTGTGACATGTGAGATATGACTGAAATATTTGAGTTTTACAGGCTGTATCACTGAAAGAATAAAAATATTAAAAAATAATAAAATAAAGCCCACAAGAAAAGGTGGTGTGTGTGTGCTGGGGGTGGGGTGGGGTGGTATATACCTGTTCCCAATTTGGAAAAAATATTTAAATTGTGTTTATTAAAAATTATACCCTATTTTTGTCTCTCTTGACTTTATGATCTCTATTAGGATTTCAAAGTAAACCATTTGAGCTACCCCAAAGAAGATTATAATGTTCTTATAAATCTAGATTTTGTTGTCTATAGGGAATGTCTTCCTTTACTAAATCCAAAATGTGTTGTTCTGTCTAGTGAAAATCCTACTAGTACACAGTCTTAATCTTCCTACCTCTGTTAGACTTTTGCTTATACAATTGTTCCACTAAACTATAAAGTCTTAGAATTTTTGTGAAGTAAAAAATAAAATAATAATTGGCCACATCTAGATCATCTGAAAATATACACAAATGCAAGCCAGGGTTTGTGTTATATGTTATCTGTAATGCAGTTTATAAACAAAAGATATTTTAACAATTTCCCTGTTGAAATCTAGATTTGTTAGGTGACATTAGAAATTAGATTGAATTTGATGTTACACTAAGAATTATTAATCAACTATAGGCTCTGTGGATTCTTAATAGTCCTTCAAGCTGGATGGCACAATTAGCTTCTGATTGGATGAAACACAATTGCATTTTGCAATCAACTCTGACACTTATTATTCTATGCCCAGAACTGACACACCATTAGTAGTTCTGGGAATTGCTCAAAATACATCTAATTTATGGATTTATATAAGCAATTTTGGCCAATATCTTTGCCTGAAATTTCATCCAGAATAAAAATTGTATATTGGATATGATGTACATGCTCCATTAGATATTCTTTCATTAATGCAATTCATCATTTTTCCCAAAAGATGAATTGTTGATTTAAATAAGCTTATAAAGTTTCCTCTAAATTTTATTAGCTAGGGGTATTTTCAGCAAAGTTAATCTTGTTAAAATCTAAACAAAGTTTGTAGAATTATAATAGAAACCAAGATAAGAATTTTCTTGCAAAAGAAATGATATATTAGGAATACGAAATTTATATAACTGAGAGATGTCAAGTTATATGGTAAATTAAAAAAATAACACAGCTTCAATTTATTAGTCCTTCTTTATTTTATCCTAAAACTGATAAAGCATAAAGACTTCAGAACAAATAAAACTCTATTTCAAGCAAGTTGATTATGATTTCAAGTTTTTGAACGTCCTTGCTTTTTATAAACTTTTAACCATAATATTAATAAACTTGCTACCTACTTGAAATGATTTTTATATGACAAAGTATTTTTAAAAGTTGGATTTTATGGAAATATGTATGCAACAATATTTTGTATATTTTTTTGGTGGTGAAATAAGGTTATAAAGTATTTTGTAGAAAGTTATATTACTTACTACCTATAGGAAATATCATCAAAATTTAAGTCAAAATTTACATTTTTAAAAGTCATAATGATAAATGATGGAATATAGTATTTGTTTTACTGATAAAAAGTATTAAGCATTGTTCCAGGATATTAACAAATTAGAATTTAAGCAGGCACATGTGGACACAAAAGTTATTAAACATGGTTTAAATAGATTATATATATATATATATATATATATATATATATATATATATATATATATATAATATATATATATATATTCCATATATACATATATGAATATATATATATTCAATATATGTATACAAATATATACACATATATATATTCATTGTTATATTATTAAGCTCAGCCTGTCATAAAAAAAATACCATACACTTATTGCTTAAACAACTTGAATTACTCCCATAGTCCTGGAGGCTAGAATGTTTAGAGTCAATTGGTGCTAGCCAAATGTTCTCTTGCTGGCATATAGCTGACTGCTAGCTAGCTGTGTGCTCATATAACTTAAAGGGAGAGAAACACACAACTCTAGAGTATCCCTTCTTATCAGGGCATGACTACTGATAAGATTTCTTTATGCCCTTAAGACCTCACATATCCTACAGTTCTATTGTTATGACCTCTTAGGTCATAGACTTCTATCCTTATGACCTCATAATCCCACAAGAGTTCCATCCTTGTGATTTTATCTAAACCTAATTACCTTCCAATGACCCCATCTTGAATTACCACCATATTGGGGGTTGGGCTTCAACATACAAATGTAAGGAAACCTAATTTAGTTAAAAGAAATGCTGAAATACAAGCCTGAATATCATTTTAAATATAGCATAGTATATGACCATTTTAAACTATTATTATTATTGAAATGTGATTATTTTTCCAGAAAACAATTTTTGATGCTCTCTCTGGAAACAACTATTTATAATATTTAGAACTCAGTCTCAGTTACTGTTAGAATGAGTATAAAGCCTTTTATAGTTATATTATCTATTAGAATAATTTATGGAGACATCTTTTACCAATTTTCTTTCCTTTATGTTTAAAGTTTAGTATCACTTCATTTTTATTTTTTAGGAAATATGATGCAGGTTTTTAATTCTTCTCAAATTTTATTTCTTTTATCATATATGAGAGAGAATGCAAGATTGCCTGAGGGTCATCCACTATCTTGCTTCAACTAATGAAGAGTTAGACTAAAGATAATCATGCATAAATAGCTGTTATACAGCCTAAGCAGAACAGATGGAATACCTGTTGCTATGGAAGATTGATGTCATCAGCAATTGATAAAAGTAACAACCCATAGATAATTTAGCAAAAGCAGCTGTTTGGTTGAAAAACAATTTTAAAAGGAAACATTGATAAGGATATTTGAGCCACATACAGATCTCAGAAATCATTGAAATCAGAAGAAGTATAAAAATTGTGGGGGGTTAAAAACTATAAAATAAAATGATGCTTAGATAAAATATTGACACAGAACAGTAAAAAAATAAAAATAAAGATTCAATTTTATTTAACACTATTTTATCTTGCTCTTTTGGGAAGAAATTAAAAGGGCTAGATTGTCAATTTTATTTTGAAAAAATTAGCAGGCACTCATTAAAGTTTAAATAAGAAATATATTTTTATATTTGGAAATAAACATAAGAATAAGCATTGAAACTGTTTAAAGTGGTTATATTTTGCGTTCAGGATGTGGGATATGGACTGGGAAATCTAGAAAGACATCAAAATTCAATATTCAGTTCTTAATTGACACTCAAATGTCAAGTATAATTTTCATTTACAAAATTAATAACTTCAATATAAGAAAACTTTTTCTGTGGCTGTCTTTCGAAACCACATAAAGGGCAAGGTCTATTATCCTCAAGTGAATTTCAATTGTGTCTTAAAGTAGTGTTTCAGGGTTCTATTGTATTAAAGCAGTCTCTTTTATTGGAAAAATTAAATCATTATTGGTGACCAAAATATTAGAAAGATTTTATCTGTGAATATATACAAAAAAAATAAAGACAGATCCTAAGACATATAGATGGCATTAAAATTAAAGTTGTTTAAATTTCTTTCAACAGTCTTATAAAATTCTCATTTTCCTTCTTAAATACAATTATTTAAAATAAGTATGGAAAAGAATTCATAAATAGGAATTTACTCATCATTCAATCATCAATGCATTAATAATCATCTCCTTAATTTTAGTTACCATAGGCAGATATTTGAAACTAAGAATAAACATTGTGTCTTCCTTGCTCTTAAAAAGTTTATCATCTTTTCAGGAAGCAGAGAAATAACCCCAAAGTTACAGAATTGTGTAAAAATCACCAAGACAGTGGTCTATGCTAGGTTCTAAGGAAGAACAAGATGAGTATCTAAATTAGACAAAACAGCTCTTACTGTGGTATTAACTAACGAGCATTATATGTAAGTTAATTGATTATATTTTCTATATCCAAATTTTTATAATCTCAATAATTATATGTTGCTTTGTGCACAAAAAATAAAATTCAAATAACAATTGTGACTTTTTTTGCACTTCACATATTTTTTATTTGTTCTTTTTACATATACATGACAGTAGAGTACATTTTGACATAGTTTACATACATTGTGACCTTTAACAAGTAAAACCACTGGAAAATTCTGAAATGAATAAACATACCTACTAGTCAATAATAAGGTCAAGAGCAAGTTTTTAAGTGTTTAAAGGAATGATTTGTATGGCATTGAAACAATTGACCATCACTATTATCATGCTCCAAATATTTTAGAAAATGTATTTTCAACTGTAGTTGCTACATGAAATTGTTCAGTTTGCAAATAAGACTATGGCTCAAGAATACTGTCATTTAAATTCAATAACTTAAGACTATATTTTCATAATGAACTAATGGAGTCTTTTTAAAGAAAAAGTTAAGTCCCTATAAAGCAAGTTTGAGAGGAAGTATTAAAGAAGAATTGAAGAAAGAGATGGCAAGGCCTAGAATATAGGAGATCTGCATCCACATTATGGCATACACATTTCATTTGGAATGCTGTTTGAATCAAATGAAAAGTGCCTTATCTGGGTAGAACCAGAACCTGAAATGTACTTAGAATAGAAGGAAGAGTTTCTGCAAGATATTATAACAGCATTCCAAGCAGAGGTTTCAAAATGAGCAAGATTTGGCTCACAATTATGTTTTCTTGGGCCAAAACACGGTTTGATATGATTTGTAGTTCAGCCAGTATTTAGAATAAGGGAATTTCACTCAATAACTCCTGTTTTCAAATTTCTCTGAGAAATATCCAACTCTTGCCATAGTGGACAACTAGGCTCACATTCTAGCATCTGCAATATTTTAATAATTTTTGTAGGCTCTCTGGACAAGCGTTGACAACACAAAACTCTGGTGTACTTTCTACATAACATCAGTCCTGGCTATTTTGTAGCAGAATGCCTCTGGAAGCCACCCCCCAGAACCTGTCCTGCTGGTATGGTACCACAACAACCTTTGCCATCCAATGAGCCATAGTCTTGTCCTCTGCAGCATAGCATGGATAGCCGTCCTGGCAGGGCTTCCTCTCTGGGTACTGCGGTGCTATCCTAGGCAGTGGCAATTCTTTTATATAGAATATTTCTTTATTCTTTAGAGCTTTCTTATTACTATGCAATTTCTTATACACAAAATCCATGCTATCGTTAACAGTCACTCTCATAAAACATTCTGTGTTCAAGTTACTGGGTGGTTTTTCTCTAGTGATTAGACTTAAACTGATACAATTTCCATTTGTCATGGGGCTTGCTGTTGTATGCCTTCATGATAGAGAAATATTTTACTATACAATACTATGTCTCCATCAAAACTGAAAATATGAAAATCTAGGCAAACTTGATATTTTTTCACAAAAAAGAAAGAACATATTTTCCTGTGGAAATATGGTATATTACTGTGTTTAATAGATAAATTATGTAACTGTGAAACAATAAAAAAAATTATAATGAAATGTGATTTGGAGCAACACTGAGGCAGGACACTGTTCAAGGATGTTAGAGCTCTGATTCCCACTCCTCATCCACCCCAGGGTTGATCCTGTGAACTCATTGTCCTGATTTGGGTTCAACAAATGGAGGAGCCATAGTTCTGTAATTGTACTCTTGTCAATGTAAAAACTAAAAGCAAATTGTGCTTTATGTTTCTCTTGAATATATGTGTAAGTCTCAAGGGTTTCACCCCAGCATAAAATACAGTTTCTTGTATCTGACTGGACTCATCTTGAATAAGAACTTTCACCAGGAAGGTATCCCTACTGAATAGCTGTGGACCTGTGGAGTGTCATGTGGTCTTGCTGCATGTGTTGCTCCTCTGTTTGTATTTCTCATCAGTTGACTCATTTTGAGGTCTATATTAAGTAGAAACTTGATCCAGCATTGGAATGTGTGCATGTTTTTCTGTGTGGGTTTGTTCCCATCACCAGTCCATATGCAATGCTGTAATACATAGTAAGAACCAAAACAAGTTTATAAAAACAAGAAATGGTAGAAAATATAATAAACCCCAAATGACAAAACTTCTGTTTTCTTAATATGAATTAAAGGAAACAGCATCATGAACTACAGTGATGTACAAATTTTTTTTAATGTCTGGAACCAAACCACTTTAATGATGGGTAATTAAAAAAAATAAATCCATTGAGTAAGGTTTAAATTAATATTCTGAGCCAAATAAATGTTTTTAAAAGTAATTTAGCTAGGAAAAAATTTGTGCTCAATTTGGCAAACATATGGATGAGAACTTATAGGCAGATATGCCTAAAACCACTAAAATATATTTTTATTTTATTGTGAATGACAAGATGGCAGATATACATAAACATTATCCAATTATCTACAGACTCACTAAAAATACTAATTAGATTTTGTAAATTTTTGTCAATTAACACATTTTGTGTTTGGCTAATATTCATTTGTTTGTGTTTTAAAAGTTTACTATAACTCTCTTTCAGATATCCAAATATTATCAATTGTTCATTTCTATACATAAACCCAAATTAACATTTATTTATACAATTTATCAAAGGTTTGTTTATACAATTAAATCCCCTAGAGAATTTTTACTTCTGAATATAAGTATAGAATTTTTGTGTCACACCTCCTAAAGACAACTATTAAGAAACAACAAGGACAACAACAAAAACATTTTAAAAACATCTATTTGAAGTTCTTCTTGGTCTATTAGGATACCTGCAAGACAGAAAGTTCTGGGAGGAAAGACTGTTCAGTTAATAATAATGAAGAACTAACCTCATGACCAAGAGAAAATGTCAAAAAACAAGTCCCTGGAGAAATTTAACCAAATTCAATACAGTACCAGTAAAGATTCAGTTGATGAAATCTGCCTGTAAAACTAAGAAGAAGAGATTATAAAAACCTAGAACCTTAAACTATATCTGCAATTTTCACATAGAACATCCAGGTAAGTTTAAGCTTTACATATCACCAGTGAACCAAAACACATAGAAATGAGTCAAAGGGAATCTATATATGATAAGCAAGATGAAGAAAGCCAAGAAGAAACTTGCAAAAAGAAACTATATTCAATAAAAGAAAACTAGTTTTTTTGATTATTCTAGTTCCAACTAAAAGAATAAAATTCATTTGTTCTCATATCAACAATAAAACAAAAACTCAAGCAAAATAAAATCAATTTTTATACACAGAACTAGTACAGGCTGTATTGTGGTTCTGTAAAATTCATATGTTGAAGTCCTAAACCCCAATACTGTATTTAGAGTTTCAGTCTTCAAAGAGGCAGTTTAGCTGAAATGAGATCGCTGGGATGTTCCCAATTTATGTGATAATATTGTTAAAAAGAATAGAATTAGGATACACATACAAATGGAAGAAAGATCATGTGAAGACACAGAAGGACGACAATCATGTACAAGCCAAGGAGAGAAAATCATCCCTGTCAACACCTTGACCTGGGAGTATTATTCTCCAGAAATGTGGGGAAATAAATGTGTGGTGTTCAAGCCATCCAGGCTGTTGTAGTTCATCATGAAGCCCTAGCAAAGTGATATGGTGGCCTTGAGTGTCATCCACATGACACACCTGACAAACTTAACTCTATAGAGAATTGAGCCATTAATTAGTGAGCAGGTGAGTGAGGAGCTGTAGCTGAGGGAGAGCTGCCTGGTCTTTGTGTAAGTAGGATTCACGTAGGCAAAGAAACTCTGTGCAGATGAAGAGAATTCAGCTGGACCTTAAATGATAATGTTAACCATCAGGGCATATTGAAGCCTGAGAGAACCAGAAATAAAAGAAATTGTCCCTTTGACTCATTTCTATGTGTTTTGGTTTGCTGGCGATATGTAAAGCTTAAACTTACCTGGAAGTTCCATATGAAAATTTTCGATATAATTTAAGGTTCTGATAATTCTCCCTCTACTTACCAATGTTCTCAACTGTTGTGGTTTAGATGTGGTATCCCCTAAAAGCTCATGTGTGAGACAATATAAGAAGGTTTGGAGGAGAAATGGTTGGGCTGTAGCCTTAACCTAATTATTTAATCAATCCCTGATGGGATTAATTGAGTGGTACCTGGAGGCAGTTGGTATGTGTTTGGAGGAAGTGGTTCATTGGGGATGTGGCTATATATTTTGTATCCGGGCTGCTCTCCTCTGCCACACTCTTCAACTAGGAGCCCCGGGAAATGGAGTCAGCTGTCCATGGACTGAGACTTCTGAAGCCCCGTGAGCCCCTCTCCCCTACAATTGTCCTGGTTGGATCCTTCAGTTACAACAGTGAAAAAGCTGACTAAAACACCACAAAGTAGCCTTGCAGGAGAAGGTGGTAAGCAGACAGGTAGGGAGTCTTGTTTATGTCCCCAGTGATTGTGTTCAGTGGCATTTCTAGAGGCAATGAACCTGAAAGAGTGTGCATGGAGTTACTGAGATGCTGGAAGTATTTTATATTTTCATCTGTGCTGGAGATTTCAGTGTGTGTTTACTTTGAGACCTTCAGTAATCTGTGTACTTTTCTGTATGTAGGCCATACATCTAAAAAAAAAAATTATTTAAGAACATATATTTTTTCAGTCCCCAGATTATTCTCTGAAAATAAACTTACAAAACAATAGGATCATATTTTAATTTTCTAAATTTATTTCTAAATGTTTCAAATTATTTTTCCACTTAGTAGTTCTATAGATCCTTGCCTTAAAACACACTAGTTATAAATAATCTAAAATATTAACAATGCCATTCTGTATTGAGGAACAGCTTTCTTAATGTTGTCAGTAACGAGCAGCTTACATACATTTAAATTGAGAAAAGGAAAATAATATTTTTAAAATATCGGTTGTTCTATAACCTACAGAGATCAAAAGTTTTTAATCAGGGATTCAGTTTTATTCTTTTGTTGAGCCCTTTCTTTAACATGGATTCAGTTACTTGGTATGTCCCTCTTCTGTCTCATAACTGCAAACCTGTATATGTATTGCTCCAAATTTCCCTCCCACTTCCTGTGAATAGCTGTCCCTTCTCTCTTGTTTATTATTAGCCCTGTTATTTTCAACTGCCAGTTTGCACCTCCTCTTTTAGGTATCCCCTAATTCCCCACCTGTCTTTACATATCCAAATATTTAGTCTGGCATAAATCAAATATGTTATAATCTATAACATAGATTACCCACTAGGACCTTCCTGGCAGGAGACTGCTAGCCTCTTTAGGCAGAAATAGTATATAAATACTTCATATATATGTCTATATGTGTGTGCATATATGCCAATATGAAGCAAAATATCTAGAACAAGCAGTAAATTATTAATGTCTTTTAAGAAGAATACATGCAAATAAAGTAAGGAAGGAAAAGTGGAATGGAAGGAGGGAAAAAGAGAGGAAGGGAAGAACGGAAGAGAGGGGAAGGAAAGGAAAAACAGAAAAGGCACACATAAGAACTCAATTTCCAGATTAGTACTTCAGTTCACTTCTACAGCTTCCTTTTGTCAAATCACAAGTCACACTGGACTAGCTGGATTATTATGTTAACTCTATTACTTATAAAGTTATCGCAACTCAGAATGTATTAGTCTTGTTCAGTAAGATTTTGTTCAGTTGTGAGTGTGCATTTTATTCTGGGCATGATAAATACTCTTTGTATTTTGAGTCAAAATCATCAGGTAAATTTGAGAATTCACTACTTCCTATAACTCTTTTCAAAGAATAAAGCAACAAAATCCCGTTTGCCTATGTAAGTCATGGTCATTTTTCAATGTGGTAATATGAGTATAAGAAATATCTGCTGTGGAGGTCTTTTTTAAATTAATTCATTACTATATTTATTGTTTGTTTGTAGTACTGGGTATTGAACCCAAAGGCACTCTACCACTGAGATACATTTTCAGACCTTGGTATTCTTAATTTTGAGACAGGATCTCGCTAAGTTGTCAAAACTGGCCTTGAGCTTACAGTTCTGCATCAGCCTCCCAAGTAGCTGGGATTACAGGTCTGTGACACCTTGCCAGGTGATGGTCTTTTTTAAACAAGTGTTCACAGTTGCCTCATTTGTGTCGTGCTTCTTTAAAAAATATTAAACATAAAGAATACAATTTAAGGTAAAATGAGATCTAAAACATTATAAGTTTAGTTTTTGAAATTTCCATTTTAAACTAAATATTTGATTTTAAAAGTTTTGTTAGAAGAATTAAGGTGTTCATGTTAAAAAATTCATTATTTCTGTGCCCCCCCCCCATTTTGTGGTACAATAAAACTAATGCTTAAAAGGCAAGGTAATTAGGAATAAATTTGATCAAATTATGATATGATATGTGCATATACAAATAAGCAAAAATGAAATACACTATTATGTGTGACTATAATGCACTAATTAAATAACAACAAAAACAAAACACTTATGTTTCTAACATCTCCACAGATTAAGGAACTGTGTATCCCTATTTTTAAAAAGAAATTTCTGTGTTTCTAAATGAAATAGATAACCTTCACTTTTTCTCATTTTAATTTAAATTGTGTTTTTTATGTTTAATAATTTTCTAAAATAAGTCTTGATGCCAGGCGCGGGGACACATGCCTGTATTCCCAGCTGTTCAGGAGGCTGAGACAGAAGGATCGCAAGTTCAAAGCCAGCCTCAGTAATGGAGAGGCGCTAAGCAATTGAGTGAGACCCTGTCTCTAAATAAAATTCAAAATAGAGGTGGGGATGACGTTGTTCAGTGGTTGAGAACCCCTGCATTCAATCCCTGGTACCAAAAATAAAGGAAGTCTTTGACAACTTAGTGAGACCATGCCTCAAAATTTAAAACAAAATGATCTGAGGATGTAGCTCAATGGTAGAGTACCCCTGGGTCTAATTCACACTATCACAAACAATTGATTAATTAATTATTTTAAAAAAGACTTCCATAGCAGTTATTTCTTATAATGATATTACAATATTTAAAAGCTTACTGTCTTATCTAATCATGCTTAAGATGTCAGAGAAACATTGGCAAACAACTCCTGAAACATCATCTTAATTGTATTCTTGCAGCATTGTGCAAAATACTAGAAATAATTGTTAGCAAATTGTTTCTGTCTGGGCAAAAAACCAATCTGCATGCACTGAAATACAGCAATTGAAGTACTATTTCTTTCCATCAGAACAAAAAAATGTTTGTGGATAACTTAGATAATGAATTTGGCCAGTTCATATGAAAAAAAAAATAACTGATAATTTCAAAAAGGAAAAGATTTTATGTATAGAACCTTAACTTACATTTTATCAGAGTATAGAATGTTGTATATGTGCAACATACAGAATCCTTTTCAATCTTATAATAACAAATACAATTTAAAATATTATTCATTGTGTAATTGGAGGCTTTTAAAATGATAATATGCTATCATAAGTTTGCAATGTTATAATATAAACCTATATTAATGTTGGAACTAGGATATCTTTCTCCCTTTTTAGGACACAGTTTAACAATATGTTTCAGGTATGACTTTTTCCCTTAATTTTGTCCTGCCATGAATTTTTATTAAAATAGAATATATGGAAAACTGCAAAAATTATGAGTATCAGTTTGAAGAATATTCACAAGGTGCTAACACTATTTAATCATAACTTAAAAGTAACAAAAAATAAATACATATAACTGCCAGTCATTATTCCCCCAAATAACCAATATTTTTAATTTAGCTACCATGGATTATCCAAAGCAGATGAAGTAATAAATCCTTGTAAAGTATTAGAGGCCTATCTACCTTAATCTTGCCAACACAACATTAACAAACTGTCTTTTTTGAAAAATTGGCCATTCCATTACATGTGTCTAGTTGAAATTTAATTTTCATATTTGAAGTACTAATGATGCTGACTACCTCTTAATATTAACTACTATGAGTTCTTTATATATAACATATAAAATCAAATTTTTAGAATTCATTTAGCAGATATAAAAATAATTTAAAATGTTGATGAAATTATATAATTCATAAAAATTTAAAACCAATATATTTGTTATATATATATATATATATATATATATATATATATATATATATATATATATATTACAAGCTAAGGAGATTTTTGTTTATATAATGTAACTGATTTGAAAATATGCCCTACACATCAGGGTATATTTTCAAATCAGTTACATTATATAAACAAAAATCTCCTTAGCTTGTAATTATTCTTCAGTGTTTTAAAAATTGACTTTCTGAAATTAGAATTTTAACAGTATGAAATGCTCCTAGTACAAGTATGTAGTTTGATAACTTCTCACAAATATATAAACTTGCAATCACTAACACAACCAAGATATAAAATATGTTCGTCACCCCTAAAATGTTCTCCTGTGCTCCTTCCCAGCCAATTCCCATTCCTGGAACCACCAATCTGCTTTCCATCACAATTCTATGGGAAACAGCATAGGAAAGATACAAGGAAGGACAGACTATGAAATTGGAAGAATGTGGAAAGAGACTTAAAGAGGAAGAAATAAAAAGCTGTAAAACAGGGCTGGTAATTTCTGTTAATAGAGTACAGAGTTAGGGCTTATGTTTGCCTCTCTTGAGAAAGAGCTTATTGCTTAATTTGACAACAGCAGATTCTGTGTGGTATTTGAAAAGAACACCTAACAGGAATAATTTGAGGTGAAAATGAGAAAAGAATGAGGACTAGTGAGCATAGCGATGGAACTCTTTTCAATATTGTGACTAAAGACAGCAAAACGGGAGGCAGTAGATAATATGTTAGAAAGTAGGTCCTACTCTTCTCACTCTGTTTCTGTCATGTCGTCACTCTCCTTTGGTGATGGCCTTTGCCTGGCTTGTTGTTCTGCTTGGAATGCTTTCCTCTATGTATCCTTCTGCCTAACTTCAACTCTCTTTGAATATCATCTTCTCCATTTGTCTTCCCCTGTTCACTCTTTAAAATTTTCATCTTTCTTCCCTTACACTATTCTAATCCCACTCAAATATCTCAATTTTTATTTTTTCCTAAAAACTTAAAATCTTCAGGTATACTAAAGAATTAGTTTATTTATGACATTAATTCCTTATTACGTGTCTTCTCCACTAGAAGAGAGCAGGAAATTTTCTTTTGTTCACTGATATGTTACAAGATATAATATTAAATGTAGGTGCTCAAAAGTATTATCTGAATAAGCAATGAAGTCAAGTTGAAAAATAATAGCTTTCAACAGATCAAGAGAAACCTAGAATCCATCAGATAGCAATAAAAGGGTCCTGTGCTTTGAGATTATATAATGATGAAAGAGTATATCTGTGAAGAAGCTATAATTCCTCTTCTGAAGGACTAGAAGAGTGTTCAAAAACAGTAATACAGAAGTGAGAGGCTAAATTCATTAAATCATGTTCCTGTATTGAGGATATATTTTTTCCCAGTTGGTAAGCAAAGTTTAATTAATGGGAAAACAAACAATGAAAAAAAGACAAAACACATAATTTTATGAACAAGTCTAGGCACAGATTCATTAAAAAAATTGGACAGAAATTCACTCAATTTCAAATTCACTGTGTTGATTCTGTGTGAGAACTTTTAGTGAAAAGTATGTTGAGGCAATTTAGATCATGGCCAATATGATTTAAAAATAGTATTGAGTCAGACAAAATACTATGGAGTAAGGTTATGTTCAAAAAATAAAGAAGTCTGTTAGAACAAAGAACAAAGAAAAACCCAAAGAGCACATGTTAACAAAGTAACATATAATTGCACATTATGATGTTCAGAAACAGATATTTAAGCTGCCTGGGCAAATGACTAATTTTCATATGCCAATGGATATTTAGTTTGCAATTATCCATTTTCATGTACATGTATCTCTTTAAGTATGCAAATAAGTGATTCCCATGCATAATATGGGCACTCATTTTGAATATTGGACTTGTTATAAGATTGCTAATGGTAGTAGAAACTTGCTAAGCACTGCAAACGTCAAAAATTGAATTTGTATAGTAAAATTTTCATGAGAGAAGAAATTTCAAAGTTTTTCAAACCAAATATAACCTTTTGATGTAAAACTTATTTTGTAGAGCGATATTGATGAACCACCATAAATTTTGGTAGATATAAATCTAAACACATAAAATAAGGCAAAGAAAAAAATATAAAATTGGCCAGATGGCAACTAATATTTTCTAGAAATTAGTAAGAAATTATGTATATTATTTCTGCTTTGTCTGATACATTCAAAGCAAACCAATTTTTTTTAGATTTCTTAATTGTAATATAAAAAGTCTTTCAAAAAAATTCAACATCATTTTATATATACAAATTATTTATAGTTCATTTTATAAACAATAGGTGTCTAAAATATACTTTTCCTTTTAAATATTATTTTTTAGTTGTAAAAGAACATAATACCTTTACTTTATTTATTTTTATGTGGTGCTGAGGGTCAAACTCAGTGCCTCACGCATGCTAGGCAAGTGATCTACGCTGAGCTATAGCCTCAGCCCCTAAAATATACCTTTGAATGCCGACCATGTGTAAGTAATCGAGTAAACTGAGTTCCAGTCTATAACATAGCAGTTTCTGCTGCCAAAGTGTATCTAATTGGAATTCTTATGTTCTAAAGCATTATGAATATCACTAAAATAAAGTCCTAATGAAATAGTCCATATGTAAAAATGATTTAATGTGATTAGGGAGATCAGTAAGAGCTGTATTTAACTATTTCTTAAAGAGGCAGATGTTCCTTATAGAACATGTTTAATATGACTCTGATAAATAAAAGTTTATATACCATGAAAGGAAATATTTTATAAGAAAAATCTATCAATAGGTTATTAGAAAAATGGTCCCAAGCCAATAAAAATCAAATATGTAGGCAAATGAGCATCTTACTAATGGTATATGAAAAGTCCAGAAAGACAAAGGGGTGAATTATCTAATTTTAAAAACACGATTTTGAAAATATCTAAGCTATTTTTCAATGATATAAGAATCTTCACAAGAGTATTGTAATGTATTTACAGATATTTAAGTCCATTTTTTAAGCTCTTGCTGCTTTATCTTCTTATATAGTTCTTAAGCTATAAAAGTCCAAAATAATTCTTTGTTTAGTTCTATAATGACAAAGGGCATTGATTCACATAAAATAAATTAAGGAATGTTTATTTTGTGTCCATTTATTTCCCTCTGGAATTTTTTAAAATTGTGCAGTAACTTTTTTTTAAGTATATCTATTTTTTTTTAATTTTGAATATTTTATTAATGAATTAACTGAACTATAAATCAAGGAAGAAATTTTTTGCAATAGCTACAGAAAATTTAAATGCCTATGAATAAATTTAACAAAAAAGTTGAAAGGTCTCTATAATCAAAATTATAAAGCAAAGATGAAAGAAATTTAAGAGAACATACAAAATATGGAAAGGCATCCCATGTTCATAGATTTGGAAAGATCAAAAATTATTCAAGTGTCCACACTATCCAAAGCAATTTATAGGTTCAATTAATACTATCAAATTTCCAATTGCATCCTTTATAGATTTAACACACAATCCAAAAATTTGTATAGCACCACAAAAATTCCTGACTAGTCAAACAATCCTAATAAAACGCAACAAGGAAGAAAGTATTAAACTATCTGACTTCACAATAGACTTTAATAAAGCTGTGATAATCAAATCATCATGGTATTGACATAAATACAATGCCATATACCAATGAAGCAATAGAAAGCCTTGAAATAAGCACACATACATCCACTGATTTTGGGGGTTGGGCTCCAAATTCCTCAATAGGACACCCATAGCACAAGAGTTAATAACTAGAATCAACAAATGGGACTTACTCAAACTAAAAAGTTTTTTCTCAGCAAAAGAAACAATAAGAGAGGTAAATAGGGAGCCTACATCCTGGGAACAAATCTTTACTCCTCACACTTCAGAGAGAGCCCTAATATCCAGAGTATACAAAGAACTCAAAAAATTAAACAATAAGAAAACAACCCAATCAACAAATGGGCCAAGGACCTGAACAGACACTTCTCAGAGGAGGACATACAATCAATCAACAAGTACATGAAAAAATGCTCACCATCTCTAGCAGTCAGAGAAATGCAAATCAAAACCACCCTAAGATACCATCTCACTCCAGCTTACTTCATAAGTGCTGGCGAGGATGTGGGGAAAAGAGTACACTTGTACATTGCTGGTGGGACTGCAAATTAGTGCGGCCAATTTGGAAAGCAGTATGGAGATTTCTTGGAAAGCTGGGAATGGAACCACCATTTGACCCAGCTATTCCCCTTCTCGGTCTATTCCCTAAAGACCTAAAAAGAGCATACTACAGGGACACTGCTACATTGATGTTCATAGCAGCACAATTCACAATAGCAAGACTGTGGAACCAACCTAGATGCCCTTCAATAGACGAATGGATAAAAAAAATGTGGCATTTATACACAATGGAGTATTACTCTGCATTAAAAAATGACAAAATCATAGAATTTGCAGGGAAATGGATGGCATTAGAGCAGATTATGCTAAGTGAAGCTAGCCAATCCCTAAAAAACAAATGCCAAATGTCTTCTTTGATATAAGGAGAGTAACTAAGAACAGAGTAGGGTCGAAGAGCATGAGAAGAAGATTAACATTAAACAGGGATGAGAGGTGGGAGGGAAAGGGAGAGAGAAGGGAAATTGCATGGAAATGGAAGGAGACCCTCAGGGTTATACAAAATTACATACAAGAAGAAGTGAGGGGAAAGGGAAAAAAAACAAGGGGGAGAAATTAATTACAGTAGATGGAATAGAGAGAGAAGAGGGGAGGGGAGGGGAAGGGAGGGGGGATAGTAGAGGATAGGAAAGGCAGCAGAATACAACAGACACTAGTATGGCAATATGTAAATCAATGGATGTGTAACCGATGTGATTCTGCAATCTGTATACGGGGTAAAAATGGGAGTTCATAACCCACTTGAATCAAAGTGTGAAATAAGATATATCAAGAACTATGTAATGTTTTGAACAACCAACAATAAAAATTAAAAAGAAAAAAAATAAATAAAAAGTGATCTTGTTTCATAATCATTTTTATATTTTTAGAATACAGTTGAAAGTGATATCTATGTTCTTCTGGTCTCTTGCTCACTATCTCAAAAACAAAACTATCTCAAAAACATTATAACAAACCTAATATAACATTAAGAACTAATGTTTTGGGGCTGAGGTTGTGACTCAGCGATAGAGCGATCGCCTGGTGCTTGCAAGGCCCTGGGTTCCATTCTCAGCACCACATAAAAATAAATAAATAAAAATAAAAGGCATGTGTACAACTAAAAGAAATATTTTTTTTTTTTTAAAAAAGAACTAATGTTTTACCTGTGTATATCCTCTGAATCCTAAGAAAGAAGAAAAAGAAAAACCCTAAAGTCAATTCTCACATTTCCTAGCACTGCCAGGAAAGGATGACAAAAAGGCAGAAGAATGTGAAAGGAGATTTAAAAAACAAACACACAAACAAACATATCAAAACAGCCCATCCTTACTGATTTTTGATAAACTTTTGAAGTATATGCATTTTTTTTCAAGAAATGGTTGTGTCCACATGCCAAAAAATAGAACTAAAAGTCTTACCTTTTATCAGTTATAGAAATTCCCCCAGATGATTTAAAGATACAATGTAATACCTGAAACTATGACACTACTTGAAGTATATAGAGGAGAAATGTTTAAATTAGTGTTTCGGACAAGACCCCAAAAGCACAGGAAACAAAAGTAAACAGACAAATGAAATTGTATCATTTTTTACCTTCTGCAGAGCCAATAAAACAATCAACAGTGAAGAGAAAACATGTTATTGGCATTCAAGGGTGACATAAATTCCAAAGGGGTAGAAAGCTTATTAAAATGAAAACAGAAAACATCTCAAAGCAAGAGAAGGATACAAACATCCAGATTCAGGAATGTCAAAGGTCACCAGTTACATTTAACTCCACAAACTCTATACTAGGACATATTAAATCAAGCTCCAAAGGTAAAAAATAAAGAAAAGATTTTCAAAACTTCTTTCAAAAAAAGAAAGAAAGAACACCTACAGGTGTTCCAATTAGCCTGACAGCAGACTTATCAACAGAAACCTTGAACCAGAGGAAATAGATGAGAATTGTTGAAGGAAATCATGCCAACCAAGAATATCATATTTAGCAAAGATATCTTTAGAAATGAATGAGTAATAAAGACATTCCCAGAAAAACAAAAGCTGAGAAAATGTATCTCCACCAATCATATCCTACAAGGAATACAAACGAAAGATCTTTGCATTAAAAGGGACGTTCATGAGTAAGAATAAAACATTAGAAGGTAAAAATTTCTACTAAGAATAACAGCACATATTCAGAATTCTCTAAGACTGTAAAAATGGTAAGCCAACCAATCATATTTTAATATGAAGATTAAAGATCAAAATAACTAAAAATAACTACATTAATATGTTAATATATATGGAATTTGTGAAATGTGAAAATAGGGTATCATAAATTAAAATTGTGGGAGGAATGCAGTGTAAGTATAGAATTTTTATTAGTGCACTTTATAGCTCTATTGTTTTTTATCATTATGATCATGCTAAGATAGTATTGTCTCAACATAGCTCATTATAATCAAATATATTTTTGTAAGCTTCATAATAACCTTTGAGAAAAAAATTATAATAGAAAAACCAAAAGTTACTAAGTAAGTATTTAGAATGCACCATTAGAGTTTGTTACTTAACTACAAAATAGCATTGTTAGGGAGAAAGAAATTACAATAAAATTGAAAAGAAGTTACAAAATAGCTATAGATAAAGCCTCACTGATTGGAAATTACCTTGTAAGTCAATGTAAATATTCACCAATTAAAAGACATAAAATGACAAAATAAGTGGTGTTGTGTTTTGGATGTGAAGTATCCCCAGAAAATTTAGAGGAGAAATAATTAGGTTATGAGGGCCTTAACATCATCAGTGAATTGATCCCCTGCTGGTATTAACTGAGTGATAACTGCAGGTGGGTAAGGTGTGGCTGGAGAAGGTAGGTCATTGTAGGCTTGCCTTTGGGGTATGTATTTAGTATATGATGGGTGGAGCTTATCTCTCTGATTTCTGATCTTCATGTGAGCCACTTCCCTCTACCATAATCTTCTACCATGATGTTCTGCCTCACCTTGAGCCTGGAGGAATGGAGCTGGCTGTCTATGGACTGAGAACTCTGAAACTGTGAGTCCCCAAACAAACTTCTACTCTCCTAAAATTGTTCTGTTTAGGTCTTTTAGTCACAGCAGCAAAAAAAGCTGACTAAAAGTATTGGAAAAATAAAACACACCTTTATGTTGCTCACAAGAATTTAACTCTAAGGTTGCACATAGTCTGAATATAGAGAAATGGAGTAGGATATTTCATGGCAAATGGAATCCAAAAGGAAATTGAGTAACCATACTTATATTAGAATGAATCACCCTTACTTAAAGCAAAAGCAATAAAACAAAAAAGGTCATTATATAATGATAAATGGACAATATAGCAAGAGTAAATAAAAATTTTAAACATATATGGACCCCATATTAAAGCATATAAAAACACAACATTAATAGAATTAAATGAGAGAAAAAGTCCAATATAATAATAGTAGGAAGCTTTAACATCCAACTTCAGCTATGAACAGATAAAGAACATAGAATATCAACAAAAAAAATAGCAGAGATAAATTGAGCCTTAGACCAAGCGAAACTTACAGACATATACAGAACATTCTATGCAACTGGTGAGTAATGTACATTCTTTTCAAAAGTATACAGAACATTTTCCAGTGCAGTTCATATGATAGTTTCCCAAAATAATTTCTACATATTGTGAAAACTAAAAACATGAAATAGTATCTTAATTTATCACAATGCAATACAAATAAAAAATAACAACAAGAAAAACCTTTGAAAACTATGAAAATGCATGGAAATTTACTATTAAACAACCAAAAGATAGATCATGGATAAAACCTAGAAGGAAATCAAAAGACTTATTGAAACCAACAAAAATGGAACAGCATCCCAAAACCTGAAAAAGCAGTACTAAGAGGAAAGTTTATAAAATAGCAGAAATATCACACATAAATACCTTTCATGCTGCCCAAGGAACATGAAAAAAAGAACAAATAAAACTTAAATTTACTAGAGGGGAAGAAGTAATCAAGAGCAGAAATAAATAAAGTTGAAAATAAAGCAAATAATACAAAATGTCAATGAAATGAAGAGGTGGTTCTTCAGAAAGATAACAAAACTGGCAAATCCTTCACCATACTCAGTATGATAAAGAGAAAGAATCCTATAAATAAATGCTATCAATAAAATCAGAGATGGAAAGGGAGATATTACAACCAATACCATAGAAATAAAGGAGCTCATTAGATATTATCATAACTAGCAATGTGTCAAAATTTTATATCTGGGAGAAATGAACAAGATACTGAAACCATACAACAAGAATGAATAATGAAAATAGAACTTCTGAATGCAAAACAACATCTTCCAAGAGGGAATCATAGTAAAAAAAATATCATAAAGTAAATGCCCAGGATCAAATAATTTCACTGCTAAATTCTAGTGAGTTTTTAAAATTAGATACCAAGAAAGGAACATATGTATATCAATAAACATGACAAACCACATCAATAGAACAAAAAAAATATATGATCTTCTGTGTAGATGCAGAAATGGCATTGGTAATATTTAACATTCCTTCATGATGAAACTCTAAACAATTTTGGTATTAAAAGAGTATATCTCAACATAGTAAAGATCATACATAACAGTGAATTTCATACTGAAGTTTAAATTTTTTCTGTGAAAATTTTGTTTTATAGGAATATTTAAATGACCACATAAAATAGTAGATAGCTAAGGTATGCTGGAATTTTACTTTTTCAATGGATTTATATAAAATTATGAAGATTGTTTAATGCAATAATACAATTTTTAAAAGTTAATATACACTATTAGTATTATAAAGCTATTAATTTTTTTTTTTCTTTTTCTTTTAGACTGACCGAACTTTTGATTTACAACTAGGGATAAGCCATAGGATGGAATGAGCATCTGATTTACAAAGATTCCATATACAAGTATTTAAAAAGACTAATTGTGAACAAAACTTATGAAACATATAAAGAATCAAATGTGTTTTCTTGTTTTAAATATTTGTATTTTGTAATGTTTTATTTCTTACTCGTTTTTCTTACATACTTATTCTACCACTGTTTTTTTTTTTTTAATTTATTTATTTTTTGTACCACAGATTGAATTTGAGGGCACTTGGCAGCAGTTGAGCCACATCCTCAGCCCTATTTTGTATTTTTATTTAGAAAGAGAGTCTTACTGAATTACTTAGCCCTTCGCTTTTGCTGAAACTGGGTTTAAACTCAGATCCTGTGCTTCAGCCTCTCAAGCAACTTGGATTTTTTGTTTTTTAGTTATACATGACAGTAGAATATATTTTGACATAATATATATGCATGGAGTGGAACTTCCATTTCTGTGGTTGTACATGATGTGCAGTTACCCTGGTCATGTATTCCCATATGAACATAGAAAACGTATATCCAATTCATTCTATTGTATTTCCTATTCTTATCTTCCCTCCCTTTCCCCCACTCCAACCTGCCCAATCTGGTGAACCTCCCTTCTCTCTCTACATTCCTCAACTATTATAAGTCAAGATCTGCATATCAGAAAGAACGTTTGGCTTTTGGTGTTTAGGGATTGGCTTATTTTACTTAGCATGATAGTCTCTAGCTCCATCCATTTACCAGTAAATGCCATATTTTCATTCTTCTTTATGGATGAGTAATGTTCCATTGTGTATGTATACCACATTTTCTTTATCCATTCATCTGTCAAAGCTATCTAGGTTGCTTCCACAGTTTAGCTATTGTGAGTTGAGCTTCTATAAACATCAATGTGACTGTGTCAGTATAGAATGCAGATTTTAAGTACTTTGGATATAAACTGAGAAGTGGTATAACTGGATCAAATGATGGGTCATTCCAAGTTTTCTAAGGAGTCACCACACTGTTTTCCAGAGTGGTTGCAGCAATTTGCATTTCCCTACATCCTTGAGAACATTTATTGTTACTTGTATTCTTGATAATTGCCATTCTGGCTGGAGTGAGATAAAAATCCCAATGTAGTTTTAATTTGCATTTCTCTAATTGCTAGTGATGTTGAACATTTCTTTATATATTTGTTGACCATTTGTATTTCTTCCTTCTGTGAAGTGTTTGTTTAGTTCCTTTTCCCATTTATTGATTGGGTTATTAGATTTTTTTATGTTAAGTTTTTTTGAGTTCTTTATATATCCTAGAATATAATGTTTTATCTGAGATGCAGGTAACAAAGATTTTCTCCCATTTTTAGGCTCTCTCTTCATGTTCTTTACTGTTTCCTTTGCTGTGAAGAGGCTTTTTAGCTTGACACCATCCCATTTATTGATTCTTGATTTTACTCTTGTTGAAGAATTTGGTTCCTAAGCCAACACGATGGGGATTTGGGCTTACTTTTTCTTCTAGCAGGCTCAGGGTCTCTGGTCTAATGCCAAGGTTCTTGATCCACTTTGAGTTGAGTTTTATTTGGGGTAATAGATAGGAATCTAATTTTATTTTGTTACATATTAATATCCAGTTTCCTTAGCACCATTTGTTGAAGAGGCTATTTTTTCTCCAAAGTGTATTCACAGGGCCTTTATCTAATTGTATTTATGTGGGTTTGTCTCAGTGTCTTCTATTCTGTTCCATTGATCTTCATTTCTGTTTTGTTGCCAATACCATGCTGGTTTTGTTACTATAGCTCTGTAGTATACTTTAAGGTCTGGTATTGAGATGCCTCCTGCTTCACTTTTCTCATTGAAAATTGCTTTGGATATTCTGTGTCTCTTATTTTTCGAAATAAATTTTGTGACTGCTTTTTCTATTTCTATGAAGAACATCATTGGAACCTTAGTAAGAATTGTATTAAATCTGTATAGCACTATTGGTAGTATGACTATTTTGATAATATTAATTCTGCCTATCTAAGAATATGGGAGGTCTTTCCATATTCTAAGATCTTCTTTAATTTCTTTCTTTAGAGTTATGTAGTTTTGGGGGGAGTTCTTTTCATGCCTTTTATTAGATTGATTCCAAAGTATTTTATTTATTTATTTTTTTTGGGGGGAGGCTGTTGTAAATGGTATAGTTTTCTTGATTTCTCTTTCAGCTCATTGATCAGTGCTGTATAGGAAAACAATTTATTTTTTGTTAATTTGCTACTTTGCTGAATTCATTTATGTTATAGAAGTTTTCTAGTGGAGTTTTTTGGGTCTTCTAAATATAATTTTATGTCATTGGCAAATAGGGATAGTCTGAGATCTTTTTTTCCTATTTTTATCCCTTTAATTTCTTTCTTCTAATTCCTCTTGCTAGATTTTTGAGGACTATCTTGAATCAAAGTGGTGAAAGAGGGCCTCCCTGCCTTATTCAAGTTTTTAGGGAATTGCTTTAAATTTTTCTCTATTTAAAATGATATTGGCCCTGGGTTTAACCTTTATAGCTTTTACAATGTTGAGGTATGATTCTACCCTCCTTAGTTTTTCTAGTTATTTAAACATGAATGGATGTTGTATTTTGTCAAAGGCTTTTTCTGCACCTATTGAGGTAATCATGTAATTCTTGTCATTAAGTCTATCAATATGATGAATTAGGTTGACTGATTTCCATATGTTGAACCAACCTTGAATCATTGGAATGAACCCCACTTGATCATGGCTCACTATCTTTTTAGTATGCGTATGCATGTGATTTGCCAATATTTTATAAAGAATTTTTTCATCTACTTTCATCAAATATATTGGTCTGAACTTTTCTTTCCATGGTGTGTCTTTGGGTTTGGAATCAGGATGATACTAGCTTCATAGAATGAGTTTGGAAGGGTTCCCTCCTTTTCTATTTCATGGAATAATTTGAGGAAAATTTGGGTTAGTTCTTCTCTGAAGGTCTTGTAGAACTTGGCTGAGAATCTGTCTGGTCATGGGCTTTTCCTTCTTGGTAGGCTTTTGGTGTCCTATTCAATTTTATTGCTTGAAATTTATTGCTTTAAATTTTATGTGTCCTCTGATTCAATTTCTGTAGGTTGTCTGTCTCTAGAAATTTGTTGATGTCTTCAAGATTTTCTATTTTATTGGAGTATAAATTTTCAAAATAGTTTGTGAATATTGTCTCTATTTCAGGAGTATCCATTTTGATATTTTCTTTTTCACTGTTAATTTTAGTAATTTGGATTTTCTCTCTCTCTTCATTTGCTTGGCTAAGGTTTCATCAGTTTGACTTATTTTTTCAAAGCACCAACTTTTTGTTTTGTTGATTTTTTTATTGTTCCTTTTGTTTCAATTTCATTGATTTCAGCTCTGATTTTAATTATTTCCTCTCTTCTACTGCTTTTGGTGTTGATTTGATCTTCTTTTTCTAGGGTTTTGAGAGGTAATGTTACTTTATTTTTTTGTTGTTGTTGTCATTCTATTCTTTTAATGAATATGCTCAATGCAATGAATTTTCAACTTAGCACTGCCTTCATAGTCTCCCAGAAATTTTGATGTTGTATCACTATTCTCATTTACCTCTAAGTATTTTTTATTTCATCACTGATTTCTTCTGCTATCCATGGGTCATTCAATAGCATATTATTTAATCTTCAGGTGATAGAGGAGCTTCTATTTTATATTTTACCACTGATTTCTAATTTAATTACATTATGAAATGAGGTATCATCTCTATTATTTTTTATTTGCTATGAGTTGCTCTGTGGCCTAAGATATTGTCTACTTTACAGAAGGATCCATGTGCTGCTGAGAATAAAGTGTATTCAGTCATTGATGGATGAAATATTCTTTATGTTAAATCTAAATTATTAATTGTATTTTTTAGTTCTACTGATTCTTTATTTAGTTTTTGGTTGGAGGATCTATCCAATGGTGAGAGAAGTTTATTAAAGGCATCCAGAATTATTGTGTCTTGGTCTATTTGATTCTTGAAATTGAGAAGGATCTGTTTGATGTACATAGATGCTCCATTGTTTGGGACATAAATTTTTATGATTGCTATGTCTTGTTGATGTGTAATTCCCTTATCAATATGAAATGACCTTCTTTATCCCTTCTGATAAACTTTGGCTTGAAGTCCACTTTATCTGATATGAGGATAGAAATCCTTGTTTGTTTATGAGATCCATGTTAATGATATTTTTTTCCCACACTTTAACCTTCAGTTTATGGATGTCTTTGTCTATGAGGTCTCTTGGAGACAGCATATTGTTGGGTCTTGTTTTTCAATCCTTTCTGACAGTCTTTGTGTTTTGATTGGTGAGTTTAGGCCTTTTACACTCAATTTTATTATTGATATATAATTTTTATTCTATCAATTTGATTTGTTTTTTAATTTGGACTGTTTTGTATTTTTTCTTCGACTATTCTAGTATAGTTCTTCCATTTGCTGGCTTTCACTTTTTAAAAATTTTTATTCTTCATGAAATATTTTATTGAGCAGGTTTTGTAGAGCAGACTTTCTAGTTGTGAATTCTCTTTTCTGTATCATAGAAGGTTTTTTACTTGATTGTCAATTCTTAAGTTAAATTTTGCTGGGTATAGTATTCTGTGCTGGTATTCATTTTCTTTCAGAGGTTGGTATATATTATTTCAAGGCCTCCTAGCTTTGAGGGTCTGGGATGATAAATCAGCTATAATCTAGATTGGTTTCCTTCTATGCATACCTTATTGTTTTTCTCTGGCATCCATTAAAATTCTATCCTTATTCCATGCTAGCCATTTCAATAATAATGTACCTGTGGTAATTTTGTGTATTTGGGATCCTATAAGCCTCTTGTATCTTATTTTCCATTTCATTCTTTGGGTTTGGGAAATTTTCTGGTATTATTTCATTGAAAATTTTATGCATCACTTTGGTTTGTATCTCTGAGCTTTCATCTATCCAAATAAATCTTAAATTTGGTATTTTCAGATTATCCCATATTTCTTGGAAGTTCTGTTCATGGTCTCTTAATATCTGTTTTCCATGGTCAACTTTATTTTTAACATTACATATTTTATCTTTATTGACTGAAACTCTATCTTCCAAGTGGTCTAGTCTGTTAATGGTGCGTTCCATTGAATTTTTAATTTGGTTTATTGAGTTATTCATTTTGAGGATTTCTGCTTAATTTTTTTTTCAGAATCTCTCTTTACTCAAGTGATCTTTCACTTTATGTATTTTCTCTCTGATATTACTCCTTACATTTTCCTTTACTAACAGAAGAGTTTAACTATGACATTCTAAACTTCTTGTTTGACATTTCTTCTGCTGTGGTAGTCATGGATTCTGTTATTGGCACATTCTGGTTGTTCGGGGAAATTTGTTCTCTTATGTTTTCATGTTGTTTGTGTGTCTACCTGTATAACAGTATGAATCTGAGACAGTATAGTTTCTACCCTGTACACTTACAGTGTCCCTGAAGGTTTCCAGTACCTCACCATTTAGGGGGAGACAAATAATAACAACAACCAATGCAAATAATATACAGCACGAAAGCATATAGCTCCTGCTTTGATGTCTACAATGTTATCACAATAAACAGAATGATATAATTAGTTATTGCCTACAATAAAAACAGTAAGTTTGCAAAATTGTTTGCAAGTTCGAATGGTGGACAGGGAGAGAACAGAAGACATGTAGGATGTGATGACTGAAGGTGGAGGAGAGAGGATAGAAGTAAAAAAATAAAAGAGGAGTGAAAGAGAGAACAATAGGGATTGACTATTAGCAGAGGATAAGAGTGAAATAAATTCAAGGGAAAAGATAAGTGAGAGAAAAACTATATGTAAAGTAAAAATTTTGAAAATTAAAAATAAAAGAATATAAAAAAACTGAAATATACTAATCAAACTTCCTAGTCCTCAAAAAAACTGATCCATGAAAAATACTGATTTCAAAAATGCTACAAATGAGAAAAGAAAAAAAAATGAATATGTATACATGTCCATGAAACATTAAGGTCACAATTAAGCAGAGAAAAGAATAAAGGGGGGAAAAACTTATTAATGAAAAGTTAAAGAATTGTTTCTGTTGGAGTTTAAAAGATCCTTAGCTTACTTTCTCAGCAGTTAGATTGGTTTGTCTGGAGTATAATGCTTGCTCCACCCTCAGGGTAGGATTACTAGGGTGAGAGAAGTAATCCCATAGGCAGTACTTCCCGAGGGGGCATTTAGGCTAAGGCAGGATCCAGGCTCTTTTCTGGATGCCAATTGGTCTGGAGATACTACATCAGTGTGCCTCCAGAGCCCAGAAACTGCCAGTACATGTCGGAAGACTGTACCCCATGATCTTCTCTGGGTTTCTCTCATGTGGTAGAGGAGCCAATTATTAGTCCACTATCACCTGTGGAACCCAAGTATTCTCGTCTTGGGTTTAATCTCCAAACTCAGTCTTTCCCTCCCTAACCCTTTCAAATTCCCAGCCATGCAAGTCTCTCCCTGAGAGTCCTGGTCCTGCAAGCAGCCAGATTAAAAGGGGAGAGGAAGAGTCAGGTGGGTTTCCACAACCAGTTGTTTGGTATAAATCTCTCTCCACATTTAATTTTCTCTTGGTCACTCAGGCACACTCTGTCATGTAGTGTGGGTTTGCCAGGCCTGTATTTCAGGCCAGACTCGGGTTTGACAGGACTTGACTCCCAGCAGCTGGTCCCCATGCTATGGGCTACAAAATGGTTAGTTCCTGTATCCTCTGCCCACCATGAGAGAGATGTGGCTTCTTTCCTATACAAGGCTATTGTGAAGTGCGTCATTCAGTTTAGTCAGGGAGTGTCCTTGATCTCGGAGCTCTCTGTTCCTTTACATGCCTCAGTCCTCCCAATGTGGGTTCCTTTAACTCCCTTATCCCTCCACTGTGCTCAGGGAGGGACTGGTCTGGGTGGTGACTCCTGCTGCAACAGCTGGTGTGGCACTGGAGATTTCTTCCTTATTTTATTATATCCAATCTCCTGAATTCCAATCTGTTTTGAATGTTCACTATTAAATTCCAATAACATTCTCCTCCTTTTTTTCATTTACTCACCTTTGAGAAGCTGGCTGTTTGCTGTCTTGGGTTTGTGCCACAGAGTAACCAGGAAGGCAATGTGCTCTATTCCGCCATTTTGAAACCTCTCAAATATTTTTCCATATTCAAGAAATTAGTAACCAATAAAAACTATTCCTGAGGAAGCCCAGGCAGACCTTGGACTTACCAGAGAAGACTTTAACCTAGCTATTTGACATTTACGTATTCATTACATATATTTTAAAAAATGATTGAACACATTATTAAAAATATCAGTAGGAAACTAGCTGTAGCTCCAAATGAGAATGAGATATTCTAACAAATAACACAAAAATGTTGTCAGGATTTTTTTGACAGACGAAGTCTGAATCCTCTTATGAATTTTTAATGCATTTGGTAATTCATTTTTTTCAGTAATATTTGTGCTTTTATTGTACAAATATTTCCCAACAAAAAAATCATTTAAACTACTTAAATTTATTTGCTCATTTTTAGAACATAAAAATATAATTTAGTGTTTATGTATTGTTTGAGTTTATTCTTGCTTTGTTTTGTTTTAAGGTTAACTCAGGATTTTTTTGTAATATAATCAGGATTTCTGCAAATAAATACTACAACTGGTTTCTTTTAAATTCTTTTTGTTTATTTTGTTTTGTTTTTTGATATATAGTATAATTATAAATTCAACAGTGTAAATGAGGATATATTTTATATTTCTCCATTAAATGTGATGTTCACTCCCATTTTTCAGTAAATGTCCTCTATATCAGTTAGTAAATTCTCCTTTATTCTTTATTTGTGTAAAGCTGCTAGCATGGATAAATGTTGAATTTGTCAATGTGATTTATTTGACAAACCAGTATGTAGTTAGGCAGCATAGTCATGTGCTGCCAAACTATGTGTTCATTGGCAGAGGACCACATATACTGTCCCATTAAATTATATTGCTTAGTCATCAGTTATCTTCATTTGTGTAAATGTACTCCATGATGTTTACACAATATTCTCAGAACAAATTCTAGTTGTTCCATGAAAATATAGCCCTACAAAAGTGAGTTCTCCAGTTTTCCTTTGATCTAATGCTATTGTTTATAATATAACAGGATATAGAAGTACTACAACATTTTCAAGTGTCAGCTCTTCATTTTGGCTGTTTTTATATTCAGTAATATTATGATGAATAATGTGTATGATTATAAATCTGTAAATGAAATGCTTTTTTCTCTCCTTAGAAAAATGTCTTCTGAGAGGAGTGATTTTATATAGGACATAAATATTAAAAATACCTCTCCAGAATGGTCAGGTCCATATATTCTTTAGCTTGCTGGGTTATTGAGTATTTTATTTTTTACTGTAATTGTTGGGTTATTGGGAAAATTTTATATTTCTTATCAGATATACAGTCTATATAGGGACTTATATTCATGTATATGTTTGTAAATATGTGTGTATACATACATATAATTTTATGCCTAAATAAATATAGTCTTTTTTATTGATTTACATTTGTTTTATGTTTTCTATGGACTTAGGTAGATATTTTTTAACTATTTCAATGTAATATAAATACATAAATGTTTTAGTAATTAGTAAGCACTTATTGCCAGCCAAAGTTGTAATCCAAATTAAAAATAGAGCAATTCAGATGTGTTTTCTCCTATTTTTCCAACAAGTTATATTTTAATAATTTTTTTTTGTAATTCTGAGAACTATATACTATGTTGGTATCACATCACTTAATACATATACTCCTGAAGAGATCATTTCTATTTTAATGTTCAGCTTGACAAATAAGCAAGCAAACTGTAAATAAGTAATTTATTATTAATGAAAGGACATTTTTATATTGCAACCTTTTTGCACACATTCAGACATAAAATTCAGCGCTGAATGTTGTTGAACTTTTTATGTGCACTAAAGCCATGAATTTATAAAAAAAAAAATTGCAATAATTTGGAACTGTTTTGCTGGTCTTATCATTTAAGTAGCATATAATTTATGTTTATTTCATGTAATTACAGCCTTTGGTGATGTTCCATAATTTAAAGCATATTTATGATCTGTATCTATCCCATTTGCCAAGTCATGTGAAACACGAAGCATTCCATTGGACGATGCTTTGCTAAAGACTATTCTAAAACATAATGAGTTTACTTTTCTTATATTTTTTAGTTTCTTGAAGACTGTATTCTATTAGGACTGTTCTTATTTTTTGCAGTAATCACTTCATATAGCCCATTCTAGATTCATATTTCCATCTTCCAGCAATGCTCTTAATTCTATAATAAGCAATTCATCTCTTACAGTCACTTTCATGGTTCACACAATTCATGATACCCAAAGGCCTGCTTACTATTTCAAACCATAATTTTAAGAGTAAGGATCATTAATGATACTTAAATTGTGAACAACATAACCGTACTAAAATGATATCTTATGCAGAATAAAATTTTGTAATATGTAGAATCACCTTGGACCCTATCCAGAAGGCATTAAGTATGGAAGCACTCTAGTAAAAATATCTCATTACAAGATCATTTCTCTTTCAACATGGTTTTCTTTCACTGCATTAACATTATATTTCTGAAGTCAGTTTTAGAACTATATCAGTAAATAAGTTTGAAACAAACTAAGAAACAAATAGGCATTAAGCATACACTAAACTTCCAGGCCAGAAAAGATAACATAAACCCTTTACTCCCTGCTCTGTTACTACTTATAATTATAAACTCAGAAAATAATGCAACCAAAGAAAAATTCTGGTGAAAATAGGAAAGCAACTGATTTGGAACCTCAAGACTGAGTAAATGGCACAGTAACAGAGGTGATCCATCTCAATCCAACAACATAAGAATATAACTCAGACATAAAAACTGTAGCACAAAGAAAAAACAAACAAGGAGAGAAGACACAATACTCTGCTTAGAAAGAAAACAGGTGATACTGAAAATGCTAGGGCCACGAAATGACCAAAACTGCATTTCAGAAGAAATAGATCAATTCCTCCAAATATATAAGCTACCAAAATTCAAACGAGATAAATAATGTGTATAGTCTTGTTACACTTAAATATAATTCATAATTTAAAAGCTCATGGCAAATGAATCTCCAGGACTATTTTCTTGCAGCTGTGACCAAAAGTCCTGACAAGAACAATTTTAGAGGAAACGTTTATATGGGGCTCACAGATTCAGTCCCTAGATGGCCAACTGTACTGCTCTGTGACCAAGGTAAGGCGGAACATCATGGTGGAAGGGTGTCATGGACTAAAGCAGCTGGGGACATCACACCAGGAAGCAGATAGAGCTCTCACTCACCATGGACAAAATATATACCCTGCAGTTTGTCCTGAGCAATCATACAAAACTAGTGAACACACACATACTCTCACATATACACACATGCAGGTCTGTATACACTCAAACACTAAGTGAAAAGAAATGAAAAGAAGCAGGAGGAAAAAGCAGGGCAAGACAAGGGAAGGGAAGGTGAATTAATCGACAGAGAACACAGGAAGTTGAAAGGGTCACTCCTTAATCTACTAGCATTGCAAAGACCCCAAATGCTAGCACACTGAGTTTTTGAATGCCTTAGTCCAAACCAATGATCACAGTACCACTGTTGTTTGTAGATGAAAACTGTGAAACTAGATTGGTGGGAAGAGTGCTGGGTTTCCTCCAGGGTCTAACCCCACTCCAAGGGAGTTTGCTTTTGGTGACCATATGCAAGGTCACCCATCCTCATCAAATCTTTTGGCACTCAGCAAAAGAGTGTAGGTTAACGGTGGCTTCCATTCTCTATTGCTTTTTTTATTGTCTGCTTTCCATAGAATGATGAACATCATTCTGTGTTACGGCATTGTCTAACGGCCCAAGAATGATCTAGCCCCACATCCCTTTCACTGGGTTTTGATAGGAAATTAAAACATCAGATATTTGGATATATGAATCTTGGAGAAGGGAAAATAATAAATATCTCTTGCTTTTCTAAAGGGCAGAGAGGGGGAAAACAACCTTCTTTGGGATTAGAATGTCTATGTCACATATCTTTCTACGTAATGATTTGAATCAGAATATGTATTCTGTGACTTTCTCCAAGAAATAATTTAAATCAAATTTATGGCAACAGGTTTGGCAGGGTCTACACCTTTCAATAGTATCTGTGAATAACAGATTCGTCTCATGACAGAATTTTAGACTAGACCACTGAAAATTTCTACACTGGTTCCCAAAGCTAAAGCTATATTATATTTCTTTCTTTATGCCTTCCTATTTTATAGTTCTCTTTTCTACATTTAAGCACTCTGATTGCTAAAAATGGTCGATTTGATAAAGTGATGGTGAGCCATGGAAACATTTAGACATTCTAGAGATAAATTCCAATTCCCCATGTTTAAGCTAAACCTGGATTTGAGAAAGAGAAAGACAGAAGAAGGGAAAGAAATGGAATGGGAAGGGAACAAAGGCAGGAAGAGAACAAGCTGGGGAAGAGTATGGGAGGAAGGGAGGAAGGGAAGAAGGAAAAGGGTTTTGTGCTAAGGAGTGGTAAGACTACCCTATCAGCTTGCTATTCTCCACCAGGCTTAGTATTCAAAATGCTCTCAAAGTTAATTAAATTTTCTTCCCTGACCCATTTCAGTGAGCTAAATGGACAGTATATGAAATTCCTTTTTCAAAATATTGGTTCACAGGAAGATGAATAGGTAATAATAAATTTCAGGTTAGTACTTGAATTTCAACACCCGCATGCTGAGCTACATATCCTAATCCTCTTTCCTAAGGGCTTGATCAGACTATTCCTTTTAGCTTCACTTAATTACTGTATTTTTGCATACTGCTGCAAGTCTCAACCCACGTTTTACCCTTAATATAAATTCCCCTTTAGGATTCTTAGCCTCAGTTAATAGTTCTCTAATTCTTTTTGCCACAAAGAATTAAAATTATTGGAATTTTGCCTTCACATCTATTCTTCATTTCTACTTAGTTTCAATAAACTACAAAAGACTCACTAATTTTTCTTAACATCTTACTCATTGATTTTCGCCTTTGTAGAGGTTCAGTGAATTATGATAGGAACATATTACATTTTTCTTACACTATATTAGGCTTCTGATTTGTAATCTATTCCTAGTCTTTTTCCCATGAAATCCATCTAGCATTCTGATGTTACACTACTTTGCATGTATCACACCCTTTTATGAAATCACTGAGTACAATCAATTGAAGTAAAATTTGCATCCCCTCAATTGACTTCATAGGCACTCTGTAATCTGTCCCTAAATCACTCCTATTTTTTTCTCTGTCTTCATATTATCATAGCCTGAATACCTGTAACTCTTCTGTCTTACAACCTTGGCTGGTGATATTCCTTCCTTTTAGAATGTCTTTGTGTTGAATAAGATATATTCCATGCTTGTATGAATACATCAAAATAGGTCCTACTGTCATGTATAACTAAAAAGAATAAATAAGAAAAAGAAAAGAATGTGTTTCCTCCACTATTACAAACTCATCTTTAATTCCAGGTTTATCTCAGCCTAAAGTCCTCAGTGAAAAAGTTCCTGGCCTTTGGTATATAAAGCTTTCATACTTTTGAAATTCTTTAGTAAAAACATTATAAAAATGCCCTCCATATTTGATAGCACTGTTAGAAATACCATATTTTTGTATTTGAGCACAAGTATTCTCTATTTAATCACATATTTTTACAACCCATTTATATGGATAATATTGCTTATTCACTTCAGTTAGATTTAAACAGAAGTATTTTGCTGCAACCAACCTAGCCTTTTTGATAGTAAAAATCTTTTTTTGTTGTTTAATACATTTAGTAATTGTAATTATTTTTATTATCATTATAAAAATTTATTAGCATTTATGTTAGTCATTTGTAACTTTCCTTTGTGAATAGTAATGTTCTCTTTTTTTATTGAGATTTTAGAATTTCATGTGGTTCTCCTCCATTTTTGTATGAACTTTTATTACTTAAAAAAATGGACCCTTCCTTCTTGTCATTCTACCAAAGTTGTTTATCAATTTTATTTACTTAGTGTAATTAAATTAAATTAATATATATTATGGCACTAGGGTAGAAACCAAGAGGAGCTCTACAACTGAGCCACATTTCCAGTCTTTTTTTTTTTTTTTTTAATTTTGAGACAGGATCTCATTAAGCTGCCCAGACTGGCCTTGAATTTACAATCCTGCCTAAGCCTCACCTGAAGGTGCTGAGATCATAGGCTTTGTACTATCATGTCTGGCTTTATTTAGATTTTGGTAGTAAAAAGAGTTTAATGGTAGGAGTCAGAATGTCCATTTTTTGTCTTATTAGTATATCTATTTGTCCTAAAGTTGAAAATTCTGTCCACTCTCCAGGTTTAATAAATATTCATATTGGGGGTACTATTAGGGATGCTTTGGCTATGAAACTGAAACTTCTGTAGTTGCTTTTTAAAGAACTCTTTCCTCCATCTGGAATTTATTTTAGTAAATGATGGAGGACTATAAAATGAAGCTTCCTTTTTAGCATAGCTATCTCAATCATACTTTTCAGCCTTTTATTGAAAAGTCAAGATTTCCTCCTTCAATTTGGCTTGCCTTTATATATATATATATATATATATATAAATTTATTTTATTAAAATTCTCTCTATATTTAAACATTTTTTCATAGTGATCTATTTATTTTCAAACAAATACTCTAATATTTAACTTAAGAAAAATGTATGTTTTAAATATTATCAGGTCTAATTTTTTAGCATTCCCTCCCTTGTGTTTGTATTTGAAGATTTTTTTTAACAATGTTTGCTTTTGATAGCAGAGCACAGTCTTTCTTTCATCAAACTAACTCTGTGCAGCACTCAGAAATATAAAGCAGATCTGCTCTGGTTGAAAAGTTTGAAGCCCTGAGCACCAAGACTCCACCATATTCCACTTGAAATATTTTAGGGCTTCTGAGACTCATATTTAAATCTGTCACTCTAGCTTAACTTCAATGTATTTTTGAATAATTCTTCAAAAATTAATTTGAATTTAGTTAAAATTACATTAAATTTATAAATTACCCTGAGCACAATTCATTCTCAGAACTGTGTCTTCTCTCCACTAAGTGCCTGTCAGTTACATCCCCACTTTTCTTTACCCTCTTGTGTTACTATAACTTTTCTCCCTTGCCTGCTGATAGATGCTTTGTCAATAGAAGGTGACTGAGGGACCCTGGGAGAGATAAGAAGGACGATTTCTTCTTCTCCTTGTATACACCTTTTACATGAATTGCTACTGCAGTGTACTGCAACCATCAGTGAATACAGACCCTAGTAATCTTCACTTCCAGAATAACCAAGTTGGTTCCCTGTCCCACCAGCCCTAGCCAACCAACTTCCCAGAGAGTGTTTCCTGACTTGTAGATCCCTTTCTACAGCTTCCACTCACTGACAATCAGTAGGGGTTTGTGTCCTTGCTAGTCCTGGTCACCATTTCCTTACTGTCCAATCTCACCTACTACACTGAGATGACTGAGTATTTCTAACTACCAGCTTTGGTCTGCCAACATCCTCCTGGGGTTTTATGCTTATTGGCCAGCCCACAATTCTTTATCCATCAGCGTAGATAGCATCTCAGTGGTTGATGTTCTGAGTGACACAGCTGCAGGTCTTTAGCCTACAGTCTCATCCCAATGGTACACTGATGAAGAGATTCTAGTGTCTCAGTCTCTGTCCATGGTTGCCATTTACCAGACTCAACCCATCAACTGTGGACCTGCTCTGACCAGGGCAACCCAGCAACATCCCTAGCATCCAGTAGCTACAGTAAAATACCCTGCAACAATTTCTGAATTATAGCTCTGGGGAGGACAGTTCCCTCCCAACTATGTCTTTTCCAAAGCCTTCCAGAAATCTTTAGAGTGCTTTTTATATTTGCTTTTAATATATAATCTCCTTTAAATTGTTAATATTTTCTTATATTAAAACTCTGTTTCTGGGATGGGGTTGTGGCTCAGCGGTATACCGTTCGCCTAGCACGTGCAAGGCCCTTGGTTTGATCCTCAGCACCACATAAAAATAAATAAATAAAAGTCCAACTACAACTAAAAAATAAAAATAAAAAATAAATAAAAACTCTGTTTCTTTAAATGCCTGTGTGACTTTTAATCTCCTAACTAGATATAGACACATATTATTTTTTTCCTCCTCCTGCTTCTTTGTTTTTCTAAAGGATATGTCTTTCCAATTACTCAAATATTAAAATAATTTTATGCTTTGAAAACTTTTTGTTGTTATTTTTCTTTAGGTAGAATTATTGTATTGTGGAAATATAATGTTGTATCTCTTCTTATATAAAATTTTGGAATTTTCATGATTTGTTTTTATGATTTGTTATAATTTACTGATAGATAAGAAGTGATATTTTTATTTTTAATATACTGAATTTACATTGTGATATTTGACTAAACTATTTTTTGGGAGGGTATCAGGGATTGAACTAAGGGTCACTGGACTACTGAGCCACATCCCAGCCCCTTTTTGCATTGATTTAGAGATAGGGTCTCACTTGAGTTCCTTAGCACCTTACTTTTTCTTAGGCTGGCTTTGAACTTGAGATTCTCCTGCCTCAGCCTCCGGAGCCACTGGGATTACACACCTGCACCACCAGGCCCTGCTCAATTATTTTATTATTAAACAATTTTTGTTTATTTTCCAGGAATTATGTTTAAGTGATTTTATTATCTGTAAATAATTTTTTCAACTTTTTTTTCTCACAATACAAGCATCTAGGAAATAGTTCTTGTCATTATGAGATAAATATTTTTCTTCCTGTATATAAATGAGTAAAGAATAGAGAAAGGAAAATTCTTGAGTGAAAATTTGGAGGTAATACATCCCTCATAAACTCTCCTTCCACCCTTCCTCTAATGAAAGACTGCACTATTCTCAGATCTTGATAAAACTATTGAGTATAAAAACAAAGCATATTTCTTATAGATATGTGTGGTCAACTTGAGGAAGGAAGCTACCAGGAATCCTTACTCCCATTCTCAATAAAGTACTCACCAGAAATGTACTAGTATATTGATTTATATTCCTACAAACAAGCATTTCAAGAAAGCAATTCCACATAGTGTTTCTTTAAGCCTCGGAAATGGGTCAGGGAAGAATGTTAATTAAATTAAAAATATTTGTAGTACTAACCCTAAATTATTCCATATCCCTCATCTGATTTTCTATTACCAGTTTCTCCAAGATGCATTCAGCAGGGCTAACCATAATAGTAACAATTCGTGCTCATTGGGCGCTTACAGGGGGTATGAGATCAGTGTCATTACATGGTACTTTGTTTGCATTAACTAATTTTATTCCCACAGTGAACTTTTCAAATAATATTATTATTCTTCCAATTTTATAGGTGAAGAAACTGAGTGCCAGGGATATAATTTTCCAAAGCCACATAGCTAGTCATAATTAGCTCTAGGATATGAACTGTCAATTTCTAAAATGTGTTCAATGTCTCTCCATGTGGAAAGCAAAGATCTTATTAAATAATGTTAGAAATATGAACATTCCCCTATTAGAAAATCTTCATCCCATCATTGAGTTTGTGCAAAAGTGAAATAGCCAAATTTTGGAAGAATTAAGAGTCTGAAGAAAACTAAATATCACTTATATTTCTCAATTCCAAATTTCATAGTTGTATTGTATTCTTACCAGTATTAACCAGGTTCAAATCTAGGGAGAATCTCACTCAACTACATAGTTAGAATTGTAACACTTGAAACAGATGCAGTTTAACCTTTCAAAATTCTCCCAAGGCCAAAACTATACTTCTTAATTCTTTCTTTCATCAACAAAATTAGAACATCAAATAAGACTATTTTGCCAATAGAAAACCAACTTCCCATGAAGTGTTGAAGTGGAAACCATTAACATAAAGAATGGGAAGAAAAAGAAGAGAGTATTTTAGAAAAGAAAAAATCTTGGTTTCAGCTTCCCGTTATCCTAAATGGTCTGTGAGACGAGAGAAATATTTCTCATAAGAAAAAATAATGTTATATTTCCCACATATATAGGGAAAATCCATTTATATTTCCTGTCTCCTATATTAGAGTGAAATTTAAATATGACCTTAATGTAGAGGTTTATAGTATAGGCAGGGGTCACAATTCATACCTTTCTGACCCACTTCTGCCCATCATTCACACATCCCATTTTCATTTGAAATTTCTGTTCCAAGAAATCTGAATGTTAAACTCAGAGTAGGTTCTTTCTAGGAGAGGAAGGAATCAGCCTCCATATACTTCATAGCTTTTAATGTGTCTCACTCATACCACACACATGGAAAGTGTAGTGACTAAAAATTTTATTAATCACCTCTCTATTTCCTTATCTTGGGGGAAACAGGGAGGACAGAAGAACAAGAGAGGCTTCCTGGTTTGCAGTGAAAGGTGAGAACTTCTCTTGTTGATCACTAGTTTTTTTGTTTGTTTGCTTTTTTTTTTATTGGTTGTTCAAAACATTACAAAGCTCTTGACATATCATATTTCATACATGAGATTCAAGTGGGTTATGAACTCCCATTTTTACCCCAAATACAGATTGCAGAATCACATCGGTTACACATTTTTACATAATGCCATATTAGTAACTGTTGTATTCTGCTACCTTTCCTATCCTCTACTATCCCCCCTCCCCTCCACTAGTTAAGCTTATCCTACATCCCCGAAAATCCTCTGTTTAAAATCACATTGTCTGATAATAATGTACAATGGAACCAACCTACCATGGAGGAAAACCACAAAGCCAGTGAGACAAAATAAACCTTTTCTCTTTTTAGTTGATTGTCTTAGGCACTTTTTTATAATAATGCAAATCAGACTGGAACAGCTGGAGTTGAATCCAAAATTTTGCAGTTTATTTTGTATTAGACCTATCTTCATTTTTTTATTTTGCTTTCAGTTTAAAGGAGTATTTTTGATTATTGTATATTATTTCAAGAATTGATTTACTATTAGTAGCTTTTATTTTCTGACTGGTGGACTTTGGGTTTTGCATGTTTATCTTTTGATAATCACAGTCTAATTATAATATAGCACATGTGATACAAGTATCTTATGCCTTCTATTTCCAGACTCATTTTCCTTGGACTGTTCTTGCCATATATTTTATTTCTACATGTATTATTCAAAATCCAGAATGTAACATTACATTTTTCTCTGCTTTGTTAAATTAATAAAATGATCAGAAAAAATTCTCATTTTTTTCCTTTCAAATTTCTGACTTTTTTCTTTCCTTAGATAGAGAAAAATATCCATCTAATATCTTTCTTTTGTTTTATGAATCCCTTTCACTTTTTTTTTTTTCTTTTTAACTAAGGTTTGAGCCCAGGGGAACTAAATCCCTGAGCCACACCCAGCACCGCCCCCTGGCCCTTCTTTTCTTTTGACACAGGGTAACTCTAAGTTTTTGCTTAGGGCTTCCCTAAGTTGCAGAGGCTGACTTTATGATCCACCTGCCTTATCTTCCCCAGCTGCTGGAACTACAGGTATGTGCCACCACATCTGGCCCTTTAACATTTCTTATAGTGTATGTCTACTAACAATATATTCACCTTCCGTTTGTCTGAAAAAGTCATCATTTCACCTTTATTTTGAAAGCTACTTTTGGTTGATTAAAAATTCTAGGTCTGGCTGAGGCTGTAGCTCAGTGGCAGAGCACTTGCCTAGCATGTATGAGGCACTGGTTTTGACCCTCAGCACCACATAAAAATAAAGGCATTAAAAAAAAATTCTAGGTCGATGATTATTTTTTAGCATTTAGAAAGCCTGTCCCATCATCCTTTGCCTTAAACAGTGTATTGTTTTCTCTTGCTGCCTATTAAATTTGTGCATATTTAGTGACCTAAAATTCACACATTTTATGAATCAAGAGTCTAGGCAAAGCTTATCCAGATCCCCTGCTTAAGGTCCCAAAGACTGAAATCAATATATCAGGAGGGCTGGTTTTTCATGTAAAAGTTCAATTGGGAGAGGATCTGTATCTAAAACCCTTTAGGTTGTTGACAGAATTAATTTCCATGCAGCTCAATAACTAGAAGCAGATTATTTCTGAAGACAATAAAAGTTTGCTAGCTAGATGTGTCTTGTTTGTATTTTAATTTAGCTTTTGCTTTTTGTCCTGTGTCTGTAGTAATAGATCTAAGGCTGGGGAACATGTTCTGTGTCTACCCAGTGGTAACAGATGTCTGGTTTTCAGGGGTACCGCATTCTGGGGGATAAAATTTTCTTGGCTCTTTCTTGGACTCAAGCACATTTTGGTTCTAATCCTTACCTAGTTACCTGAGATGAGAAGCTTTCTTGTTTACCCTTCAGTAGCTTAGGTCTTTTGCTTTATTTTACAGGAGGGTTCTGGGGAAACTGGAAATGTTTGTGCTTCTGGTCCAGGGCTACCAATTATCCTAAACTGAGCTACTAACCCTTACTTAGCTTTTGGCAATTTAGGATATTTTAAGCTTTTTTTCCCACTGATTTATTAAAAACAATTCCCAAGTTGAAATAAAATTTTAAGTAAACTTAAATAAATCCTATGCAGTGATGTTATAACCCCTCATATTAAAATTATTTCATGTAAACTGGATGCATAATGAAAACGCAAATGACCTAAATTAAAACAAAAACCATAATCCAATTTTCAAAAGAATTTTCAGTGATTTGGTGTTGATATTATTTTGAGATAATTATATACTCAATTTGGGCAAAATTTAATTAGTATGTATGCTTTAAATCCACTATTTCTTATGTCATTAAGTGCAAAAGTTGAACATAGAAGAAAGGGGATACATCTGTGAAATAGACACATTTAAGCAAAAATTCTCTCGTTCTGATTTTGAACTGGGAAAATGAATGTCAAGTCATAAAGACTCACTTTAAAACTAAAAGTACAAATGCGTGTATTTTCTAATACAGTTCAAAGCTATATTCTGAAAATAATGACCATCCCAAAGCCACAAGTATACACAGGCCAAGATTTTGGTCTCTAAATACCATATACTATTATAAGAGTAATCTGAAAATGACTGATTCCTAGTCTGGAGGAATACACTACAATGTAAGCCTACAGCACTTCTCTGGATGTCTCCCAAAGGACAGAGAGGGGGAAGTGTGAAGTCCAATAACAATAAAAGAATAATAATAGATTAAGACTAAAAACAGTGACTATGATTACATTTAGCGGGTACCCACAAACACCCTTGCCCCCACACAAACCACACACAGTCTTTTCTCATCAGAAGTCTGGTGAATCTACTTATCTTAAAAGCTGTAAAATTAAGGGAAAAAGAGAGAGAATTTACTCTGTGGTTCCAACATCAACTATCACTGTAACTAAGAATTTAATGAAACATAATTAGTCTATTAAAGAATTTCATCTACTACATTGAAAATATAATTAATAGAATTCAAATATTACAATTTTACATTTCCTAATGAATTAGTGAATCCAGTAGTTGAACATCAATGGTTACTAGCATCAGAAAAGGAGAGGTCTATACATGCTATATGTTACCTGATGAAAGAATATGCTACGTCTCTTTTGATTGGATTTGATCAGTCTTTTAACTACAGTTAAACTTCTGAATCTGAATTTGACCAATTCTTAAACTACAATTAAAAAAGTTTTAAAGATTGGGGATGTAGCTTAGTGGTAGAGTGTTTTTCACCTTGTCTGTATGAAGCTCTTAGTTCAATCTCCAGTATTAAAAAAAATCTGAAATATTGCATAAATAAGTACTGAAATACTATGGAGATACAAATCATATAATTCAGACCAAGCAAAATTCTATAGTAATAACCACACAGATTTTGACAAAGTGAATTGTTGAAAATGAAACAGAGAGGAACAGAAAGAAATATGTAGATAAAAAAGAGATACAAGATATGTAAGTCAATCAAAATGAGTAAATCTTTTAAAATATGCATTAAAAATAGCAACCATAAAAATTGTGTATTTTAAATTTAGAATAGACAACACTGTCTAGATATTTCAAGTTAAAGTCATTAAGCAGTACATATCTTTTTTAGGTTGGAATTGTGGTAATATAATAAGTGATAAGTAGGGTAAATCAATATAATAGGTATATTTAATTTATACATATATATGAATAAAATAAATATCTGAATTTTTCTTTAGAATAATATGAGGGTAGATAGACATATAGATAAAACAAGATTTATCATGAGATAATTATTGTTGTGTCTAGATGATAAGTACATGGATATTTACTATACTTAGTTTCGTACACATTTAAATGTATCTAGTAAAAAATGTTAAATGAACATTTTAAGGATTTCAACTCCTATTTTATAAAGAATTTAGTACAGAATTTCTCCAAGAATGATAACAATATATAAAACAACATCCACTGTTTGGTATCATAAAACATTTAATGGAATGATGGTATGGTGGTGTTCTCAAGAGGATGTAGAGTAGGGTCCAATTTGCATGAGACATTTTGTTAATATTTGTAAGATACAGTTTTCTCACTTATAGAATGGGGACCATAACAGTAATTGCACAGAGGAAAATACTCAATAATAATTCAAGTAAGGTTATAACTATTACTACTATTGGCATAATCTCACCTACAATATCAACATCATTAAGATGTATACACAAATAGTAATATTATAATATTAATATTGTGTTGTGGTTCTGTTTAAACTATCCAGGTAATTGTTTTATTGGAACTAACTTCAATGTTAAAGCCATTCAAATAATATCTTTATTTATTTATATAAATGAAATTAAAGGAACCAATAACATCATAAAAGAATGTGGCCTGTCTAATCAAGAGACACTGAAATATACATCATGACACAGATCAATACACCCTATATAGATCATAGCAGAAGTTTTTCCTCTTTGATGAATTAGTTATGTGATTCGTGGTTAGTGAAAAAAGATGAAGTTATCATTTCACACAAGATCTTATTAAGCTTATATCTTTCTTTTAACACAATAGATTGGAAAATTTATCTGCTATGGAAATGTTTAATAAATTATGAAGTAGCAATAGTTTCCATAAAATAATTGAAAATAAAATTTAAAAACCAAAAATATTGTCATGTATGTATTTCTAAATAAAGCTCAAAAATATGAACAATAGACTTTTTCATCTCTAAATCAGATATTGGACTATAATCAGCAACATTATTTTCTTGAATTTTAATATACATATTTTTGTACTATATTCTTATAGCATATGAAGCCAGTATAAACCACAGACTGAATTAAAACCTCTGTATCCTCTGGCAACATTAACTATTCCATATAAGAATACATAAACCTATGGAGAAAAATCACACAGTTTTTAAACTTGTTCATATAAAAACTTATGGAAATTTATGGATAAAATAAAAATTACAAAACTGAAATCTTGGTTTGAGAACACTGTGATAAGACCTTGACATTCAATGTTGCTTGAATCAAGAATAGCAGAGTACTATTATGAACAATAAACTATTGTTGTGGCCTGGTCATTATTGAGAAGCTTCATGGTGAAGTGATCTTCAGTTAGATCTTATTCAGATTTCAAGACACTATAGAAGAAGACAACTTGTAACTAAGGCAAAGAGAAATTTACAATTTATCATAGAGGGAATGAAATTTATATCAAATCCAGATTTTCTGAAATGTAGACAACTAAACGTGATCTAAATCAATAGTTCCCTTTCATGAACTTGATCTTATTTTGACCTTTACTGCCTTAAACAATAGCATATAATGGAGGAAGTCCAGCAATTTCTCACATCTTTTCCAATTTTACTTAAATCTTAAGGGGAAAAAAAAACACCAAAACTTTTTTTGTTACATTTTTTTAAAAAATTGTGATTCTAATTAAATCATACATAACTGCAACATCATACCTGTCTTTTAATCAAAATATATTTGAACAATTTTTTTACCTTTAACGCATTTTAGGAAGCTATGTTACTATTATTATTATTTTCATACAGGGGATTGAACCCAGGGGTGCCACATCCACAGCCATTTTTATATTTTATTTAGAGATAGCATCTCACTGAGTGCTTAGGGCCTCGCTAAGTTGCTGAGGCTGGCTTTGAACTTGCGATCCTCCTTCCTCAGTCTCAGTCAATGGGATTACAAACTTTTACCACCGCACCCAGCTTACTATTATATTTAAAGCTTAAAATAAATCAATACAAATTAAGTTACTTGAATTATTGTATCCTCAATAATATAAATTAATGAAGATGCTAAAGAAAGTGCTCATATTGATCAACTACACCACTTTTTACAAGTTCAATAAAACCTAATATTTGATTCTATATGATTTTTTTAACTCCCCAGATTGCACCCAGGGATGCTTTATCACTGAGCAACCCCAGTTTTTTGTTTGTTTGTTTGTTTTGTTTTGTTTTTGTTTTTGCTTTTTTTTGAAGCAGGTACTTGCCAAATTGCTGAGGATCTCATTGAATTGTTAAATTTGGACTCAAACTTGTGATCCTACTGCCTTAGCCTCCAGAGTCACTAGGATTATAGGTATGTCCATCATCATACCTGGCTATCTGAATAATAGATACATATTTGAAAAATAGATACATATTTGAAAAATGTTATGCAAAAGATAACATTTTATAAGGATCTATGCATTACAAAATTTAAATTAGCCATAAAAGCTAATTCTTTCAGAGTTTCAATATATAAATTGATGTAGCATTTCTTTCTTCTAAAATAAGCTGATTTATATAAATAAATATTCTTTCAAAAAATAATTTTTATTTCAGTTTATCTTTCTCCATACTACAAACAGATTTTAATTTATAATGAAATAAAGCAAGCAATTTTCCTAAACTTGTCCACAGCTACAAAATATGTATGTCACCTACCTAGAAAATACTTGTATTTGATGACTTTTAAATTTTCATTAATAACATCCAAAGTCAGAATCAGAATTCTGAGTTCTATATATGGGGTTAATAAGATGAAAACCAATAAAAATAATAGAATATAAAACCTATGTTTTTTGATTGCCTTTAATTTTAATTTGGTAAAATTAAGCCACACAGTTTTGAATGCAGACCTTCTAGTGAAGAAAGTGTCAATGTGTATTTTTTTAATTATCATTTAGTAGAATTTCTTTGGGGAACCATTTGAGAAATGCAAAAAAAAAAAAAAATCAACAGAAAATACAGAGAACTTTTGTAGAGTCTTCTCCCACTTCCAGTCTTCCATATCACCAACATCTTGCATTATGTAGTACATTTGCTGCTTGCCTTGGTATGATGTATTTGCTACAACCGATGAGCCAATATTACTACATGACTGCTAACTAAAGTCCAGAGTTGACATTAGTACTTGCTGGTTTTGTTTTGGTTGGGGGGAACCGGGGTTTAAACCCAGGAATGCTCTGCCACTGAGCCACATCTCCAGCCCTATTTTGTATTTTATTTAAAGACAGGGTCTCACTGAGTTGCTTAGTGCCTCACTTTTGCTGAGGCTGGCTTTGAACTCTAGATACTCCTGCCTCAGCCTCCTGAACCACTGGGATTACAGGCATGCTCCATGGTGCCCAGTTTAGTGCTTGTTTTTTTCTGTGTTATATATTTTGTTATATATTTATCAAATATAAATGACATATATTCACCATTGAAATATCATTCAAAATAGTTTTCACTGTCATAAACATACCAGTGGTCCACAAAAACCATCCTTGCTTCTTACTTATATATTCTTAATAATCCAAAATACTTGCTTTCCAACTTCCCAACAAAAGAAAAAAAAAAAAGAAAGAAAAAATAGAAAAGAAAAAGAATGGGAAGACTTCAGGAGGATATTTACTTCAGACAATGTGGTTGACCAAGTGTTCATGGCAATCCTTTAATCCTTTAATTGAAAATGGCTTTTATTTCTGGAAGAAAATACTTCTTAAAGGTGCTGAAAGATGAAAAAGAATGTATAGCATACACAGGACACAAACTAAATGGATGGAAGAGCCCAGAAAGTTCATTTTAACTTGCACAGAAGGATTTAGCAATGAGAGTGTTTACCAAAAGAAATGTGCTTAAGTTTTCAATAGATTTTTCCCCCCCGTGGTGCTAGGGATTGAACCCACAGCCTTGTGCATGCAAGGCAAGCATTCTACCAGTTGAGCTATATCCCCATCCCCTCAACAGATTTAAGGGAAAGAGGAGATAAGAGTACAAAACAGTTTCATAAAAGTTGGAGAATATTTAGCACAACAGTGAACTAAGCCATGCTCTAAATGCTTAAAAAAAAATTGCCTTAGTTTGGCAAAAGATTATGAGAACATTGCTCATGAGAATCAGAAGCAGTGTCACAGGAATTTGTACACTATTCCATGCAAAGAATTTAGCATAGTACAGGAGGAGCACTGATGCTATGGACTGAATATTTGTGTCCTGTCTCCCCTGACCCCAGATTCATCTGTCAGAACTCTAATCCCTAATGAGAAAGAAGTTGGGGACTTTGGAAAGTAATTAGGTCCTCAGAATGGAGCACTGGCAATGGGATCAGTTACCTTAGGAGAAGAGAACTTCAGATTATTTTGAAACTTAATGTCTTTCTGCCATGAAAATACAGCAAGATGACTATCTGCAAACCAGGTAATAGGTTTTCATCCAGAACCCAAATATGCTGCTCTCCTTCAAAAGAGGTCAGGGAGACAACTTCCCTTTCTCATGTAAACAAAACCTCTTTGACCAGAGAATGTGAAGCCCTTAAGTTAACAACCTTTTGGGATATAAACATGATAACTCTATATATATTTTTTCATGTTTCATTATTCAATCAGTTGGGATTGAAGGAGAACAAGGGACTCTAAAAACCTCCTTTTCCTGTCCCAAGTCCTCCCTTCCTGCCCTAAACCCAATAATATTCCAATCCAGCTGAGACTGGGTGTGATTCCCCCTTCCCACTAGAGAGTCTCACCTGGGAGTGAATCTCAATAAAGCCTCATTCAGCAGCTTTTTAAATCTGCCTCCTTTTGATCACCAGTGCCTGACCTTACAGTGGGTATGACAGGTAATTCCAGAAGAAATAAGTTGTGAAACCTATTTTTGAGAAATGCTTGTTTTTACACAATTAAAAAACATTTCAGTTTTTGAAATCACCCAAAAAATTTCACAAAAAAAGAATATATGTCATTTATTAAGTTGGTAAATTAAATTCTGTTTTTGTCTTGTTTTCATATAGCCTGTTTGTTAATCGTAAAGAAACATTATTTGAGGAATGATATAATTAAGGGGGAGTTTAGGGACATAGGAAGACTATTGGGTCTCAAAAGAGGAATGCCATAAAGCATCGGAATGTAGAAAAATAATTCATGAGCAACCCAGACATGTCCTGCTGTCCCCTGTCTTTGCCCACAGCTTGTTGACTGGCTGATGAAAGGGCAAGAAAACCATTAGATATCTGGAGTACCCACGGCTCCAGGGAACCCACACATTAAAGACTTTGGTGACCAAGAAGTGACTCTAGTCTTATTTTAAGAGAAAGACTGACAACCCCAGGTGGAGATATGAGGCGCTCCTCAGACACGAGATTTAAGGAATAGCATGATTAGAACATGTGAAAGCAATGCAGGAGTGCAAGGAAAACAGCATGAAATTGCATAGCCCCTCCCAGCCACTCTCCCCCTATAAATGTTAACACTAGACTAGGATCACCTGCACTCCCATCTGGAGCATTTAATTTCCCCTTTATAATCTCTTGCTGTGCTACTCCTACCTGATGTGTCCTTAAATTCTTCTCTGTGACATGATCAACCTCTTGGAAGTTCTGAATACATATCTCTTCCACTCCTAAAAACCTCCTCAGAACTCGTATGGGGGAAGTTGGATATTGATTTGGTTAAGCTCCTGTGCTGGGCCCAACAGACTAGTCTAAAAACCCAGAGTCACCTTATTTTGTGGGTCCATTTCGACCAACAGAAATTGAGTTATCTGACTTTATAAGAAATCAGTACAAAGAGAGAGAGCCAATTTCTCAAACAGGCCAACTGGTAAAGCAATGATGTTTCCTTTGCTTGAATTCCTATTCATTCTTCTTATGTCCTTCAATCCTTAAAAAAAATTAACCTGATGTGAAACAGTGTAGTTTCCTGTTATTTTGTCTCTCTATTCCTGCCTTACAAGGAAAGCAATTTTGAAATGACCAGTAAACATTTGTTCTTTGTTTTTACCAGCCTTGTCTGAATTTTTTCATTGTCCATCCAAATATTTATTCTATTTTATGAAGTTTTACCTGACTTTAAAATTGAACATAAAGCCAATTAAGATCTTTAATGGTAATTAATTAATTAATGGTAATTTTCTCATATGACACTAAAATTTAGGATTTTAATCTGATGTTCATTATAATCCGTGTGATGAAATTGAATTGGGTAGTTAGGACTTAGATGCAGACGTCCTGGGTGCATTTTTAGACTTTTTAGCAGAAAACAATCTTATAATGATTGAGACTTTGTTTTTAACAAGAACAAAGACAGGATCTTTAAGGTCTTTAAGTGATACTAACTTTTTTGAGATATTTATAAATTTCTTGTCCAAAAAAATCTTTGCCCACATTAGTTTATCCTGAAGCATTTACCCTATGTTTTCTAGAACTTTTAAACATAATAGTCATTGGGTGATAAATCTCCTAGAAATTTGAACCTAAAAATAAAGGGAAAAATTCAATCTTTATTTTCTCAGCATGTGTGTTCAAACCAGATTCTAACTGTAAACATCTTGACTCTTTATAGCTCCAAAGGAGGTTAGTATTTAATTCTCACATTTTCTTAAAATCTACCTTATTGATTTTATAAGAATTTGAAACCACAGGTTTAAACGTATTTTAATTGGTCTAATTTAAGCATACTGTTTTTTATAAATGAATACATACTAAGTTGGCAATAAAGAGGACATGCAAGAGATGTAATTTCTATTTGGTCAAGAAAAAAAAAAAAAGGTGGTAAAACTTCACCCCAAGCATTAGTGAAGTTAAATTCAAGGGTTATGCAAGAAGAGTGGTCTTTATTATAATATTGACAATTGTGCTTCACTGTAACCAAGGATTGTGCACAATATTATATTCTATTACCCATAAACATGATTTATTAATTTTTACTCATTATATTTATAGATCATTATGTTAGCTTTGTTAGGATTCAAAATTTTAGGTAAATTGGCTGTTGTATAATGTATTAGAAATTAAAAAGAAATTAAAATCCAATATTGGAGGTAAACAAGAAAATGTCAATACACCTTATTCCCAGCCGCTTAGAAATATTGACACCCCATTTACCGTGACATCTATCCCTAACACAGAGGTTTTTATTTCTGATGTTCTTTTCCTCCAGAAGGAAACTGGACTCCTCAGGATATCACCAATTTCTGTCTGAAAATAAAGAAAGTACAGAGTGGACTTAAAATAGCTTATTTTTGCCAGAAGGCAAGATTTTGTATAATTTTTTGGAAGACTTTTGGTATCTAAAAGACAGATGCTTAACCAACCTCTCACTAATTAGCTGATGATAAATTTCACTTCAACCACATGTATTTAATTGAAAATTAGAAAAACCTGGCAAAACAAAGCAAAACAAAGTTATATGTCCATTGTAACACTCAAAAAGAAAAGAAACTTGCTTTACTTGAATATTGTGGCATTCAGATCGATTGATTTTTATAAGAAGATAAAAATTTATTAATTTTATTACCACTTATTTTACCAGTTTGTTAGAAAATATGTTTATCCTCAGATACATGTTGATCCTCAGAAAGAAAAGTATTTCAAACTCTAATGTTCTTGTCTACCAATTAAAACACAGGCTTATGCTGTGCAGGACAGCTTATAGAAATGGCAGGTGCAATACCTTGATGAACTATGTTAAGATTTTCCATCCAGTGCTTCAGGGATTAGGGTAGTTCATTATTATTCAATTTTGCTTCTGGGCCTGTATTAGGCATTCCTTCCCATTTCCTTCCACATGACTTTTCTTAGCCAATGATGTGTCACTTTTGGAACACATTAGCAGCTGGTATACAGTTTGATGTTCCCCTCTTTATTTTATTAAATCAGTTATTCTGGGAATGTGGAACTAGGGCCTCCCCATTGGGACAATATAGAACAGATCTCCCTAGTAATCAAACATGAATGTGCATTATGTGCGGGGAGAAAAAAAAAGTCATGTTGTCACTTCAACATGGCCAGGCCTATTCTGTCTATAGAGTCACACAATGAAGAGCCTCCATTCATTAAGTCAGAGGGCAAATTCACATAACTCCAGGCACAAGATAAATTATTAGAAGTAAAATCTATTCAGTCCTCACAAAAGATGACAAATACTTGCTTCAGAAAATGTCAACAGTTATTCAAGGCTGCTACTTGTTGGGGGCTAGGGAATCTTTGTGCAGAGCTTAATCTTGATCCCTGATAGGCAGATTTACACTTGCTTTTGGTAAATTGAGATCAGGCCTAAGTCATCTCAATAGTAATGTTAACAACTTTGAAAAACAGAGCCCTGAATATTTAGCAGTTTTGTGCTTCAGACAAAACCAAACATGACTTAAATGATAACCACTCAAGGATATCAATTTATTAAAAACACTCTGCCAGTTCCTTATTGTTGTTAATCATTATTGTAAATGAGTAAAAACATGAATTTCAGGAACAAAGACTTACCAAAACTAACCAGAGCAAACACATTAACTATCAAGATATTTGTGGGCTTTTATCCGACATCTAGTACCATTTAGGTGTTTATTAAACACAGGGGCCAGGCACAGTGGAACATACCTATAATCCCAGTTCAAGAGGCTGAGACAGGAGGATTGCAAGTTCAAGGCCAGCCTCAGTAACTTAGCAGGGCCCTAAGCAACTTAGTCAGACCCTGCCTCAAAAAAATATATAAAAAATAAAAATAACTAGGGCTGTGACTCAGTGGTGTGTGCCTCTGGGTTCAATTCTCAGTACCAGAACAAAAACAACAACAACAACAAAATACATAGGGATGTAAGTCTTAAAATGTTAAGGAGTAATATACAGTTAAAGAAAACTCTAAGTATTATGCTAATCATGAACACATAAATCTTTCTGTATGAAAGTATTACCACAATAGCTTTGTGCTAACCCAGCCAGATAGTCATTCTGGACAAACTGTAAGAAAATAATGCAAAGGGTAAGGATATTATTGTAGTTCAAAACCCAAAACACCAAAGAGTGGCACTCTGGCATGTTGAATAATTTGACCTACAGGAAATTGCTAGCCCACAGAAGCTGACTCTGAAACAATGTCATCCTTTGAAGACAATAGCTCACCTGTGTCTCATCTTTCTCCCCTGAAATGAGCCATTAAAAAAAAAAAAGTTTCTCATCCCAAAGAGAGAAGTGTGCAACTAGAACATTTCTGTCCCAAAGCAAGACATAAAATCTTGAAAATTCACCCTCCCTTGCAGACTCTAATTCCAGAACTGTACTACCCAATACCCAAGAGGAGGGAAGACTATACAAAGAGACCTAGACATCATATGAGCAGGCAGGTATTGCTTACTCTCCTCCTCTAACTCAATTACCATTATATCATATCCTTTGTTTAATCATTTTTCTACAGATCTGTTTATTATTCATTGTACCTAAACTACAAAAAACATGGATATTTGGGTCTTCACCTCCGAAGGCTCCAGTGTCACATACAACTGTAAATACATTTTGGGGGCCTTTCCTCTCATTAAACATTTATTATAAGTGTGTCAGCTTTCACTCTTAATGTGCAAGGAAATGTATCACACCATTTCAGCCACTATACCATTAATTAACTACTCATAAAAATACACAAAGGAATGTTAAGAAAATATATTGTTTTTAATATAAAAAGTGAAATATATTCATTAGCTTGATAATAAATATATTTAAAACCTTTGTATCTGTACAAGTGAACACCCTCCATCTTTGAATATATGCGAACATATTGTGTATAAATCAGACAGATCTTGTAAATGTTATAGAGTGATTTAAACAAGTTGCAGAGTGAAACCATCATATTATTTCATTTTTATAATATTTAATATGGGAAAGACAAAAGTATAGATTGTTTAGGAAAACATACACATATAATCTGAGGAATACATGTGAATTATAGAAACCAGAATCAGAATACCAGCTAGTTATGAAAAGGAAGGGATAAAATCTAGGAAGGTAAACAAAAGGGTAGTAATGTTAAGAAGCAAGAACTTCTGTGCTTAATATATATAAGATGCATTTTAAATTTTCATTAAAAATGAAAAAAATAGCAAAACAAAAAAAATTGCATATGTTATCATAAAATCAAAGCTAAAAGCTATACTTATATTCCCTATGATAGTGGTATGTGTGTGTGTGTGTGTGTGTGTGTGTGTGTGTGTGTGTATATATATATATATATATATATATATATATATATAAATTTATTGTTGACAAGGTGTTTCTTTGGGATATCTCTTCCATAGGTCAAACTCTGGAAAATTCTAAGCAAATGACTTATACCAGCAATGTTTTGTAAAGTTCTAAAAAAGTAGGCCAAGACTAACAGCATTTTCTATAGAAGATAAGAGTAATTTAAAATAGGAAACAAATGGTCTTTGAAGACAATAGCTCCTGATGGTGTCACTGTACTAAAACATGACACAAAACTTGCCATTAAATTTACCAGCAAAATATCAAGCCATAAAAAAAAAAGAAGTTACCTTCTTTTCTGTTTCCAAGGGGACATTATAAAAGAACTATTGGGTAATGATTAGAATGATGTTCTTCAATCACAGTGCCTGAGTGGGAATCATGGATCAATCATTTGTTTTATGGTTTTAGGATAGTTAATTATACCATTAATACTTAGCTTTCTAGTCTATAAAATGAAGTTAATGAAAGTCCCTACATCATAGGATCATTGAAGGATTTCAATGAGTAATGGTACCAAGAACTATCATGCTTCTAAAGACACACAATAAATTCCTAAGTACATATATGTTTATTTTTCTTTTAGCAAGCAGACTTAATAAGTAGACTCAATACCTAACATAATTTTCCTAAAATGTTTTTATAATTTTTGATTTTAAAGTAAATATAAATTATAAATGTAATTGACTTTGTTTTACTAAAAATAGAGAAATCATTTCTTGTCATTTCCTATCAAGATGTCATTTAATAATCTATAACACATTCATTCACATTCTGAAAAATAGTATTTTATTACTTCAAAGTCAAGTCTCTACCCAGTGTTGAAACCAGAAATAATTAAGAGGGAGGAAACAAAAACTGTCTCTGAAATAGTAAAATAATAAATTATCAAAAATGATTGCTAGAGTCATGCCCTAAAGCTTCATCATATGTAATCAATAAAAAGAGCTGAGGCCCATTCTTTTTAACTGTTTAATAATAATAGAATTATTTTTCTTATTTTATATTCCTTCTTAGTTTATAGTCCTTATGTTAATAATAATTGATAATTATAAGATAACAGCCACCCAACACATTTGTGGTAATAAGAATATGGGTAGATAATTCAATAGAAGATAGATAGATAGATAGATAGATAGATAGATAGATAGATAGATAGATCGATGATAGGTAGGTGAAAAGTAGATAATAAAAGGTAGAAGACATATTTAATTGACATTTACCTTTCTGATCTCCCATATTAATTACCTGAAATGTATTAAGTATAAGAAAACATTGAATAAATATTTCTTGATAATGAAGTGGAAAATAAAAGCAAAGTCAACAGCAAAAAATAATCTGAAAATAATGTTTGGAAAAATAGAATTATACTTCTTAAAATATCCTGAAGGTACCAAAGTATTTTAGGCAAACTAACAATGACAATGATTATACTTTCAAGAAATGATGAGGTGGGAGTCAGTAAACTGTATGAGGAAGGGGTAACAGTTGTGCTCCTCAGAAAGGTTTCAAGAATTAAAATTCATAGGATCAAAAATAGAGTTATCTGAAACCTCTAGGTAGCAAAGGTTTAATTAATATATTATTATTTGATTTGTAGAAATCATAAGATCTCTTCAATATTATCCTAGTGTTGAAGTGATATGAAAGCTACCATGGGGAATAGATTATGATAATTTCTGTAGTCTCTCAATAGTTAATGAAGTGTAGCTATGTTCATTTCTTTGAAGGTAGAAGTCTGTGTTTCCAAACAGATAATAAATGACAACTTTTGACAAAAAAAAAATAAAAAAGGACACCACATTTATTCCTTTCCCTATATTAAGTTTTCAGTAATAAATACATTTCTAATTTTCAGAAATTAATTTTTAAATTTTAATATATTGAATATAATTTTCCTTTAATACCAAACTCCAATATGCTTCTAATATTGAACTAATATTCAAAGAAAAGTGAAGTAACTTCTGCTTTCTGCTCTTATATACAAAGAGTGTGAGGATATCACTCTAATCTTTGCTGTAAGAAAGTTTTTGACAAATTGAAAATCAGTGGATTTTCTTGGACCCATCAGAGAATTGAGGTTTTATTACAAGCCCCACTACAAACTCTTCAGCTAAATCCAGAAAGCCACAGTCAAAATCTAGAATAAAAGGAATATCTGAAGAAAGATCTTCCTATTTCTCCACCTAAGAAAACTAGAATAAGAACAGCAAATAAAAGTACCTTAAAGCATGTAGACAAAGTATTAAAAAAAAAAAAAAGACAGAAAGTAATGATGTTCAAATAGGAAAACAATAGAAAAAATTTAACAAAACCAAAAGCTAATCATTTGATAAGGTCAGTGGAATTGATAGACCTTGAGCCAAGCTAACAGGAAAAAAAAAAAAAAAAGACAAAATAGAGGCAGAGTCTTATGTACAGAAATTACAAGGACAGTAAGGGAATGACATGGACAACCATGCATGCACATTTGATAACAGGAGAAAATAACTGATTCACTTTAGATAGGGCAAAGGAGAGTGTGTATGGTGGGGGGTCAGGGTGTAGGAAAGATGGTGGAATGAGATGGAATGTTTCCAGATTCTGGTATCAAGAGTTTATTCCATACACCTTGATTCATTTAGCCACAATTTATTTACTTATTTATGTATAGCCATAATTTACTTATATTCATGTTTGTATTTATACAGTAATGTTTGTGTTCCTATAATTCACATAACACATGGAACAATACATATTGAACATTTGATATTGATGCATATAGATCAGTCATTAAATTTCTTGTTCTGTAATTGTGGTAATCATTGATTCTACTCCATTAACTATTTTCCTTCTATCATTTGCAAATGATAAAAGTATTACTTTTCCTACTCTTGAGATTTGTTAATGGTTATGTATACCTAGATAATAAAACATAAATTAAAATGATGAGTACCATTTCAGGTTGAAAGCTTACATCCATTGCACAATTAAGGGCTTTCTTCCCCTCCTCTGCCAGGACAATTGGCCACATCTGAAATCATGCCTGGTCCATCACATTCAGTACTAGAGGCAGGACTTACATTAGAAGAATCTCTAGCTACTCACATCAGATAGAGTATAAATAAGATAATTATTTCTTGTTTTCAACCACCAAGATTTGGGAATGTTTATTGCTATAGAATAATTAAGCCTATGCTGAATGGAAAAAAGTTCTTTCAGCTGTATTTATCAAATTCTTTGATATGTAGACTTAATATTTAACATAATTGTCCTAAAATACCCATTTGTGACAGTTTGGTACTGATCCATCCAGGTATCCTCTCATCATCATTTTTCTTACAATCTGAATATCTGAAATAAGGAGTAGTCTAATTTATCCACTAAAATTGAGTGGATTTACATTTTACCAATAGTATCTGAGATTTCTCATTTGTCCACAGATGAGCTTAATTTTATTTTGTTATTTATGATTTGGGTTCTTAATAATATAGAAATTCCACCTCTGCTCAAACCTTCTGATATTTTTTATTAATTTTCCATCAAAAATTCAGTGTCCTGACCACGTGTGCTTTACTCTATACAATCGTGGTCTTACTATGTCTCCAGTCTCATTTTCCCACTGGTCTCCCATGAATCACTCAAGTCTGAATACATGAGCTCCTCATTCTGTTGTGTGCCTGTGAAGGGCTGCCCAGTCAAGGCATAGCATGGCTGTCCTATCCTTAGCCACTTCCTCCAGATTTTGTTTTTCCAAAAGTCACCATATTAACCTTATTTCAGTGCCATTTTACAGGTACTAATAGTGACCATTTTCCATTGATTTATTTGTCTCTCTGAATTTATACAACTCTCACCATATTCATTATTATCATACTAGTCACACATTTACTTGTATGTATTACTAATGAGAAAAATTATGAGGCTATTATTTTGTCATAGTTCAATTTGGTTTAAAACATATTTTTCTTTTAAGTTCCATAGGGAAACTGCAATAAGTTCGCACAAATATAAATGCATTCAAATGTTACTTCCATAATTTCTGCTCCCTTTCAATCAGCCTCATGATTCACTGCAAACTTTCTCATCTCCATTGTTTTAGGGAACTCCATAATCTCTGTAACAACCACATATGCAAATAGGAAAACACATGCAGAGCCCATGATAACTTTGCCCTGAATAAGAATTCTACCTCTTCCAATAGTGCTACTCAAACCCTTGTTTCCTGAACTCTGTAGCCTGGATTTAGAGGACTTGCAAGTACTTTGTACATTGTAAATGCCTTAAGGCAAATATAACATCTGAAGGGATCCAGATTCCCTAAATCTAGCTTAGTGCTTGGATTGAATAAGGTGTCCAATAAAAGTTGAGAAGGAATACCTGTTGAGGTCTTGCCCTTGCTTGTCTTTGCTGAACTGTCCTGTGACCTCTCAAAACAGCCACACTGTATCTAAATTCCTAGTTACTTTGCAGGACAATATTCTGCTTCTGACAGTGACAGTAGGAACTGAATTCAACTTGCATAGTTTAAATATAATAACATGACATGGAACAAGGCTTACGCATAAACATAAAATTAATATTTGTCAAACAACATGGGAAAAGAATAAACAATATTCTCCTCTAATTTGTTCAAGTGAACAAAATCCCAACATTTCTTTTTGTGCATTTTTCAATATTACATGTGAACTGGGATTTCCTAGAGAGGAGTGGGAAATAGAGATAATTATGAAGTTTCATATTCAATTTAAATTTTGGCCTGCTCCTATAATATTTATTATTTTTGTTTAAATTGCCCTGTAGCTATGAAGACTGGTTTTTCATTTGAAGGCAGCTAGTAGTCAGGAACTGATTTTATGATTGAATGCGTTAGGAAATTCAGCTTCATTAGTATAATTATGGAAATGTGGTTCAGAGCCTTAGGATATTTTCTTTATTCAAAGAAAAATACTATCTCTAGCAAACTAACGTATAAAGTATAATATTCAGTTCAAGTAGTAAATACTTGTGAAATATTGAGAGATGTAAATTTTGGAATATTGTTCTAATAGTTAATTGAAAATAATTTTACCTGCCTTATTAATATTTTTCTCTAACATTTAAAACATGAAATGCCATGCCAATATATTTTTAAAATAAACAATAGTAAGAAAACTCCTGTTTAAAGTGGCAGACAAACTAAAGAGTCAAGCTAATGCAATTCGACTGCAGAGAACTTAAATATAAATTAATTTGTTAAGTTTTATCCAATAAAATATTAAAGCATTTGTCTAATGCTAATATATATTTTTATAAAAGCCATAGCACTGTTTTCTTCATAAAATTTTCTTCCGTCTCTATTCATTTTACTCTCAAAAAACATGTAGGTGATAATTAAAAGTAAAATTTTTAAAAAAAGATAACAATTAAGAGTAAAAAATTGCATTTTATTCCCTTTTGTATTGGTCAAAAGTATAAGAACTCAATGAACAATATCAAATATATATTCATAAAAAATTCTGAGTGATGAGGTATAGCTCAGTGGTAGAGTGCTTGCCCTGTGTGCATGAGATACTGGTTCAATCCTCAGCACCACAAACAAACAAACAAACAAACAAAATGATTTGCAGTAGGAAAAAAATAAAACATAAAAACATAACTATTGTCATTTTAACATAGTTTAAGAATAGAAAGATATCATTAGATAATATCAGGAGAACAAAGGATTAAAATTATTACATCATTTTCATTATTACACATGAATAAAGTAAAATAAAATATAAGTATAAATAATTTAAAAGGCAATGACTATAACATAATTTGAAAATGAGAAATAAAGAGAGGTACTCAATGAAAATCAATAGTAGTTGTGTCCTTCCTTCTAAAATATTTGGAAATGAATGGTTACATCTTTGCTCTTTATTAGAATAACAGAAGCAACCACCTTCATCTATCAAATAACTACAACTATATCATATATATAATCAGTTTCTAGGATATCACTTCATAAATGAATTTCAAAGTACTCTTCACCACTTCCAAATTTCAGATTCTATTATTTCTAATCTTGATCAGTAACATAACTCACCAACCAGAAACATTTTATAGAGAAAAGAGAAAAAGGTATGGTTTGTACACTAGACCAATAAAAATGAATGAAAGGAAAAATATACAAAATTAAAGTGTCAAAATACTCTTATAAGTTTTATTGATATAAAACATAAGTGCTTTTTAATTAATTTGCTCAAAGAGGGTATGGATAATGATGTACTTTATTATTTCTAATTGTTTAATTTTCTACATTTTTAACATCTCTAAAACTGAGATGCAGCTTATAATTTATGGTGTTATATTTCTTAACATATTATAACTCAAGTGTTGGCACACCACAATGTTTCACCTGTTCCACATGTTAATATTGACAGCAGGAGGAAATTTTTTTTTTATTTTTCTAATTAGTTATACATGACAGCAGAGTGCATTTTGGTTCATCATACACAAACAGAGCACAGCTTTTCATTTCTCTGGTAGTACATGATGTAGAGTTGCACCATATGTGTAGTCATACATATACCTGGGGTAATGATATCCATGTCATTCCTCCAGAGGTGATTTCCACAGTAGTCATGTACCTAGATTTTGAATCATAAATATTATACATTTCTGCTGTGCCTGCCTCATATTATTTAAAAAAATGGTTGGACATACCCAGAAAGTTTACTAGGAATAGAGCATAAAATAAAGTGGTAAGAACTTGGACTGAAAATCATGCAATCTGAAGTTTATACTGTATGTGTCAATTGGCAAGACAACTCTCCATGTCAACAAGATGCAGATAACAATTATTACTTCAAGGCATATATGTGGATTCATGGAAATCATAAATTAAAACACCTTACAAATCATATTTAGTTTAATAATTATATGCTATTACATTCTGATACTCTTTAATATATGTTCAATGGAGAATTTAAGACCCCATGAGAAATTTAGGTAGTTAATATTATTCATTTATGTGCTTATTTAATCCATATTTAGTTATTGTTATTTTTAAAGCTCAGGTGCTGAGGAAATATACAATATGTCCTGCTTTTCAGTAGCAAAATATGCAATAAGGGAATAAATAAATAGTTGGGCTAAGTTTTAGACACATGTAATTCCATCAACTTGGGAGGCTGAGACAGGAGAATCACAAGTTGGAGGCCAGCCTAAGTAACTTTGTAAGACCTTGTCTCAAAATAAAAGGGTGTTAGGTATGTAGCTCAGTGGTTTAGTTTAATAATTTAATATTTAGTTTAATAATTACATGCTATTACATTCTGATACTCTTTGTATATGTACATTTGAGAATTTAAGACCCCATCAGAACTTTAGGTAGTTAGTATTATTCATTTATGTGCTTATTTGATCCATATATAGAATAGAGGTTCTTTAGATTAGACAGAGGGGAGTGAAAGGAGGGGACAGTTATGGATGATTATGGAAGCGTTGGAAAGAGAACAGAATGAATTGGACATTATTACCCTGTATGCATATATGATTACATGACCGGCATGATTCTACATCATATACAACCAGAAGAATAATAAGTTATATTCCATTTATGATGATGTATCAAAATGCATTCTATTGTTATGTACAACTAATCAGAGAAAAAATTTAAAAAATAAAATAATAATTTAAAAAAGATCTAGGTATGTGGTTCAATGGTAAAACACCCTTGGGTTCAATCCCTGGTACCAAACAAAATAAATACAAATAAAAATATTGCATTGTATTTACATGAAAGTAGAGTTTTTTAAAAAGTCAAATTAACTTTTTACTCCAATTCATTTAAATTCCAATTCCTTACTAAACTGAAAATATGTCAAAATTTTTATTCAACACATTGTATTATATTTTAAGCGAATTATACACATAATTTCTTACTTTCTTCCAAGAATTTTGGCTTTTATTTTAATCAACAAGACCTTAAACTTTCTCTATTTCTGTGCAACATGTCAGGTGTTCCAGTGTTATTCCTAGTTAATTTGAATATTGGACAACAGCAATTACTAGTCTTTTCCAAATGTTTATTTTTTAACCATAACATTTTTATTAACTTGTGCCGGTGCATTTTTATTTCATTGAAAATTCAGATATTTTTAATCTTTATTTAAGGGATAAGTCCAAACATTTCCACATGCTCACATTAACAGTAAAGAAGGAGAAATATTGTGTTTATATGCCAAAGCAAACACTCTATAAGTAATTAGAGAAGAAAAGAAAGCAAGGAACCAACAAAAAACTCCTACTTAATGTCTAAAAAAATCTGAGTCTAGTCTCAGAGCCTGAGAATTTTGTTAGTCAAATTTAGATTTTTATTATAACTGATTTCCATTTTTGTTCATTTTGATATTTGTAGTCCTTATTATCTACATTGAAAGCACCTAGTTAATATCAACTTGTTTATTATTATGTTACAAAAAAAACCTAAAATACATTTTTCATTCAAATGTGGCTCTGTAACAAACACTATTGAGAGAAAGTCAGTTTCTCAAAGGTTCTTCAACTCCATGTCAGATACTGCTTTCCAGATAGTGAATTAATTGTAAAACTATTTTTGAAACAATAATTTAGTATTTTTTTTTTGTACTGGGGATTGAATCTAGGAGCACTTAACCACTGAGTCACATCCCCAGCCTCCCCCCGCCTTTTTTATATGTATTTAGAGACAGGGTCTCACTTAGTTTCTTAGGGTCTAGCTAAGTTGCTAAGACTGCCCTTAAACTTGTAATTCTCCTGCCTCACCCTCCCAAATCATTTAGTATTGTTAGAATTGTTTTTAGTCATATACTAAATTCCTCTAGTAAAGAAGTTCAAACTTGTATTTTTGTTTTAAAAATAAATTAGTACACATAAATATAATATTTTGAATCCCCAAGGTGGCACCTATTTATGCCATGAGTGAAAGCAGTCAAGGTTTTAAAATAATATTCCATTCTTTAATATAAATATCAATTACTTAAGTAATAAAATGATGTATGTGTATAGAAAACAAAAAAGAACAACAACAACAACAAAAATGTTAATATAAGGACCAAGAACCCCTAACATTCAGCCTAAAATATTTTGGGAGAATGAACATCTGATGTTTCAGAGATTTTCTTTCTTTTGAACTTCATACTGGGTCAAATTCTTAGTAAAAATTTTCAGCTATTAGAAAATAAACAAATGAAACTTGATTTCAGTGAATATTATCTCTTGATAATTGTTAGGCTGTTTGTTAGTTGTGGGACCTAATGCTTTACGTCTTACTCATATTTAAACATTCTCCATTGATTTATGATAGATTTATAAAGTGAATATCCATTTCTTCACTTATTCTAGTACGCAAATATTAAAGGTTTTCCTTTCATATCTTTTAGCTTTGTTGAGATTCATTTTTATATCAGTCTCTGCTGCATTTCTCTCTGTAACCCTGGTCTTCATGTATTCCTGGGAGATATTCCATTTTTTTTAATTGTTCTAATTAGTTATACATGATAGTAGAATGCATCTTGACACACTGTACACAAACAGAGCACAATTTCTCTTTTCTATGGTTGAACATGGAGCACAGTAACACTGGTAATACAATCATAAATGTATATAGGGTAATAAGGTCAATCTCATTCCACCATCCCTCTGATCCCTACACCCCCTCCCTTCTCTTCACTCCACTCTGTGCAATTCAAAGTACCTTCATTCTTCCCTACCCCACCCCACTCCCATTATAGATTAGCATCTGATTAGCATAGAAAACATTTGTCCTTTGCTATTTTGGGTTTGGCTTATTTCACTTTGAATGATATTCTCTAACTACATCCAGTTAACTGAAAATGACATAATTTCATTCTTCTTTATGGCTGAGTAATATTCCATTGTGTATATGTACCACTTTTTTTTTTAATCCACTTCTCTGTTGAAGGGCATCTGGGTTGGTTCCATAGTTTAGCTATTGTGAATTGAACTGCTATAAACATTGCTGAGGCTTAATCACTGTAGTATGCTGATTTTTAGTCCTTTGGATATAAACTGAGGGTTGGAAGATAAAAAGATCTCCCATGCTCTTGGATAGGAAGAATTAATATGGTCAAAATTGTTATACTACCAAAACAGTTATACATATTTAATGTAATTCCTATTAAAATCTCAAAGACATTCTTCATGGAACTAGAAAAGGCAATCGTGAAATTCATTTGGAAAAATAAGAGACCTAGAGTAGTCAAAGCAATCCTTAGCAAGAATGAAGCAGGAGGCATCACAGTACCAGACTTTAAACTACACTACAGAACTATAGTAATAAAAATAACATGGTGTTGGCACCAAAATAGACATGTAGAACAATAGTACAGAATAGAAGACACAGAGACAAACCCACATAAATACAGTTAACTCATACTAGACAAAGGTGCAAAAACATAAATCAGAGAAAGGTTAGCCTCTTCAACAAACATTGCTGGGAAAACTGGAAGTCTATATGTAGCAAAATGAAGTTAAACCTGTATCTCTCACCCTGCACAAAAAAATCAACTCAAAGTGAATCAAAGATCTGGGCACCGGAACAGAGACCCTGTGCCTAACAGAAGAAAATGTAAGCCCAAAACTCTGTCATGTAAGCTTAGGAACTGATTTCCTTAACAAGACTTCCAGTTCTACTTATAAAACTTATATAAGGAATTACCCTTTGGATTGTGAATAGAGTAGTTTGGATGGGACAAATAGCTTACAATCCTTAACATTTTGGTGATGTTTGCCAAAAGGGGCAGGACTTGTCCATTATTCTTTGTTTTAGATAGTACTATACATATTGCCTGTGAGGTTCTTAGGAAATGCAGTCTTCTCTTTGCATGTGAGAAAGATCATTATAATTAAAACAACCTATTATTCTTGCTTGTCAAGCACTGTAGTTTTATTTGCTCTAGTTTTTATGTCAATGTAAATCAATCTATTTTTCTTTCTTCAAAAAATGTCTTTATTAGCCATTGTCATTATATGTTTTTATGCAAACTTTCTCAGGCCATTTCAAGTGATTGGGTATGAGGAAATGAAACATGTAATAACGACTTTGCTTTTCCTATAAAATGCCATAAAATTCCTGTCTTTAATACTACAAATATAATATGATCAATTCTTAAGAGTAGATTGTGTATATTTTAAGAAAATGAACAAATATCTTAGGGTAATATTAAACATACTAGAACTTAGTTTAATTGGTTCTGGAATTATGCATCTAAAGTATAAATTATGGGTAAAGATTTTATTTTTGGTCATGATATTTTGATAATGATTTTAGAATCAATTAATGTTTTAATTTTTAAAATGGTACCTATGATGTGGCAGACACATCATAAGGTGACCTGCGTTTATGGTGAGGAGCTATTCCTTTGAGTACCCGTGGAACCAGTGACTTGCTTTTGACCAATAAAGTGAAAGTGACAGATTTTCATTCCCTTGATTAGATTAGATTATATCACAAAGGTTGGATGTCACTCCCATGGCTATATTACATTATATAAAACTCCATTTTAGCAGCCTAGGGCAAGAAATATAATCTATCTTGTTGGCCTTAAAGAAGCAAAATTATTTTATGAACTTCCTTGGGTAATTTCTTCATACAATTCTTATTATTCTTTATTATACTTGAGTTTGTAATATCAGTTTTATTTTGATCAAAACTGCTTCAAGATTTGTTGATACATAAAAACCTAATCTTGCTTAAGTTAACTTGATTCAGTCAGCACAGTATAATCCTATTAGTGAAGTTAAAACTTATTGATAACAAGCTTTAATTAACAGAACCTGGAATGTACAATGACCGATGTAGAGAAAGTATGGGCAGCAGGGATTTAGACACTGTAAATTGCAGAAGTGAAACCCCACCTTGTGCTGCGGTAGCCAAGTGTTTGGATTCACTGTTGGATGCCATGCTGTGCTGCCTGGACTCAGGACAAATGGGAACAAACATTTGGAAGGTTGTATGCTAATTCCTTCCTGTGAGTTTTCTATTTACTATGTCCACATAGAAGATGGACTAACTGACAAAAGAGCAGACTGGTGTGTAAGTGAAAGATGGAAAAGAACATAGCTATACTTAGAGAATTACTTAATCCTATGGCCTACAATATAAATTGGAACAGAGAAATTAATTTTCATTGTTATCCTAATCATCCAACAGGTTGCACTTTACACATATAAAGAGATCTAGAGATAGATGGTGGGATGCTTTGAAAACAGCCATGAGGAATTCAGATGCCTTTTACCTTCATGTGCTGATCTTCTTAGCATATGGATTCACTCCTCTTAGTTGCAAAGTCCTATGTTTGCTCTGAATTCCAGGCAGAAAAATAAGGATTGAAAAACACCAAAGGTCATATGTCAGCTGGGTCTATACCTCTTAACAAATTTCCCATTTCTTTTATTTCTGCTTAAATCATGCAGGCTAGAAATGCCTCACATTTCTACCATACTTGATAGTGCAGCTAAATATACAGGTGCATCAACATGTGGATATTATCATCCCAGATAAATGTCGGATTCTGTGAAGGGGAAATGGTAAGAAAGATTATAGGGAACCACTTTCTGCCAAAACTTTACATTTTAGATTTTTCTGTGTATCATAAAAGGGTTGAACTAGAAAAAAATAATATCTGAATACTCATTCATCACTTAGAGTTATGTAAATATTCTTCTTTAGTGGAATAGGTTATTGATGAAAGAAGAGTGTATAGAAATATGAAGAGATGTGATTGTAAATAACTGTACCTGACACCCTCTGCATTACTACTGTTTTCTGCACTTTGGCATACAACACTTCTTCATAGTTTTCCATGCAGTTCTCTAACTCCCTAAATCTAGTTATTTCCAACAGTTGCATTACATTTGTTTTAAATCCCAGTTTTGATTCCTCATTTGTTAATTGTCACCTCCAAACTAGTGCTGTTTCTCCAACAATTATTTTATACCATCAGCAACTTTTTAACCACTGACTTCACCAAATTATTATTGCTCTCCTTTTCTCAGGAGATCTCTTTTTTCTTTCCCAAAGCCTAACATCATCATGCCTTGATTGCCTTTGCTCCTAACTTGCTTTCCCCTCCCTCACTCACTGAGATTTACGTGAAAAAACACCAGGTCTGGTTTAACCTTAGTCTCCATCTCCTCTGGGCCTCAGTTTTTCCTAAACCCCAACATTTACAAACACACTCAAAGAACCTCAGCAGCATTTTGACCAGTCTGTTGTAATTACTTTAGGCTATTTCCCTGGTGACTTGTCTTTGAAGATGATTATTTAAAAATTTTTCTTCTCTAAATCTTTAACTATTTCTTCTCACTTTCAGCTGAGTACCTACCATCTTACTTCCATGAGAAAGGGGAATTAACACCATCCATAAATCTGCTTCTTTACTACTATAAATCCATTCTATTCAGAACTGCTGGAGATATTATGAAAATCTACAAGTTTGATAATGTTATACTCAAAGCCCTGTAGTTATTCACAAATGGATTTGTAATTTCTCTCACTCTCAATGGCCAGGGTGGGTGAACAGCTGCTCTTGTAACCTCATCTCTGATCATCCATTGCTCATTCTGCCCTCGGCATATGAACCTGCTTTGTTGGTGCTAAGATAAGCCACATTTTTATAGCTTCAGAATGTTCCCTTTTAGAACCCTTATGCCTGAAACACTTTTTAAAGTAATCTTTACATTGAAATGACCTTTTCTCATCATTTAGGTCTCTGTCAAAATGACATCTTTTAAAAGGAGTCTGCCTTGGCTTTGAAAATGACCCTGCTTTCACTTGGCATTTTTAGTTCACCAAATGCCATCGTTTTGCTTCAAAGAAATATCACTACCTTAATCAATTTTTGTTGTTTGTTTTCTTTCTCTTTCACCAGACTGGAAGTTCAATTGGTGCAGAGACTTTTCCCTCTGATTCAGCAGTGTCCTTGGTAGTGCCTGACACATAGTTGGCACTTGATATTTGTCCAATGAGTGGATAAGAGAATGAACATTGATAGTAACAATGATGAAGATGACAGGCTGACCCCATAGCTTGGACTCTTCCAAAGGCTTTCCAGGCATCAGTCCACTTTATTCTCACCACTACTTCTGATATGACTAATTATTACTATTTTACACCTGAGAAATTGAGGCTTACATAGTCTAAACAACTTCCCGATGTCACATATGACATTAATTCAATAACTTGATACCTAGTAAAGCATCTTCATAAGCTTTGGAATACAAAACCAAATCCCCTGTAAACTGGTTCAGTGAGGCAAAGAAGCAAAACAAGAATGCTCATCTCTTCAAATAACACCTGAAGACTTTTCCTGCCAGAACTCTAGGAGAGGAAGTATGGCTGATCTGGGAACCTGGAGAAGGATCTTGACAGGGAAAAGCAACTACAGAAACATGTAATGGGATTTTTATCTCTGGGCATGGATACCCCCTCCCAAGAAAAAAGTAATAATATGTAAATTTATTTTTTCTCATGATAAAATAGATATAGCCTTCCTCTGCCTCTTCTAAAATTTATTAGAAAATGATATACATTATAAATTTATATCGGTGGTGATCTAAAGAATTGAGAAGTGGGACTTGACAAGTTCAGGATGGGAGGCTAAGAGAAGTTTTTAGTGCTCTCTGCCACTCTGAGGCCTAAGGCCAATGAGACAAACTCTGGTACATATCCCTGGATGGCAGCTGTCCTGGATTTTCAGGAGAATAAGAAGACATATGAAGTAAAGCCAAGTATAGCAGAGGAGTGACATTGGTGCAGATACAAAAATCTTGCATTTCAAATGATTATAGATGCAGGTGACCTAAAAGGGCCATACTACATCATCAAAAGCCCTCACAAAGCCTGGACTTGGGGTTACTGGTTATTTTTAAAACTTAAAAACTTTTTATTAAGTATGTCATACTTTATGACTTCTCTCATTTTTATAAGAAACATGAATTTGATTATTAAAATTTTGGCAAGGCAACAATTCATATGTAAGAGACTGCAATTTGTGTTAAAAATAACAGATGTGGGATGATGGTTTCCCGAATAGATATAACTTCTTAGGAGAAAAATTATATAAAATTAGCAATGTCAGCATCTGAATTTTAGAGAAACTTAGTAATATTTCTCTCTTAGTTAGTCCACTAAAATGAATTGCACATAGCTTAAATATTTTAGCATAATATAAAAACATAAGACTATTTCCAAGTGAGTTTTAAATATATTTATATCATTTTCCAGCCCCTCTTGCTTACTTTATACTAAAAGTGTTATTATTTTAATTTAAAATATTTTATACTTATTTTTGATGATAAAATAAACTTTAAGATGATAAATTAATTGCAAAATATCACTGAACTAAAAACACCAAGTTAAGATTTTTAAATCAGTTGGATTTCTGTCCATTCCTCTATGCCACCATTTCACAAAATTATGTGAACAGTGCTCCAGTTGATATTAAAAGAAATGCCTCAAGAAACATTGTTGTATGCAGTTTGGAGGAAAAAAATATACATTTTCTCCTTTTCTAAAGTTAAATATAAATAAAAATATAAAAGAGGCTCATTTGTCTCAGATTAGATATATTTAACAGTATTGACCCCGTATTTTCTCATCTATCCATTATGTGAAACTGATAACTAAAAGACTTTGTAACTCCAGGTGGAAAAAAACACCTCCTCTGTGCCATGCTATCAACAGACTGTAAACCCATCTGGTGATTTTATTTCAAAATCATATCTGCCACTTAATGCTGACTAATGAGCCAGAATCTATTGTTGTATTAACCTATTTTCCTTACCATAATAAAATGCCTGAAGCTATAAGAATTTAAAATGAAAAAAGGTTTATTTAACTCACTGTTTTGGAAGTTGGAAATTTGAGATCAGGTGGCCTCATTGGTTTGGTCTCTGTTGATAGCCTAATAGCAGATGGCAACATATCAGAAGCATGTAGGGGAGTCAAGACATCACATCACCAGACAGAATATAAAGGAGGCAGTCAGAAAGTCACATTCCGACTTTTATAATAATTTCTTTGAGAAAAACTCAGGGTTCCATGTGAACCACCTTAAGCTGTTCTGAGGACAACTTCTCCAATGATCTCCCTGTAGTTCCTCTCACTTCTGTTGTGTCACTCTGAGAATCTAAGGCCTGAACCTTTGAAGAAAACAAAATTCAAACACCACAACTGTATTTTGCAAGAATTGCATCATTATCACGTACAGGTATAACTAACCCCATTTAAAACATGGAAACCTGTGCCCTAGAGAGTTTTAATCACTTACATAAGTGACACAGATTATGATTGTTGCCTTGAACACAATTCTTATTTATTCTAAAGAAAATTCTCAAAGTGCAGTGTATGTATGCTACCTCCTAAAATATGCCCTTTTCTTGTAGTTTGTAAGCATTTTCACCTACCTGTATTTTCAGATTCATTGTTTCATTAATAACCCTTATCATTCTAATAGTGAGTTATTAGAAAAAATATTCTGAAAATGTTTCGTGTCATATAGACAGAACATGGCACTAGTTAACAAGGGGAATTAATATTTTTTAATTTATTTTTTTCCAATTGTGTTTTGCCAAATTATATTTATGGGATTCAAAGTAATGTTTTGATACAAAGCCTCAATTAGACAGAAGTCAATTTTGACCTTGTTTGCAAAATGCTAATTTGTGATATATTTTTCTCTCCAGTAAGTGCCTTCAATAGAAGTCTTTGGGTCTTTGTTCCTAAAGTTACATTAATTGAGCTAGAAATTATGCATAATTATATTCTACCTACTAAATAAAATATATTCAAAAAAGCATTAAATTGAAGGCTAATATAGAACACATTTCATGTATCTTTATTATAAAAGATTAAACCTATTGCATACTAAGTATCTCTATTTCTTTCAGAGAATCTTGGAGAGAGTTGTAAAGTTTATGCTTATGAACCAGTCAAAATGAAGCTTGAGGCAGAACAGGGTGATGTGGGCACACTGGGGTTGACAGAGCTGTTATGACACATCTATTCAGATACATTCAGGTTTTTACTAAGGACATTGTGAATGAGCCTAAATTTAGTTAAATGATGTAAGACTTTCAGTTTTTATTTCATTCATTTCTATCCTAGTTGATTTTTGTAGATACATATGATGTTTATAAGTTATGAAAAGTTAAGTGATTTTTGAAAGATATTAAAACTGAATTAGCCATTGAAGGTAGACCACGATCACTCATGTACTGATAATCTGAAATGAAATTTATTGAAAAAAAAATGAAGTAATTAATATGCATATGTCTAAATATTGAGAAAAATATTTAAAATTTAAGAGATTTATTTTGTAATATGGAACTTGGCAAAGAGGTTATATAGTGGATGATAGCATTAAAAACTCCTTAATTATCCACTAATATATAAAACACATCCAATATTGTAAGTACAACAGAACCAAAGCTCTCATAGTGAATAATGAGGTCCATCTTCCCTAATCTTGAATTGGGAACTAAATGAACTATATTACTGAGCTGCTACACATATTTATTGACTCATAGCAATGAAAATAAGATTGGCAGCTTTGAGAAAAAAATTAGTTTTGACAACTTTACTTTTTGAAATACTAGGTGTATTCTCAAACAATGAGAAGATACTTTGTTTTGTTCTGTTGTTGATCTGAGATTTCCCCAAATTCAGGATCTTCACTGAACTTTCATTGGCCTCGTCCCTGCTTCTCTCTGTAGTTATAAACCAAGAATAAAAATTGAATGATCATATATTTACTTATTGAAAATTATGAATAGTATGGTTTTAGATTCTTTCACATGTACTTAGTAAAAACCTGAATATGTCTCAGTAGATGCATCATAGCAGTTCTGTCATAATACCAGGGTGCCCACATCACCCTGTTCTGCTTCAAACTATAAGTGAAGCCCATCTTGACTAGTCCATAGGCATAAACTGCACAACCTTCTCCAGAATTCTCTGAAAAGAACAGAGATATCTAACACATAATAGGGTTAAACTTTATAATAAAGATACATGAAATATGTCCTATGTTATATTGATTTAATGCTTTTTAAAATATGCTTCATTAATAGGTAGAATATCCATTCTGCATAATCTCTAGCTAAACAGATATAATACAAAAAGGTATAATATATAGTATAATAAGAACAGCATCATTATGTATATTTCTTATTTTTTAAACAGACACATTATGGATAGCTGCTATCTACCTGAAGCTGAAATGTGTAGATGTTATGTATCTAAAAAATGAGTTAAAGAAATAATGTTATAAATGAACTATTAGCCTGTATGGAGAAAATGAATGTTTAATTCCTGGACATGAAGGCAAAGGAAAATGTGTGTTAGATACCAGGGAGGAGGCATAGCATTTATTGTAAATTGGAATCATTACAGGGATCCATGCTCAACATTTCCTTGAACAAGAAATGATCTTAATTCTTGCATTGAAAATGAGACCACATTCAATGAAATTCACAAATATAGACTTGAATGTGTCTAGGTGCATCAAGAAGGACAAGATTTTCATAATGCTGGCAGAGAGTATCATTTTTACAGAATCAAATGTTGAGTGGAACCCACTTATTGAGAACATTGCCTACAAAGATTAAATACAAAAATAGAGGTAGCTTTATACAAAAATTGGTTAGAAAATTTTATCTTAGGCTTTACTAATTGTTTTCTAAATTTATCTTTGTTTATCTTTAAAATAATATTCTTAAAAGATGAAAATTTACATCAGTTAAAAATTAATTCCAAAATCAGACCTATTTTCTGAATCTGGTGTTTACACAAAGTTGGGGGAAAAAGGGCTAAAGTGATTTAAAACAAGGAAACAATTCTTTGGGTCATAAAAATATCTCTGCTCCTTAGTAAGAAGGTTTGAAAAACCTAATTACTCTGTTGCTGAGAGCCACAGCTGAGTCGGAATGGCCCCTGGCATTTTGCCAATAGTATTGATTGACAGGCGAGGCACTACTATCTGCCTAGGCTGCCACTTTGCAGTTCTCACGCTACTTTGGAGTTCTCCTGGGGATTCCCGCGGATTCCAGGAGAGTTCCCATTGGTTGGGGAAGTGCAGGAGGAGGGATTTCCAGAGGATATTTCCGGCTGCTGGTTCCTGGACCAGCCATGTGGGGTTCTGGAGGAGTTCCCGAGGAGCGCATGTGGAGTGTGCTGGTGGAGTTCAGAAATAAAGTTTGTTCCTGCTTCAGTGGCTCGTGATTTGTGTCCAGCCAGACTGCGGCACTCTGTCACTTATGCCCAAGGCTGGAGATGAGGTTTCTGTGGATTATTATAATTCTATATTTCTGAAGAGGTCTCATCTGTCAGAAGCAAAAAGTAAGCCTTTCTTGGGGAATCATATGACCTCCTGGTAGTTTTAGTGCCTTCAAACAATGTGTTGTTTATAAAGAGAGACTACAAAAAATAATTGTAGTAGTTATATATGCTACAAAATTAGGTTTTTATAAAAATATTTTGTGCAGTTTGCTGGAAAAAAAGTGGAAATGACATAGGAAAAAAAATCATGTAAAAAGAGCTGCCTATGAGAAAAAGCAATCTGGATTGGATTGAAGGATTAAAATTAAAGACACAAGAGTTAAAAAAAAAAAATAGGAAGCAATGTAGAGCCAAATTAGCCTATGGAAATTTTAATTACTGGTGCTAAGAGCACACTTGAGAGACTCTTCAAGAGTGTTCAGAAACAAACTGAAGAGCTGAAAATTATGAGTTAAGAGATGGAGGAACAAAGAGCCATCTGGAAATTACAAGGTGTGTCAAAGGAGTAATTGAGATACAAAATAAAACAAACTCAAAGTTGAGGGAAATTTTACTGAAAATAGCAGTAAATAGCACCAGGTAAAGAAATTTAAGTGAAATCAAAATTAAAAAAGAAAAAAAAGAAAGAAAAGAGAACCAGACATATTCTGGGCACTTCTGTTATTTTAAACACAGTGAGCTCAACAACATCAAAAACTAAATGCTAAGAAAGACCATGAAATGCTTAATAAAATGTTACAAACCTCACTAAGACTCCACACTACAAGAAAAAGTGGAAGACAGGAGCCAGTATGTGTGCTCTATTGAGAGTTCTGGTATAGGATACAGAATAATTGCTGGGCAAAGAACCAAATGAAAATTTCAAAGAAAACATTTTTATTGAAGTATAGCATCCATAGAGAAAAAAGTACAAATCAACTTATTTTCTCAAGGCAGAATAAGCCAAATAACTACTAGAATGATCCAAAGAAGAATTTTATAAGCACAAGAGAAACATAGTCAACAACCCAGTCATTACAAACCACAAAGGAAACCTGAGTTGTAATTATCATTGATATTTATTCCTTGTTAAATAACAGAACTAAAAAAAATATACATTCTTTTGAGTTTGAATATTTTTTTTCTTAATCTGAGATTTGGGTAATCCATACTTGTTATTATATGCACTTTAGTGTATATCATAAATTAATTACCTTTTGTTTGCTAATAATACTTAGTCATAAAATTTCTGAAATTCTTGCAATATTTTCATAACCACCAGAAGTTGTTTGCCAACTTAATTTTTATTTAGAGTATGATTTTTTCCCTTCTCAACTTCTTGCAAAATAAGAAGTGGATTTCTGCTTGTGAATTGAGAATCTATCTGATATTTTATATGGCTTTTAAGCTGTATAACTTAATATTTGAATACTTGATAATTTTCTAAATGTAATTGATAAAATGGTGATGTGTATTAATGTTAGTTTAAATATATGTTTATACTCTCTGAGAATGTGTGGTTTAGTTCATCTAACAGTGTGGATGAACATAGAAAATACTATGCTAAGTGAAATAAGCCAGGAATTGAAAGACAAAGACTACATGATCTCACTTACCTGTGGAGTATAAAAACTGTTGAGGTCCTAAAAGAGAATAAAATTATGGATACCAAAGGCAGGTAGAAAATGGTGGTGATGTGTGGCCAAAGAGAGTCGTTAGTGAAAGTATACTAAATTCTAATGATCACAGCATGTTAACTGTAGTAAGTAGTAACAATGTGTATTTCAAATTTGATAAAAGAGAATAATTAAAATATTTTTATCAAAAAGAAATTATGTGAACTGATAGGTGTGTTGATGAGTCTTATTTAAATATTCCACAATGTACATGTGTATCATAAAATCACATTGTAACCCATGGATAGATACTTATTATTTGTCAATTAAAATAATTTTTAACAAAAGAATGAATTTTATTTTCATAATATTTCATTGCATCCTGATTTTGCCTTGTAGAAATAATTGTTTTTCATCTGATAAAATCTTGGCTAACACTTTTTCTATTAATAATTCAGAGGAAAAAATTAAGGAATAGAAATTCACCCTGCTATTGTATTTGGGAGTTGAGAGGTAACCTTATACATAAGAAATAGTTTTAATATATTTGTTAATGTCATCTTTTCATAACACATTGTGTTAAATATCACTCAAGCATGGCAAAGTAGTAGCTCTGAGAAATAAGAAAGTCAAACTACCTGGAAAGTGGTATATTATGGGATGAATAGAACAAAGATGACTTTCATTTTTTATATTAGAGCTAATACTTTTATCTCTCAATACCTGGGCAATAAGATGGTTACATACTTGTAAAATCATAAAATTTTAAATATATGCCAGATATCCCTTAAGGAAACAAATTTATTGAAAGTGAAGTTTGCAAATTGGCACATATATAGAATTTTCTGTGATTTGTTTTGATTTCACAGATGTGCATGTACTCTTTTTCCATTAATAAATTTATTTTAACTGAGACATAAAAATCGAACATATTAATGCCGCACCATGTGTGGTTTCTATACAGGTAAACATTAAGTAATGTTTAAATCAAGTTAAGCATATGTGTGTGTGTGTGTGCATGTGTGTGTCCTGATTTTTCATTTTTTTTATGATGAAAACTTTCAAAATTCTTTCTTCTAGTCTTTTGAAATATGCAGTATGTAACTGTTTTAGAATGGTTGCTTTACTGTGCAATAGCATGCCAGAAATTCTTGTTCCTATCTTACTGCAAATTATCACACATATATCAACATTTCCCCATCCATCCCTCCTTCTCCTCTCCCCAAAAGATAATTTTTCTTTTAAAAAGTAACAAAATTATTAATATTCTCTTTGACCATTGCACCAGATTGTGCTTGAGATCCTGGTCTTGTTTTGAACAGTACTCTTTCAATATATGTATCATCATTATAGTAAAAACAAAATAAATTGATTTTTAAAAGTGATAAAATCAGACTATTGGTTTTAATTTTTATATAAAATTCTGTTCACAGAATTGTTTATGTGATTGTTAAGAATATAAAACCCTATCCCAGGCAATTTATATTATTAACTCTCTATCAGAGAGTTAAGGAAAGCATTAACAAGAAACTTCAGAACAGATGATTAATTTTTCTGGCTAAATGAAGATTCAAACAGCAACAAAATAACAATAAATAAGAAAATATCTCTTATTTCAAGATATGGATCTTAACTGTCCTCTGGAATTTCACATTCTAAAGAGGCTTGGTTACTATTGTGTGGAGCAAATGGGAAAAGGTGGAACCTTTAGGAGGTGGAGCCTGATGGAAGGATGTTAGGTCATGGGGGCATTCCCTTGGAGAGGATAGTAATATACCAGTCCCTCTTTCTCTCTTTCTTTGTTTCCTGGCCACTGTGCTCTACCTGGTGCTCCCCACATGATGATCTGCAATACACAAGCCCCAAACAATGCAACCGACCAATCATAGACTGAAACCTCTGAAAGTATGATCCAAAAATAAATATTGTCCTCCTCCTAAGTTAATTATCTCAGGTATGTGTCACAGCAGTAGAAAGTTGATTATCAGAGTCACACCTAGTGACAGGGAATACATTTCTCTCTATATTTTTTCTTAATATTTTTGGGGACACATAAAAGAAGTCAGACAATTTGTCCAATGCCACAGTCTGGCTGGGCACAAATGCCGCAGTCTGGCTGGGCACACAATCACGAGCCACCACACAGCTTGTAGATTCAAACAGCAACTCTTTATTCCCGAACTCACACCAGCCGTCTACAATCACGTTCTGGGGAAATCCACGTTCTCTGCCCAAATCCACCTCCACTGGGCTTCTATCTCCAAAATATACTGTCTGAATCCCGTGAGAACTCAAGGGGAACTCAGGCAGCAGGAATAATCTTAAACCTTAAACCTGGAACCTAAACCGGGAACGCCCTAATCCGCCTTGGTCCTTGAGCAAGGTCACCTACATTCAATGTCACTGCAACATGGGGTACGGTGGCAAGGAAATTGTCATACCTACTTGGCTAATGGCTCCCAGCAGTCCAAGAAGGGAAAAATGTTGAATATTAAGAAAATATAATGGGCATGAAAATTTATTTTTAGAAAATTTGACTTTGAATCCACAAAACTCCAGAAAATATTTATTGTAAGATGAGATGGAAATAATTGGATATAATGAAGGAGGACAACTGAAAGGAAATAGAGACATTTGAAAAAGTGTACAACTCCTTCCAATATGAGAAAAAGTGAAGATATAAGATATAATGCCATTATAAAAACTATGATTCATAACTGTAAAATACAAAACTGATGTTAACTATTTATAATTTATTATCCATTATTCCATCATTTTGGCTATTTCAAATGACATTATGACCTATTTATATTTGTTTTATTTATTTTATCATTGCATTATATAGGTTTTGATTGTTTTGCTTTTTAAGTTGCCAGGTTTATTCGAGAAATTCTATCTTTACTTAGAAAGTTCTAAATTTTACCAGAATGAAGCTGTATTTAATGAATTGTGATTAATATTTTATATACTAAGTTGAAAAACTAGTTTTTGCATTCACAAAATGTATGAAATACATTTTTGAGGGAAAAAATTTGGTAGATTTTTCTATCATCAATTTTTGTTTATATATCATAGGAACAAACAAAGTCTGAAATTATGAATTTTACGCATTGGGGTGGGTGTGTAGGTTCAGTGGTAAAGCACTTGCTTAGCACACATAAGGCCCTGGGTTTTGTCGTCATCATCATTGTCCTCCTCCTCATCATCCTCATAATTGTCATCTTCAATATAAAAAAATAGTAAACGTGACAACTTCATTGTTTTTTGTTTGCACTGTTGTAGGGCTGTGAGCATGTCACTGATAGAGTACAGACTGCTTATTAAGAATAAAGTAGGGGCTGGGATTGTGGCTCAGAGGCTCTGTGTTCTATCCTCAGCACCACATAAAAATAAACAAAATAAAGGTATTGTGTCCAACTACAACTAAAAAAACAAATAAATAAACTAATATTTGTTAAACGTAATTCTACCATGACCATTCTTAACATAAAACTTTGTCTATATTATATAAATTATAATTATGTTTGTTTAACTTTTAAATTTTTTATTGTTTCACTTATGTCTTCTTATAATGTTTGTGTTTTTTTAGGAGCTGGGGATGTGGCTCAGCAGGGGAGCGCTTCCCTCACAGGTGTGTGGTGCTGGCTTCAATCCTTAGCACCATATAAAAATAAATAAACAAAATAAAGGTATTGTGTCTATCTACATGTAAAAAAAAGAATAAACTAATATTTGTTAGCTAATATTTGTAATTTTTAGCCCCTCACATTATTCAAAAAAATGATAAAATACTCCTTGTTCTCCTTGCTATAATTTCACAGTGATGTACTTTCTTTGTCATTTTTAATGTTTCTAAGGCCCATAATATTTGTAATACACATAAGTAATTTTTCCAATTGTCCAAGAATACATTTAATTTTTCTTAAGCAATTAACTTAATTTGCTACAACCAAATGTTTCTGACAGCAGTATATCCATTCTCATACAAGTCATATTTTGGTTAGGTTAGGCTGAATTTATTTCCACTTAATTTGTATCTGTTTGCAACAGATTGAATCTAACATCTCAGTGCTGTTATTAATTTAGTGACTGCTATATATAATTTTCAAGACCCTATAAAAATGTTACATAGAATTTTTCTCAGTTATGTCTTCTAAGAAATATATTGTTCTTATAGATTTCAGTAAAATTTTCTCTAAAGCCTTTCAGATTCCAGGTGTTCATCAATGCTATATGTCTCAGAGGGTTAAATATGTAAGATTATTTTAATCTCCATGAGCAATCATTGAATAATTTACGATATGCTGACAGAATGCAATAATGGCCCATTTGCAAAATCATGCCACCTCACCTGAGTCTTTTTATGGTTGCTTTGCCAAGTTTATTTTCTTCTCTTAGTTTTTTTTTTTTTTTCTTCATTAAACATTTTTAAAACTTAATGGAGGTATAATGATATCTATTTAAAATATACTCAAAATAATGACTTCAATCATGCTACTCTTGCCTCTGCTTTTCACCAGTTTATTATTTTTAGCTCACTGTGGAGTAATGCAAAGGAGTTCAAGAACACATCCTAAAATAGTCCCTTTTCACATAAAGCATGCCAGCTGCAACAGGGAGACATTCCCCCCACCCCCAAACACCCCTTCTTCTATCTTGCTCTAGTGAGGGCTTTGGGGCCTTCCTGTTTAGACTACTGCAATCTTAACTTTTGCTGGACATTCATCACCTGTGAATAAAGTGCCACTTCTGCAACATTCTTTAACTAGAAATGCTGTCACAAATCCTATGGCACTCACTGCTTTGGAGTTGAATTATATTGTTTTCCTTTTTGGCACTTTTTGATTGAAGATTCTTATCTTGACCCCAAGTGTTATTCAAAGTAATGTTGTGACCCATTGCCTATTTCTGTGTGTAATCTTCTGACTTTAACTTTTATACTTGGTAATTATTTAAACTTTTTCATAGCATAAAAATAAAATTATAAAATTTAGTAGGTTAATAAAACAGTAGATAAGGCCTCAGAAAGGTTACCAATGAGCCCTGACTCTTCCTTTGGTACACTTTATCCCAAGGAAAACTTGAAATACTTTTAAAAATGTCTAAAATATGTATATATACACATATATGTGTTGGTTATTGCTTAATTGGTTTTATGCACATTGTCCATTTGTTTCTCATATTTTCTGCCCTTTATTTTATGGATGAATAAATATTATCAGTATATATGAAAACACACTTGACAAGACTTTACATTTGTTTAGAAATTTAAAGGATCAAAGTCATATACTATTTACCTTATTCATTTTCCAGAAAATATATTTTAGGAAACATTGTTTTCACTCTGTTGGAGAAATACTCAGTTAAGTTTTCATCACTTTAGAATAGTAAATAAAAAATAACATCTCTTTTTGTGAAACATCTGGATTTTTAGAATGTATTGCTTTCACTGTAATTGATAATATTTAATACAATTCCTGGTCTAATTTAAGTATAACTAACAACTACATATATACATAATTATTTATGGTATTGAATGTGATTAGATATAAATATAAGTTGTCAAATGATTAAATCAACTCAAGTAACAAATGCATTACCCCACATACTTACATTTTTCTTTGCAGGGAGAATATTTAAGATCTACTCTCACTTATCTCACTTATATTTTTATTTGTTTTAATCTCGTTTTTTGTGCAAGTTACTTTATTAATAAATAAAATTTATATTAAAAATAATAAAATATTTACATTTCAATAAATTATTTTGAAGTAATTATATCATCTTATTACATATTTTTATTTAATTAATACATTGCTAATAAGATTCTCTGGTGTGTCTCTAACTCCATTTTTAAAAGGAATTTTTACATTGATTTTCTTTTATTTAATTATACACTGTCAAATTAGACAATCTCAAATGTTTTAAATTGGTTGTCACGAATTTTGTAAGTGAAAAAGAAAATAGATTTTGTTTTTGGAAATGGAACATTTTTCCCTAGAAATCATATGTGGTATTTATGATATTAAAATATTATTATAATTATATTTTGTATGGACTGATTGATTGACTCTGAAATTATTCATTCATTCTTCTACATGAATAAAATCTAGCCAAAACAATTATTAATTTCTCAGACATTTCTGGCTTTATGTTAATATGTCTTCAATTATTTCTTATTCAAATTTAAAATTCTTGCATCTGTTCAGGAGAAAAATTATGTGGATAGCAAAATAAAGACAGCTAACTTACTTCTAAATATTAATTTCAGTTAGTAATATTTCAACTAGAAAACTGTACTTTTTGAGTATCAATGAAGAAAACATTAACTAGAGATGCAAATATATAATTTTTAAATCCTGAAAAAACATCAACAAAATACTCCAAATAAAAATGTCTGAAGGGATAGAAATGTATTAATACTTTCAAAATTTCTAAGATTCCCTCATATACATAGGTTAATAAATATGGGAAACATATCAAAACTGCAGTCTTTTCATTATGACTACAGATTTGAAGAAAATTGTTTAAACTGTGGTTTTCTCATAAATGGCTATTCACCATTTTCCTTCTCATTCAATTATTGGTGACCTTTCCTGTTTTATTTTCCTTATAAAAACACAATGGCAAAAAACACTAGGGCAATCCAGACACTAGACTGATAGTGTTAATATTTAAATCTTTAAGCACTTTTATTCTGCTTGTAAATATTTACCAACAATTAAAAATATGTAAAATTAATAATGTATCCTTTAACACAAAGACAACAGATCAATGCAGTTAAGACAACATTTGAATTTCCCTGTCCACTGAGTTAGAATAGCTAGCTGATAACAGAGATAATGACGGATAAAAATTATGTGGAAATTTAGATTAGAATATATTTTAATGTATTTGATTTTATAAAGAATTTGCCACTGTAATTTTTTTTTAAAAAAAAGGAAATAATACTTGAGTACATGAAATCATTTCTTGATCAAAGATACAAGTTGTCTAATAATTTTTGTTGAAGCTTCAGAAGTAACTTAATGGGGTTGTGGGTAGTTGCAGGAAGACCTGGGAGGTTATGGAGGGAACAAGCTGTGTCAGGGCAGTGATGAGCTCTATTGCAACTTCAGCACACTGCTGAGAAACAACCTAATCCTGGTGAGGAGATGGGAGCCAGGCAAGGAACTTTCCAATATTGTGATGGAAACTGTTGTGTTTCAGGGCATGTGGGATATACAGGCATTCAGATGTGTACCTGGCTTTAAAGTGTTAAGTACCTGATTTAGTAGTCCTACTATTGAAACAAAGCTTAGTGATTGAAAAGTTGTCACAAGAAGTAGCTGTGTTGCCCTGTCAAGTTATAGCTAAGATCCAGGATAACTCAATCAATGAGAGCAGCATCAATGAGTGACCACACAAATCTTTCTAAAACTCAACTCTTTAGAAATTTTTAGAATGGCAAATAAATAACTTATAAGTAATTGTACCTATAACTACAACTTATATCACAGGGCAAACATTTTGTGATAGAATTTGTTTTAGAGAATGAATGGAAGTGTTTAACTTTTGATGTTTACATAATTTTATTTTGTTTCACAGATTTTCTTTCATACCTATAAATATTACTTGCCCATATGTATACTATTTTTTTTCTATTCTTTGTTTAAGTAAAAGCATTGATTTTTTTCTGTTCAATTGATGAATGGAAATGATGACAGCAAAAAAAAAAAAAAAAAAAACAGGTCAAAGGAGAGAATATAGAATTATTTGTTGTTGCTCTTACTATATACCAGCCATGGAATCAAGTGTTAAATTCTTTTATACTTCATATCAAGTATCAGAAAGTTTTATTTTTATGATAAAAATTTTAAAAATACACACAGAAGAAATCGCAACTAAGAAACAAAGACAAGTAAACCCATAATGTTAGCTGTTAAAAAGAACGAAAAATTAGAAAGACCAAATAAATTGTAGTTCTATAGATCTACAAAAGTTCACAAAATGCTGTGTAAGAGGAAATGACTTTCTTCCCTAACTAAACTCATTTGCTTCCGATTTCAATTTGTTTTTCTATTTATCAAAAAGAGCTGAAAGAAATGTCAGTAAAAGTTACTTTTCGCTGGCAATTAGAAAATGGTGGCTGATATTTTTTCAATTAAATGTTTTGTTTCATTTGACCTCCTTTTTTTCACTAGGCATATGTGCAGTTTCCTTGCTATTGTTGTTGTTGAGGCTTTGTTTTTGTATTGAGAGTCCTGCTGGCCAGACTCAAGTGACAAAATTAGTATTTATTAGGTGAAAGTAGGGTGAGCTATAATGAGAAAAATAAAGTCTAGGGGAAGGACAATATGTGAATAAATGGGAAAAGTCAATTATGGATCTACCTTTGAGATTGCAAGTTCCCATTTGTATTATTAAGAAGTTATATACTAAAAATGGAACTAGAGCAAATTAAATGTATTTTTCCTGTGGTGTAATGGTTATACAGTAATGAGAGGCAATAAACTTGAAAAATAATACTAAACAAATATAAAACTAAATGTAATTCAGCCCATGCACACTTTCTTTTTCTCCTTATATGTATTACTATTTCTAGAGATAACTATATGATAAAGCCCTCCTTTGTTATATGGAAGGAACTTCCACGTAATTTTTATCTCAAAGAGAGAAGTAACTAACACTAATCAAGTGCTACTTGAATCTGGGGTACAACACAACTACTATTTCATTCAATTTTATAGTAACTCAGAAATGTTCAAATTGACCCTATTTTACTGATAACAAGCCAGGTAGGAGTGATTAAATTATATTCAGGAGGTAACTCAGGAACATCTAGACTTTGAAACCAATTCTATTTTAAAATAGAATTTAAAATAGTGCAACACAGCAATGCTCTACTGAGAGTCAAAGAGGAAATGTGTCATTCATGATAGTTGAATTTCTAACTGTGTTTGCAACCAGTAATAATTTGAACTATTTTTTTCATAATTTGATACCTTCTCTTTGCTATCCACTCTAGAAATAAAATATGCTGTAAGAATAATTAAATGAAACACAGCATTGGTCATTTTTTTCCCTGAAGTAAATTACTTAGTTCTTCTTTCGTTAGTTCCAACACTTCATACTTGGCTTGGCATTTAATTAATCCACCTCTGATCTCTACCACTCCAAAATATTAGCCACTGAACTCTACTACACCAACAGACATAAAATTCCAGGTACATCAATCCACTTGTAGTCAACTCTTTCTTTCCTTTCCACTGTTCCATTTTCAATTAATCCCTTCCTTTCCCTGAAGTTCCCTACAAGCCATTTACATTTCTTAAAGTTTCTCCAGAATTTACAGGTCAATTCAACCTCACAAACTCAAAGAAAACATTCCAGGTTTCCATAAAAAATGACTTCTACTTTTGAAAATTTCAGAAATGGTAAGAATGAAACTTTATTTATGTCCTGTCCATCTGTTTAAACTCCTTCCCCAAAAGGAAGAGTGATGAACAAATTTAATTATTCTCTATGGCAGCTAATACTCAACTATTTGAAATATTCAATCCAATAATTGTAACAAGACTTACATTGATAGATACTGTTATGGTTTAGATATGAGGTATCCATCAACAGCTCGTGTGTAAGACAGTGAAACAATTTTCAGAGGTGAAATGGTTAGATTATGAGAAGTATAATCTAACAAGTGGATTAATCCACTAATATGAATTCAATTTGTGGTAACTTTAGGTAGGTAAGGTGTGCCTGGAAGAGGTAGGTCACTGGAGACATGTCTTTGTGGTTTATATTGTGATCCTGGTGAGCATCTCTCTCTCTCTCTCTGCTTCCTGCTTGCCATGTCTTGAGGTTCTTCCCTCTGCCATGCCATTCCTTCATGATGTTCTGCCTCACTTTGGGCCTATACCTATGAAATTGGCTTACCAAGAACAGAATCTATGAAATTGTGATCCAGAATTAACTTTTCCTCCTATGTGTTGTTCTTCTCAGGTCATTGGTCAGAATGAAAAGAATGCTGACTAAAACAAATTTGTACTGCGAAGTGGGGCCATTACTGTGATTATCCTGACCATCTGGCTCACAAGTCATTGAAGCTGGTTTGTGAGGGGAGGAATTTTGAACAGTTTAGAGAATGAAGCTGGAAAAGCTTTAGAATGTCACCAGCAAAGCTTACTGGGCAATTCTGGTAGGAGATCAGAAGATCAGAATGCTAGTAGGACTGTGGACAGTAAAGACTGAGTTTTTATTTTTTGTTTGTTTTTGTCTTTTGATTTTTGTTGATTTTATTTGTTTTGTTTTGTACTACAGATTGAATCCAGGGACAGTTAACCACCAAGCCATATCCCCTGCCCATTTCATTTTTATTACTATTTTTATTATTTTTTGAGAAAAATTCTCACAAAATTGCTTAGAGCCTCATAAATTTGCAGAGGGTGGCTTTGAGCTTGCAATTCTCCTGTCACAGGCTCTGGGAAATAATATTATTTATAACATCTAAATAAAATAATACATTTGAGATTCACTGGTTAAATTTAAACATGACATGTTGCATAGTTCTTTAATTTATGTCTGTCTATATTTATGCTTTTTTAAAAAATTTTATTGTTGGTTGTTCAAAACATTACATAGTTCTTGACATATCATATTTCACACTTTGATTCAAGTGGGTTATGAACTCCCATTTTTATCCCGTATACAGATTGCAGAATCACAAGTATAGAAGAAAAATGATATAGTAGTGAAGAGATTCTAGCTAGGTTATATTAGAAATAGACAAGACATAAACCTATGCATTATGTAAAGAAAAATAATTCCAATATAGTTACATGGTCATACTAGCAATTTTGAAGCAGAATTACCTGACAATTATTTGGTGACAAATAAAAAGACAAAATCAAGTCTGTCTTGATTAAAATAAGGCACAATATAAATTTGAGTGGAAGACATGGAGTATGTGGGAAATTATGAATCAGAAGTCATATATAAGATATTCTATCTCTTTTTCTTTAGGCAAACATGAATATGGTATTATGTTTTCAAAAGTATAGACTCATCATGATATGCTCATATATGTTTCAAATATTGTACACATTTCATGTGTAAAAATAGTTTCTATTCCATTTATTTTGAAAACCAGGGTAAAATAAATCATTTATACTAAAATTATTACCTCATAGAATAAAAAAATTATGACTACTCTTAGTGCTTAGCATCTCATAGTTAGTTTACATCCAAATACTTTTTATGGGAGTTGACTTCGCAATATGAATTCTGTTACTGTAGCAATAGAATTTCAAAATCACTGTTGCCCATGACAATTGTTATGTCTTGTGTTTAAACTGAGTTTAAAGTGGTTACTGTCTGAAAATATATAGTTTGATATAAAAAATACAGATATATTTATTAAAATGGTTGAAAGTTGATTCACATTGTCTTATAAGTTTTAAATAACAGAACTGAGAAAAATTGACTTCTTTCTTATGATTATTATACATTTGGCAAAACATATCTTCAGAAATAAATAATGGATTACTTTCAAGAATAAAATCTAACAAAAGCACTTTTGAATATGTTCTTGAAATTCCATAAATATGAAGTGTTCTTAGATGTTTTGATATATGCCTTCCATGCTTCCATATATATGAAGTTTCTGTTCTTGTTAAAATATACAAAAATAATACTTTAAAAGTAAAATAATTGGAAACCTTTTATTTAATTTCAATTTATGACATTGTGTTCAAAGAAAACTGTCTTGTGATCCTGATTCAGAAATAATTTTCCACGTGCTGGACTAGAATTCAAAGCACAATATTTTATATTAGCACAAAAGCAAAATGTATCTGTTAAGTTTGTCCTATAAAATATTTAAATTTACTTTTGTTTATAAAGGAATTGAGTATATTTCCAAGTGGTTTCTAAATAGCAGCTCACAAAGAAAGCTATATGAAATCCTTACAATATATTTAAAAGCATACAAGAAATTAGCATGAGTATTCAAATCAAACATATTTAACATCAGTTTGCTATTATTTTTATTCTAGGACAGATACAATCATAGAAAGCTTTAATTCATTTCTGGGAGTTAGTATTATCTTAACAGAAAAAAAAAGTAGAGCAAATTTTAAAAATGAATTCAAAGCAGTGTTTCTAAGACTTCTATTTTTTTTTTCCCAACTAGAAAGAAGAAAAGGTAAATTTAGGGCTTAGGTAGAATTTAGGGCTTAGGATGTGGCTCAGTGGCAAAATGCTTGCCTAGCAAGCACAAGGCTTTGACTTCAATCTCTAGTAATGACCAAAAAAAGTAAAATTTAATATTTTTTCCCTGAAAATCAATAAATTACTTCAAATTTGTAAGTAAAACAAGAAATCAACTCTATCTTCTTATTTCTTTGGTTAGGTGCTCTCAAATTTTAAAGGCATTGTACACTAATCATTTATATATTTTTAAACACAACATTGATTATTATAAGTTAGCAAACCAATTTGCCTATGTTTTTTGCTAAATGTTATTCCACTTATACTGTTCCATTTAATTTTGAGTTAAGTGAGTGAGCTATAAAAATATTGATTCAGGTTTTAGGTGCATCATAAACAATATAAGGATTAAATTTAACATGCCATGGTAAATCTATGTATTTTGCTGTAAGCAATTATTATGCATATGTTCCTGAGGGATAAAATCAGAATTTAGAATAAATTTAATTCCCAAAATGAATGAAAACCTAAATATTATTTTTCATTTTTAAACATCAATATGAAGTGAATTGTTTTCCCTGCACACTTAAATAAAATATATCTTTTTCTTCCAAATTTACTATTTCTTTTTCAGTCTCTAAGCCAGTAGGTATATAGTTTACATCTTTAGGTCAGGAGAATAAAAGAACCATAATTTTCCAAAACATTTAGGAATAAAACCCCAAAACTATCTACTCAAAAAGTAATGAGGTAAGGGAGAAAAAGAAGAAAAAAAATGAAAGAAAGAGAAATGTATGGATTCAATTCAAAGTGAAATTATAGCAATCATGACAACACCATAGAATATGACACAGAACTATGAGAGGAATGTATCTTGACTATGCATTCATCTATACCAGTTGCTTATAGTTTTGAACAAGGATACATTTTCTGTTGCACATAGCACATAATATATATCCTTCAGCAAAGGAATTTGATGTTTTTATATTTGTGTGCAGATTACTTTTTAGGTATGTATAATATAAATTGTTTCACCTGATATATTTCAATTTTTTAAAAATTGCCTTTTCTAAGATGAGAACCTAGGTAAAGATGATCATGATTTTTACTAATATTTAACAATTATATATTAGGCAAGAAAATTATTATGAATGTAAAATGGGGGGGGGGATAAAACTACAATCATGTACCCCATACCATCATTTCAGTAAGTGGTGGACCACATATACAGCAGCAGTCCCATAAAGATTATAATGAAACTGATAATATAGGTCTAGTGACATTTAAGTGCAATGCATATTCAAATACTAGTGATGATGCCTATAAAAATAAATCTACTCTGTGGACAGTCGTAAAAATGTAACACATACTTATATGCACAGAATATAGTGCTTGATAATGATACTAAATGACTATATTACATCACAGTATCTTTAAGAGGAGTTAAATTCAGGATTTACTCTTTTTTCTCTTACTCAACAATTCTATATGTGTGTCAATTTTGTGCTTCTGCTGATTCTTAGAGAAAAAAATGAATAAATAGCTTTGCTTTCTGTTTATTGGCATTTTAAATAAAAGATGAAGTCACTTTTTTGAACGTAATTTCTTAAACTTGATATCTGGTATCGTTTGTCTGATAATGTTAAGATGTTTCATGAATCCCACTATTTCCATTATACAATTTTGCCATTAAGTTCCAATTTAGCTTCTTTAAGAATGTGAAAAAATATGGGATGATAGAAGCAAACAATTTCAATCTGACAGAATTGTGAAATTCAATATTTAAATTCTTCATTCAAAAATGAGATTTTTATTAATAATATACTGAATTTTATGCATTTTGGTGATATAATATGCCATTTAGTTTTTGTTTTTTTAAAATGTTGATCTCTAGACCAATTTCATAGCAAAATTCTATTATATTTATTTGAAATTTTCATATGTTCTTGGGATAATTCTTTTGTAGAAGTGATCACTAAATTGGCCTTGAAAGAATTAATGGAATTTAATTTTCTTTAGCAGTTTATTCTGGTTATGAAAGTCTGATTAAGTGTTGAGGAATAAAATAAATCAAGTAGATAGTCTAGTCTTTTATAATTTCTGTGAATTACCCACCTGTGGATTGTCAGCTCTATAATAAATAGTTCCTCCCAAATTTTAGAACATAAAATTATTACCATCCAGGAAATGCCAATGCAATAAAAATAAATTTTTAATTATTTTAATGTTTTAAATGTTCCTTCAATTAAAACCTGAAAATTAATAGTTGGCAAAACTCACGGATATTGAAAAATGCAATATATTATGTGGAAATTAAAGCAATAATTTAAAGTATATGTTACTGAAGTTTTACACATAAAACCTTCTAAAGGTATTTTGCTTTTACAGAAAACAACTTGTGAAAAATGTTTGAACTTTTGTGTGGAGTGACTGTTTATTTCCTCTCCAAATTTATAATGTTGAAATGCTAATCCCATTACCATTACCAGTATGATAGTATCTGGATGTGGGGTCTTCAGGAAGTAATTAAAATAAGGTCATGAGGATGGAGCCCTCAAGATGTAATTAGTGGCCTAATAAGAAAAGGAACAGATCTCTTGAACTTTTTCTCTTTTTGTCTCCCTCACCCTGACTGCATCCACCAAGGAAAGGCTTATGAGGTCATAGTGAGAAGCTGCCATTTACAAACTAAGAAGTGACCCCTTACCAGACACACAAAATTTAAGAGCTATTTTCGTGAACAATTTGGTATGTCGGTCTAAGGATAATTCTGACGATTTTATCTGTGCTCACTACCTATTCATGTGTTTTCCCTCAAATATTTATTGAAAACCATATGCTTATCTGTATTATAGGTTTTGGACACAAAGCAATAAATAAGAATAGCTCCATGCTGGTAGAGCACAGGGACAATAAACACTATCCTGATGAATTGATTCACATGGAGCTAAGTTCTAGAAAGAACTTGAGAAATGATAGTTCATAATAAAAGGCTTTGGATTGGGGTATTAAAACTTAATGTTTGTCATTAAAAGACTCTTAGAAAAATCATATTAAAATTGAAGCTTGGTCAATGAAATGTGGGGCTAGACAGTATTTTTAGTTTGTGATACAATCATGTGCAAAGACCCTAGAGAGTTTCCTCTACCTGTATATCCAGAGATTTCAGACTGTTTTGATCTTGCATTTGTGTTTGTTGTATTGAGAAACAAAAATGACTTTTGTTATGCACAGCTCAATTTTAATCAAATTACATAACTTAAGTCTTCCTTTCTGAGTAAAGTAACATTTTTATTTCCTTTAAAGTAACTTCTCAGTTTACCGTGCCAGGATTACAGAGATAGCAAGCAGTCTCCACCCATAGGATCTCCAGTTAGACATCATCCCCAAGTTGATATCAACATAACCTCTCTTTGCTAGAGAACACCTACACTGATAAGCTACCCAGCAATTATACAGATAACTTTCCTTTTTTGGACCAGGAATTTACTAATTTCATTTTCAAGATTTTAGTAAACTCCTTGACATAATTTGAGAAATTCTAGGGCACTAAAAAAAATCGGAGTCCTAAGATATCTTCCTCAAAGCATAGTTTTGTCTAGTATGTACATTATATGTTATGCTTTAGGCAAAATAGCTCAACAAAGTCTTTCAATGAATGTGGCTATGGACAGCATACATTTTTTAAAAACTGAAAAATTTTTCAAGATAAAATACATTTGTGTTTTGAAGAAAATGCCATATTTGTCCAATTATAGATCTCTTCTTCCTTTAAACACATTTCAAAGAGATTTCATGGTCTTCAATCCTTACCAAAAAGAAAAATCCTTTGAGATCGGCAGAGTAAATATTCAAGCCAAACTTTATAAACTAGCCTTTTATCATTCAGGAGAGTAAGAAGGTAAATACAGATGCAGAAAAGAGTCTATTAAGACTACTAATTTTTTGCAACATTCCAGATTTGGCATTTGTATCAAACTTTGCCCATTAAGTAAAGTAATTAAGAAAAGTGATTCATTTTTCAGGTTCAGAAGGGAGGCAGACTACACTGTAGACACTGTCAAATTTATTGGATTTATAAAATAAAATAGCTTATCCTCAGCTCTTTAAATAATTGCACACCTAATTTTACTCTTTTTATGAAAATGCTGCATTTGTTATATTTGAGAATCAAATCCATCTTTCACTTTTCCTGGTGAAACTTATCAGGGTTTAGGTCACCCAAGTTCTACATCTTCTTCTTGATACTCTGGAGTCTCTCAGTGCTTTTCTGAGTTTTATCACATTTAAAGTAGCTTGTGTTCAATTGAATGTGCCATTAATTCCATCTAGATATTTCATGTGCAATGATGTTCATGTGCAAAGTTGTTATCAGCTAAATATTAGAAGAAAATGAATTATATTAGAATGTAAATCATTTCCTCATGGCATAGATTTTTTATGACACATAACTTTTGTGATTTCTTTTTCTTTTTAATTTTAGCAGATATTTGAAGGTATAAAAATGGGGTTTTATTAATTGTGTTTATTCTTGTGAGCCTAAGCTCTATAAAATATTTGTTATCAATGTCAACTAAGGAACCTTCTCAAACTTAGTGGATCTAAAGGAATAGTTGCTTTAAGTAAATCTGTGGGTCAGCTGGGTCTTAGTGAGTATAGGCAAGACACTGGAGTTAACTTTGAACCAGGCCACACAAGCTGATGTGGCTCTACTCCTCATTCTAGGTTGCTGGGACATCCAGGGCAACCCTGCTTCACTTGTTTGGACTCCTTGATCCAGCAGGCTACTGATGTCACTGTTTTTCTTTTTCAAGGAAAGCTGAAACAGCCTTAAAGCCTACTATTAGTTCATTCACATGCCACCTCCAAAGTGGGACGCATGATCTAACCCTATATCAACAAGGTGATGAAGACGCACCTATTATGAGACCATAGCAAAAATTTCAGTACAATAATCACAGCCGATCATTCAATATGTAAGAAAAATATTGTATTATGCTTATATGCACATTCTTTTTTTGCAAATTCTTTTTTATTGGTCCTTCTTAGTTATACATAACATTAGGACTCATTTTTACACAATTATAAAAGCATGAAATATAATTTGCTCTAATTCAATCCCCAGTTCTTTCCCTTTCTCTTCACTCCTCCCTCCCTCTGTTTTCTTCCTTCTATTGATGTTTCTGGTATTAATTTATAGCTTTTTTCTTAAATTTGTGTCTTATGGATATGAATGATGATGAGATTCACTGTGGTAAATTCATATATGTATGTAGGGAAGTTAGGTCAGATTCATTCTACTGTTCTTCCCTGATCCCTCCTCTCTCCCCCTCAACCAGCTTCATCTAGACCACCAATCTTCTATTTTGAGGGACTTCCCTTCCCCATTCTTTTTCCTTATTTTGGACTGTCTTTGACACATCAAAGAAAATATTCAACCTTTGACTTTTTGCAACAGGCTTATTTTACTTAGCATAGTAATCTACAGTTCCATCCATTTACAAATAAATGCTGTAACTCCATTCTTCTTTGAGGCTAAGTAATACTCCATTGTGTATAAATACCACATTTTCTTTATTCATTAATCTATTGAAAGGGCACCTAGGTCGGTTTCATAGCTCCACTATTGTGAATTGTGCTATTATAATCATTGATGTGGCTGCATCCCCATAGTGTGCAGATTTTAGATCTGGATATAGATCTAGGAGAAGGACAGCTAGGTCATATAATGGTTCTATTCCTAGTTTTTTGAGTAATCTTCATACTGCTTTCCAGAGTGTTTGCACTAACTTGCAGTCCCACCAACAATATATGAGTATACATTTTTTTCCTTATGTTCTCATCAACACTTATTATTTAAGTCAGCTATTTTGCTGCTATGACTAAAGGACCCTACCAGAACAATTGTAGAGGTGGGAAGGTTTATTTAGGGACTCATGGTTTTAGAGGTCTCAATCCATAAACAGCAGGCTCCATTTCTTGGTGCTCAAGGTGAGGCAGGACATCATGGTGGAAGAATGTGGCAGAGGAAACCAACTCATATGATGTTCAGAAAACAGAGAAAGACTCCACTCTTCAAGATACAAAATATATACCCCATAGCCACGCCCCCAATGAACCACTTCCTCCAGCCACACCCTACCACTTCAGTTACTTATTCAGTTAATCCTTATTAGGGGATTAGTCCACTGATTAGATTAATGATATAACCAAATAATTTCTCCTCTAAACCTTATTGCATCGTCTCATGTATGAGTTTTGGGGGACACCTCACATCCAAACCATAACATTATTTTTTCTTCATTATTGCTATTCTGTTTAGTGTCAGAATCTCAAGGTAGTTTTGATTTGTATTCCCCTAATTGCTAGGGATGTTGACTTTTTTTTACATATGTATTGGCCACTCATACTTCTACTTTTGAGAAGTGTCTGTTTTATTTATTAATTGGGGTTTGTTTGTTTGTTGGTTGGTTGGTGTTACTTTTTTAAGCTCTTTATATACTCTGGATATTAGTGTCTTGTCTGAGAAACAGATGGCTAAAATTTAACATTTTGTAGGCTCTCTCTTCATGCTTTTGTTTCCTTTGCTATGCAGAAGCTTTTAAATTTGATACTCTCCCACTTACTGATTTTTTTTTTAATTTCTTGCACTTTAAAAATCTTGTTAAGGAAGTCAGATCCTATGCCCACATATTGGAATGTTGGGCCTACATTGCCTTCTAGCAGTTGTTGAGTTTCTGGTGTGTTTGGTCCACTTTGATTTGAACTTTGCTATATTCACATTCTTAATAAAAATGTAAAAAAAAGAAGTAAAGCTGAATTTATCATGAAATGGTATGCTTACAGACATAACTAGAATTTGCCTGTCATAATACAAATATCTATCATGTAACACATGTGAAGTAGACTGAAACCTAACTTAGTGCATTTTGTTTATCACCATTGAACAAATAAACATTAAATAAGATTTATATTTCACAATTTCTTCCTGATTTGTAAAGTTCTATAATAGTATTTCTATAAAGCATATAATATATACTAAGAATTGTGCTAAGGATTTTCTTAGAAACCAAATTAATCTTCACATAAAATATTATCTAGATATGATTATCTCCATTTTATGGTGAAGAAAACTGAGATGGAGAATTTAAGTAATGTGCCCAGTGGTAAAGATTTGTTTTTGGAAAAGACTCTGAACTTCAGGTGCACTTTCTCATGTGTGATTTAGAATGTTCTGGAAGCCATCATAAAACAGTCAAGAAACAGGTGACACCTGTTTTTTTAAGACGCCTAGTTCATCCACAGCATCCAGAGCCCTCACCTTGGCCTGTGCAGCAGAAGTCCTAATATCTGAGCGTAGGCCGGGGCACTTTCCCTTCCCTGGAGCATAGACAGGGCTCGGCTGAGTTGGAGAGGATGCAGGCAGCCACTTTGAGCCAGGAAGCATGGGGTTTAGTCTTTTGGAAGGGGAAGTGGGTGGGAGTGATGTGACCTGTGCAACTTCAAGCCGCACCCAATTTTTTGCTTTTCAGGTGCTGGGGATTGAACCCAGGGCCTGGCACATGCTCCAAAGGCTCCCGACTGCAGAGGGGGGTTTAAGAGCTTCCTATGCATGAATTGGGTAACATAGAGTTGTGTGCTCATGAATTTTCACAAACTGAACACACATACATCTGTGTAGCTATAGCTCCATCAAAGCCCCAGAAGCCCTTTCTTGCCTTCTTCCTGTCACTGTCTCGAAAATGCTTTTTCTTTTAAACATTTTATACTTTGAAGTGATTAGCAACCTATAAGGAGGTCCTGTGCAACTTTGTCCAGCATCCTCCAGGGCTAACACTGGTGCAGTGCCATATAGAAGCCATGTGACTGGCCTTCCGTCTGGATTATTCAGTTTTATGCATGCACTTGCAGTGTAGGAGGGTTCTAGTGTGTGGGTATCCTCACCAGAACTTAGCACTATCATATCATGAGGATGATTTAAGGCATTCTGGTAGGTGTATAGTGGTGGCATGTCAAGGTAATTATAATTTTTGTCAATATGTATTAATTTTGATTACTTTAAAACATATATATATATATATGTATGTATGTATATATATATATATATATATATATATATATATATATATATATATATAAATTGTTTTAAACTTATGAACTCTGCTCATATGAAACATACATTCTTTCCTTATTGATTTGTCTACCTGTGAATATGGTCTAATCTTGAAGCAGTTTTAAACTAATGCCAAATATAAACATTGATTTAAGATAGTACTGTGCACCTGAAACTCAAGGAAAAAATGTTTTGAGAAAAGCAGGCAAAATATTTCTAATATTCAGTTCATAGAAACTAGTATTAAAACTCTAAACAGTTTAATTTCCTATTCAAAAAGCAACTTGTTCTTCCCTTAGAAATTCATCTAATGTCTTTTTTCTTGTGTTTAGATATCTATTAAGGGAAATATAAATATCATAAAACCATTAAAGTACTTAGTTAATATGTATAAAGTACCTTCATTTATTTTCATCATATAAGTTCATATCGATATTAGTGTGTTTCATTGACAATGATATATGGATTTAATATTGATTTCCAACATAAAGACATTCTATATTATATATCCACATCAATTTTCTATGGAATTCAATAATATAATTCTGCAATATATCATAAGGAAACAAATAAATACACAGAACGCATAAAGCATTCCATTACATTTTTACATCCTCAGGGGACATAGCAACATCCCACAGTAATACTCAGAATTTTTGCAGAATAAATAGGAAATATTGCTTTCAAATGCTCTATGCATTCATTCACATGGGAGCGCTTTAATTCAAATCATAACCGAATGGGAGGCGTGGGTGAGCTAATGGACACATCTAAATTGTTATCAAATTCGCTTGAACAATTTCTGCAAGAAGCATTTTTAACACTCAATAGTATGTGGAGCTAATTTCAGTCTGACATCCTATTTTGAATTCAGAAGCTTCCATATCATCAAATCTGTCAAAAAAAAAAAAAAAACAAACCCACAACGTCAACTCTCCTAGAATATTCTCCAAAGCTGCACTAAAAGTTCTGCTTCAAATTTATTGCTACCATGACAATTCCTATTCTGAAGGTCAGCATAGAGAGTTTGGGTGACTTCTTTAAGAGGACTCGTGCCTGTAATTTACAGAATGATGTGTCAATGCCTAGATTTTCCACTGTGACCCCAGTTTAAGGTGCCAGTGGAACATGCTGATTTTTCCAGGACCCTGAAGACTTTGTAATCCCCAAGAACAGAAGTGCAAGTTTAAAAAGTTGAACTGACCTGGGAAAGGAGTAGAACTAGATGGCTCGGGTAAGGATGTCTGCCAATTATCTCCCCACAGACACACTAAGTTGAATACCTGTTCATTCACCAAATAACCTTTCAAGAAGCAAGGGCACAAGGTGAGAAATCACAGGTTCTGACTTTGTTATAACAACAACAACAAAAATACACACAGAATAAGGCAGAAAGGGGAGTTGCCTCCACCACTGCTCCCTCAATTCCAAGCAGTACAGCCTGGAGAGGGAGAGACATCTCTTGTTTGGGGGAAGGAGAGGAAATAAGATCCCTGCCTTAATCTTGAGATCCATAACCAGCCATGCCATAGTGAAACCTGGAGCTAGACAGAGCTATATGATCCCTCCCACCAGGCAAAGACCCACGAACTGAACCACTGGAACTGCATTAGCTAGGTGGCAAAAATTCAACCACACCCCCAAATTTGCTGGGGTACTTCATTCACTGAGACTTTAATCATTGAGGGAAAAGAACACAAAAGTTGGCACAGGGCTGTTTTGGAGTTCAGTGCCAAGTTCACCACAGTTAGAACCAGCAATGTATAGAAACCAGTGTCACTGTATGCAAAATAGAATTCAGAGACAGAACCTCTCCACTGGCCCTATCATCATCAGGCAGAGACCTGCATACTAATGGAGAAGACTCAAGTTTTAGCCTGCATCATTGCTAGCCTTAGATTGGGCTTAGAACACAACCTCCCAACAAGGCCATATAGATCCTGTAGTTGTGAGACTCAGGTATCAAGTGTTGATGAGGATGTATAAAAAGACAATACAAAAAAAAAAAAAAGAGGAACACTTGCATACTGTTGGTAGGAATGTAAATAGGTACAGCCATTACAGAAAATAAGATGAAGCTTCCTCAAAAAATTAAAACTACAACTACCATATGAACCAGCAGTCCCACTCCTGGGACTGAATCCAAAGGCAATGAAACTATGTGTCAAAGAGATATTTGCACTCTCCTACTTATTCCAGTACTATTTCCAATAGCTGAGAAATAGAAACAACCTGAGTTGTTAACCAGATAAAGAAACATGGTACACAGACACAATGAATACTGTTCAGCCATAAACAGGAATGAATTCTATCACTTGCAACAACATGAATGGAACTGGAGATCATTATGAGTGAAACAAGTCAGCCACAGAAAACAAATATCACATAATCTTAGTTATACATGTAATCTAAAAATGTTAATCTCATAGAAGTTGAAAATAGAGTGGTATTTATCATAGTCTGTAAGAGTAGAAAGGAGGGAGGAATAGGAATGTAGATCAAAGATTACTAAGTTACATTTAGGATCAAGAAATTCTGTTGTGCTATTACACATTATGGTAACTATAGATAATAATGAACTGTAAAAGATAGAAGAGGGCTAAGGCTATAGCTCAGCAGTAGATCACTTACCTAGGACACTTGAGGTCCTGGGTACAATCCCCAGTACCACAAAAAAAAAAAAAAAAATAAGCTAGAAGAAAATGTACTGAGAATTTTCATCATAAAATATCAAAAAGTTTTGAGAAGATATATATATTTTCACAGTGCATAACATATAAAAATGTCATATGGTACTTCACTAAAATATATATATATATATCTTAAAATAATTTAATGAAAACAAAGTAAAAAAATGGGAAGGAATATCTCTGACCAGAAGGTAATTCATTACATCCTTATGATCTATTCTGATGGTCTCTAAGGACTGAATCCTGAGATCTTTTTAATGCAAAAAAAGAAATAGAGTCCACTGCCTTAATTTTACACCATTATTTTTCATGATACATAACCAAAAGAGATTTTTGGAAATCAGGTTTCTAATATGTATATATATATATATATATATATATATATATATATATATATATATGGTAGAAACCTTATATATAGATATATAATATCTATCTATCTATCTATCTATCTATCTATATATATATGAACTACCTTATATATAGATAAGAAGCAGAGGTTCTTGATTATCAGAAACTAGCCTAACATGCCATCCCCTTGACGTCCCTTAATATATATCAGGACTATTCTATATGAAACGTACATTTCAGTTAACAATACTTTCCCTTAAAATCTCATATTTTCATTATTGAGAAAACAAATAGCATAGCTAAATATTAATTTTAAAATGGGTATACAAATGTGCTAACAAATTGACCTTTTTTTAAAAACTTGGATTTTTTTAACTGACAGATAAAATTTGTGTATGTGTGTGTGTGTGTGTGTGTGTGTGTATATATATATATATATATATATATATATATATATATATATATATATTTGTATATTTGGTTTGCAACATTATGTTCTGATACATGTATGTATTGTGGAATCACTAAATCAAGCTATTTAATGGATGAATTACACACATCATTTTTGTAACAGTGAGAACACTTAAAATCTATATGTAAGCAATTTTCAAAGATTTAATATAATATTGCTATTAACTGCAATCACCATGACACACAGATTTCTTGAACATACTCCTTCCATCTACCTGATATTTTTCATTCTTTGTCAAACATCTCTCTGATGCTTTGCTCCATCCTTTGAATTTTATTCAATATTTTTTTCAGTCCAAAATGTCTATGCCTTATTTAAATATATAATATGCTTTATAGAAAAAAAAAACTTTTCGGTTAAAATTGTTAATGTATTATTTCTGACTGCAGCATGTCAAATACTCTATGCTTTGTCAGGTAGAAAAAAACCCCAAATATAGCCGATTTATTAAGCCAAGGATTTAAAAATAAAGGTAGTTTGGTGGCAACATAGTGGAGAAAAATATACTTATAAATGATGTTGCTTTTTCCTGAAAGCCATGTTCCCTAACTATGTGCACAGCTGCTTGAGAGGATTTTCCAGACCTGATAAAACACACAACTCTGTTTGCACCATGTCATATTGTAATTAGGGCTTACAACACCCTATCAGAAGGAATGACATTTATGGTTTATGCTATTTTCATTGAAAGATTTACCAACATCAGGTTTTCCTGCATCTGAAACTAATATAATATCAGTAAGATCACATTCTTATTCAGAAAAGCAAGCAAAGTCAGATTCTAGATCACAAGACAGTATGTCTGTTTCCATTTTTCTAGTAACTCAGAAAGACATTTTCTTTCTGATCATGATCTAACATTTGTTTAATTTTGTTTTGCAAGGGTAGCACTGACGGTGAGTTTTGTCCTGGGACACTAGTTACAAATTCCTTATACTATACATATAAATAACCTGCCTTTAAAAAAGACCAAGTAAATATTATTTTCATTTAAAGGTGCAAAACAATTCCAGAGTATATAGTGATATACTTGAGGTCACAGAGCTAGTTGAAGGTACAACCAGGACATACCAACTGGTCTATGTCCCTTTATTAGGTCAGATGACTCTTTTACAGTTCAAACTATTGTTCTTATAAAGAGACTATAGCTATATAAGTAGTTCTGAGAATTGAACAATAAAGTATAAAGCTCATAAAAATATATCAGAAAATAAACTAGCCATTACTACTTACCTAGTATATTTCTATAAGGTTAAAAGAAAGATTGGATTTACATACTTTCTGAGATATAATTATAAAATTAAATTTCTAAATTCTCTGATTTATCAATTTTTGCTAGGTACCAGGAATCCATGGGAAAAACTTATATTTTGAAAGTATTGTAATCTAGGTATTAATTAAAATAAAGTATTATATTTCTGAAGTACTACAGTCTTCCTAATAGAGTTACATAATACTAGCCTACTATTTTAATCTGCAAAAAAGTAGAGAGAATGTAGGAAAACAATTAAAAAATAAACAATAAGAATTTTGACTGTCATCCCTATTGGAGAGAGTAATGTAACACACATACTGTAATCACAAATGGGGTTATCAATAATTAAATATAAGACTGTTATATAACTGAATTGTACATAACACACTTTCTTTGAGGAAAGTATATTACTATATTGAAGTGTAATGTGAGCTAGAATTCTCCCCACTAACAGAATTTAAGGTAGAGTAAGCAGGCTTAGAGCACAGGATATAAGATGCTAGTAGCAGTGTCCCAAGAAAAGCCAATGGTAGCATCATCCAGTCGTGAAGTTCATTGTTAATTTTGTCTTCTAAATTCCTCAGAGACATTGCTCTATCAATTATTCCTTCTCTCCAGAGTATCTTGAGCTTCTCGTCTATCCAACTAAATTAGTTATTTCATTTAATAAATATTTTTGCATGTTCATCTTATGATGGAAGAGACAGAAGGAGGAAAATGAAAAAGAACAAAGGTGTGGGTGTAAAAAAAAAAAAACCTTCACCAAATTTCATTTTCCATTTGTAATATTAAGGTTTTTTTTCTCTTCTCTGTTAGGACAAAGTCTCCTGAAACAATCTGTTTCCAGTAAGTCCTCTGTCACCTTCAATTCCCCATTGAAACTGGTTTTCCTCACTCATCCATCCTCTGAAATAATTCTGGCTAGTATTGCCAATGACAAAAAAACAACATTCACAGCATCGAGAAAAATCCTCAAGGATTCTGACTTCTGTAATGTATGCTGACCCTTTACTGGAGAGCACTTACTTGTAATCTGAACTTAACTGCATTCTGTGTCACCTCTTGGGCTTCTCAATGTTATAGAAAGTCTGCCAATAAGACACACTTACATGATTTTAGAAAGCACAATAGGATGTGTTCCTCCCTCTGGCAATGGCAGCAACAGAGATACTGTGGGCTTTGGCAAACATGAATATTGGCAGAATGGGCTAGATCCTCTGTCCCTACACCAGTCAATAGCTTCACAATTATGCATCAGCTGTAGTGAAAACAGATGTTTTGTGCTGTTCTCTGAATTCCAGGTGTCAGGAGCTGCTTCCTGGTATCTTGCATACAGTTTGCAGCATCTTGTCTTTAAGACCTACTGGCAGCTTTACCCAATTTCTATTCCTCTAGACCCTTCAGCAATATAGACAGCCCACCATTCCCTGCATGATATTCCCTATTGATGTAGAGACATACTGGAATTTCTCTTTTCCAATTCTAAATATTGATTATATGGCATTTTGTTACCAGAATGGTTTTTAGAAAATATACCTTTAGTGATGGAAATTTGACAGTAGTCCTTATTTAATGTTTTTATAAAACCCATGCAAAAATATGAGATACAGATTACAAAATAATAATATAATCTCTATTTGCATCATCAGCACATCATTTTTTTTTTAATTAGGAGAATGATAGGCATAGGAATCTGATAACAAGAATTAGAATGTTGATGGAGTCACAAATTGCATTGAGCTTTTGAGCTGCAGAAACAACCCTCTACCCCACTTTGAGGAAGTCAGCCTCCTTAGCTTCAACATATATTTAATACTCTCACATTAATCATAATAAATCTTAGTCTTAAATAGATACAGTTCACTAAAGTTCGAATACGTGCTTTTATGCATAAATCTAACTTAAAAATAGGGACTTGCACTGTATCAACACATGAGGAATCTGCGCCTCTTAAGGAGGCTCCAGTCCGAGCTGCTTCTCAGTCTCAGCTATCCTGAAAACAGAGGTGGCCCACATGCTTTTTTAAGAATATAGTAATATTATCAGAATATTATACTGTAAATATTTTTTATAGATTTCCCCCAAAGAGACTCAGTCTATTTACTCTGGACAGTCTTCACCAATAAAGACAAATGTTTAGACTTTTCTGAAGACTAATTCTCTATTTTTGATGAGTTGTCAATCTCTCTCTCTCTCTCTCTCTCTCACACACACACACACACACACACACAAACTGAAGTTGTGTCAAGATAGCTAACCCACAACTATGTTCATGTTTTCATTTTTATTTTAGAACTTCAGATTTAAGTTGGTGCAATATGATCAGTTCTGTCTAATAGAACTAAAATCATATACATTTTTGGAGGACCTCTGTGCCTGATTCCACAGCTTCAAGATGGCAGACAATCACTTGAATAAAATCTACCTATAATGTAAACAAGATAAACAGTCTCAATAGGTTAAGTACTGTTATCTCAAGTTTTAGTGTTAGCACAGCATAGCCTCCACATGGCAATCTGCAGCAGGTTATCGATATTTTTAAAAAAGCTTAATGGCTGTGACATCGACTAAATGATCAGCAGTGTATAATAACAAAAACAAATATTTGAAGCTGGAAAAATGGAGATCCATTTATGGCATAGCAAAACCTTTGATCAAACACCACATGCAATAATTTAGAAGGCTTATACTGTGTACTAAACTTCTAGAGCCTGTGAAAAATAATGTAAAAATTAATATTCATTATGAATAAAACTGTTATGGAGGGTAATGATTTCTAATGGTCATATTTACCAAATTACTATGATAATTTATGAAGGACAAGTTGACTGAGTTCTAAGGCAGAAATGAACAGTATCTTACAGGGTTTCATAAGTAGAACACTGTAAGATTTCAGGGTTAAGAAAAGGTTTTGCTCTTCTTTTTAAATATTTAATTCACATGGAGGTAACTTTTGTATATGATAGAAGATACACGTCCAGTTTTTTTCTTTGCATATCGATATACAGGTTTCCCACAACCATTTTTTTGAAGATACTCTCCTTTTTCCAATTGTATATTTTTGGCACCATTTTCAAGGATTATTTTAGCATATATTTGTGGTTTTTTTTCAGGGCTCCCTGTCTCATTATATTGATCTCTATGTCTGTTTTTATGACAGTATTATATACTATTTTAATAATTATAGCTTTGTAGTATACTTTGAAGTCAGATAGTTCTTTGTTCATTGTGTTCAACATTGCTTTTGCTATTCAGTCTCTTCATGCCACACAAATTTTGGGATTGTTTTTCCTATTTCTGTGAAAAATTCTGTTGGAATCCTGATAAATTAGATAGATCTATAGGTCAGAATATTTATTATAGAGATTTTACCAATAGTAATTCATCCAATTATAAATATAGGCTCCCTTTTCATTTATCTTTATCTTTTTAAATTTCTTTTATTTTTCTTTTATAGATCTTTTTTTCACATCTTTAAATTTCTTTCTAAGTATTTCATTATTTGTATATTATCATAAATGGGATTATCTTCTAATTTCTATTTCATATAGTTTATTATTAGTGTAAGGAAATAATACTGAAGATGGTATACTGATTCTGTATCCTATCACTTTCCTCAATTTGTTTATTAGTTGTAACTCTTTTAATGATGTCCCAAGGGCTTTCTATTGGTAAAATCATGTCATCTGCAAACAGAGATGATTACACTCCTTCATTTCCCATATGGATTCCTCATATTTCTCTTTCTCGCCTAATTTCCCTGGCTAGGACTTAAAGAACATTGTAGAATAGAAAGGATGAGAGTGGTGAAAATTTATTTTATTCTTTATATGGATAGCTTCCAATTTTTCACCATTGAATAGGGAATTTGCTATAAGCTTATGATACATGGGCTTCATGATGTTAAGGTACATTCCTCTGTATCTAATTTGTAGATATTTTTGGTCATGAAAAAAATGCCAAATTTTGTCAAATACCTCTCTTTCCTCTATTAAGATAATCACATGATTTTATATGTCCTTCAGTTAATATACTTTATGAAATTTGTCTCATGTAAAGCAAATAACACAATCAACAAAATGAAAAGGCACCCACAGAATGGGGGTTCTCTTGAGTCTGCTGCACTAGAAAGTAGCCCAGCCTCTAATTGCCTTCACAATTGATGAATAAGAAGACTTTCTTATTCAAATAAGACTTCTTTATTTGAAACCTGCAAAGTATTCACATAAAGCCAACATCTTACTAGAAATGCTTGCCTCCTTAATATCTGCCTCTATTTCCTCTGCAGGCCACCAAATTGGATAAAATGTCAGTGTGACTCATCTGGGAAAATGCTCAGCCAGGTAAGTTGACTGAGTCCTGACTTTTGCAATACCCAGGACTTTTCTCCTGAACATCAAATCAATTGAAAGTAACTTTAACTAGATTTCTACGTTTGCCAAAGCAGCTCAAATTCAGCACATGTGAAATAAAATGTATCTTTACCCTACTGTTCCTCTTATTAATATTAACCAGAACATGGTAAGTTTTTTTTTTTTTTTTTTCTACTTAAACATGAACTAGTTAAGCTTTCGGCAGTTCATAAAAACAAAAACATGGGACTAAAAAATAAAACTCTGTACCCAAACGAATTGAGTTCAAATTTTAGCTTTCAAGTCTTTTGGTCTGCTTAATCACCTTGCTGTAGCTCAGTGCTTAAACACTGAGCTTCATCCCCAGTCGTATATTATTTTTTATTTTGAGACAGGGTCTTACTAAGTTGTTTAGGGCCTTGCTAAATTACTGAGGCAGGCTTTGAATTCACAATCCTCCTGCCTCAGCCCCAGGAGTTGCTGGGATTACAGGTGTGTGCCATTACACCTGCATATTACACCCAACATTTTATTGTAAATTTAAAATATAAATGTCTATAAGTTATTATGTCTACTACTTACAATCTAGTGCATAATATATCTCAACAAATTACAACTATATTATTTATTTCTTAAATTGGAGACATGAGAATCCATGTCAGAACCACAATTATATTATTTCAACTTTATTGGACATTTAATCATACTTAAATGAATTGGATAATAAAGTAATCTAAAATTATCTGAAGTATATTGATTAATGATAAAATGATTTTGTCATTTCCACTGATCCAACAAAGAAAATCCCATGACCAGATGGATTCTTAGCTGAATTCTACCAAACCTTTAAAGAACTAATATTGATACTCCTCAAATTATCCCATGAAATAGAAGGGATGGAACATTTTCAAATTCATTCTATGAATCCAGTATCACAGTCACACCAAAACCAGATAAGGACATGTCAAAGAAAGAAAATTAAGAACAATATCTCTGATGAATTTAGAGCTATTGTTACTTAACAAAATAATAGTAGATCCTGTTCAATAACATATTAAGAAGATTATATACCACAAACAACTTGGTTTTATTCCAGAGATGCAATGATCATTTAATATATGCAAATCAATAAATGTAATTCATCATATAATAGAACTAAGAACAAAAATCACTTAATCCTCTCCATAGATGCAGAGAAGGCCTTCAAAAAAATTCAGCACCCCTTCACGAAATAATACTACTGAAACTAGGGAAAGAAGTAACCTACCTCAACTTCAAAAAGGCATATATAAAAAAAAAACCCAAAGTCAAAGTTAGAGTAAATGAGGAAAACTGAAAATATTTTCTAAAAATAATCTGGAACAAGGATGTCCACTATCACCACTCCTATTTAATGTAGTGCTAGGAATTGTAGTCACAGCAATTAGTCAAGAGAAGGAAATAAAAGGCATAAAAATAGGAAATGAAAAAGTCAGATTATCACTGTTTGCAGTGATCCTTTATCTAGAGAGTCAAAAAAAAAAAAAAAAAAAAACCTCCATCAAACAACCACTAAAACTAATTTAAAAATTTAGCAAAGTATCAGATTACAAGATCAAGGTACAAAATCAATTACTTTCTCATATACCAACAATAAATCTGAGAAAGAAATCAACAAAACAGTTCCATTCATTATAAGCCCTAACAACAACAAGAACAACAAAACAAACAAACAAAAAATGGAATAAATCTAAGGACGTGAAATAATCTGCAATGAAACTATAGAACATGGAAGACAGAAACTGAAAAAGACCCCAGAACCTCAGAAAATGGAAAGAAAGCCTCTCATGTTCATGGATAGGCAAAATTAATATTGTTAAAATGGCCATACTTACAAATGCAGTGTACAGATTCAATGCAATCCTCATCAAAATACCATTCCTTCAGAGAACGAGAAAAAAAAGTCCTAAAATGTATTTGGAAGAATGAAGAACCCGGAATAACCAAAGCAATTTTAAGCCAGAAAAACATTGCTAGAGGCATCAAAATACCAGATTTCAAATTATACTGCAGAGCTATAGCAACCATAACTGATTGATACTGGTATAAAAACAGACACATTGACCAAGTACAGAATAGAGGACACACAGACCCACCCACACAGATGCAGTCATCTGCTCCTTGACAAAGGTGCAAAAAACTTATACTGGAGAAAGAGCAGCCTTTTAAAGAAATGGTACTTAGAAAACTGGTTATTCATATGTAGAAGACCTTTTCTCTCATGCTGCACAAAAATCAACTCAAAATGGATCAAAGACCTAGGAATAAGACCCCAAACTAGGCAACGCCTAGAAGAAAACGTAGAGTTAACACTCCAATTTTCAGACACAGGCAAAAACTTTCTCAATAGAATGTCTAAGTTCAGGAAATAATGCCAAGTGTTAGTAAAGGAGATGGTATCATTAAAAAGTTTCTGCACAGCAAAGGAAATTAGAAATGTGAAGAGAGAATGTACAGAATGGAAGAAAAATCTTTGCTATCTACTCTTCTGACAGAGGATTAATATCAGAATATATAAAGACTTCATGGAAATCAAAGGGAGATAAGTAAGACATGGCAGCTGGGGAGTGATATTGGCCAAATTATATTGTCATATTGTGTGCTTGCATGAATATGTAACAACAAATCCCATCATATGTGCAAATGTAATGCCCCAAAAATACCATTATCTTACTAAATCAAGAATACTATTATTACTATTTAACATTTTCTAAGAAATCTTAAAAACAATGTAGTTATTTAATTTTTTTAAACGGCAAAAATAATGTGGATCATTTAAGTATCTAAAACAAAACACAAAAATATCTGGAAAACAGGAAAAAATGTAAAAAAATAAGATGAAGTAATAAAGTCATAAAAATAAAAAATAAAGCTAAATTTATACAAAGAATATTCAGGTAGAAAAATAAAATTATGAACTCCCCTAACGGAAGCACATCAGAAGTGACATGGCTCACAGGCTGCCAAGCTGTGCAGCTGACCTACTGGTCTCTGCAGAGCAATGGAGCAGTGGAGAGGCAGCCCAAGTGGGTTGGAGAGGGTATAAGGATGGCCTGAGACCCTGCGAAGCCTGCCATACAGGCTCTGGGCCGAGACCTATGGAACCAGCCGGGAGGCCAGCCAAAGTGTACAGACCTGTCATCATCCTTCAGCAGCCAGGCCTGGGCTCCATATGGGCGCCCTTGTAGAAGCCCTCTCCAGGAAGGGATGCAGCTGCATCCAATCTCCCGCTTCTTGACCTGGGAAGACAGAATGGGAGCAAGGAAGATCTGAAGTTGGGACTCAGGAATTGACCAATAGCGATGTTCGTTTTTAAACCCTAATTAGCATAAGTTTGGACCAGCAGTGAATTATTCTAAGGTTAGAACATAAAAGTAAATGCGAATAAACAGAAGTAATAATGTATAAATATGGAATAAAGGAGAATGTTAATCTCTATGTAAAACAGGTAATAAAACCATAAGCCTCAAAACAGCATGATACTGGTACAAAATTATTTAATTTGAGTAGAAAAAAATGGGTGTTTTTGGTAAAATATCTGATACACCTGATTATTGTAACAAAAACATCAGAAATATAAAAATTATATAAAGATCATATATTTATACTTTTATTAAAAATTGTGAATTTTAGTTAAAAATATATATGAATGTTTGTTATCAGAAGCTGTAAAATAGTCTTCCCAAAATAATAATGAAGGCATAAAGTAATAAAATGTACAAATCAGAATTGACTGTATATTTGAGTTGTTCATAAAATACAGTATAAATGATTACTGAGATCACATAGTTCAGTGTCCGAACTTTTAATATGTGACTGAAACCTATAAATAAATCAGTAATGCAAAAGTACAAGTCATAAGTAATTCAAAAACACCAGCATATACACACAAAGCTAGAATGAAAAGATGAATTACAGAACAGAAAAAGTGTGAGGAAATAGATATTGATAGTACTGAGGGAACCATCAGTTGTATTGAACTCTATATAGTAAAGTTTGTTAATGTTTTATAATCTAATCAAACAATATTTCTCAACCTCAAGGACTAATTGCTTTTAAAGATCATGATCTTTTTGTGAAATGGAATAGTAAACTGCTTTTGAAGTGATTATATGAGTTATGCTTACAATTAGAGAGTACTTTTCACATCATATTGTTAATCGAAAATTACTTTCTAGCCAAAGATGAGCATAGTATAATCCTAGTTTATGTGAAAAAAAAATGTGCATATACAGAGGTTTGAAGAAAGCCTTTTTTGTTAGAAATATAAACTTACTTGTCTCTGGCTGGTATGATTACTGTTATTTAATTTTTTAATTTTTCTCTATATTTGTTACTTCCTCTTCTAATTTGTTTTGTATGGTAAACCTAACGAACATGAATTAAAGTAAACCCATTTCTGTAGAAAATATGTTATTTTTTTCATTTTACAATGTCTATTTAGTCATTCTTCTATACCTGTTTGTAGTATTCTAAATTTCTTTATTAAAAATTATTTAATTATTATTACAGAATTTTTTTTAAAGATCAGCACTATAAAAACTGTGGTTCCTGGTGTAAATGCACCTCTTTCTAATGGTTTTGTTTAGATGATTTGTTCTTCCTGGAATGCGACATGCTATGTCTCAACAGAAATCTAGCTTTAAAAAGCAGCTTGAATGTATTTTGTAGAAGACATCAGGGAAATTTTTGTAACTGACACAGCATATTGCTGTCTTTAAAACCAATATCTCCCAAGTAGTTGATTACATACTTCATTAATACTTCATTACCGTGCTAGATTACAAATGGGATATTATCACAACAACTGGGAACTCTATGGGGGCAGAATATATATATATAAAATTCTGTGTAATATATATTTATATATAGAATCCCGATGTTTCCACTAACTACTACCTTGCCTAAAACACAATAAAAAATAAATGAATTCATAATTTTGTAAAAAATAATATAATCATTGTTCATCTGCTAGTTATGCAGATCATGGACTGGTAAAGTATTTCAAAGTGCTTTAATATTACATTTTTAGAAAAGCCTTAATTAGGATTTTAGTATGAAATTACAAAAAAATATTTATTTTTTTCCTTAAAATATATGCAAGATGTAAAATTCACAATGACTAGAAAAAAACATAAACAACAAAAACTTATGGTTAATTTAAACAGTATGTCTTAAATATTCTTGTTGGAAGTACCACATAGTTTCTGTCCATGTTAACTATTTCAAGTTGTCTTTCTAGTAGTTGCTTAGACCAATCTACATTACCCAGTGAATTGGTGCTTTAGGAATGTCAATAATACTTATTTCAATCCTTGATTATTGAGGACAAACTTTATGTAGGTCAAATATCTATTTTCTACCAATGCAATATATAAAAAAAATATTCTTTCTTACACATTCTCAGAGCTTGGAGTAGAGGCCACCAACTAGGCTCACAAATGTAGGTATAGTGCTACATGAAGAGTCAATTTTTGCTAATTAAGGGACCCAGTCACAGTGGATGAAGTTTGATAGTAATCCATGCTACACATTTGAAAATTAAAAAAAAAAAAACTCTTCCAACTCATTTCTCCATTTCTTCCATCATATATTAAACTAAAGTCAATAATTAGTAGTGGGGTTATTATAGGAAAAAATATAAGATATATTTTAATAGAAAATTTGTATAATGGATGTTGTTGGTGCCCTCTTCCTCCTCTCCATGCCTGTGGATCACTTCTGAGATCAGAGCTCTTCCACCTGCTCCCATGTGCTTCATAGCCAAGAGCATACACTTGTAAATCTCCTTATATGATGCCCTTGAGCACTGGAGCTGCCTATTGATGAACAACCAGAAATGCTTGGGGATTTTCATACTCATCTTCAACCTCCCAAAGTGGCTGTAGTCAATTGCTGACAGGTTTGGAATTATAAAACTCATTTCCTTTTTCCTCTAGGCAGGATAAACTGTGTGATGTTATCTATTCTTTGGAATTTCCTGATAGATTGAGTTGAATCTGGAATCTCATAAGAAATTACAACTTTGTTTAGCATCTTTCCTGAATCACAGTAATATAATGCTTAAATATTAAAAATATGGATAGCTTTATTTCTGCAAACTAAATCCATACTACATATTTAATGTAAATGGCTTTCCTGAAAAAAAATATTTAATTTAAACATCTTAGCAGTATTATTTTTAGGTTACTAGTGATTTAACAATGAACAACATATTTGTAAGTATTCCCATGTCCTGACTAATTCTTTAGAGCTTGCAGAATTTAGGATTATTATTATATCTTCAGACTTTTAGTCTTATCTTTTCTTCACATTACACCTCTTATGTACAAATAATATGTTTACTCAAAAGTCAGTAGGCAATATGGTTGTGCTGAAGAGATAAGGTTTAATTTAAAAAAAAATATACTTCTGGAAGAAAGTGTTCATTTTCACCCTCATTATTTTGGAAAAAAATATAAAAGCTCCTCTTGCTGTTTGCTTTCGTCTCTCTTTCAACTAGATTGGGCAGATTTATTTCTTGTTCTTTTGACATGAAATAACCACACTAGTCAGCATGTTCAGATGTTTTAAAAGTCTTATCAATTTAAGTTCAATTGCTTTAAACATCTGAAAACTGTGTATGCAGTTATATGGAAACCAGCAGAAACTTGAAAAATCAGTAGTCAGTAGTGAAAAGTTTTACACTGGGGAAAAAAAAAGAGATATTAACTTTTGATGATTGTTTTGAAAACCTGGCAAATAATCAAGAACAACTAGTAAAAGTGAAAAAAGCCTATAGCTTTCTCCAATCTATCATTTTAAATGTGACTACAATGTTTTTATCGTAACCTGTTTTTCATGTGGGACGTTGATTCCATGTACTAATGGTGAACTCTCATTACCTGAAATGCTGCTGAAATTAACTAAGATGTTAGACTGTTCGAAACCAGTACAGCATTGTGGTTCAAAATGTGTGCTCTAGACATTAATGCTTATTCTAACATAAAGGACTATGTGCAAGATACACAGCCCTTCTGTCTAGTGATAGAAAGTGATACTAGTCATTTCATAACTTTCATGAGAATTCATCATATTTAACAATATTATCTTTTCATTATAACAAGGAGGTCATTGGTGGGTATAGATATATAGTTAAGGAAATTCTAACCAATCACTTATACTCACATTTGCCTTTGCTCATTTACTTATGTCAAAATTGCTACTGATTGCATATTACACTTTATATACTCTTTAGGAATTGTGGACCCTATTTCTACACCTTCATGTGTTTAAGTCCTAGAAGAGAAAAAAATGTATAAAAAATAATTATGAATTTTGATTAATTATCTGAATTTTACTGAGTAAGAGAATAAGGAAAACAGGCTCATTTTAATTGGGGTGTTCAGTAAATATTTCTTAAGAAATATTTTTACTGTGTAATTTATATATTTTTATAAGCATGTACCTAGTGAAATTATTACTATAATCAACCTAATTAACATATCCATGGTACTACATATTTGTCTTTTTGTATGGGGGATAAGAAGCAGCTAAACTCAGAAGATTTCAGGAGATAAGACAATAGTGTTAACTATAATCTTCTCCAGAGTCCCTCATAACCACAGCATTACATCCTTTGATCTTTATCTCAACCTTTCCTATTTTGATTTTCTTTTTGCTTCTATTCAATTGGCTTTTAAATTTTTAACATATAAGGGACTATAAAACAGTATTTACTTCTTTGTGTGTGGCATATTTCACTTAGCATAGTGTCCTCTGGGACCATCCATGTTTTCATAAATAGCAGGTTTTTATTCTTTTTTAAGACTGTAGGCTGGGATGTAGCTCAGTGGGAACATTTACCTGACATGTGTGTGACCCTCACTGTGATCCTCAGCACTACACAAAGAAATGATTGAGTGATATCCCCTCGAATATACATATATCACAATATTTTTATCCATTCATCCACCTATGGATGCTTAAGATTTTTTTTCCATATCTTGGCTATTGTAAATGATGGTGCAGTAACCAGGAAAGTGTAGACATTCACTTAAGATATTAATTTCATCTATTTTGTATTTATACTCAGAAATGGGAATATAGTGTTTGGCATTTAAGTTTTAATTCAAAAAATAATAAAGACTCAAAGTACACTAAAGACAATGGGAACAAAGAAGAAGATGAGATTGTGCCAGATATGTGTGTCACATGGATAAGATGGCTGGTGATGAGCAGAAGACAAAAGACTTCAATAAACTGGGAAGTGCTCCTCTAATGCTTATACAAGATGTTTTCACAAAGATTACCTCATGAGCTTAGCAGCACCTCAGTAATATAGATATTATTCTGGTTTTACGGGTGTGGCTAATGAGGTCTACACAGGCAAAGGATTTCCTCAAGGTTTTGTGATTAACAATCACCAGAACCAGTATTTGAACTTCTCTAATTGTTTCAGTTTTTTCTCCTTTAGCTTGCTTCTTCTTTGAATTTTCTGACAATTTCAAGGAATCAAATCCTCAATGTCTAAATGCCACCAAAGGAGTACTTTCGACCCACTTTTAAGGAAAAAAGTACATTATTTGGTTCCCAAATGACGGAGTGCTCTGTTAGTAACTGTACAATATTTGGAAGAATAACATATGGATCATTTTTACTTAAACCTGGCACAGCCTTGTAAAGAAGTGAGACAGATTCCAGATAAAGAAGGATTCTCTTCCTTGGTCTACTTCCCAGCTCTTTATAGTCTTCTTTATTAACTTCCCCATCTCAGCTCATCACCCTTGGATAGCAAACGATGCCTAGTTCAGCAATTTTCATGAAATTATCGAAACTGAGGGTTGACATACACTTAGAAGGTTAAAAAAAAATCCAGTTTGCTATTTACAGATGGCCTGCTAAGATAAGCAATTCAACCATATTCACAAATTAAACTTAGATTGATGAATCTTCTGTATCTTTTTGATAATGTGCTCTATTTCTCTTTCATTGTAAGCAAGTCTTGATTTTCTTTCAATAACATTATTAGCAAACTCTATAGTTTTTCTTCTATTGCATATTTGCCTCCTTAAGAAAGACAACTTGTGGGGCTGGAGTTGTGGCTTGGCAGTAGAGAGCTCGCCTAGTACAAGCGAAGCACTGGGTTCAATTCTTAGCACCACTCAAAATAAAAATATTACCTGGGTATAATATTTATTGTGGAAAGTTTATTTTCTCTGATAGAGACTAAGAATGATTTACAGAGATTAAAATTTCTGGTCAATTCTTACATTCTGTAAGCATCTCTCTGATTTTTATAGTGTCCAACTACAACTAAAAAATATTTTAAAAATTTAAAGAAAAGCAAGACAACTTTCTTACTATATGAAACTAAATAATTTCATTTTGAATATAAACAATTTTTTCCAAAAAGTACAGCATTATTGTTTTGAATCATAAAAGGGTCCTATGTAATAATATGCTGGAAGGATTATAATATACTAATATTATGAAGTGGTTGTCACCTGTCCAAGAAATATCAATTAGTTTGCATGCCCTCCTTGGTTTCTATGGTAATTGTCTTATTTTGATCTTTTCTGGTTTTCACATTAGTTTTTTTTAATTAGTTTAATTTTAAGTTTATTGTTTGAGATGGTTTTTACAATATGTCAATCAAATTGAAAATGTAAATATGCATCATTTTCAACCAGATGAGATGACTATCAAGGTAGGTAAACTAATAAGAGAACCAAAATTTATAGTATTTAATACAACTATTCCATTTCTCATGAACAAAAGTTTATTAGAGAATTTATGTTTATTTAAGCCGGGTTTTAATATTTAAGTTTTGCTTATATTTGCATTAAAATAACTTCCCAGGCTATAATTCTGTAGTTGTGTTTTTCTTGTTAGTTTTTTTGCTTTTTTTTTGTGGTACTGGGAATTGAATCCAGTGGCACTGAGTGACATCTCTAGAGTTTTTTGTATTTTTTTAAGACAGGACTTCACTAAATTGCTGAAGCTAGCATGGAACTTGCAATCCACCTGCCTCAGCCTCCTAAGATGGTGGAATTACAGACTTATGCCAGGCTCTTCAATTATTTATTTATTTTCAGTGTTGGGGGTTGAACTCAGGGCCTTGCACTTGCTATGGAAATGCTGAGTTACACCCTCAGTTCTGATGTGTGTATTTGCAATTAAAAGGTGGCATTTTTCCTTTGCTTCTATTCATAACTGTTGATGTCTTCAAGGAACTATCACACCCCTTTCATATAGGTGGATTATAAGAAACAGATTAATTTAGAAGCAATTCTTTACTTATCTGTCTCTCATTTAGCAACAGTCTCATTTAAAAAGTCCCACAGCTGATGAGAGAATCTGATAATGCCATCAAGAATCTAAAATATAATTTAAATTTTGAAAAAAAAGAAGCATGTCCTTTATGAACTACTAAGTTAAACTGATTTACTATGGACTGGGTTTTTTTATGCAAAGATCAAAGTGGCCATAGCCAACCGAAAGAAGAGTAAAGAAGTACTATTCAGCAAACCCAGACAATAACGATTTAGAGAACTAAAGAGCAATAGAGAGAAAAAGTCTCAAGCAGCTCAAGAAGGTATGTTTTTTATCTCATTAGAGACTTCAACCTAACAGGCCTGTGTGTGTGTGTGTGTGTGTGTGTGCACGCATGTGTGGGTGTGTGTGTGTGAGTATGAATTTCTTTCAAAAATAGCCTCCTTTGCGTGAAACTGGTTTTCATGAGTAGTTGTCAAATATGACATTTTCTGCCATTTTGCAAAAGCAGAAATTGCCCACTAGGGATGAAGGGATGCAAGTGTTTGGTAAGTTAAAGCTCAGAAATTGGTGTTTTGAGAATTAGCCCTTCAAAACCTATCTTGTGAGATTAAGTTTGAGGATGTCTGAAAACTTCTCATGAAATAGGAAGATAAAAATGTGCCTAACATCCTTTCCTCTATCTTAGGTGACACACATATTTAAGTAGCTTCTTTCATTTATTTCTAGGAAGTGGGTCATCTAATAAATTACATAGATACTCTATCTTCCTGAAGCAGTAAACAGTCTACTCTCATCACCTTTGCTTATCTTGCTGAAAAGAGATTACTTTTCTTAATTTACAACACACAATTTCTAGCTTGTTAATTTTTTGTTATTATTTAACACATTCTTCAAAATACTGATCTGTATTTATGAACTATAATTTCAGAATTTCAATATCAAAACATGCTATCAAAGTCTTGTGTTAATAACAGTGTAGGTAAGTTTTTTTGAGTGTTTATAAAATAATGTCATTATAAAATATGTAATTATGACTAAACAATATTTAAGAATTATCATTTCTATAAGGAAAGATAAAAGAGAAACATTGGACAATGGGTTAAGTATTATATAACAAAATATTACTAAAGATAACATTTACATATAATTCAAAGCAAAATAATGAGCTAGAAAATTCATGTATTCTATGATTTTCAAGTCATTGAAAAAATGAAATGTTTAGGAAAATGTTATTTTTAAATGCTAAATATTTGATATTATTTGCAATGAAATAGTAGAAATGTGACTTTCATGTCTTTTTATACATTATGGTAATTTCAAATTACTCTAGTGGCCAATATGTTGAAAATCAATCAGAGTCAAAAGAAATTTCCAAAAATGGAAAAGAACAAGTAAAAATCCAAACTACCAGCTGGAGTGGTGGCACATGCCTATAATCCCAGTGGCTAGAGAGCTGAGGGAGGATGATCACAAGTTTGAGGCCAGTCTGGATAATTTAGCAAGACCCTATCTTAAAATTTAAAAAGAAAAGTGCTATAGATATAGCATAGTGGTAGAGCACCACTGGGTTCAATCCCTGTAAAAATATAAACAAATAAATAAATAAATCCCAAATACCTCATTGTTTTCTTTGCCTTAACATTTTCTCATTCAGATTTAGAGCTTAAACTGTTATCTGTAGGCTAATGAATTTCAAGTGGCATTTGCTCTCTTAATTTCAGACCTGTGAATTCAACCACCAATGATCTTGAGTGTACAGTCTCCAAAACCATAGGAAAGAAATTTCTCTTGCTTATGATGTTTATTAACCATCCAATCTATAGTATTTTTGTTATTGCAAGAAAAATTAAAAAAAAAAAAACAATATTGGGTTAAACTAACTAAAATTCTAAACTAGACAAACCAAAATTTCTTTCAGGACACATGGCCTTCCTGTTCCAATAACAAACTACGCCTGCTCCTTCAGGGCTTGTCACCCTTTCCTCTGCCTAGACATTTCTCCCCCGCCCCACCCCCCCCCCGCCCCCACCCCCCCCCCCCCCCCCCCCCCCCCGCCATGTGGCAGTAGATGTTGTACAACAATTTAGGGAGACTATACTACTGAGTTAGCCAGTCAAACGTTAACGTAGGTGTTGCTGTGAACATATTTAGTAAATATGGCTCAAACTTACAATCAGCTCACTTTAAACAATATTCTTTTGGGGTCTCATTCTGTCAGATGAAAAGCTGGAGACCAGAGCTAAGGCTTCGCAGAAGAACAAATTCTGACGCGGGTAGCAGTTTCAACTCTTAACCAAGAGCTCTAGGTTGCCTTGTACGATGGCCTGCTCTACCATTTTAGATCTTTGTAGCCAGAACCCCAGTCATGTAAACCAATGTCTTACAATGACTATCTTAACATATATCTCCTGCTGGTTGATTTATCTTTTACTTCTCTGTTTGAACACAGACTTAGTCATACACTATTCAGCAAGTATCCCTACTTTCAAGTTTTACTCAAAACACACCCTTTATTAAGGTCTTGGTCACTTTTTATTATAGTGAAGCTCTCCGTTTCCTGTATTATTATTGTCAATTTTGATCATAAAATACCATCTACCATAATAAATAAAATACCATCTACCATAATAAATATCTCGTTTTTTTCCTGGTGCCTGATTCCTTCATTAGAATGTATAGTCTGTGGAGTAGAGATTTGTATATATGATTTCTTCTCCTAACATTTCTGAAACCTGCAATGAAGTGAACACATATTTCCTTAATAAATAGTCTATGACATAGAAATCAGGACAATGAATTGATCCCTGAAATTAAGCCCGTTTTCTCATGTTAATTTATTGATTTGCTTTCAGTCGAGAAGTACCATCATTTTTTGTATTTTGTCTAATATATGCTTAGTGATATTACCAATAGCTATAATTGTTCAGTTTCGCGTGTGAGGTAGTATCAGGGCAATTCAAGTAGGTGGCAGAAGCCAGACTGTGGCTTAGCCTTAGAGCTATGAGGTCTTGGACAAGTCAATGAACTTCCTGAAGACTGTTTCTCTGTTGTGAATACTTATTAAAGTTGTTACAATGAGTACATAAAAATGCATGGGAAATCTTATGGAATTTAAAGCATTGTTAAAAAGATACAAAGTTTGGATATGTTTATAAATATTTCGTTCAATAATTAATTTCATAGTATAAATCATAGTGTAATAGTTCATAATATGATACATACAGTCTTTAAAACTTGCAGTAATAAATATCTGTGATGAATAAAAATAGATTTAGTACATACTTGTAATAAGATTGGTAGTAGAAAATACTTTAATGCAGTCTCTGAGGTTATTTTTAAGAAGCTTTCTATTTTAAAGGTAATAAAATTTTGACACTAATGTCATTTGTGATCTGATAAAATGTTTTCTATAAATTATAGGTTGAGGAGATTTACCCACAGGTGCTACATTGAAGTACTGGAGACAATGGTAACTCAGTGACTTCATCTTATGTGAAAATGCTTTCTTTGTCCTTATCTCATGAGACTCATAAAATTATTTCAAATCAACTTTGGTTCACTATCAGATATTATTTCAACCATTACCCTGGAAATTATTTCTCTTCTCTTCTCTTCTCCCCCGCAACCCCACACATTCCCAAGTCACAATTTTATGTGTGTGATCATAGCACTTGCTGTGGTCCAGGAAAAAAATTCCAAGCTTAGATTCAGCTTAATGTCAGAATTTATAAATACATCTCACAACTCTATAATGGCTAAAGATTATTTTGCAAGCACAAGTAGTTGGTATGATTCCTGTAACTCTACTTTGAAAAAAAATCAAAAGTGATTTTGACTTTCTAATTGAAGACTAATATTCTACAATATCTTTATGTAGACAGAGGTTCTAAATCATGGGTAAAGTTTTATAAACACAAATTTATTTGGATTTTGAAGTAAATATTGCATTTTCTAAGTACACATAGAAAATGATGTTAATTTATTGCAACTATTTCAAAATACTCAGTTCTAATTCATAATACTTCCCAAATTTGTTGCCAAAATGTAAATCCCACAATCCCAAATAGTGTACAATAACAAAAGTATATACCTCTTCATGAGATCTGATATCATTGATATGTTTTATTTTCATAGAGAAATGCTTTCTGAAACAATTTTATTAGAGTTCCATAAGATAACTGCAGTTTTATTGTGTGATGTTGAGTATATTATGTTCTTAATTACTTTAAATAAATGTATTATGAGGAGCATATTTTATCCTTCTTTTAAAAGTTGCAATGATCTCCTTGATACCACAACCTCCCCCGCTCAATAAATCTACATAAGTGATAGATTGAAATCTAAATTGTCAGAACTAAGACATATAGTAGATTGCATTTACAAATAGGCAATATTACTTGTTCTGAAAGGAAAATAGAATGGCAATATGTGGACAAGCCTTCTCAAGTTCTTGTCATCTCTCACAACATGGCAACCTATAGAATATATGGAAGTCCATGAGTAGTCTATATCAGTAACAAAGATACAGTAATGCCATCTTTAGTCTTGAAACCTAAACCTGGTGGAAAGATTTGATCAGACATTAATGTATTTTTAAGTCATCTCCTTTCTGCTATCTAGTAATCTTTGTGCCAGTAGTAGGTGTGACGGTTAAGACATGATCTTCATCTTCATAGCTCCATATAAAGAATGGCATTGAGTAGCACCTGAACTTAACCTAACTAGTTTACAATAGTTTTCAATACTAGTCATATTTTTTTTAACCTTGTGTCATTGATTGGTTGTTTGCAATTCTATTTTTCCTTTTTGATACTGGGTATCCAGCCTTGTGCATGCTAAACTCATCCCTGGACTATACACTCTGGCCTATTTTCCCAATTTTGAAGAGAGCCCTAAAAAAATAAATATATGTTTTAAATTTCTGAATCATAGCATGATTCATATAAACTATGTATATACATTAAAATATGGTTTTCATTTTATTTTAAAGCATATCATAGCTCTTTAAGCATATGTTCTGCCAAAAGAAGGCCAAGTTCCTCAGAGTTATCAGTCCCTTCAAAGGCCAGGCTATAAAGATAATAGTGACATAAAAATCACAGGTGTCATAGAAAGTTTAGTGTGCTCAAATTTACTATCAGGAACTCTAAAGCAGAAATTTAACTCCTCTTTCTGAGTTATGAGCACAGAGCTAAACATATACTTTCCAGATAAAGAACAAATGTTGTTTTAAACTGACTGTAAAGGCTTTTCATGACACTGTAGCCTACTGGTGAAAAACTCTTGAGTTGCTGCTTCCAGGGGAAAAGAAAGAGGGTTAGCCATTGTACAATGGGAAATCCATTCTTATTCACACTCTGAGGAGAAAATTCATTCTTACATTCAAAGGAATTTTAAAATGACAGTCCCATCACCAGAGTAAGCTGGCTCGGGTGATAACACAGATTCAGAGTCCTTGGGTGAGATAAAGAGAATTGCTGCGTTAAGTGGCATGTACATTGAAACATACTGCAAACAGGAAGAGTCCTCAAAGAAACCAAGTGATAAATACATCGGAAAAAGGAAAAAAAAATTCAAAGCACATAAATTAGAGGCAGAATCAAAAGGACCTCAATTGGAATAAAATGTCATGCCCTTTTCTTCCATGGTGTACCTTTAAAAGAGCCACATAGCATGGGTCAAATCCAGACTCTGACACTTGTTGGCTGTTCAAGCCAGATTTCCATAGGGAGTCAGAAAGCTCTCTCAACAGGTTTAACTGAAGGAAATTTGAAGAAATAATTTTTTTTTTCAGAGTTGTAGGCAAAGTTAGAAAAGCACTTGATGATGAGCACACATTGGAAGCAGTTATCACATTATATCTGAAGGAGAAAGTGCAGGGCCCAATATTAGATGTAGCCATAAGGCTGGATATGTGAACAAAGAACCACCCAAGAGGAGTAAGGTTTTAGAAAGACACAACCACTGCTAGACTGACTACCCAGCAGGAAAGATTGTGGGAATGCTAAAGCATACCTGGGGCTCTTACCTCCACATCTCTTCCCAGTGACACCCACGAGTCAAATTGTAGCCCATGGAGTTTCCTCCTGTGCAAGAGAGAACAAAAATGGGGATGGATGGGTGACTTCTGTTGGAAAGTGAAGCATACAACTACTAAAATCAAGGAAGAATTGTATATTATATAATATTAATATAATATAAAAATATGTAAAACATACATTTGCAATTTTTGGCGGGGGGGGGGGGAGGTGATGGATAATCAAATTCAGGGCCTCATGCATAGTTGGAAAGCTACCACAGTGCCACACCTCCTGCCCATAATACATGTATTTGAGTACTTGAATTCTTAATTAAAACCTATTTAAGCCGGGTTCAGTGGCACATGCTTGTAATCCCAGCAACTCAGGAGGCTGAGGTAGGAAGATCACAAGTTCAAAACTAGCCTCAGCAATGTCAGGGCACTAAGCAACTCCGCAAGACCCTGTCAGTAATAAAATATAAAAAAGGGCTGGGGATGTGGCTCGGTGGTTATGTGCTCCTGGGTTTAGTCCTTGATACTAAAACAAACAAAAAAAATATTTTAAAAGAAAATTACATAGCACAAATATACATTGGAGAAAAGATAGCCTCTTCAACAAATCATGTTGGGAAAACTGGAAATCCATATGTAGCAGAATGAAATTGAACCCGTATCTCTCACCTGCATAAAACTCAACTCAAAGTGGATCAAAGACCTAGACTCTAGGCCAGAAATCCTGCATTGACTAGAAGAAAATATACTCCCAACATTCTATCATTTCAGCTGAGAAAGTGACTTCCTCAGCAAGACTCTTAAAGTGCAAGAAATAAAATTAAGAATCAATAAATGGGATGGTATCAAACTAAAAAGCATCTTTAAACAAAAAGAAAAAAATCAAGGGCAAAAATAGAGAGCTTAAAAATGGAAGAAAATCTTTGCTACTTGCTCCTCAGATTCAGCATTAATCTTCAAGAACTCAAAAAACTGAATATCAAGAAAACAAAAAACCTAATTAATAAATGGTCAAAGGAATTGAAAAGATGCTTCACAGTGAAGAAATAAGAATGGTCAACAAATATATGAAAAAAATGTTCAACATTGCTTGCAATTAGAGAAATGCAAATTAAAACTCATCTCATCCCAGTCAGAATGGCAACAATCAACATTACAAGTAATAAATGTTGGTGATGATGTGGGGCAAAAGGTACACTCATAACTTATTGGTGGGACTGCAAGTTGGTACAACCACTCTGGACAGCAGTGTAGAAATTCCTGAGAAAACTTGGACTGGACCCACTATTTGACCCAGTTTTCCCACTTTTCAAAGTCCCAAAGGACTTAAGAACAGCACACTACAGTGACTCAGCCACATCAATGTGTACAGCAGCTCAATTCACAATGTCTAAGCCATGGAACCAACCTAGGTGCCCTTCAATAGATGAATGGATAAATAATATGTGATATATATTCAAAATGGAATATTACTCAGCCATAAAAATGATGACTTAATGGCATTTGCCAATAAATGGATGGGTTTGGAGACTATTATTCTAAGTGAAATAAGCCTATCCCCCCCAAAACCAAAGGTTGAATATTCTTTCTGATATGTGGATGCTAACACACAATAAGGTGGGGAGGGGAAGAATAAAAGCTCAGTAAATTAGACAAAGGGGAATGAAGGGAAGGGAGATGGGACAGGAAATAAGAAATAGGAAAGATAGTAGAATGAATCAGACTTATCTTTTGTATGTACATATAAATATACTACAGTGAATCTCCACATCATGTTCAACCAGAACCCTGGGATCCTAATTATAATAAGATGGAATTCATGTTTCTATATGTAAAATTATATTCTACTGTCATGTGTAATTAAAAAAATGTTATGGAGTTAAAATTTGAAAAAATACAAGTTTCACAAAAATATAGCATTTATTTTAAATGTTACAAATTGCTTTAATGTTACAAATTGCTTATGGAGTTTTATGTTAATTACATAAAAACTGGTATGAGGTCAATAAGCACCAAATTCAGTACAATTCTTGCCTATGGGAAGAAGGAAGATACAGTCAATATTAGATCTGGGAGAGGATATCTGGGAAACTTTGATATGGTTTAAAATATATATTTGAAAGCACGCATGGTAAAATGTTAGCATCTTTAAAACTGAATGGATGGTGACTCCCTGGGTTTTTGTTGTCACTAAATATTCTGTGAGTTGTGAATAAAGTAATGTCTTTCAGAGAAAGAGAAAAAGAGAAGAAAAGGAAAGAAAAGAAAATTACAATGCTAGAGTTTTTTTTTTTTTTTTTGAAGAATTCTACCAAACATTTAAGGAAGAAATCATTCCAATTGTATACAACCTCTTTCTAGAAAATAGATATGGATGGACAACCCTCCAAATTGTTCATGGATTTAGCATTCTCCTAATACCCAAATCAGATAAATACATTATGGAAGAATACTACCAATTGAAATCCATTATGAATACAGATACAAAAATCTTCACCAAAGTGTTAGCAAATCAAATCCTATAATATAAAAATGAGAATCACCCTTAAACACATAGGACCATCTCTAAAGTTGAAGGCTTATGCAACATTTGAAAATTAATCAACATAATTCATTATTTTAACATGCTGATATATAATAATTTAAATAAGTGTAGAAAATAGCATTTAAAAAAATTCAATATATGTTCATAATAAACAGTAAACTAAGAATAAAGAAAACTTTCTTACATTGGTAAATAACTACCTACACACTACATCTGACATCACGCCTGCAGGTGAAGAATTGAATGCTTTCCCCAGAAGATTGAGAACAGTGAAAGCAAAGATACACTCTCACATTATTTCTCTTAGCATAGCACTAGGAGTTCTAGCAAGCATGACCACGAAAGAAAATGAGAGGTGTTTATATTAGAAAAGAAAATTTAAAAATACTTTTATTCATAGATGGAGTGATTGTTTCCATAGAAAACCCTAAGAAACCTATAAAAGTGTTCTTAGAACTAATAAATGAATTTAGTAGGATTATAGGACACAGTCACTATATAACATTTATATTCCTATATGATAACAATGAATGTTAGCATTCAAATTTTAAAAATATGCTTTCCAATAGCACCAAAAATTAAATATTTGATGATAAATATACCAGATTTTTCTTTTCCTTTTTCCCCTTTCTCTCTGCAGAAAATATATTTTTTATATCTACTTAACTATATTTCTATAGTCTGCCTGGTATAGCTGATGAATAACTATTATGTATAGCAACCCTCTAAATACAGTTACACCTTAGTATTAAAAATACAAACTCATGGGTCATTTATTTTTTAAGAACTCTAGTTAATTTCATAACAAGTCCTTATAAGGTGAAAACTGCAAACTATGGAGTAAATGAAAAAGGTATTTTCAAAGGAACACAATAGGCTACCAGACAGTTTTTCTTGCTGTCTTTGCACATATGGATTCTCATTTATTTCATCAGACTTGGTTTTTCCCATGGAGAAAAATAAAATCAGGATGGGGAATTTTTCCACGATGTTTGTAAAGCACAGCCATTTAAGACCTGCTGAAAAAAAAAAGAAAGAAAAAGAAAAGAAAAAAAATTGATTCTGTGTAGACAGAGTTCAATTCTGAGCAACTGTTCATTTTGACCAATATCAACTGTCAGGCTTTTATTGTCTCTCTTTTTACACATTTCTTCGCAACATTGTCAAATAGAGCACACTGGGGTTTTTTTGGATTCCTGATAGACTTCTGTTGAGAACAATGAAAAGGCTACTTCTAGAAGAGGAAATACAGGGAAAATGTTAGCTGCAGACTCAAAATGTGGATTGCATTTTCTATATTGTAAATATAAAGTAAAACAGATTAAAATGTGTATAAACATCAGAGAATAATTACTCAACAAGCATCTACACATAGTTATAGATGGATTGTGAAGACATTAATCATAAGGAATTCAAAACGAGAGGACAGATGTATAAATTATCTAAACAGAAATTAGGTTTAAAAATGCACTTAGCAATATATACTACTTCAAAGATTTGATTTGAACCCTAAGAATTCTTAAGTTCAGATCCAGATGAAAAATATAATGTAAAAAGTACAGGTAAGGAGCCATGCACAGTGGCCTATGTCTGGAATCCCAGCAGCTCGGGAGGCAGAGACTTGGGAGGAGGATGTAAGTACAAAGCCAGCCTCAGCAATGGTGAGGTGCTAAGCAGCTCTGTAAGACCATCTCTAAACAAAATACAAAATAGGGCTGGGGATGTGACTCAGTGGTGGAGTGCCCCTGAGTTCAATTCCCTTTACCAAAAACCAAAACAACAACAACAAAAAAAAAAACACCCTCAAACAGGTAAGAAATAAGGGGCAGCAGAAGAAGAATTGTACAGAAAATAAGTAGAATGAGGAAGCAAGAATAAAAAAAAAATCTCAAGTGGAGATAATCTAAAAAAAAAAAGGCAAGGGGAAATTCCAAATGAGGTGAAAGGAAGCATACCATAATGTAGACAAAATTAATTAATCTATATAGAAAATACATTTCAAATAGCATGTTAATAAAGGGCATGTCTGTGTAGATATATTATTTTTGTCACATAACATTTTATTCATAAAAGGATTAAAACATAATTATCCTTTTTTTTTTTTCCTATTCGAGGAGTTAAACCCAGGTCCTCCCACATGATACAGAAGTGCTCTATCACTGAGGTATTTTCTCAGCTCTGAAATTTATAATTATCTCAATAATTATTTTTATATTTATTAGTTATAATTAATCATTACTTAATCATTATTTTTATTAATTATTTTAAATTACAAAACCAATAATGCTGAACAAAAAGCATTTATGGAAACAAAAACTACACTGTAATAGTACATTGTTAGAGAAAAGTGGAAAAAGTGTTTCATAACTAAATGAATAGAAACAGACTTTAAAAAAAGGATTTCTCTTCTATGACCACCACCACAAAAATAAAAGTTAGAAACAATAACAGAACTCATGTATTTTCTTCCTTTCTTGTTCAAAAAATGAAGCTGTCTTCTTTCTGCTTAATCTGGGGTTCCTCCTGGTAAATTGGACATAAGTCTCTCCTATCTTGCTTGTTCTTCCCTTCCTTGAGTTTCAGGAGAAGTGGCTAGAGTGGTCACATACAGATTCAACCACACCTAGAGATGGTATCATTTGAGCAATCCTTTCTAAGAAACAGAAGACAAATTTAGGAATAAAAATCTATAAATAAGTACAAAAGTGAGCACTGTTATTGAATAAGAAAATGTACAATAAATATTAAAAAGTAAACATTGATAAATATCAGAAACAAACAATTTGGTAAAACAACATTATTTGTTAACTCAAAAGTCCAGCCTACCTGCATCATGTACCCTCCATACATATAATTTTGGTGAAAATTTCTTACATCACTCCACTACATGACACTAGTTTTATGAAAATATTATAGCAAATCAGTCCAATCTTACTTTCCGGTGTTATATTTTGGTTTTAATAGTTCAGAAATATTTCTTTTGGTTTAACTCTACTGAATTGATATTATTTAAATTTAAAGTCTGGTTGTCAAATTTGTTAAATCTTCTATACATTCATCTTATATGAACTATGACAATGTTAGTACTGCTCAAAAACAAAGTACTGTGCCATCAAACACAAAAAGTTTGCATGATTTATATTTTACACAATTCCTGTATCATTCTATGTGCTGTATAAATTAGATGCCAAAGCATGGTCAAATGTGTGAGGTATTTATTTTGAAATGTCTATAGGAGAAAATAGGGAAGGATTCAGTATCAGACAACATGTAGATTTCCTCCCACGTGAAGGTAAGAAGAAAGGACATAGTAAGGGTGGATACAAGCCTTTAAGACTATATTGTAGTTTTTAGGAAAGTTCTGTAAGATTAGGGAGTGTTCAAGCCAATTTCCTTGTCAGAGAGTCCTGCATCTTCCAGGAATTCTCCTGCCTTTCTGTCCCAGCCCCACACAATCATTGACTAAACACGGCCTGGGACACATGAGACCTTTAACTCCAAAGCCGAGATGGATTTCAAAGAACAGCTTCTGAGTCCTTCAGTCAATTTTGCTTACTCTGGTTAGAAACCTGCAGTGTGTTTTCACAGCCACCACAATTTCCATCAATAAAAGGAAAACAGGCACATGTTTCATGTGTCCTTTATTCTGTCCTTCTCTGTCCCTCTCTTTCTCCAGGCCCCTGCCCTGTATGCTACCTCTGAAATCAAAGAGTTTCTGTTTTACAATATATTAATTGGAAACCAAATAATAGTTAATAGAAATATTCCTAGAAGCAAATACTACTAAATCACATTTTGGAATAGTAGTAACTTTTAAATACATAATTACATGTGAAAGAGATGGATAAGAACAAATTATATTCCCTTACCCAAATTAAATGTAAACTAACCTTTCTATTGGCAACTTCCCCAAAAGTCTCAAGATCAATTCAATGTGACAGAAAGAAAAACGAGTGGAAAGGTAAAACTCACTGAGATTCAAATATCTTACCAATGTAAATTTTATAAAAACATGTGAACTCTTTGCTAAGATCCCTCAATAGGTATTGAAAATTAAGAGGCCTGAAGACGAAACTTTATTAAATTAATAGTTAATCCATGCCTGGAATTTGTTACATGTCTAAATTCTCTCTTAATTTTAATACTGAAAGAATAAAATATAGGAACCAAAGATACCCAGGCAAACAGGGAGAAACCACTCAACCATTTCCACTTGGGAAATGACTTGAGATTCCCCATCACGTGTCTTCTGTTTAAATGAAAAGAACCAACTATGATGTAACTTAGACAATTGTTGGAAGGACAAAATGATAAGCTATCATGAGGGAAGACAATGAGTTGTAATTGTGTGTGTGTGTGTGTGTGTGTAGTAGTAGTAGTAGTAGTAGTAGTAGTAGTAGAATGCATAGTTTTTTCAAAGCTTCTGAAAAATGCAATAGGAATATAATCTTTTAAATTATTTATTTTTAAGCAAGTACTTTAAAATATTTGTATGAATTCCTTGATATTTCCCTAAAATGTTCATAGGTCAGTATCTATATTACTTGTGTTGTTTTGACCTAATCTACTATATTCTACACATATGAAATATTGAAGAAATGGGAAAGCTGTGATAGGAACACAACTATTGAAAGACTAAAAAGTAAAATTTAAAAGAAAATATGTGTCATTTGATGATAAAATATTTTAAAATGTATAAATAATTAAAGATCACATTAAAATAAAGTACTTCTGTGGTCAACAGAAATTACATTGAACAAAACTGGATCAATTGGCAGAATTGTATTAAAATTGAATTTAGCAATATTCTGAGCCAAACACTCCCTTCATGCATCAAATATCCACTATTTTTTTCATGTTGATACAAACCTTGAGCTCAGAACAACTTTTGCAATATAAGGGTTATCAGCTGTTATAGTAGTTTTAAGACTACTTTAGGGGAATCTAGAGTAAACCCTCAATAGTAACTGTTAAGGTGATATAAAACCATCTTCCTTTGAAAGTTTAAATAAACTCCCTCTTGGAGAAAGAAAAGTAAGGTGGCTGACCTTGTATGGCCTCTTCTAACCTCAGGAAAGTACAAGATAGAGGAAGAAAACAGTACAGAATTTTGAGCACAAATTCAGGATCTTCACTTCTATTAGATATTTCTATGGATAGAGTTCAAAGTTCAGAAATAAGTTGTATATTTAAAGAAGTCCATCTAACAAAATAAGGTATTTTTAAAGGATTAAACCTATGTAAAGAAAGTAGAGATGTCTCCATTTTTAATGAACAATAAGAACAATGCTGCATATATCTGTGTCTTATCATTGTCCCTTCTAATATAAGCTAATTGGATGGTTGGCTATTTTTCTAAATAATAATTCATGTTAAGATACTTTTTTCTGAAAATATCGTGAAACAATTAATACGTACAGCAAATTAAATTGCATAGCCTCTATGAATATTTGGTTATAGAAACTAAGGTTTACATTTCCATGAGGTAGATTTTTATTCCAGGAACAATATGCTGATAAGATTGAAAGATCCATAGAGTATCCAGTGCGTTGTTTACTCATTTTATTCCCAGGGTAATATTTGAAACACTGTTCAATGTACTCAAAACCATAATGGAAGACAGTTCATCTAGGGGACAAAGGATGAGCAAGAGTGATGTATTACTTTATCAAGCTCTGTAAATGCCATTTTGATGGATTAACAAAACCATTGACTACATTAAATAATCAAAACTCTGAAGTATTAAAGTGCAGGATTGCCAATACATGTAAATATTTGAAAATTACAGCATACTCATGAGACATTTTGAGTTCCACTCTAGTCAAGGCACATTTCTGTGGATATGCAATTATGTCAGGCTCTTCCAGAGCAAGCAAATGCCTTGGACTAATTGTAATAATGAAATGTTGAGAAACTTTACATAAGATTTCTTAATATAAAATTATAACAATAGGTTGCTAAATTTATAGTCATACTTAAATATATAGGCGGGTATAGAAGTAGATTCTTAGTTACATGCATGTGCATGTATAGATATAGATACACACATGTTGTAAGTAATTTCTGGTTTAACATGAATAATGTCTGCCAATTTCAATTTTACTTCTTGTATTAAGGTATTTCAACTTTAAAAGCATTTAATCATACCATATATATTTATAAGCAAAAACAAAACTCATTTTCTTATTTCAGTGTAGAAGTAGTTCAAAATCCATGCAGCCATCATCAACATGAATGTATTTGGTTACTGCTGAATAATGATACCTCCTGGGCTCAGAATTTATTTATTTTTTCTAAGCATCTTTTTTCTCATTATTTTTACAGGAGATATGCACTGGGACTTAAAGTTGGTTCTCAAAACATGGACTAAACAAAAGAAAGTGTATGGCATATCCCGTTTTATGCATTTTATTAAAACAATCCAAAGAGCATCTTTCTCAGCATCTATCCATTACACTCATACCATGCACACCCCAACATGTGCAACCTGCATCCCCTCAAGTATTACTCCACTCGGTTATTTCATCAGAAGGGATTGTTTATTTTCCATTGGCTAAACTATTTTTTCTTACCTAGAAAGGAAGACTGGAAATATTTTTAAAAATGCATTATTTCTCAGAAAGATCATTCTGACCAATACAAGCTTGTCTTTTTATCACTGCAATTTTGTACCATTTTATATTTACTTCATAAGCAATGAAAACTGGTATGGTGTATGCTTTCTTTTTCAACATAGATGAGAAGAGATGAAATTATATTCCTTAAATAAAATTCCCAACACATAGAGTAAAACTGGCTATCCCTCTCCTTAGCTGAACTGAGGTTACATAATCACAAGAAAACTTTACCACATGTCTTCTCCAATGGAGAATTAGTCAAGTCTATTACCTTGGCAAAGAAAGTCTCAGAAGAGGAATGTGCAAAGTGAAGACCAAAATGTTCTGCTGAAACTGAGAGGAATGTCAATGAAATAAATTTGCTCTGAATGCTTTCAGGCCAAATATACAGTGGTTCCAATAGATGCAAAAATATTTAGAAAGTATTTTCAGTGTGAAGTTGGAAAATTCATATCTTGGCTTCAAATAAGTGCTGACTTTACAAAATTAAAAATAAAAAAAGAGGAAAGAAACACAACAAAAGAACTTTCTGGTATTTTCTATCCAAATCCAAACATTGCATATGCCCGAATCCTTTGGCTTAAAGCAAATGTTTGTTTGGTGAGTTTTCATAGTAAGTTGTAGAATTTCCATATGTTTTAAAAGTTTCTAATATACAGTAAGATAACTAAGACATAAGGATAAAGTTCTACATAAATATAGTAACAAATAATTAGTAGAGTAACTAACTTCCACTTAGAAGCACAGGAGCTATCTAACAACCTTGATGTGTGTGAAGAATCCACACATTTTAATAATAGTGTAAGTCTAAATTAAATGGGATTTTCTTTATAGATTCACATTCAGAATTGAACTAATTGTCCATTAATCCTTTAGAACAATAACAGAGACATGGCAAGCATTCAATAGATATTACCTATTATTGAATTTGTTGTTATTCCAGTTTTGAACTATGTCTACTCATCATTCTTCTTCTTTTGGAAGAAGACAACTTTTTGGAATACATCTTTCTGTGTATCTAAACCTACTACAATTTATTCATGGAAGCTAAAATCATTTATTTATTCATCTCTTTGCTACTTTCTTCTTCATTCAAATTATTGATCACTTACTTTGTGGATGGCACTTTTCTGAGGTAATAAGAACATTAATGTAAATATGAGAGTAGAGTAGAGTGCTTGCCTGGCATGTATGAGGTGCTGGGTACAGTCCTTGGGTACCACATAAAAATAAATACATAAAATAAAAGTATTTTGTTCATCTATAACTAAAAATATTAAGTAATTTTTGCATTAAATCATTTATGATAGAATGTAGAACACATAAAAATATGTTTTCATAATATGAGACATAGTTTATTATCTATGCTTTTTCAATCAAGTTTTCCTCCTAATAGTAATTTCTACATTATATTGTGTAATGGAAAATTTTTTTAATCTTCCAATTCTTAATCCTTCTTTGTCTTTCAAACACACATCCATATAACTGGAAAAGAAACAAATAAAATACTATCACCCCTTAGATGACATCATATACATTAGATGCTCTATATGACTATTTTAATTGCTTTGATTTGGATGAATAATCACTAGAGCTTTCTCTTTCTTCCAATGCCTTGTGAAACTGATTCACAAATAAAACATAGTTTCAAATTAATAAGCACAAATTTAGATAATCTTTCAAGAGATTGATGAAAATATAAGTAAGAGCATAATTGGAAACTACTGTTCATTAAACTATTAACTTTTTGTTGCTGAACATTTCCTCATAAGAGTTGAGTTTGACTTACCTGGTTATGCTCAACACTGATCCCCCCCCCCCCCCGCATTATGTATTAGAGCACTCTCTGAATTATGAAAGACATGACTGTCAGTGGTCCTTGTTTAATAACCAATAATTGAGCTTCACATATTAATCATTCCTTATACAATTATACCACAGGATCAATAGAATGTAGTGAACCCTATCCAGTTAGTGAAACAGTTATAAATTATCCATGTCTGAAATTGAACTATCTTAATTAAGCTACTAAGATCATTTTATAAAATAAATTATTAGATAAAGATAATATATATTTTAAAAAATGAATGACCTCTATAATAAGATCTAACACGGATATGTTCTCAGGGCCTTAAAAAAATAGGGAATTTTCAAATGTCATTTGAAGTGCCTCAGTTTATATCTATCACATAAATATATATTAAACTTCTTATTTAATATTTTATTAAGCATATTAATACATATTTCTATTCCACTTTACCAGATTTTAGAGTAAACTTATAGAAGGTAAGACTTTTATTTTTCCTATTTATATCCTATATACCTACAATATATCATCCAGATAATATTAAAGAAAGTGGAAAGAATAACTGTAAGATCTGTATTAAATACAGTAAACAGTAATGTGATTATGCATTATTTGATATTATATGAAAGTTTTTAAAATAAGATTTTTTTTTTAGTGTTTAGATTCATGTATTATTTATTTAAGTACATAAAGTATAATTGACCGCATTTTAGAAATCCATGCCTTGTAGGTCTTTGTCTGGGCCTGAAGACAAAAATTTGTTTATCTGAACACATGTCTATTCCTACTCTTTTTAAACTGATAAATTCTTAGCCAAGATTATAAAGTACAAATGGATGCCACAATGTTTTTCATTAATGCTTACTTTTTCCTGTTTTAAAAGTGGTACACATCAGTTAGGAAATATACACTGTATACATGGACATAAGTAAATATAATACGTGATATATAACATTTATATCTAAATATGTTTCATAATTATAAAAGTGTAGACATCAGCTGTTTTATATATAATAATGTATATTATTGAATACAATGTATAAATTTTATAGTATCAATATTAGTGTATGTATGTATGTATATGTGTGTGTATGTGTATGTATGTGTGTGTATATATATATATATATATATATATATATATATATATACTCACGCACCAACACAAATAATCATACTAGTATAGTATGAACATTTGTTGCCCTCCATAATACCAACAGTTCCAATTTTCCTTCAGGATACAATTCTACCCACTTCAGCTTTCTATTCAAATTGTGTTGTCAGGTTTTCTGTCTATCAATTTTTCATCATTGTGACCAAAATATCTGACAAGAACAACTTAGAGGAGGAACAATTTATTTTGGACTTATAGTTTGAGAGTTTTTCTTTATGGTTAGTGAGACCCTGTTTCTAAATAAAAAACAAAATAGGGCTGGGGATGTGGCTCAGTGGTTGAGTGCACCCCTGAGTTCAATCCCCCCCAACAAAGAGAGAGAGAGAGAGAGAGAGAGAGAGAGAGAGAGAGAGAGAACCCCCAAGGATCTGGGGACAACATGGTAATCCCTAAAGGCATATCCCCCCACACTGACCTACCTCCTCTAGCCATATCCCACCTGCCTATAGTTATTACCCAGTAGTTCATTCAAATTATTAAGATATCAAATAAATTAATTCAGTGATTAGATTACAGCTCTCATCACTGCCTTAAAACCCCACCTCTGAATCTTGCTATATTGGGAACCATGCTTCTAACCCACAAAGCTCTAGGGATATTTCAGATCCAAACTATAATAGGCGCCATCACTAAGCCCATGGAGGGACATATGACTAAAGCAGAAGCCAACCAGAGCTTCACAGTACCTTGGATTTTATCAGAAATGAGAACATTCACTAAGCCAGTGCAATTAAAGAGACTTTCGGAAAGATTTTCACTGTTTTCTAATGTAGAAATTCTGTAACCATTGTACCACAACATGAAGATAAAGAATAAAACCAAAAATAGTCTTTAGCAAAGTAAAAAGATGGAGGAAAGGGCTACTAAAGCACTTTGTAAATGTTAAACACAATTGTTGTCTTGAATACAGTTTCATGCATGGATTTCATGTCAGCTCTAAGAACCAATAGAGTCAATATGTTCAATTGAATTTTTTATGATTTACAACAAGGCATCTTAACTATACTACTGATAATCCAGAGATCAATGAGGACATGTCAGTAAACTTCCCTTCCTTTCTTCTAATGATTATATAATTATAAATGAGTATTTTTTCATAAAGAAAGGTTTATTTTAACATATAATTCTATAACTATAATTTTTGGAGTGAATGACTATATCCTATTTTGCTAATATTCTTAACTTGTAGATAAATTATACCAATATTAATCTAACTGGTTTGGAAGCAAACTGAATTTTTTTTATATTATTAATTTTTTTAATTTATTTTTTTATTGGTTGTTAAAAACATTATAAAGCTCTTGACATATCATATTTCATACATTAGATTCGAGTTGGTTATGAACTCCCAATTTTACCCCAAATTCAGATTGCAGAATCACATCGGTTACACATTCACATTTTTACATAATTCCCTATTAGTAACTGTTGTATTCAGCTACCTTTTGTTTTTTAAATGAGATTATTTTTAAAATAAGATTTAAATAAGATTTTATTTTTGAAATAAAACCTATATGATTGTATATTTTCATTGCTCCTAGAGAGCTGAACTCAATATAAAGTTCAATTATTTTTGTTCATCACATTTTTATACTCAAAATTATCTTAGACCACATATTTAATATAGCTACAAAAATAACTCTGACAGAAATATCTTCATTTTTTAAATTTTCTCTTTACACCTACTTTAATAAAGCAGATGTAAATATGAGAATTGCAGATGATAGAAGACAAATTTGTATCTTAAATTAAAAATTGAACATTTGAGTGTACCTTTTTCACCATATCCTTACCAAAATTTGTTATTGCCTGTACTCTTGATGATTGCCATTCTGACAGGAGTGAGGTGAAACCTTAGGGTAGTTTTGATTTGCATTTCTCTAATTGCTAGAGATCTTGAACACTTTTTTACATATTTGTTGATCAATTTTATTTCTTCTTCTGTGGAGTGTCTGTTCAGTTCCTTAGCCCTTTTATTTTTTGGGGGTTATTTGGGTTTTTATGGTGTTAAGTTTTTTTAGTTCTTTATATATCCTAGAGATTAATGCTTTACCAGAGGTGCATGTGGTAAATATTTTCTCCCAGTCTGTAGGCTCTCTCCTCACTTTATTAAATTTTTATTTTACATCCTTTGGTAAGGTTTTTTTTTTTAAATTATTTGTTTTAATTAGTTATACATGACCCTAGAACGTATTTATGCACTTTGATATATCATACATAGGTAGGATATAATTTCTCATTTTTTTGAGTGTACATTGCAGAATCACATTGGTCGTGTACTTCACAAATATACATACATTAATAATATCTGTTTCATTCTACTATCTTTACTATCCCCACATCCCCTTCTCCTTCCCTCCCATCACTTCCCTCTACCTAACCTAAGGTAATGCTATTCTTCCCTAGTGTCTGCCTTGTTGTGAAATAGCATCTGAACATTAGAGAAAACATTCAAACTTTGGTTTTGTGTAATTGGCTTATTTTGCTTAGCATGATATTCTCCAACTCCAACCATTTACTGGCAAATGCCATAATTTTACTCTTCATTAAAGTTGAGTAATATTCCATTGTGTGTGTGTGTGTGTGTGTGTGTGTGTGTGTGTGTATATATATATATATATATATATATATATATTACATTTTCTTTATCCATTCATCTATTGAGGGACACCTAGGTTGGTTCCATAGTCTAGCTGTTGTGAACTGAGCTGCTAAAAATATTGATGTGGCTGTGTCACTATAGAATGTTGATTTTAAGTCCTTTGGATATAAATGAAGGAGTGGGATAGCTGGGTCAAATGGTGGTTTCATTCTCTGAGGAATCTCCATACTGCTTTCCATATTGTGTGCACGTCCAGATATGTAACAACAAATTCCAGTATTCTGTACTACTATAATACATCAATAAAAATATGGGGAAAAAGTCCAATTAAAATAAAATTGGACATTTGAAAGTAAACTTAAAAGGAAGTAAATGTGGTTAATACTTAATACTGTTAAATGCTAAGTGAAATTTAGCCATATTTTATTTAAGGAAACCTTTGGATAAGCTCTTTATTTAGAAGAAAAAATAATTTAAAGATAAACCAGGGTTTTGCTAATATATTCATTGTGTTAGTCAACATTTAATGGTTGTGACCAAAACACCTAATGACAACAACTTAGAGGAGAAAAGGTTTATTTTGGGCTCATGGTTTAATAGGTTCAGTCCAAGGCGGGCCAATTCCATCTCCCTGGGCCTGAGATGAGGCAGAGCTTCATAAAAGAAGGGCATGGTAGAGGAAAGATGCTCAGCTCAGGGCAGAGAGGTGGGGATAAGGGGCTGAATATCCATCCAGAGCATCCCCCAGATACCTTCTTCCTCTAACTAGATCCCACTTCCCATTCAGATACCAGTGAATTTGGATGAGTCCCTCCCTTTCAAATCTTTGGAGTAGTTTGGATTTTAGTCTTGGAGTACTTTGAAGTTTAGCTCTTCTTGAAGGTTTGGAAAAGGCAGCAATAAAAGTTCCAGTCCTGGACTTTTCTTTCTTGGGAAAATTTTATTACTGACTCAGTTATTTGGAATTTGTTGGTTCAAGTTTTCACTGAGCCTTATGGCTCAGTGTTGCTAAGTTTTTGTATCGAAAATTCTTTTCATTTCTTCTAGGTTTTCCAAATTATTGGCATGTAAGGCCCTTAATATGATTCTTTGTATTTCTTTAGTATCAGTTGTACTATCTTATTTTCAACTCTTATTTTGTTTATTTGAGACATTTCTTATGTTCCCTGGTTAGTCTAGCCAAAAGTTTAAAAGTTTTAAAATATTTTCAAAGAACTATTTATTTCATTTTTTTTAATTTGCTTTAGTCTATATTTTAGTCTAATTCTGACACTTGTCACTTCATTCTTTTTATTAATTTTGGCTTGTTTGTTTTCTTACTCCTTGAGTTACATCATTACTTGAAATCTCCCCTCCCTTCTCCCCCACCCCATATATATGGGCATTGATTGCTCTTTTTATCTTAGTAATTGTTTGATTATATATATTAGGTTTTGGTACATTTTGTTTTCATTTCTATCTTTCAAGAAATATTTATATTACCTTGTTGAATTCTGCATTAACTCATTGATCATTCAAAAGAATGCTCCTTAATTTATATTTATTTGTAGAATTTCTTAAGTTCCTATTATTGCTGATATTAAAATTTTATTCCATTGAGGTTAAAGGAGATATAAATGCTATGATTTTGGTTTTAAATTTTTTAGGGGGGGTTGTTATTTGACTTTTATTTTGTGGCCTTTTGTTTCTTAAAATTTTATGTAGTTTCATCGAAATATATCTAATATAAGTGGTTTTTAAAACGAAATATGCTCGACATCCAAAATTATAAGATTTCTATGTTTAATATGTTATGCAATATAGCAGCTGTATAACAAGAAAAATATTCAGTATTAGAAGTGACAATTTCACATCACATTGTCATTTCATCAGATCTGTTTCATTTAGACTATAAAACAATTAGATCACATTCTGTTTAAATAACTCAGGGAATTTCATAAATGATTCTATAAAATATTTAGAAAATTGGATATGAATATCACAATGCTGACATGGCTACCAGCTGCCAAGGTTTACAGCCAATCCACTGGTCCTGCTGAGAAACAGCAGATAAACAACAGCGTGGAGAAACAGCAGGGAAATGGTGGCCCTGGCAGGTTGGAGCACAGGTGATGAACTTGGGTCCGAGATGTGGTGGGTCAGTGCTGCAGGCCAGCCTAGGGACACCAAAACGACCATCAATGGCCAGCCCTGCAGTGCAGACAAGGGCTCTGCACAGTGCTGCCGCTCTGGATCCCTCAACCCTGCCCCTCCACTGAGCATGCGCTAGTTCCTGCCTTTAGTCTCCCGCTTCTGGAGCAGCAGAGAAACCAACATGGCTGCCCTTCAGAAGGGTGAGTGATGTGAACCACTGTTTTCCCCCAGAGTTTTACACACCTTAAAAAAAAAAAAAAAAAAGCAACAACAACAACAAAAAAAACCTCTTTGATTCAAAAGTACCAGACACCGTAGGGCAGTTAAAAGCAGTTAGTGTGGCTGCAGGTCTAAAGGCAGATCTACAGGCTTACTGGCTGAGGCTTGTGGGACCCCCTTCCTCTCTTGAGAGATGAATGTTTTTCAAGCTGTGCTTCAGCTTATCTTTATGGAACACGAACCCAGTTGACAGGTCAGTTCAACTGCCTAGTTTTTTTTTTTTTTTTAATTTCACTGACTTGGCTGGAGGAGGAGGGCACGCTCACCTGTTGTATTTTGAATCCTGAGAGAAAAGTCTTAGTCTTATCTTAGGTCTTTGGCAAGATGTGACTCACTAATCCCCACCTAATGAGGCAACCAATTTCTGTTTCTCTCTACACTCTGTCTCTCATGAGTGTCACAAATCATGTAGACCCAGTCTTCTTATAGTCTTCGGAAACAAATTGTTTCAGTAGAACCCATGGATAGAGTTATTAGGAATTTTGAGTCCTCAAGTATCTTTTAAGACCCAAACTTCAATCTGGTCCCTGATGTGCTCCCCATCACAAGGAGGGTCTAATTTCCTAGGTTTCCAAAACCTGACAGTTTTCCTCTGTATAATTTTAAAGTCCATCAAACAAAAAACAAATACAATCTGGACAAACTCTCAAGCAATTTAAGATAAAATATTTACATCAATCAAATGTATCATTTTTTTTTTTTCCAAACTGATATCATAAATAGAGACACTAGGAAAGGCTAGGATCTTGTGCAGGGCCCAAGACCCTTAGGAACACGTTTCTCCCTTAGTACAACAACTGAGCTCTAAGATGCACAACCTGATCTGTAGTACCTCTACATTGGGGGTAAACACAATACAAAAGAAACAGTTTCTCCTTTTTAGAGGGAATCACATAAAAGGGAATTTGTGTCATTCATTGGTAAGGGCAACTAATCCAACCAAACCAAATCAAAGATAGGCCTCAATACATGCTCACTCACATTTTTGGAATCACAGGAGATGAAACTTTGAATACTTTGGGTTAGTAAGAGTAACTAATCTAGCTGGGCGTCATGGTATATGCCTATAATCTCAGTGCCTCAGGAAGCTGAGGCAGGAGAATCGCAAGTTCAAAGCCAGCCTCAGCAACTTAGTAAGGCCCAAAGCAACTTAGGGAAACCCTGTCTTTAAATAAAATCTAAAAAGGGGCTGGGGATGTGGCTCAGTGGTTGGGCATTCCTGGTTTCAATCCCAGGTACCCCCAACCCCCCAAAAGAGTGACTAATCTAATCAGCAGGCCTCAATATGTAATTGGTCATGTTTTGAAGATCATAGGAAGCCTTATGTACTTTGCATTGGTAAGAGCTACTAAATCAACTAGCAGGCCTCAAGGGGTGGTCACCAATGGCTTTAAGGTCCATGGGAAATTGAGGGATGCCTTATTATGGTTCAGACAATGGAGGAATGCCAAGGAACACCTTCTTCCCTTTTGTCTTTCAGATGCATAATGTCCCATTTGGGCACAAGAGTTCATATAATGAGATTCCTTTGATCCTCAATTCCTGAGAAGAAATGCCTAATATTTTTCTGTATTCAAATCTGACCCAAATACCAGTTTGAAGGAAGGGGATAGATGGCCCAGGGGAAACAAACTGTAACACCATCTTGCAGCTAGAGTTGCATGAGCAATTGCCCAAACTGACTTAAGGCCAAAACAGGCAGTGGTGGTGAGGGTGTCATTTTAAAATCCAAACCACTATAAAACTTTCTTGTAGTCTAGGATTCTGTAGAAAGGTGAAGACAAAGGGAAAGTTCTGACTCTTATCCAAAAGTGTACTCTGGTCTGATAGACATTCCAGCTGATACTTTATTAGAGTAATTATGGCCATTTGAATTTTTTGGAAAATTCTCTTGTCTGTTTTTGAACTCAGTTTTTCCTGAGTTTTTCTCGGTTTTTGGTCCTACGCACCTAAATTTATATATATACATATATATACATATATATAATATATATATATATATATATATACACACACACACACAATTTATTAATAATATATATGTTAATTTATATTAATATATTTATATATTATATAAATCCCCCCTATCAGTCTTACTTTATCTAAATGGAGATTTTTTAACAGTGGTGATTGTGAAAGTGCATTTGGCTTCCATGAAGGACAAATGACCACCTATACCTTTGATTTCATTGTCCGCCATGGCTGATAGACTCTACTCTGAATATCCACAATTGCACAGGTCCTCCCTAGGTTTAAGGCATAATGTAAAAATCTGTGACAGGTTCTGTTTTAATTTCTAAAGGGTTAAATCTGATAGATACTGCATAATCTCTGTTTTCTTTTACCTGCAGAGATCTAATATCTGGTAAACAAAACTGCCAAACCTTTGTTGCCTGTCTGTTTTATGCATATTTCTGCATAACTGTGTGTCTTATATTGTATCTGTATACATGCTTGTATGCAATTACATGGTACCAGAATTGGCTTGTAGATACATAAGTGCTCATGAATTTAAAACAAAAAAGAGGATTCAAATGCCTTTATTTCCTCTGACTTAAATAAAGTGTTAGCAAGCAGGTCAATTTGAATTGTTAAAAGCAAAGATGTCTTTGAAGTTCAATGTCCATTGCTTTAAAGGATTTTTCTTTGGTGGGAATAACTAGACTCGCTTGATATCTTGGTTTTTCATAGGGAACATAGTGTTCTTAACTAAATGTTTTCTTCACAGTTATTAAAAAACATCCAATGCTTATCTACCAATATTTCTTGTTTCTGTTAGGTTTTATTACTTAGGAAAACTAAGTCCTAAAAGTTAAAGTTTTACTTGTTTTAAGGTCTTTTAAACAATTACTAAGTGACTGGTTAAATAAACAACAGTTATTTTAGGTTATCACAATATAGTTGACACTCTAAATAAGGTAGAGATATGTATACATCTAAGAACTAAATGGTTGATCTTTTTCTAAGTGTTATGTAAAAATTTGCAAAATTATATCTTGCATAGGTCTAAAACAGGCAAGGCAACCAATAAATGTTTTTTTTATATATTGTCCATTTTAAAACTTGGCTTACATCTATTTGCTTTGAGTAATTTTATTACCAACCAATGCACGTTCTGTAAAGAGGATGGCCATTAGAAGGGGAAATGTCTCTGATGCTTGGAAAGGAAACCACATATGGTTAGAAAGATCCTGTCCCATCTGGCAGATGGCAGGACTGGTTCCCTTGATCTAAAGGGAACCATGATTCTTATTACGTGTTCCAAAGAGTCACTCCTGACAAATTTCAGCTGACTCCTAACAGTAGATGGGAATAAGGTCAATTTTTGACCAACTTGGTTTTAAAAACATGGCAGGAGAGTAAAAACAAATTATAGTCATACAAGTAAGATAATGTTTTGTAACTTGAGACATACACTGGTGTCAGTTTTCTCAAGTAAGTAAAACTAGGAGGTTATAAATAAGGGTTCTTATATAGAAGTGTATAAAAAAGCTCTGCCAGAGTTACAAACTTATTATAAGTCAACTCAAGACCTACAGATCTTCCTAACCTCCTATATAGGTATGATGGATGTATTTTTCACTGATATTGTTTAACCCCGGTATTTCTTCTTCTAAAAGATGTGATGTGACACATGAAAGCTGTATCTAATTTTTCCAAGGGAGCCCCATATTACACAGCTAAAAAAGATCATGCTACCAGTTAACACTAATTAATTCATGGCTCACCATTAACATTGGCAGCAATTCTCAGCTGCAGAGGCCAGAAGCTTGTGCAAAACAAGCAGGAGCAGAGAAACTCCAATTTCAGTATCACACATCAGTAAGAACATGGAATTTAAAAAGTTTGAACAATGTTTTCTTTAGACACTTTTTGCAATAGTAGTAATTTTGGTTCCAATAATTTTCAAAAATTGATTCCCTCATTTGGAGGAAAATATTACACTTCTCTGTGTAATATTTTGTGTATAAAATATATTTTAATATAAACTCTTAATATACATATTGTGGGGAATAGTTGTGACACCATTTGTATTAACAGTTTAATTCAGGAGGTATTTTTAAACTGATATATAAAAACATAAAATTTGTACTTTTAATGGAGTACCATGTGATAATTTGACATATGTATGCATTGTTTAGTGTTAAAGTTGTATTAAACACATCTATATCCTCAAAATTTATCATCTTTTTTATGATGAAATATTCAAAAATCTTTCTTCCAGCTCTCTGGAATATGAAGTACATTATTGTTATCTAGTCATCCTACTGTGTAGTAGCACATCGAATGTGTTACTGCATAATATTTTTGAAAAACAATTTGGTAATGATAATGGCTTTTAATTCTTTTTATATAAAATCTGAAATATTACTAAATCAGTTTGTATCCTTAATGATTTTCTAACAATAACAATTATTTTCTAAGCCCTAAAATATTTTGTATTTCTAGCTTTATTGATATAATTATGATATATATATATATATATATATATATATATATATGTATTTTGTCATCAAATTGTACTATATATATATACATATATACATACTATAATATTCATATACATTTTGAAATGGTTACTGTCATCAAGCCAATTAACAGTTAACAATTCCATTATCTCACATACTTACTTTTTTAAAGTTTTTGGTGCTAACACTAAATATCTACTGTTTTAGTAAATTTCAAGTATACCCTTCAGAGTTGTTAACTAATGCTGCACATTAAATCTCCATAACTTAGTTTTCCTAAGTTATGAAATTTGTACCTTTTGACATTTCTTTTTGTCAACCCCCTGTCCCTATTCAACACTTCTGGTTAAGCATTCAAACTTCATAGGGTCTATATATAAGTAAGATCTAACCGTACATCTTTATGTGTCCAACTTATTTTGCTTAGAATAATGTTCTCCAGTTCATGCATTTCATTTATAAGGCAGAAATGCCTTTTATTTTGTGCATATATACATATATATGTGTGTGTGTACACTATATATATATACACACACACACATTGCCATATATATACATATATGTATAGATGTGCACAGATGTGTATGTACATGTATATATTTATAAATATGTATGTATAGTGCATACAAAAAATATACATATATACACACAAATATACAATATAACTTACTATATGTATGAATGTTAATGTAATTAATGGCCTTATATATATTAAGTTTTGTAACATTTTCAAATTAACTCATCCATCAATGGGGACGGAGATTATTTTCATATCTTTGCTATGATGAGTAATGCTATAATGAGTGTATGAGTACAAATATACTTTTCAATATATTGATTTCATTCCATTTTAATATATACCCAAAATGAATTTACTAAATGTTATGGTAATTTTTAATTTTTAAAAGATATACCACAAATTTATGTTCCACAAAAGAGTATATACTATGTCCCTTTCATTCACATCCTCAAAAATACTTACATTTTGACTTTCTTTATATTTTCCATGTTAACAATTTTGGGATGACATAATAGTTTTAATATGTAGCTCTCTGATGATTAATTATGTTGAATGTCTTTTCAAACACCTATTGGTCATCTGTACTTCTTCTTTGGAAAAATTTCTATTCAGGTCCTTTGCCTTTTTAAAAATTTGGTTATTTGATTTTTTGGTACTGAGTTGTGTGAGTCCCTTACACATCTTGGCTATTAACTCCTTATCTGATGTATGGTGTGCACATATTTTATTCAACTTGGTGGATCGTCTTTTAGGATTATTTTCTTTAATGTGAAAAAGTCATTTAGTTTGAGAAGCAATCTCATTTTATTTTTGCCTTTGTTGTTTATGTTTTGACAATCTTTCCCAATGTTCATGATCCAACACAATGTCAAAATTTTCCCTATGTTTTTTCTTGAATTTTTACAGTTTGAGGTCTTTTATTTAATTTTTAAATCCATTTTAATTCATACAGTGCATATAGTGTGAAACAGGGTTCTAATTTAATTCTTCTGCATGTGACTATCAAGTTTTCCCATTCCTATATATTGATGAGTCTATCCTATTCTTGTGGTATGTTTTTGTCATCCTGTTGAAAATCAGTTGACTTAAAAGGTGGATTTATTTTGTGGCCCTCTACACTTTTTTTGATAGTACTGTTTTTTATATATCTTTGTAATAATTAACAAAGAAGTATTATGTTCTTGCACTTTGTTCTTGTTGCCCAAAATTGCTTTGGTGTTTCAGGTCTTTCATAAGTCTGTGTGTATTTTAGAATTTTTTTTTCCTGCTTCTTTGAAAATTACCTTTAGAAGTTTCAATAGAGATTCAATTAAATCTGTGGAATCTGTAGATTGCTTTGGATAATTAATTTCTTTAATCCATGAACACAAGATATCTCTTCATTTATTTTTGTTTTCAATACCTTTCATCATTTTTTAAATAGTTTTCAGTGTAATGATTTGGAAAATTACCTCCTTTGTCAAATTTATTTATTAGTATTTTATTGTTTTTGATGCTATTACATATGTGATTATTTTATAATTTGCATTTTAGATTGCTCCTAAGGGAAACACTATTCTTGTAGTATGCTATTTTGACTTTGTTATGAGGGCAGTGCTGACTTGATAAATGAGTTAGAAGTGTTTCCTCCCCTTTAAGTTTTTTGAAGACTTTAAGAATGATTAGTATTAATTCTTCAGTGTTCCATGGAATTCACATATGAGGATTTTTTATTTGGAGGGTTTTTACCCAATCTCTATATTTGCTAATTTTTGATCTGTTGAGATTTTCTCTTTATGATACAGTCTTGATATGTTTTGTCTGTTTCCAGAGATTTATCCATTTTTCTGAAATTATCCACTTTTTTGGATATTGCCAAATTTTTCACAGTAGTCTCTTATAATCATTTTCATGTATATGCTATTGTTTGTCAACAACTTATTCTTTCCAATTAACAATTCTATTTATTTGGGTCTCTTTCTTCGCCATTATTTTTTTGTTTCTCTATCTAGTGGTTTGCCTATTTTATCTTTCTCAAAAGCCAGCTCTTAATTTTGTTGATGTTTTCTAATGTTTTTCTAGTTGTTAGATCATATATTTCTGCTATATTATATATATATATATATATATATATATATATATATATATATATATATATATATTTTCATTCTGCCAAGTTTGGACTCAGTGCTCTCTTTTTTTTATTTCTTGAGATACAAAGTTATGTTTGTTTCAGACTTAAAAATTTTTCACTTCGGCATTTATCACTCTAAACTTATCTCTTAGAATTACTTTTCTTACATATATAAGTTGTGGTATATTGAATTGCCATTTTGGTCTCAAGATATAGTTTTTTATTTCCCTTTTTCATATCTTATTAACTCACTTGTAGTTCAGGTCTGTATTGTTTAATTTATGGTTTTTCAAATTTTCCTGTTATTGATTACTAGTTTGTATCCTTTGATCAACAACTGTATATCTCCTCCACCAGAGAGTCCAGTAATCATTACTCTACTCACTACTTTTATAAGTTTGAATTTTTTTAGATTTCACGTGTGAGGGAGCTCATGTGTATTTGTCTTTCTGTGCATGGCATATTTCACTTAACACAATTACTTCTAGGTTAAGCCACATTGCACAGTGACAGTTTTCTTCTCTTTAAAGAGTCAATAACATTTCATTGCTTATGAGTCTTTTTTCAAATTTCCTTCCTATTAAAATTACTCCCTTTCTCAAAATTTATATTGGATGTATTTTAATTTTTATTCTTGACTTTCACATTTTATGTAGTTATCTTTTATGTAGTTCCACATTTTATGTAGTTATCTGTAGTTTTGCCTATCCCATTTATTTACTGGCTCATTTGTAGTCTTAAATGTTTTATTTATTTCCTTTTTATATTATTTTAATGTTAGATTTTAAACTTATGATTGCTCACATTATCAATAATATATCTTTTTACATTCTTGAAGATGTTTGCAAAATTATAACTTTCTGATTATATAACATATGAATAATGGAATAATAATGGAATAATCTGTTCTCATGAACTTTAAGTCAGGTTGATGTTGGAAAATAATTTACTTTTTTTAAATTTTAATTTTTTGGTGCTGGAAATTAAACCCAGAGTGTTTTACCACCAACCTATATACTTAGCCCTTTTAATTTATTATTTTGAGAAAAGGCCTTATTAAGTTGCTGATGTTGACCTTGAACTTTCAATCTGCTTTCAATTTGTCTCAGCTTTCTGGGTCACTGAGATTCCAGGCATGTCACTGAACCCAGAAAGTTTATTTTTATTTGTTGGTACAATTCATAAAGAAACTAAAAAAGAGAAGTGTATATAATTGTTCCTTAATTGAGCATTTATTTTATCATTCATAGTCTCATCAATATTATTGAAGAATTTCAGGACATGGCATTTTGGTATGTATTGATAGATAATGAAATACTTTCAGCACTATATAGCCATTATTGCTAATAAAATAGGTTCCATTTCATCACTCACTGATATGAGTACCACATTAAACCCCAAACCAATATCAGTCAGTATGACTACTTTCAAACCAGGACCTGTGATTGGTTTTCATCACATGGTGTATGATTTGAAAAGGAAGCCAAGCAAGTGTGGATCCTTACTTGTCATCAACTATTCCAAATTTGTTTTCATGGATTTCATGAGCATAGTCGCATTCTGAAGGGTCCTATCCTTTTGGGATGAGCTTTGCCCTGAATACTCATGACAACCAGGTCCCTATGACTTACACTGTAGCTCCCTCACCACAGGCCTTTTCCTACACTACTATATTCAGTACACCCCTTCAATATTTTTCTTCCCCAAGACCCTGGCCTTCATCTCCACCCTCATTTCAGTGGCATCAAGAGACTGAACTAACTACAACCACTACTGTTTTATTTCTCTGATAAATTAACTGTCTCTCTGTTACTTGCAAACTAATGCTGGACTTTGAATTTCTGATCTAAATACCTAATGTACAATGTGCTATCAAAATCACAATTATACCAATCTGTGACAGTACAGATATAGATGCAATAGTGTGGTTTTGTCTTATTGAGTGCCCTTTTTTCCCACTTTATTTTATTTTTTCTCTGATGAAATTTTTGAAGTCTTAGCAAAGATTTTTTTACAAATTATTTTCACAAATGATAGTTAAAAAATGATTTTTTAAAGTGTTTAGTTGAAATATCTGGTTATATTCCTCACATTGTTACCTCATAAGCAGTGGTTTTCACACTAGAATCAGTAATAGTGCATATGAATATTGATCTCCCTGGCATCCCATTAGTAATCTGTATATAAATCTATAATTTAGGCCAATTTTCTTATTTTCCCTGTTGTAGTATCTTTACTCCTCCTTTAAAGTGTTAATTGCAGGGCAAATTGTGTTCTTTAGTAATCTTTTTGCATTAAGAAAAATCTTCAGAATTACTTAGGTGACAAAGAAATGAAATCCCTTCTTTAGATCACAGCAATTACTTCAGCAGTTAGTTTTATCCAAGGGGAAATGGCTCATGATTTATATGTGACATACTTCCTTTTTAATTCATATGTTTAAGACCAAACTAAAAATCCAACCCTGAGTGCAAAGTGAGAATGTGTGTGGTCATCTTTTCTTTGGGGAGGCTTTCTTTGCCTATCATGGTTATTCCTGTGGTACACTAAGCATGGATACTAGACTATCACTAATCCCTCACCAGATTCAGATAGAGTTTGAGAACTTGGCCAAACTTGTCATCTAAAGGTCATCCAAACCTCTGTACTGTCTCATTTGGAGATGAGAGTGTTCTTACCACAAATTGTCCTGTCATGGAAATAAGAAATTTATTATCAGTCATCATCACTTTTCTCAAATTAATCAAGCAGGTCTTCAAATAATTACATTGAGTTTCTCATTATGACAAGAAAATTGTCATTTTATGATCAGCTTTTATTTTCACTGAGTACCAGGACTATTTATAATTACCTTCCAGCTGCATCTTAACAGAATCCCTTTGTTAATTGACAGGTCCTTCAACTACTTTTGAAACACTGTTGTAATTCATTGCTCAAAGCAATATATATATATATATATATATATATATATATATATATATATATATATAAACACAGACGTGAATTAGAAGACACACATTTCCGTCGAAACTTGGTTTTTTTTTTTGAATTTTAATTGCAACTTTTGATATTGCCTTTTTAATAGTATTTCTTTTTTAAAAATATAGCATTGGTAATTTGACATTTTTAAAAAGTTCCTGCCATTCACAAACTTTGATTTATATGCACTTATGAAATCAATTACAGCTACCAGTGGATTTGACTATTGGGGGACATGGGTCATCTCTCCTTATGTAATAATCTCAGATATTCTCAGATAAGGGTCAACATTTTATGTTTTCTATCAATCTCTTTAAATATCAGATTCTAATAGTGCTAGTTTTTTAATATCTCAGTGGTGAATCCTGACTACCATAAAAAAAATACATCTCTTCTGTCTTTGATGTTAACAGCTCCTGAGACTCTAGCTCCTAAGACTCTTTCTAGTATTTGAAAGAACATGCTTTCTCTAGGAGCTATAGCACTGAAGTTTTGCCCTTGCCTATTAGAGTATGAATATAAGTTTAGGTATTTTCTACACATGGAATAACAACGTAATTTTTTTAAAAAAAATATTTATTTCTTTAGTTTTTAGGTGGACACAGTATCTTTATTTCACATTTATGTGGTGCTGAGAATCGAACCCAGTGCCCCACCAACGCTAGGCGAGGGCGCTACCACTTGAGCCACATTTTTAGCCCCAACGTAATTTTAATAATTCAGTACTTCCTAATAGGAAACAAAAACAGAAGAATGACTGTTGCTGTGAACTGATCTCTCTCCAAGAATGCATGTTGAATAGTAGCCACCAACTTTTTCACAATTTATGCTTCTTTCATCAAGAAATCAGGTATTCTGAAACTAAACTCTCATATTCTGGACTTCAAATTCCAAAGAAATTTCATCAATTGACAAGCTTATAGCAGAAACTCATCCTTGGACCATATGTCTAATTTGGATCTAACATTGTAATTTACTTAATAGTCTTCCTACTACAGTTACTATAGTGTCCCATCTAGAGATACAGAAGGGTCACCATAAAAAGACCTGGAAGAACCTCTCACTAGTTAGAAACTATAGCTGATAGCTTAGTAGTTTTAATAATTTTCTTACTTCTGAGTATTTTTCAAAGAACCAACCATGATCTACTAAATAGATCTTTCCTCAACTATCATACATATCTGTGACTTGAGTGCTGAGATTTGCATGAATTCTCAATGCAGTGAAAATAAGCTCAATAGTTAGGGAGATATTTCATTAGAATTTAGAAACTAATGTAAACAATTTGATGTTCTTTACTATAAAAGCCTTTAAAATCCAAACAAAATATCTAAAACTTACATAGAAAGTTATTTGGATATTTTCAATTTGGATATTTTATACCATATAATTTTTGTTAGTTTAAAGAAATATTCAACAAAAGAAAAAAGTCCAAAACTTAAAAAAATAGAAATCTGCTCCAATATTTTATTCCAGGAAAAGATAACTGTGAAGAATATAATTCTAAAACCCATGTGTTCTGCCTAAAAGACAATTATGTGTAGGTCAAGGAAAGCCTATGGGATCTGGAGATAGATTTTTAAGTTGAAATCCCAGACCAACACTTATTATCTGTGCAGATTTTAGGAAATGCCATAATTATTATAATGGAAAAATTGAGATAGCAATTACATATATATACATATATACGTAATTACATTTACATAACATATATTCCCTCTCTCTCTCTCTCTCTCTCTCTCTTCTCTCTCTCTCTCTCTCTCTCTCTCTCTCTATATATATATATATATATATATATATATATATATTTAAACATATATATTGAATATACATAGGATTTTGGTGAAAACATAAATAAAGGGATAAAGAATTAAAATTATAACTGGTGTGCAGAAAATATAAATGTTAGTAACTTTTCCAAGTACTGCAGTGAATCACAAATATATACATTTACTTAAGGCCCATATATATGACTTTCTGTCATTTCAAAATAACCCTCATATGTGAACTTATTTGTCTCCTTCCCCTAAGCAAGCTGTTTTTCTCAAAGAATCCTACCTTGTGTCTATCACAACATTTCAAACATCAGAGTCCTGCTGTGCCTCTTTCTTTTTTTGTTTTTTTGATCAAATCACAGGAATTCTCTGATTATTATAGTAATCTTAAATAGTACAAGTTACATTGCAGGTGATCAAGAAATATTTATTTAATTCATTAAGGAAATACCAAAAAATATCCTTCCTTAGTGTATCTTAATTTCGGGTTCTTACAACAATCTTAAGTCTTAGCACAGACCCCATATAAATTAGTGATGTAAAGAGAAAGTTGTCCCCATTTCTGAGCACTGTGTAAAACATGAAGGCATTTCCAGCAACTTCATTTTGGTGATAATCAAAGTGTTAAGGGAAAATAAATAAGGGAGTGGGAACTTCTCTTTCCATCATTCACTCCATGAGCTCTGGTTTTCCACCCAGACAACAAAGGGGGTTGTCATTGTTCAGCATGTTGTGGTGATTACTTTATGGATTCTAGAGAAAAACATGTGGAATGAGCAGTGAGTATTCTGTAATGAGGGTTTGCAGGTGGCAGTCATGCAGAGCCAAGAGTACCAGCAAGAAATGAGTGCCAGGAGGAAAGGTTTCTAAGAGTGGACACAAAATTCTCCTTTCATACCACTGCATTATGTGATTATAGAGCTCTGATTTGGTAACATTTTGTAGAATACAAAAAAATTAAAATGTTCATCACATTTATCCAAGAGCTATAATTTTTTATTATGAATAATTGTGTATTTATAATATATATATAACTAAGCTAAAGCAAAATATAGTTAAGTAAACTATAAATTTGTATCCTTTTATTATAAAAAAAGATATCACTGAGTGTTTATTTAATTATATGAACTTAACTACTCCAAAAATTCAAACATTGTTTTACGTAAGATCTTAAGTGATTCTAGGAAAAACAAATAGCATTATACAGGTAAGAGAATGAGACATTCTGGATCTGATATTGACTTTCTGGGAGCAGGGAGTAGCTGAGAAAGGAAATACTAACTGGAGAAATTTGTGTTTTATTATGAGAAACTAAAGATTAAATATCATGTTCTCTCCATTTCTGTTCCTATCTATATGTTCATATATATGACAGGATTTCTTTTTAAACACATCAAGTTTGTCATTTTGGGATCTTTCTTTCTTTCCTTCCTTCCTTCCTTCCTTCCTTCCTTCCTTCCTTCCTTCCTTCCTTCCTTCCTTCCCTTCCTCCCCTCCCCCTTCTTTTTCTTTCTCTCTTGCTTTCGGTGGGAGGTGCTAGGGATCAAACCCAGGGCCTTATGCGTGGACTCTTGCCTCTGAGCTATACCTCCACCCCGTATTTCAGCCACAAAATAGGCGCTCTATAATGTCTTACATGTGATATTAGAGAAGGGACTTCATACATATATAAACTTAACCTCGAAGATGGTTGCTGGTAAAATATTGTCAAAGAAACATAGGCAATATAGAGCTTTCAGATGATTTTAGAATACAGAAATTTAATAACATCCTGACAATTATCTGAAATTCAGTGATTTCAATGTATTATAAGAATAGAAATTATGTCGAATGGGTCTATGTAGATAAGAATTTGACATGAGTTTGAAATATAGTTTTGTGGTAAAAATGAAGTTATTTCAGAATTTTGTCAAGTTATCAGAAAAGCTTCTAAAAGGATTTGTCCCTTTAAATGAAATAGTCCCACAAGGAAATAGACTCAGCAAACTCCTGACATTTCTTTCTCTTTTTATTTCCAAATGAGATTGCTTTCTTTAAAGGAAACAAAAAACTAAACAAATAAATTCTACTTTGAGTGATTCACATTTGGAATTTCTTCTCTACTTCAAAAATATAAGTTTTAAAATGAGTCCACATGTTTGAATTCCTTCTTAACTACACTATACAAGATTTAATGTTCCCTAGAAAGGCAATCGTCAATTTTATTCCTCCTCTGTTTATGTATTGTAGGCAATGTAGAAGAAATGTAAAATCTGAGGTGCATTTGTTATTCTTTAAATTAGAAGTCACCACATTAGATTGTTACTCTACCAAAGAGTTGCCAACATTATTAAAAGTTGAAAAGTTTAAACATTCATATGAAGGATGGAAGTAATTAAGTTGACCTCACAATGAACACAGATCATCTCCCCCATATTCAGTTTAACAAAAGAAAAGTATATCCTTATACATTTATGTTCTCTTAAACGTTCAATCACAACTAAGGTAAATTGTAACTGAGATGGCAGAAAACAATGAACCCTCTAGAAAGATTAATAATAATGTTTTAATTTTTGTAGCCAATACAGACGTTTTATACTTTTATGATAATTCTTATAATTCCCCTTTCTGAGAGTTAATTAAATATAAATATAACATTATTTTCAATGCTGGATATTTGAGAACAAAAATTAATAAGCGTTTTTCTATGAGATCAGGTTAATGAGAAATTTGAAGAACACATGAGGATCTAATTTCTTAGGAGGAGAAAAGAGAAAGGCAAGTTGATTATAATGTTCCTTCAATCCTTTAATGACTTCACTCTGATTAACAGACAAATATTCAGTGATATTTATGGAACAAAACACCTAGAGTACTCTTGTACTTGGTGATACCATACATGCAAAATATGTAAACATGGAGGCAACATTCGCATGAGACAAACAAAATTTAAATAAATATATAATATTTCAGTGGTGAAATGCTATCATAATAAAACAGAAAGTTAAATGAAGAAGGAGAAATGGCGCCCTTTTCAATTGAATAATCCAAGAAAGCATCTCAAAAGAATAATTAAATAGAAACCTATGGGAGGTAGGAGAGGATATTACAAGGATAGATACCAGCTGGTGCAAATGGGCATACTTGATATACTCAAAAAACAGAGAACAGCAAAGGCCAAGAGACTGGACTATGTAGAGCTATTGAGTCTTGAACAACAGTGGCAGTAGACTAGGTGTTGAGGGTTGGATTATAGCAGACATTCAAACTTCACAGATACAGTTCAGGATAAGAGACCACAGAGAACTAGTCAATTCCATTGGCAAATCCCCCTGCCCCCAGGATCTTACAATTAATCCCTCCTACATAGGTAATTTAATAAAAAATGTTTTCAAAACAATACTATATAAGATTTTTAAAGGTATATAAATGAGAATGTTTATAAAGACAACTGCTACATTGCAGCTCACCCCAGGGCTCAGTAAATTAAGTAAACCAGTTCAGGCTTCTGTCCTTTAATTTGGAGTTGTATTTCCAAATGGGTATTTGGCTTTATTACTTGGAAGGCTAGTAGAAACTGTATGTATTTATCATTAAAAGAAAACAGGGAATTCTATATTTGCTTCACAGATCTGATTTTCTTCCAGGATTTTCTTTCTTGTCTCTTTTTTTATTTTTTTTTTTCTTTTCCCAGGATGTGCTGCCTCTAAAATTGGTGGGATCCTTCCTTTAGAGATAAAAATAAATAAACAGTGCTTATAAGGGGAAGGAGGAAATGGGAATTTTTAGGTCAAAGGTCACAAGGAAGCTGATATGTAGGATGAACAAGTCTAGAGATCTAATGAACAGAATGAGGATTATAGCTAATAAAACTGTATTTAGAATTCCTGCTAAGGAGATTTTAGCTTACCACAGAAAAATTGCTCAAAACATCATGTGAGATGATGGACATGTTGATTTGCTTCATTATAATAACCATTTTACTCCCTCCCTCTATGTATCCCATAACATCATGTTGTTCACATTAAATACACATAATTTATTTTTAAAAACATTGTATTATAAGTGAAAACTGTAAACATAGAATTATGAAGTTTAATATTTTAAATCATAATTTTGGCTTGAAACGGAGACAACCATTAATAGTTTGATCAAATGCTTTTTCCATAGCATTAAGAAACAAGAGAAAATTGCCTTTAAAAAAATAAAACTATATCAAGACACCATGAAAAACTATTCCAGTTTGTGTCACTGCATCATAAGTGGACAAAAAAAAAAAAAATTAACAGAATTTAGATAGAACAAGAACACTAATTTAGGAGCATAATACATTTTAAACTGTGAAACAGCTATGAAAGTGCCCTTGTTTGAAAATAGATGAGATTATGAATAAGAATAATTTATTTATATGATGTAATAAAGAGGTTATAATTCAGGATTTTTCACTAACTCTCTGTAATAATACTTTTTACCAGGTTTTTATGTTTACTAGTTTGTTTTAAATGATTATTGGCCTTTTTTTGTCAAAGTTAACATAGCAGTGATTCTATTATACATTGTTTCAATGCATTTAAACATAGTCAAGTACATTAACTATTTCACTAAATTAAATCTACCACAAATTTTATTAAAGTCAAATTAAATATCCCAATGAAATACAGTAGCAAATACACATAAAAATATTTCCTTAAGGTGTTTAGACTTTACATATATTTAAAAAGCACACACATATATTACTATGAGTATTTTATGTAAACACTTAAAATAATAAACCCCAACTAAAATTATTACTACATTATTTGTATTATTTAAATATTATATATATATATATATATATATATATATATATATATATATATATATATATATTTAAAGTGAAAGTGAACTAAGTGGTGAACAATATAGATCTGGGGGATTATAAAATTGCATTTTCAACTTTGTTTAATAATATTGTCTGAGTAAATCATTAACTATTTTGTCTCATCTTATTTCGGTAATATATTTTTATAGCAAAATTAAATTAAGGATTCTACCAACAATAATATAATAGGTATTTTAACAGTTTTATTAGTATTAGCTTACAAACCATAAAAGTTTTATGAAATTCAGATAGAATAATATGCAAGAAAGCATTTTCTCTATTGGGTACCAATTTTAAACGATGTGGCAAAAAATTCAGTGTGAATTGATTTCCAGAACCAAAATGGTCATTAATCATCACACATTGTTGGAAGCCAATTATAAGACTCGTATTGCTGGGAGTAACACATATTTGGGATGTCATTGTCACAGTATGCAGGTGCTTTGGTAATAGAGAGTAACTGTGGAATATTTTTTGGAGAAAATTCCCAGTTTTGCAATGTGTGTCACTTACATTGCATTTACCAGTTTTTTTTTTTTAATTTTGATTTTTTTCACAAGTATTTTCTTATTTCATGCTCATGGGACTTTTTCAAGATAGATAAGGAAAATATGATGTGATAGGATACAGAGAATATTAGCAAATTTCTCCCATGTATTTCCAAAAATTAAGCTACATGTAGAGCTAACCAATGTGAAATATTGTTAAAGAGGTCCAAGAATTTGCAAAGTATTCATGTTGGCAAGGTTTCTCCTGTCATATTAAATATGAGGAGAAACTTTTGATGTAGTCAATTTAAAGAATTTCTGTCTGTAGAAATACAGTGTTAAAGAAGTTAGCAGTGTTCTAGAAAAACGGAAATCAAACATGTCCTAAAATTTGAGAACTTGTTTTCAAGATTGAAGTAAAAAGACAATAAATGGTTTAATTTGGATCTTCTGGTCATTAAACTCTAGACCTCATTGTATGACAAGATGATCCACAAAGCATTTCCATAGCATTGAGGAAACCTTTAAGTTATACAATTCATTTATATCATAAATGACTTTTTAAAAAATGTGAGGTTCCTCCAAGACTTTTTCCTTTTGAACTTTATTGACAAGATTGAATTTTGGAACCAGGAGTATCATGGATATTTTCTATTTAATATTTATACAGCAAGGACTTACCATGTTGAGTGTCTCACCCAAAATGACACCCTGTATTTCTTGGTAGACCATTTTTCTCAAGACTGGAGAGTTTTTCCAAACCACAGGTTTTGTCTATTGTCTTCTGTATCACACTGACTATTGTAATGTATCTGTTGTTTCAATCATGTTGGAATTTCTTTTAACTTGTATTCATAGCACATAAACAAGTACATTTTGAAAGCTTGCTTGCTGTCCCGCAAATATATAAGACATTGATACCAAAGATTCAAAGTGCCTTTAAAGAAATGCATGGGTTCTGTGCATATTTTGCCCTCAATAAGAAAATTCCTTTTACAGATAATTGATACACTTATCACAAATGTTCAGTGTGCTTCGTACTTTTTTTCATAATTATTGCTTAGTTTGCATTTATAATTGTTTTGACATTTTTTTTCCTGGGTCATTCAGACCAAGAGTTCTAAATGTAGCAATCCTCTTTCTTTTATCAAATGTGAAACTACTTCAATATATACAACTCATGTTGTCCCCAAAGTTGTAATTTTATCAAAGTTACTTTGATTTGTTTTGACATCTTAGAAAAAAAAGTAATCTTTCTTAGTAGGTATTTTATATAGAATTAGGATAAACTTTAAATTTTTGAAATGGTATTTTTTCATTATAGCATTTTAATCTGAAAATTCAGTTTATATCCATAGATTTTAAAGAGACATCAGAAACAGATGAACAGCATCATTAAATTATATTCTATGTTAAGCTAATTTATTATTGAATACAATTTAAGGGTGTTTTCCACAAATAGTTAAATTCTTTCTCACTAAATGATAATGATCAATTAATTTGTATAATGGAGTGGATTACATACCCATTTTTAACACTCTGAATTGACATTTAAGAATCAATTTCTTCCTCATAATGACTGCAAGATTTTTAGGTTCATTTGAGTTTAGGTGTTGAAAATCCAGAGTATTCCACTGTAATGCCATAATAATGCTATATAACATTACCCACAGACCTACAAGGTGATCACTGTTCTAGAATATTATCTACAGAAATTATATCAGACTCATTTTCTCACATAGGGAAGATCTTGTATTTCTCTTTCACAGAAAACTGTTCCTTGTAGATACTTAAACTGTTTGCTTAGAGTAGTGAAACCTTCTTAAAAATTTCTTGAAATAGACTTCTTTGGATTAAGCTCTTCAAATCAGACTTTATGAATATTTTTTAAACTTTGAATTAAATATAATTACCTCATATTATAGAGGGTTTTTGGTCCAAAGTCCTGTTATTTTTGAATTTAAAATATTTGCCATTTCTCATTTTTATTATTATTTTGTGAGTAAAAATATTTCTAATTTTAAGTTTTTTAAAATTTTTGCACATTTATTTGCCAGTCATATTATAGGTGTTCAATAAAATTTTTTGGTTGTAGTGTCTGCTGAATTAGATTTTTATTTTCTTGATAACACACCCTGAACTTCCTAAATCCCTACTAATGTATGCGATGTTTTCATATTGCTTTAGGAATCGATGATTTTAAGTCATAATTTATATTACTTTTTAAAATAATTATTACAATACCAGGATCCTGACATCCTATAGGCATTGAAGACTCTGATATCAACCCATGTATATTTTGCTTCATTATAATACTCATATTCTGGTGAATGAGTAGATACTAAACAAACAAAAAAATAGGAATACAACTTTGGATTGGATGAGTGCTACAAATAAACAACCATGTTTACTTGACACAGGGTGCTGGAGGTTAACTAGTTACTTTTGAATGGATTGTTAAGGAAAGCACTTGTAGGAAAGTGGTATTCAAGTTCAAACAAATAAAATGAGAAAATCCAGAAAGCAAAATTACTGGGGAAGAAGAAGGAGGAGGGGATAAAGAAAATGAAAGAAGAAAAAAAAAGTGCAAAGAGGTTGAATTAAGAATTATTTCAAAATTTAAAAAAATAATAATTGATAGAAGAGTAATAGCTTTGAAGGGACTCAGTTGAGTCTGCTCTTGTAGAGTTTTGTAAACATTTATATAATTTAACTTAATACTAAATACACTGGAAAACTAAAAATCACTAGCTCAAAAATTCTCTCACTCTTTCTCTCTCTCTCTCACACACACACACACACACACGCACACACACACACACACACACACACACACTTGTAATTATTTACTTCCTTTCTGTAGTATTAAATGTAAAAGGGCCAGAATTGAGACAAGAAGAATGGTTATACACTGGTCATGTAGAAACTCCCTGGTAACTTGGATTTAAATATTTCAATGATGGTGCAGTGGACTTGCATGCAAATATATATATTTCTGCAAATAGTATGTTATTTCTTCAAGATAGATTCATGGAAGTAGAAGGTTTTGGTCCAAAGTCCTGTTATTTTTTGAACTTAAAATATTTGTCATTTCTCCTTTTTATTATTATTTTGTGAGTACAAATACTTCTAATTTTATTTTTTTAATATTTGCACATTTATTTGAATATTTGGTTTGACAAAGTGCTTATATCTTCAATAAGCTTGTAGTAAGCAGAAAATTAATTCTTTTTTGGAGAATATATTGTAAAATTCAAAACATTATGATCACTTGACATTTTCTATATATTTAAATATAATATCTGGCCTAGTTTACTTATTTTGTCATAAAGATAATAAATCTAAGGAGATGAACATTAAGTCATGAACATATCCAAAAGGTAGGAAGGACATTTAGTCAATAGAATCTCTGAAATCAGTAATCATGATTCCTGTGATACATGTAAAGTATAATCAAAAGAACAAATCTTGCCTTTAATCTTCCCTACTGTATAAATAGCAGCATGAAATTAGTACACTGGGAACTCAGACATCACTAATATGACCCTCAAATGACTATACACACTTCACAGAGAGTTAGAATTTTATTCTAATTGCTTTTTCAATAAGCAACATTATTAGAGAAGCATTGCCATTAATATTTCACCTTGAAGATCAAAACAGAAATTGTATTCACATAACACTTTCCCATAAGTGTTTGTATTTACATGGCATCCATTACTTTCTTTCTGAATAAGCAGATTTGCTGCTATTAGCTTGCTATGGCAAGCTCTAAATATATTTCAACACAGTACATAGAAACAGGAAATAAGATTCCTGGAACTTAGCCATAGTTTGATTTGGGCTCTTGTTGGAAGTAACATTAATTTGAAAGAATAGATTGATTGCTGGCTTGGGGAAAATATTGTATAGAGAAAAGTATTTGGATAGTAATGCAGCATTAAACTTTGCTGATAGTGTCCACTGAAAATTAAACTGTATAGAAACATGCAAAATTAATTGCTTAATTACAGCAATTTTCCTCAATTCCTTTGCTGTTTTCAAATTATCTGGAGCATTTTAGTTGTTTTGCATGTTTTAACAAATAAATTGAACATGTATCTCATAAGTGAAATTATATATGTTAAAATCCAATTGAAGTTTTCTTATGTAATATACTGTAGGCCATGTGGTAGCTCCACTGTACATATGCAAAAAAAAAAAAAAAAAAACTGTTCTCAGTAATATGAGACTTTAGGAGAATTTATAAAAATATAAATTTTATTCTAATTTTTACTTAAAATGTTTGAAATATGATTTAATTTAACAGCAACCTATTTCCTATAAGCATAACCTTCAGTGTAGCCATTTTGCTTAAAATATGCAATTGCAGCAAGCTAATGATCTCCCAAATATGTGCACATGGTGATCTCTGTAAACTTGAAATTACATTAAACTACATGCAAAGTAAGTTAAGGGAGCAGATGGCATTACATTACTGATCAGCTGACATTAAACTATGGAATTCATTCTTGATTTTTCCTTTGTGTCTAAAGTAATAACAATGGCTCTGAAGTATGGAAGATGGAGCAGAAGAGTGAGTGTCAGAGTGATGCAAGTTCTGTGAGGAAAACTCCACTGGGCTTTGGAAAGGTTCTGTCCCCACACTAGTTAGGAGACGGAGAGTGGGTAGGAACTGAAAAAATGGCAACAACTGGAAAAGGCAAGAAAGTGGATCACAGGGAGGAGTGCAGCCCTGCCAACACTTCAATTTTTGTGTTACTTTAGGCCCCCAAGTGGTTGGTGGTAATTCATTAGAGCAGCAATAAGAAGCTAATATAGACATTGAAATAATTAATGAATAATTTTCAGGGAATAAATTTCTTCTTATTATTGGTAACATATGAGAAGATAATTGATACAGCACCACTTCATTAGATATCTTAAAAAGAAAGTAAAAATTCCTGAGGGGAAAATGCAATGAATAATCCCCAAACATTTTTTATGAATTCATCCTTAATTTAACACTAATTTTCTTGCAACCAGATTACCAAAACTAATATGAGATTTTAATAATGTAGCAGCTTATGTGTAAATGTTTCTCAAAACTTAGAGGACAAACTCTGTGATTGTATATTTTTTGAAGAGAAAACTCATCATAAAACACGTTAGCTATTTCTAAATGAAGATCCATAAATCCTACAGGAATTCAAGATCTTGAGTAGAAAAAATGCTGTCAGTGTTTAGCATGTATATGAAATAGGTTTTTCCATAAATAGATACTGTCCCTTCTTTTGACTAGCTTTTTTTATGTTTCAAAGTTAATCCTGATTTTGGGGTAGCATATTTGACCCTTTGTACTATATATAGTAAGTGGTCTTAGAGAAGTTTTGCTATTTTTATATTAGAATGATAAAAGTAGGGTGGAAATGTGCATTTTTCTTATTTCCACTTCACAGATAAGAAGTTTAGGACTATTTATACAGCAAATATTTTTACACAAAGTATTTTTATTTATAGAGTAATACTCTATATACCACTAACTCAGTTATATCTACCTGAATAAAAAGCTGGATTCCTTTATTGAATATTTTTTTTTTAAAATAAAGAAGAAATATAAAAAGATTGGACAAATGACCTACAAAATTGTTGAACTTATCCAAATATAGACTAGCAATAAAGACTTCTATATTTAGCTAACATCAATGGCTTAACACTGAAATAATTTCTCAAGTGCCTTTGAATCCCAAGCAAGGCAATTAGTGATTGGTCTGTATTACCTACAGAGTCAATCTATGAGAATCCAAGAAACAGAGTATATTTATATAGAAATGGATTGTATTGTTTTGGCAGGAATATCATCTGAGATAAAAAGAAACAGACAAAATGCAGTTTTAAAAAAAGCAAATTAGATATTGAGCCTATGGAGCTATATATCTTTAAAATTATGGAAAGCTGGATGACACCATTTATGACCAAATATGAATTTAATGTATATTCATATGACATTATTAGCCTGAAACTAATTACTACTAAATTCATTTATTTCTCAGGTTAGGTGTAGAAAATAAAAAGGATAGTCTTTATGAACTTAATTTCACTTATGTATATTTCCATTTCTCTTCCAGAATCTCTTCAACATTTGTATTTAATAAGGCAAGGGGGAAGAAAGTGAAGATATTATAGGACAAAATTAAAAATTTATGTTAAAAATTCTTTTAAACAGATTTTTATTTTGGAAATTATTTTATACAATAATTAATTCTGAGTATTATGTAACATTTCCAAAGGAAAAAATATTAAACATTTCCTGATGATAAAAAGGTAAAATTGTTGGCCAACCATTTAAAAATAGATAATGTATTTGATAAAAGAGAAGAAAAATTGTTTGACAAACCTCAAAAGGTAAAAATACAGATGCACTGTGATCAATTTAAAGACTTCCACCTAAAGCCCAGGATGTGGTTCAGTGGTGCATTGCTTACCTAGCATGCCTGAGGTCCTGGTTCCAGTCCTCAGCACCACAAGAGAAAGAAAGAAAAAAAAAAAAAAAAGACTTTCACCTTCGTGGACAAAGAGATGTACTGCAGCATGCTAGAACCTTGGAGAGTGTCCATCTCCACTAAAAATCCATGACTATATGTGATTTTGGGAATAAATAAAAAAAGATAAAAACCACATTATTTTGAGAGTAAGGATGCAAATTGATTTCCATTTGTTAATCTTGTTTTTTAGCCACATGAACTGGTTTCTTATTTTATTTTTATTGTCTTTCTCATGCAAAGCATATTTTAGGCTGTCAAGAATTTCCATAAAATCTCTGGGTTTAAAAAAAATAAACTAAAATTAAACTTCTATATATATGACTGATTTTGGATTGGCACAGAGAAGGCAAGTCAAACTTGGGCAGTCACATGAGTGTGTTTTTATCTCTATAAAAATTATTCTTTAGTGTCATCATTATTGTTCATCTATCTATGTACAGCTATATAGTCTTCCCTGTCTCTGTCTCCTGCCTTTCTCAGTACATTCAAATCTATTATATACATCCTTATCTAGTGCCAGATACACTTCCAAATATCCAGGCTATAGTAATAAACAGAATGGCCAAGTATCATTTCTTACAAGAAAAGGAGTTTAAATGTTACTGTAGATAAATATAATAGTATATTTAAAATACATGGTATGTTAGATTTGTGTTAGAATTATAAGGAAGCAAGGCGGGAGATCAGGGAGTGTTGAGATGGGCAAAAAGTTTCAGTTTTACCATATAGGTAATAAGTGAAAGCTGCCATTAAAAGTTGCAATCTATCACCATAAAACTTAGTGACTAAAAAAAGGTGTTTTTTTTACATCTTTGTTTTATTACATCTTTGTTTCTGTGAGTAAGAAATTTGGGAAGGACTCCTATGGGATGTTCTGACTTGAAATCTCTCATGCAGTTGCAATTAGACAGTGGCTGGAGTAAGAATGCATCACCTCATCTCATATTATCTGACCTGTCTTTGTGGTCTCTCTGCATTTGCCTTTTGGAAGGTTTTCACAGCACAGTGGTCTTGGGATGGCTTATGCTATGGATCAGTACTCTACTATAAGTTTTCTTGGAAAGAGGCAGATATCAGAAAGTCTTTTATGACCTTGTCTTGAAAGTCACATAGACATCCTTCTGTCATAGGCAAATCCACGCGGATTGAAGGAGATTAAAACTAGACCATGATTCTTAATGCAAGGAGTGTCAAAGTTACCTTCCAAGAATATGTATGATGTTAGAGCTATTGTCACTATTGAAGTAAGTGGTTCACCCCTGCATGTGACAGGGCTATGTTTTAAGACCCCTAGTGAATGCCTGGAACTGAAAATAGTACTAAATCCGGTATTTACTATATTTATTTCTGTACATACATATTTACAATAAAGCTTAATTTATAAATTAAGCACAGTAATAAGTTAACAACACTATCAGTTATTAGAATAGAATATTTACTCAAGTATTATATAGTGAAATTGCCAGTATCACTACTCTTGCACTTTAGAGCCATTATTAAATAACTAAGGATTACTGAAACGAAAGCACTGTGATACTCTGATATTTGATCTGATACTGGAAAAAGCTACTAAGTGCTTGACAGGCAAATAGCCTGTACCGTGTGGATACACTGGGCAAAGTGGTGATTCATGTCTTGGGTGGGAAAAATCAAGACATCACACGTTTTCATCACGCTACTCAGGAAGACATACAATTTAAAATTTACAAATTGTTAAGTTTTGGAACTTTTGATGTAGTATTTTCAGACTAACTGACCATGAGTAACTTAAATCACAGAAAGCAAAACTATGGATAAAGAAGGACTTTATAGTCTGCTTTAACAGTAACCTATCCTTTTTTTCTCTGTTAAAATGCTTTGACATGAAAAGGTAGTTAAAATTTGTATCTTCATTTCCTGATGTAAAAGACTGTGATACTACAATTTCAACTTCATAGGCTTTTTTTTTTTAGGACTGATACATGCAAGTAATTAATAAATAATGACTTTGTTACATATATTTTACTATGCAAGAGTAGTCATACCTTATATGTTACTCTCACTTTAATCTCTGTATATGTGTATCATTCATTATATATTTAATTATTTGATAGAATGTATATTGAATTAACCTCTGGTATAGATATATCAAATTGATATTGTTTGATCATTTCTTCAGCAAATATTTATTAAACTTCTAGTTAGTGTCTTGTACAGTTTTTCTTTTAATATCTGTAAAAGCACTGAAAAATAAAAAAAAAAAAAAAACAGTTCTTACCATAATGTATGATAGAGTCTATTAGTCATAGAGCTGGAGGATTTAATTTACTGGGATTAGTATCTATACAAAATTGAAGCTTTTCTGAGTGGGAATATTTTATTTCTCTCTGAAATTTCAGAGATTCTGGGATGAATGCTTCATTGACATCTCCCTCAATGTAAATATTAAGCCACTCTATCCAAACAATCTTGATTTGATAGAGAAGCACCCCAAAGAGGAAACTTATTACTGTTTTTTGTTAATTGAAGAAGACAATTGTTATCCTCTAATGTCAGTTTTTATATCTCCTCCATTATAGTAGCATTTTAGCTTAACATGTGATAAGGTTTCATTGCTCAGGTAGAATAATTTTCCTAACCTTCTTCACTGATAGAAACAACCACATCACTAATTCTGACTAGAGTCTTTGAGAGAAATAGGCCTTGAAGCAATCTGATATACACACAGGGGGTGTTTTCCCCCATTCTGCAGAGGTGAGTTGGGGAAGTTCAAAAAGGTCTTATGAGTCCACAAGCAGAAGCCCCTTGTTAAAAATGAAAAAAACAAACAAACACACACACACACACACACACACAAAAAAAAAAAAAAAAAAAAAAAAACCACTGACCAGCCCTAGAATGCCTAAACCTGATTATAACATAAGAAATAAGGCAACCTCTTTTCCACTATAATGCAGAGCTCTATGCTGGAATTATAAAGTCATCCACTTAATATGCAGTGAATAGAGGATTAGAAATTTTCCTTTATTATTCTCTAATCTCCTAAGGCTTTAATTAAAATATTTCCATGGTGAGTAACAAACTAAATAATGATGGCATAGGATTTTAACCCATATTACAAAAGTATCCATGAGTATACATTTATACACAATGGAATATTACTCAGCATTAAAAAATAACAAAATCATGGCATTTGCAGGGAAATGGATGGCACTAGAGCAAATTATGCTAAGCGAAGTTAGCCAATCCCTAAAAAACAAATGTCCAATGTCTTCTCTGATATAAGGGAGGTGACTCAAAACGGAGTAGGAAGGAAGAGCATGAGAAGATTACCACAAAACAAGGAAAAGAGGAGGGAGGGAAAAGGAGGGAGAAGGGGAATTGCACGGAAGACTGAAGGAGACCCTTATGGGTTCACAGAATACACATACGATGGTGTGAGGAGAAGGGAAGGGAAAGAGAGAGAGAGAGAGAGAGAGAGAGAGAGAGAGAGAGAGAGAGAGATAAGTGTCACAGTAGAATGGGTAGACAATAGGGATAGGATAGGACGGGAGGGGGAGATAGGGAGGGCAGCAGAATGCAACTGACACTAGGATTGCTGTATGTATACACATGGATATATAACCAATGTGATCCTGCAATCTGTACATGTGGAAAAATGAGAATTCATACCCTATTTGAATCAAATATATGATATGTCAAGATCATTGTATTGTCTTGAGCAACTAACAAAAAATAAATAAATAAATAAATAAACATGTCAGAACACATCTACTATAAATACATGACTAAAACAACACAGATGAACTTGAGATGAAGAGCTTACTCTTCCTTACAGTGGAATTTTAATTTGATATAGAAGGAACAATGGAAATAGACAATCACCTTTAATGCCACAGCTGTAATGACTGCAGGCAAGAACAATAAATGAAACAATAAAAAGTAAATAAAAATAAAATGATAATCATGATGACAAACATGATGAGGTAAAGGATATTCTCATAGTCTCAAAATATTTTCTCAGATGATATTGATTTGTATAAAGGGAAGAATAGTAATTAAAGTGAAGAAACCTGGCAGACACCATCTCCCTCAAGTGATCAGTGTGTCAAAACTAGTAATAATATATATTGGTATCACATACACCCTGATATAATTAACTGAGAAGAAAACATCATAATTTCAGTGGCATCCTGGCCCAAACTGCATAATCTCTCCTTAATCATGTGAAATTGACACAGATGGAAATTAATGGCCTCTCTAAAATTGAGGGCCACTTCCTTATCTTGAACTTGAAGGCTGAAGGGTTGTCCCCTTGTCCTGACAGGCAAGGAAGGTGGGAGTGGAGATTGCTCCCTGCCCCAGCCTGTGGCCTGTCTAGCCCAAGCTAACTAAACATGCGTGCACATAAATGAATTTCCTGCCTTTTACTCTATTTGCCACCTCTTCTATTTTAAAAGTTTTCCTTACCCCAGAGCCTCCAGGAAATAGAATTTTTGAAACAAAACTTTCTTCTATCTTCCTTCAAAGCTGACTTTGAAGAAGACCAATTTTCCTACCAATTTGATTCTGAATGTTTATACAGCAGTACACTTTGGAGGTTAGGCTCTCCCCCGTCCAGGTGATAACAGTGCCTTCCATAAACAAAACAGGAAAACCTAATAAAGAAACCACTTACCAAAAAAAAAAAAAAAAAAAATATCTTCAATATATCTGTCAAAAAAAAAAAAATGACAAATGCTTTGGAGTAGAGACGGAAAAACATGAAAACTAAATAGCACTCTCCCCCTCCTCCAATGATGTTAGCAGGAAAACTGGGGAAAATTCAAATGTTTTATGAAGTACTTAATTATATTGTATTAATTTACTTTTTTAGCTTCTTTAATTTTGATATGGTTTTGTAAAATAACAGAGATTGAGTGAAGGACAATGGAAACCACTATTTATTCCATTCAAATTGAATAAATTTTGGAGAGGTAAACCTAAAATTATTTTAAAATAATGAGAAAAAAGAAGAAAAAGAGAAGAACAAAGGGGACTGCACTATTATATATAAAGTGTTCCTCAAGATTTACCTTAACATAAATCATTAATGTGAATCATTCATTCACCTTGAGTAAACTTTAGTCAAGATTCTTCCTTGTTCTAAGGACCCATCTATTTTTCCCTTTTCTAGTACATTTTACTTGAGAAACCTTTTCATTGTAATTACTTGTTGTTTTCTTTTGATATAAATTTCTCCCACCCTCATCACAGTTTTTTGACTTAAAAAGTCTTTTTTAAGGACCTGGTGGTCATGTCTTTGGGATGTGATCATCAAAGGAAATAGTTCCTATTTCTCCACTTTCAGTGCAGGGACAGGAACAGAACTTCCAGAGGGACAGTTAATTAATAAGCACAGTAGACTTAATAACATTCAGTAACTCCCTCCTGATGTTCTCCAGTATTTTTCACTAGCTTTTTTCAGGGAATTATATTTTCCCCAATTGTAATAATTTTTAATAAAGTCATCCTTGCTGGTTTAACTTGTCTCTACAACTATCCTTTGACAGTATGCAAAATAACTACTGAGCCTCTTTTTATTGAATCATGATTTCATATAATTTGGGCTTCTTAAGAGACAATAGTTATTGAGTCAACAGGTCAGTAAACACAGTTGTCAAATGCTATCTGTGAGGAATTGATTCCCAGAACTCCCATGCCTTACAAAATCTGTGGCTGTGAATCCTTCATAGTAAATGGCATAGTATTTCCATTTACCCTAACATCCTCCATATACTTTAAATCATCTCCAAATTACTTACAATGACTAATATAATATAAATGCTATGTAAAAAGTTGTTATACGTATTGCTTAAGAAATAACAACAAAGGATAAAGTCTGTACATTTTCAGTACAGATGCAATTGTTTCTCAAATCTTGCTGATTCATGGTTGAATCTAAGAGCCAGGATTATGAAGAGCCAACTATAACACCTTATAAAACCTGAGAAAATATAATGTTTAATCTGCTTTGTTCTTGTATTAGGATCATTGCAAGTAGGCTCTTAGGAACTTAATCATGCCTCACCATTCACACAAAATACCCAAGTATATTTAGATTTTGGATCAATCATTTCAGATATACACATTATTGTGTGGTACAGCATAGAAAACATAGACACTGAAATCATGCTTCATCATCATTATTAACTGGGAAATGATATATGCTATTTTAAAACTCAGTTTTCTTCATTTGTAAAAGGAAATAATGCTTATGTTATATATATATATATATATATATATATATATATATATATATATATATATATATATATATATATATATATATATATATTGAAATTGCTTAAGGAAATATAGCACAATGCCAATTGTGCATTGTTTCAATTAATGATTCTTTTCTTGACTCCATTAGAAGACATCCAAGAAATTTAGTAAATGCCCTTTGGTAACTGCTATTTCCTGTAAAAAAAAATCTGTTTAATTAATTAATCAATTTAGTATTTATGTCAGGTAATGGTGGAATGGAACTTCAAAATTTTTGAAAAAAAATCAGTGGATGAATATGTTTTCACAATGCTATGGAAATAAATCTGGAAAAAATGATATGATTATTAAACTTTTAGGAAAAAAAATAATACACTAGTGAAACAATAGCTTCACCATTCACATAAAACACCCAAATATATTTGGATTTTGGATTACTCCTTACAGGTAGTTCTCCAGACATTATTCTTATTTCAATGCAATACTCTTAAAGTTTTATTAAACTCATTATAAGTTGATTCTAGCAGTAGTAACTGATAAAGTTTATTTGTGATTGACTTTAATTTGAAGTAATTGATGCCTCACCGTGTAGCATGACTTTTTAGGGAAATGTTATGTTATGTACAGCACATTGATTCCCTTAGATGGTTATGGTTGTTATGGGAGGGGAGGGGAGGGGGGATAGTAGGGGAAAGGAAAGGTAGCAGAATACAACAGTCACTAATATGCCATTATGTAAAAATGTGAGTGTGTAACTGATGTGATTCTGCAATTTGTATTTGGGGTAAAAATGGGAGTTCATAACCCAATTGAGTCAAATGTATGAAAGATGATATATCATGAGCTTTGCAATGTTTTGAACAACCAATAAAAAATAAAAAATAAAAAAAGAAATATGCTATTAAGTCAAATAAATATGAACAAATAATATAAATGAGCTTGTATTTGGGATTGAAGAATTGATTTGTATTTCTAAGATAGCATAGCACATATCATACATTTATTTCATTAAATTATTATAAAATTTGTGTATAATCAAACAATGGGTATATGAGGAAAAGAAACCATCTATTCCTAAGAATATATTTCTGAAAATTACTATGCTTTAAAAAATACATCACATGAAATCCACAAATTTAGCACTAGAAGAAACATTTTCATATGTGTATTCACTAGTGACACCCATGGGTGTGAGATTAGAATATTTTCAATCTTGGAATTGGTAAGTTTCAACATGGGAAGATTTGCTCACATCAGAACAAAGTCCAAACTTTTATATTCTTAGTACCAGCTGTGGCATACAAGAACTTAAAAAACATCTTTTCAATAAAACTAGAATGAAAATATAATAAAAAAAAAACACACAAAAGTTTGGCTTAAAGAGAAGGTGGTTCTGATTGGGTCAGGGAATGATGGCTTTCTGGCCCATGTTGCATGAGATCCTGGGGATGAAAGAATGTACATAGCCTTCCAGTCTTCCTTCACTTCCTACTTTTCAGATTGGTTTCTGATGATGAAATAAACTTCATTCCAGAGTGGTCATCTTTATCCCTTGATCTGACCACTATTCAGGTGGGATATTAAAATGTAGGAATTGCTTTAAATTTATGTTAGGTGAAATTTCTACTAACAACACTGTTCTTGAGACACACATATTTATGCCACAACCAACTCCTGTATATGGAGGATCTGATTATGAAATGATGAAGTTGAATGAGGTTCAGGAAAGGTTTCCACACTTGCCTTTATTAATTTTCTCTTGATATTTGATATTTTCTGTGTCAGATTTTTTCCATTGCCAAAATAGTACAGGATTAAAAAAATACACAATACATTCATATTTACAATTATTTTCCTTTAAGTTTTGCTATATGTGCTTTACTCAGTGTGAAAATGATCATGGTAAGAGAATGGGGAAAGTGTAATAGAAGACAGAAATTATATACCAAGAAAATAATAAATAGTTGCCTCTTCAAAAGAATTAAGGAAGTGAGCATAAACAGAAGTGGGTACTGAGGGAAGAAAAATACAGAATATTTATTAATATGAAGCATCATCTTGATAAAGTAAAAATAACAAAACACCATAAGGAAAACTACAAATCATCACAATTATTTACATAAATATTTTTCTTTATTTCCCAAATGGCATAGTTTTATACACACTCATATGCAATCGGCTCTTTTTTATTTACTGCAATGTCATATACTGCTGACATCTTTCTAAAGTTAATTACTATAAAACCATGTCAATTTTGTAACTGCCATTTTTATTCTATGCTATATAAGAAGCATTATATAAGTTAACATTATTTGGGGGGAGTACATTATTTTCATTTTTATTACAATCAATAAATTTTTGTGCAAATAGTATTCCATATATTTGAGTAGACAAAAATAGCTGTGATAATCTGCTGCACTGAAAACTATGAATTTGGATACAATGGGACTGGAAAGTTGATTCCAACTTAATTTCTTTCTTGAACTGGTCTACATTTTCAATCTTCATCAGTCTTACTAGGTTGATAAAGTACACAGTAACTGCTTTGAGATTCCTGCAACTACTGCCACCTTCAATGTTTACAACTAATAACAGCCAAACCACATTTAGGGCTTAGAGGGATTTAGATTGGGCAGCTGGATCACCAAACTATTGGCCTACCAGTTGGGCATGTTTGCACTGGCTATTTTATTGACTACACAGTTAAACTGCTCCTTACATTTCTAGATATGACTTGTTCTGTGAGGATGGAGTTTTATTTTCTTTCTGAAAGACATATTTGTAGAAATAGGATTTTAGAGTAAAATGATGAACACAAATTTAGATAAATGCTGACAAATTGTTTTCGAAATATGGGTACACATCCCTCCTCCTCTTCTGCCAATAAATGTATTTCTCAGTTTACTTTGCCTTGATCAGGCAAACCAGGTCACAGGGTTCTGATTTGTGTACAAAAAGAAAAAAGAGAAAACAAAAAATATGCAGTGTAAGCAGAAACTCATAGGTGACTACCAGACATTGCCATCTCAGATTTAGAGAGGAGACAAATCATGTAAGAACATAGAAGCCAAGAAAAGAATCCTGGCCTTTATTATCTGTTTCCTTTCCTATTTTACATTTTTTATTTGTTCATATCTTAGTTCTATAAGCTGTTTATTCTATTTAAAGTCAGTTAGCCTCATTAAAATGCTGCATAAATTTTATAAGACTATACATAATTTGACAGTTTTCATCTGATGGTCCTATATTTCTCTTAAGAATGCAACTTCCAAATGATTGGTATTTACTGCAATTGCACAAATAAACATATATGTATATTTATAACCTTTATGTAACATAAACTGTTTATATAAGTAGATCATATTGAATAGAGGCTGGCAGTATTTGTCTCTTAAAATATTTTTAGATCTCCACCATTCTCCATACATACACATACTCCCCCATACCCATTATACACATATACATTTGTATCATTTACATGAGTTCATAGAAAACAAATATAACATTCAAATAAATCACAGAAATACCCATAGATTTTATTAACTACATACCTTCTATAGAACGCATTATATTACTTTTATTTGGAATAAAACCAGCTTGAAAACCTGAGCTATACCATTTAAGTGCAGCAGACTTTAGATTTCAGGCCTGTGGATGGAAATGATGAAGTGTGTTATAAAAAGGATTTAGTAAGTTTCTAAGCAAAAGGATGACTGGCTATACAATGCACTGATATCTCTTACTGACTGTTCCATGCACCACTATCCAAATGTTCTGAGAGAAACATCACAAGGAATCCTGACAGGTGCTATAAAGCTAAGCTTCTCTTTACCAGAGAATAAAAATAAGCCAAAGTGAAGAATAGAAAGCAAATTATAAAATGTAACATAATAGTGACAATCAGTGAAATTTATATTTGTTTAACAAATAAGTGTAAAAATAATATATGTTAAATTCACAGGCTAGAAAACTTCATAGGATAAATATTTAAAATGATTGTGATGTGTTTACTGGTGATATTTTCTATATTTTTCTGAGAAATATTAAAAATACATTTATATACAATGAATCAAAATGTACTCTGCTGCCATATATACCTAATTAGAATAAATAAAAAATAAAAATTTAAAAATATACTTACATAGCACAAAAGCTTCTTATATGATGGCTAAGCATGAGCCAATTAGTAGATAGTTTCTCTATATTAAAAATTGTGTCTATGGGATAAAAAAGGATCAAAATTTAAAGTGGTTCATAGCTATTGTTCTACATAGGAGTTTGGCAATATATATTTAAAATGCTCACCTTCTTAGATAATTCTATTTGCAGCATAAATATACCATTCTATAATCATTGTATTAGGGTAATATGTATGGCCACTATTGAATTTCTTAGAAATTCTTATTGAATAGGAGAGTAGAGCAGTAAAATGAGAGAAATTTTGATTGGTGTCAAAGATTCCAGGTTTCATTTATTTCACAGTCTTCAAAGAGAATTTGAAATACTCTTTACCCCTAGAAGAGAAGTACAAAATTATCTCTAAGTAGTTTATTTAAAATGGAGACAAGATTTCTTTCCATCAAAGTCAGTATTCCCCCAGAAAAGCAATATTTACTGCTAACTACAAGTACTTATGCAATATCTATGTTAAAATCACACAAATGAATGTAGAAAATAAATATAAATATTGACAAAGACGTAGTTAAAATAATTATAGGCCAGAAGAAATGCAGTTCGTGAAAGATGCAAGTATTTATCCATAACTGTGTAGAAGTAAGGTTAGAGGACATCAAGTTCCAAGACTGGACAATCACATTGTCAACCATAGTGCTCAGCCTAGGCAGGTTCATTTAGAAGAGAAGGACACTCAGATAGTGTAGTGATTGCTTTTGTTTGTTCAAGATTTTGAACTCACAGAATGTTCAAAAATAAATGCAAGATTATCATTATCTTGTTTTAGGGAAACTATTTCAGTTATTAAATAGGAAGCATGGTTCTATAAATGACATAGATAATTAGTTTAATTTCAGTGTCATTTTATGAGGTGATCTTTGTCCCCAAAGTTAAATTGATACATGAAATGCAAATGTCATTGACTAAAAATTGTTATATAAAAAGAACTTCCTAATTTTACTATAATTTTAGAATCATAACTCTCAGCATGAAATTTATCAAGAATGCTTTTAATCCAAAATTCAAGAAGTGTAAATTAAATATTAAATTAACATTTTTAAGAAAAATATCTTAAGTGAAAACTCATTTGATTGCCATGAAACAAGACAAATTTAATTTTTATCATTACATATTAACCTATACATATTTTTAAAAACTTAGAAAAATGTTCTAATTTGCAAATCTTACAGAGTGAACTCTAAAGCCTTTCCATGGAAAACATAAAGTTTCAAAGTCTTTATCCTAGAATCAGTAGTTTTGATCTGTTTGAGTCCCAGAGTCTAGAGGCTTAGCCAAGAGGCAGTTGGATCAAAGCCTGTCTCCGTGAGCTGTGTCAAAAAGAGAATGGTTAATCGTGTTTATTATAAACGAGGGAGTAAGACACCAAAAGCATATCTGCAGCTGATGAATATGAAATTTCAAAATGAACATGGTGAGAAAGGATATCTTTTCATACTTTTAAATGAAAGTGCCTTAATACATTATTTTATTGCTTTGTTAACAAAGGATAAGAATGATTAAGGGGTTTGCACTTATTTGAATTAAACAAAAAATAAAATGTTCATCTGTATATGAGTATTATAAATATTGTCCAAGTTAAAAAACTGTCTTTAAAACAAAACTAAGAGAAAAATGTTTTTCTTTTTTTTTATTAGTTGCTCAAAACATTACAATGATCTTGACATATCATACATTTGATTCAAAATGGGTATGAATTCTTATTTTTCCACATGTACAGATTGAAGGATCACATTGGTTATAGAGCCATGTTTATACATACTGCCATACTAGTGTCTGTTGTATTCTACTGCCCTTCCTATCCTCCCCTCCTCACCCCTCCCCTCCCATCACCTCTCTCTACCCCATCTACTGTAACACATTTCTCTCTCTCTTTTTTTCTTCCCCCTCACACCATCTTATATGTAATTTAATAATGAGAAAATGTTTTTCTAATAAAATGTTTAATTAAATAATTGAAAGGGATACCAACAATTATAAATAAAACATTTAATTTGAAATAATGTATCATTTCCTTCTTATTTAGTTAGAAATAAATATCCCATGCATGTTTAAATTTAAGTAGCTCTTATTTACAATCCTAGTGTGTTTATGGAGAGTGATATCATTTCATAGGAGCAATTAATTGATTTCTATTTACTAATTTGCTTTAGATGTAATAAAAACATAACAGCAAGCAAAATGTATTTTTACGTATCTATGATTAATGCTGATACGACTGTTATCTCATATTTAAAGTTGCTTCTTATTTCCAATAAATGCATATGAATATATAATAATAATTTGATATAAGTTTAAATTAAATTACTAGAGAAATAGAAATGACCTATTATGTGTATTCATTTGTTTAGTCAGAATTAATTGAGCACATACTCTCATGTAGATCTTGGAATAACTCTCAAATAAAATGGTTGACAAGATATCTAATTTCTTAGTACTTTGAAATTTCTATTGTGGCAACAGTTTCATAACTATCTTGATCAATCTATGGACATGAAATTATTTTCAGAATGGCTTCTGAAAAAACGATTATAGGTTTTATTTTTGTGTTAGCATTTTCATCAAATGTTACATTTGGAAAATACCCAGAATGTTCTTTGCTTTTTTCTCCTAGTCACTCATTTGTTTCAGAAAGTATTTTTATTTTTATTTGTATGAATGTTTTTATTCTTAAAATAACTTAATTGCAGGAAAATTAACATTCTGTAGCATTTATTTGTTCATTTCATTGTTATTTTAACTCATGTTAATGTTCATTTCAATGAGATTTAATTAATTTATAATTAGGTAACCATCATCACAGTCCAGTTTTAGGTCATCCTCTTCACTCCAGAAAGATCCCTTGTAATCCCCGCACCCCAAGTCACCACTAATCTGATTCTGATTTTTAGAATTTTTACTTCTCATAAATTTCATATACATCGAATTAGGTGAGATATATATATATAGATATATATATATATATATATATATATATATATATTTTTTTTTTTTTTTCTTGTGTGTCATCCTCATTTTTGAAGTTTGTTCATGTTGTTGTATTATAAATTGTTAATTACTTCTTATTGTGAAGTAGTATTCTATTTTGTTTCAGTAATATTTTATTGTTTTCTGTGTACAAAATTTGCATTTCCTTTGCTAAAGCTTTTGTTAACATTTAAAAATTATTTCTAAATATTACATTCATTTTAATATTGATGTAAAAGAAATCTTGATTTCTCTTTTGGAAACTGTATTTATATAGAATTATGATTGAATTTAATGAAATTATCATGTAAATTGTGGCCTTGATTATGAATTATAGTGTTACCTAAATCCTTCCTAAAACCTTAGGAATCTCTATATATGTGATCATGTGAACATTGAAAAAGATAGTTTCACATCATCCTTTCCCATCCATATGCCATTAATTTCTGTTCTATGCCATAAAACATTGTCTAAAACCTCCAATGAAATGTTATTTAATGGTGGCAAGAGAGAATATCTTTGCACTTTTTCCCAATCCTGAAAGTATTTAGACTTTTGTCATTAAATATAACTGTATTTTGCATATATGATATATATAAAGTTACAGAATGTCCTTTCTACTCCTAAATTGTTGATACAACCTAAAAATCATGAATGAATGTTGAATTTCTTCAAATATAAAAATCTGCATTTATTGTTAAAATCGTATGTTTTTGGTATTTTATTCCTTTTCTCTTTTTTTCCCAACACAAAATTTTATTTTATTGAAGATATACAGAATACAATATACAAAATCACTTGCTGTGAATAAGATAATAATTCACTGTATGAATAAGAAATATAGCACATAGTAAGCAAGAAAAAAACATAGCAGATAGTAATAAAAATTATGGGGCTTGAGATTTTATTGCAATTGAAATATGGTTTGAAATTCAACTCATTTGTGAATGAAATGTCAAATGCTCAATTTAAAATTAGTTTGTATGTCCCTGACTATTAGTATGTTGAACATTTTTTCATATACCTTTAACTTATACATATCTCTTCTTCTGAGAAATGAATATTCATCTTCTTTGCTGATTTTTAGTAGGGTCATTTGCATTCTTATTGAGTTATTTGAGCTTTTTTATATTTTGTATATGAACCACTTACTAGATGCATCATTCACAAATAATTTTCCCCATTCCATTGGTTATCTCTTCTCTCTTGATTGTTTTCTTTGCAGTACAAAATATTCAATATTACTCATTATCAGGAAAATGCTATCCAAACCACTGTGGGCTACCACCTCACACCTGTTGGAATTGCTATAATAATAATGCCAAAGATAATAAGTATTTGTGAGGATATAGAGAAAAGGGAAATCTTCTACACCATTGGTGGGAATGTAAATTAGTACCAATGTTTGGAAAAGAGTACGGAGATTCCTCAAAAAATTAAAAATAAAACTATCTTGAGAGCCCACAATCCCATAGATCCAAAGGAAGAGATATAAGTATGTCAAAGAAACATCTTTGGACACCAATGCAATAAGGCATCAATAATCATAATAGCCAAAATATGAAATCAACCAAGTGCCCATTAGCAGATGAATGGATAAGGAGAATGTGTTATATGCATATAGGAATACTATACTATATGGTATACTAGTATTAGTATACCAGTATTAGTATATAATTATAGTTATACTTAATAGGTACATATAGGAATACTACATAAACTGAAAATCTTGTTACTTTTGACAGCATGGATGAACCTAAAGGAAATTATGTTAAGTGAAAAATGTCAGGCGTGGAGTGATAAATATTGCATAATCTACTCATATGTATAATCTAAACAAACTCTTCTCATTTAAAGAGAGTAGACTGGGTTGATTATGGGCTCTCAAGAATGGGAGGATGTTCAAATTCTATGTAATTTCAGTTAGATGAAAGAAATAGTTCAAGAAATGTACTGTACAACATGGTGACTATAGGTTAATAATACATTATGTGCATGAAAATTGTTAAAAGAAGGGACATAAAGTGCATTGACAAAATAGCTAACCCTGTGGGTCCACACATATGTTAACTAGCTAGATTTAGTCATTGTACAATGTACTGTATGAATACATACTTCAAAACATCATCATAGAGCTGGGGATGTGGCTCAAGCCATAGTACTCGCCTGGCATGCGTGCGGCCCGGGTTCGATCCTCAGCACCACATACAAACAAAGATGTTGTGTCTGCCGAAAACTAAAAAATAAATATTAAAAAAAAATTCTCTCTCTCTCTCTCTCTCTCTAAAAACAAAACAAAACAAAACAAAATCATCATACATATACCATAGAATCCTAGTTGTCAATTTCTTTAATTATAGGTTTTGTTCATTTCATTTGTCAGAATGGTCTCTAGTTGAACAAAGCCATTTTTTTCTCTCTTGTACCTTTCTTCTTTTATAAATACTTTTTTTAAAATTTTATTTTTACTTGAAAAAAAGGGTTGTCATTTGTTCTTTTAATAGAGTATTACATTAACTGATTTTGAAAATCAAAACGGCTTTGCATTTCTGAAATTGTTCATGACACATGATTATTCTTATATTTTGCTTAATTGCCAGTATTTCATTAAGGAATTTTATGTCTGTGAAAGACAATATTCTGTAATATCCTTTCCAAATTATATCTTCATTTAGTTTGAAATCAGTGTGTCATGGGTCTTGCAAAATTAGTATAGAGGCAATTCCTCCTCTCCCCTTTTCTGTCTTTGTATGGACATGTATTGTTTATTCTTTAAAAAGTGTGATTAAATTCACAAGTCATCTGGGTTTGAACTTTATTTGTGGAAAGATTTTTCTTTACTACACCAATTACTTTCCTTGATAAACAGTTAATAAAGCTTTCATTTTACCTAGTAAATCCATAAGGATTATGCTTTGCTAAAATTTTGTCTACTTTATTATATTTGTTGGCATAAAGTTATCTATAATAGTATCATCCAATCCTTTTAATTGCACTGGGATTTCTAGTGATAAATCCTCTTGCATTCCTGATTTTTGAAATCTCTGACTTACAGGGCACCTCTCTCTCTCTCTCTCTCTCTCTCTCTCTCAATGTGGGTGGATATGTCTTTCCTCTCTCATTCATTCTTTCAATTTTATCAGTGTTCTTAATCTTTTCAAAGAACTAATGTGGTTTCATTGATTTTTTTTCTATTTTATCTCACTGATTTTACCTCTGATACCCCCCTGTACACATTCTACTTGTTTTGCATCTGACTTTCTTTTCAGTTTCTATATTAATAAATGTAGAAGAATCTTAGATTAATAGTTTTGATTCATACTTTGTCATGTGTTCACAGCTGTAAATATTTTCCTGTAAGCACTGCTTTGATAGTACTTTTTAATGTGTTTACATATTGCTATTTTTCATTTTCATTCATAAAAAAATATTTTCTTTGTGACTTCTACTATTTAGTACAATGTTTTTAATTTCCAGATAATTGGAGATTTCTTTTGTTAGAGGTTTCTAATTAAAATCCATTGAGATGGGAGAATATACTTTGCCTAGTTTTAAAGTGAAATAAGGTTATGACTTCTCTGTTTTATCCTGAGTTATGTGCCATATGCATTTGATAAGAAAGTGCATCCTGCTGTAGTTGGTTAGAGTTCTACAGACGTCAGTTAAATTTAGCTGATAAAGTTATTCAAGTATATAAAATATATTTTATAAGTATATTTTATGTATTTACTGGTTTCTATCTAGATGTTCTATCAATTACTGAGAAATCACTATCAAAATCTTTAAGGTTTAATACACTGTTTTTCAGTTCAACAGAGAATATGTGTGTGTGTGTGTGTGCGCGCGCACCCGTGTGCGCACATACATGCGCATGTGTTCCTGCATGTGTGGGCAAATAACTTCAAGTACTCATGGGTTGTTAGAAACAAACACGTTTATAAATGTTATATTGATGTGGAATACTCGTGTTCGTTTAATGAACTGTCCTTTTTGGTCTCTTGTAATATTTGTTATCATAGAATCCATTTTGTCTGAGAAGATGTAACTATCCAATCTCTTTTAGAGTTATGGTTATAATGTCTCTCTACATTATTTTACCCTGAACCTAGTTGAGTCTTTGAATCTAAAAATATTTTGTATTGCCAGCATATAGCTTGATCATTTTTTTTATTGATATTGTCACACAATCTCTGATCTTTGATTAATGTTTAGTACAGACATTTATTATAATTATTTACATGCTTGAATTTGGGTCTGTCACATTGCACTGTTTATTTTTTATGTTTTCCTTTTTTCCTGCACCTTTTTTACAATCTTCTTTGTAAGACAAGTATTTTTAAAGTATCATTTTACTTTCATTGTTGAGATTAGCTATATTTTTAAAGTTTGATTTTTTATTATAAAATCTATAATAAGCAGCTTCAATATTATTTCTGATAAGACATAGCAACTATGTATCCCCCATTGCTCTATCCTCCTATTTAGTACTAACTCATATGTCTAAATATTTCACAAACTTCATAATATTGTGTTATAATTACTGATTGAGTCTATGTTATATTTCTTTTAAATAATTTAGGCAAAAGAGATAGGGAAAAAACTACATACACATTCACATATAGTTTTCTGTATCTTCCCAGACATTACTATTTGGGGCATTTTTTTTTTTTTTTTTGTGGATCAAAGTTACTACATCTGATGTTACTTGCTTTCATGGTTAGGCCTTCCCTTAGTATTTCTGTATGGTCAGTCTGTTTAAAAAATATTTTCTCAGTATTTTATTTGTCTGAGAATGATTGCATTTCACCTTACTACCTGAGGCTACTAAGTTACTTTTAATGAATAGAGAAATTTTGTCAGATTATTTTTCTTTCAACATTTTTGTGGTGGTTGAACTCAGGGATACTTGACCTATTTTGTGTTTTATTTAGAAAGAGGGTCTCACTGAGTTGCTTAGTGCCTGGCTTTTGCTGAGGCTGGCTTTGAACTCGCTATCCTTCTACCTCAGCCTCCTGAGCTGCTGGAATTACAGGCGTGTGCCACTGCATCAGGTTTGTTTTCAACATTTTCAATATGTAATTCCACTACTTTCATTTTTTAAAAGACGCTAGCTGTTTTGAATCTTATTGATGCTTCCTGAGCACTAAGAGTTGCAGTACATTACTTGTTTCTCTGGCAATACAAAATAATTTTTAGATTGAAAGACACAACTAGGTTCAGGGTAAAATAATTTACAAAACCATCTTTATGCTGGGAAGAAGAGTTCATGCCAAGAAGTTAGACAGTTTAGTTTAGTTAGTTTTAGTTATTTCTTGGGGTGATTCTCTTTGTGTTTTTTTGAGCTTCTGGAATTAGTGGATTAATGTTCCATCATAAATTTTAGGTATTTTGGCCATTATTTCTTCAAGTAATTTTTGTCATGTTTAACACCGTCTCTCCTTCTTGGACTTGCATTAAACATGTTAGAATTCTAGATTGTCTCTCATAGATTGCTGAGCCCTTATGCACTGTGCTTTTTTCCCCTCTGTTTTTTGTATTGAATAATTTCTAATAATATATTTTCATGTTTGCTGATGGTTTCTTATGTCATTTCAAGTCGGCTGCTGAGTGTATTAGTGAATTTTTCATTTTTCTGCACTTTCAAGCTACAGAATTCTATTTGATTCTGTATTAAAGTTTGTATTTTGAGTTTCTGCATATGTTGGCTCATTGTTCACACAGTTTCTTCACTTTCTGAACACATATATAACTACTATGAAGCCTTTTCCCCCGCTTCTTTTTCTTAAATACTTGGAACTCCTCATGAGCAGCTTCTTGTGATCTTCTATCCTCCCTGATTATGGGTCACATTTTCTTGTTTCTTTGTATGGTCTAGTAATTTTTCATTGAACACTGAACACTTTAGCAATTCTGGAATTTCAATAATATTTTTCTGAAGGTTCCTGCTTTCTGTAAGTTGTCAGGACTTAAAATGCAGAACTCGTCTCTCTCATTGTGTTCAGGCACTTGTTTAACTGCTTCAAATTTTTTCAATATATTATGATTTTTGTTCTGCCTATCCCATTAAAGGTTGCTCTGTATCTTTATAGCTCACTGATAGGTCAATGATTTATACAGAAAGTGTGCTCAGACACCCCAAATACATAAAAATATCTATCCTGTTAATCAATCAGTTTGTGGGGTGGAGAACACATTTAAAGTTTTGGAGCATTCTCAGGGTTGATTTGGCTTTCATTTTTCATCTAGTTATCTATTGTCTCCACTGACCAGTCTGCTAAGGATGTATGGAGAACTTTGTTCAGCCCTTTGATAGTTTTCTTTTCTGGGCTCATCCATTTAAAGTCATAGCTAGGACTGAACACTTTAGCCACCAAAGTAACTGGTTGATTGCATGTTTTCCTAAATAATCAACAGTTTTAGCTGGCAAAGTTTTGGAGTTCTCTTTCTCAGTCCAAATCAAGATTTCTTTCCTCTGGAAAGAAAGCTACTAATTTTCAGAACCATCTTCATGCTGGGAAGAAGAGTTCATGCCAAGAAGTTAGAGAAGAAACAATCCCATATGCACATCATTCTTCCCCAAAGCTCTAAAAAGTTTACAAAATAAAATGTTTCTTGATTTGTTGTCTGCCTTAGAAAATAGTCATTCAATATCAGTACCTCAATGAGTTGGTTTTTAGGAATTTTGTTCACATTTAGACTTACATATCTTCAGAGGAAAATGACCAATTTCATACCACCATTATTGGCTATCTTCTAAGCTGTATGCTTCTGGGTCTTTTATTTGTTGTGTTAATATTTACAGTGAAAAAAAAAAAAACAAAAGTTGAAACTAAGCATATCTATTTTATTTTTATTTTTTTTAAATTTTTGATAGAAGTACTATTGGAAATTTTTCTTAAAATGCTATTGAAGTAATTGATCATTCATCTCTAGGTTCTACTGTTCCAACATCAAAATACAAGTAAGAAATTATTTGTAAACAAATCTTAATTACGTTTTCAATATATAGTTTGCTATTAAAAGTGTATATGATTACACATTAGTAGTCAAATTTTTAGGCCTCTTTGAAAATAGGTATAGTTATACAGATAAAAAAGTGTTTTTGTTAGCTGACTGTAATTTCACAAATGTTTATTCTTATTGAAACTCAGAAAATGTCAGAGAATAAACAATAGATACGAATTTATGTTATCCATTATGCAAAGTCGTGTGTTTTTTTTTTCATAAAAAAATGAACTTGAACTTTCTGTAGATAAAAGTATGTTAGAATATTTACCCACAATGAACTACATTTAGTTGATGCATGAACAGATAGTACAAGGAAAGGAGTAGATTCAGAGTGGAATCAGACTAAATATGAGCTTCTCAAGCTTCCATTACATAGCAAGGAACAACAGTCTCTAAATTTGAGAGATATTTACAATTTATTTATTGTTACATACTAATTGTACACATTTTTGTTGTACATCATGAAAACTCAACACATATGTAAAAATACACACACACACACACATACATGCACATATATATAACCTGAAATCATGAAACTACTAGAAGAAAATATGAGGGAAACACTGACATTGATATAGGCAGTAATTCATTGGATAAGACACAAAAACACAGTAAACAAAAGCAAAAATAGACAAATGGGATCGTGTCAATCTAAGTAAAGAAAAGAAAACAAGAATGAAGAGAAAATTGACAATTTGGGGTAAAATATTTTAAAACTATACATCAAACATATGGCTAATATTCTGAATGTTAAAAGAACTCAAAAAACTGAACATTAAAAAAAACAATGATTTGATTGAAAATGAGAGTTTTAAATAAATTCTCCATTTATGGAAGAATTGTGACAAGGAGGCATTGCATTTAATTGGAATAAAATGCTGAGCAGGAGAGCAAGGAGGTCACAGCTTTACTCAAGTGAAGGAAGAACAGCTCATTTAAATAGCCTTAATTAAATGAAGAAGAAAACTGTGATTCCTGATGGGCTGGAATTCAATCAAGCTGTGATAACCAGCTGGGCAAAAAACGAAGCAAGGACTTATATGCAAGGCAGAGAAATGCTCACAAGAAGTCAAGCCAGGAAGAACAATGTCATTGTGTATCAGAAGCACACTCCTGAGAGAGATCAGTATGTGAGGGATTCAGTCATTCCCATTCCCATAGATTTGTATATCTGTATGTGTTCTCTATTTTTAAATCATATTATAGACAATGATACTGATTAAAAATTAAATGTTAGTTTAAATATAACATATTTTTAAATACAATAGTTTCCCTATTCCCTATTTTCAAGGCATTTGGGGGAATTTTTAAAATTAACCTTCAGAAAATAAACTTTAAAATACATTTATGTTACCACATATGTAAGACTTTCATGCGTCAGCAACTCATTCCAAAAGTAGGGTCTACTAATCTTTACAAAAATTGAGAAATAAGTGGAAACAACTTTTAAATTTATATTAAACAATAAAATGGCAGGACTCATGCCCAAGTAATGAAAACAATATTGTGTTAACTCGTCCCCATATCCAACCAGATCATATGGTTTTAGACTCTTCTCAATATAAATGATAAAATAAAAGACTACATAAAATAGTAGGTGAAAATCCATAGCATCAGCAATTAATTACAATTAATAGTCCACATAGAGTATAAGAAATAGTAATTTAGATAGTGGGCTAGCTAGGGGGAAAAAAAGATCCCAAAACAGTAGACAACACAGGAGCAGACATATGTGTATGTGTACACTGAAGAGGGCTGGCAGGCAGATCTATCAGGAAAGGAGAGACTTTTAAAGTTGTGCTGGGGCAGTAGGATACAGCTAGAGAAAAAAAAAAATGATTGTGCATGCTTTCCTACCACAAATTATGTATCAGTATCAAATGGAGTACTCAAAATGTGAATGGTAAAATTGTATGACTTATGAAAATAACAGAAAAGAGAAGATTTATGAATTTGGGATAGGCCAAGCTTTCTCAAATATATCCAAAAAATGCATACTAGAAAAAAAAGGCAGTCGTTAGACCTACAGTAAAATTAAGAACTTTATCATATGCATGAACAATATAAAAAGAATACAGCAAACTACACAGTTTCAAACATTGTCTACTAATTATGTAAATGACAAAGATCGTATAACTATTGAAAACTAATAATAAGAAGGTAAATGACAACAAAAATATAATAAGGATATAAACAGATTTCACAGAAGGAGAGCAAGAATGAACAATATATTTATAAAAACAAACTCATCACATCAATAACCAGAAACATGTCATCACTTATTCACCAGTAGATGTTTATGTGAATAAAAATATATGCCTACATATATAAAAACATGCACATGCCACATATTTCTGTGTATATATTTATAAAAAATACTTTTTATAATAACACATTTAGTATAGAGTTGTGCAGTATCAAAAAGTACTCAGAGAAAAGCATACTAGTGAAATTAACCTTAGAAATATATCTCCCTATCTTATAAAAATGAAGATTAAAGATTAATGTACTCCATATCCTCACAGAGCCAATTTTAGATGTATACCCTATGGAAACTTTTGCATATATGCACCAAGTCATGTACAAGGAAAATTACATCAACTTAGTTTGTAATAGCAAAATGCTAAAACAATCCACAGGCTCATCAACAATAGAATTGATAAATAAATGTGATATATTCATAAAATGAAATGCAGTGTAGCATAAATGTACTATATGAATGTACAGATATGCATGGCTAAATCCCATAATTATATTTCCCTGAAAAAGCAGGTCATAAAAATTAAATATGGCATGATGCCAATTTTGTTATTGAAAATAAATAAAAAAATATCCTTGCTAGGAGATATTTACACATACACACAGATGCACACACACACACACACACATTTTTATGTACACCAGCATTTGACTATTTCAGTGTAAGAAATTCGGGGTATTGTTTTTCTATCATTTAATGTCTCTCACCTTACAAATCAGTTATTATTTTAGTTCCACCTTTGGGGTGGCAATATAATTGTTGTTGTGATTGTAATGGAAGAGTTCCCCATAAAAGCTCCCGCATAAGCTCATGTGTGAAACAATGCAAGAATGTTCTGAGGTGAAATAATGATATTATACAACCTGTAACCTAATCAGTGGATGAATCGCTTGTATGAATTAACTGAGTGGTAACGTAAGCAGGTAGGTTGTGGCTGGAGGTAGTAGTTTACTGAGGTATATCTCTGGGATTTGTATTTTTCCCAAATAAGCAAGCTCTCTCAATTCTTGGCTGTCATAAACTGAGCAGCTTTCCTCTCTCACACCCTCTGCCATGATGATATTACTTACCTTAGGCACAGAGCTATGGAGTACACCAACTATGGATTGAACCTCTGAAACCATAAGCCAAGATAAACATTTTCTACTCTCTGTTGTTCATGTTTGGTATAATGCTAACAGCAATGCAAAGCCAATAACACTGTGTTAAACACATCTAGGTTCTCCCTGTATGTTTGGTGCTAATTTTAATTACAGTGGTCAGCAAAGCTTTTGACTCTAATTGGGCAGCTCTGTACTCCTTTGGACATCTCTATACTCTTCGCTTATTTCTGACCTGAATCTTTTAAACCGATCTTCTGTGGTTAAGCATTTGAACTTTGGAAATTTTAAAATAAATTCTTTTCTTTTTTAAGAGAGAGAGAGAGAGAGAACTTCAATATTTATTTTTCAGTTTTTGGCAGACACAACATCTTTATTTGTATGTGGTGCTGAGGATCGAACCCGGGCCGCACGCATGCCAGGCGAGCGTGCTACCGCTTGAGCCACATCCCCAGCCCAATAAATTCTACATAATTTCCTGAGTTTACATTTTATCTTGTGGCAAGGAGTTAGCTTGGCTTTGGATGATCCCTCTTGAACTTGTGGAAAATGCTGCCTTGCTTGGCACTTAAATTTATAACTTGCTTTTTCTTAGTGTCTTTATTGTTAGTACTTTATTTTTTTCTACAAGTTATTTAAATTATTATTAGATTTTGCATTTATTTGTCTCTGCCAATTTTAAACTGACTTAATCGCTTCTGTTTTGCTGCTCATTTTCTATGGCAATGCCCAATCATTGGTACATTTAAACATTATTGCTTAGAGCCAAGTTTAGAAATGCCTTTGAGTTCCTAACTAAAATGTTGTGTTGCCTCAATAATTTCTCCAGAAAGTGAAATGTACATCACCTTTTCTAACGCTTACAGTATGATGCAATTTTGCATTTTATTTATATTAAATATAAATCTGTTCATATTGCGTATACTTGTGTTTTTCAAATTGGCTTTAAGTGCCTTGAAAAAAAATTGACTTTAAGTCCCTTATCCATTGTTTTCCTAACAAAACTTTATAGCCATCTGTCACCTTGGTACCTAGCAATGGACTAGTCTGTTTTACTCAATCCAAAAATGATGTTAAGGCATTGGAGAAATAGGTTGGTGGTTAAGTGTTTACCTGGCATGTGAGATCCCACTAATTAGATCTACAGCACTGAAAACAAAATAAAACAAATGCTAATTTTGTCTTTACTGAATTCTTACAGGAAGATCACATTTGTACATAATAGACTTTTCATGTTTATCACGTTGAAATTGCGGGCATTTTTTTTTTGGGGGGGGGGGTTTCCTCTAAATAAAATTTTTAATCTTTAGAACCAGTCTAGTGAATTTCAGAGACTGAGAATAGTTGTTCTCAAATCCTTATTTATTTATTAGTATGACTGTAGTACATTAACTTTATATCAAATAAAACCTACCAATGAACATGGTATTCTAAGAGGCTAACCATTTTAGTAATTTGTAGCTTCTCTAAGATCTGAAACCAACAAATATTTACCTATCGCTGCCAACTAATATGCTGATTCTCATCAAGGAACTATGAAGATATTTGAGATCCCTGCAGATAAAAAGCACTGAGATAGTAATGCTTTGCTGCTGTAGTTCACTCATGGGTTGTCTCTTCATGAAAAGTGTGTAAGGAAGTATGAACTAAGGTTACACTTGTTAATTATAATTAGATACAAACATAAGAGCAACGTTCATTTTACTTCCAATGTCTCATATACTCTAAAGGTCATCTAAGTTTTAGTAATCAGTCTCTACTGAATTTACATAATATAGCTTAGGATGTATTCAGACAGATATTGTGCTTTGCTAAGCCCTGTTATAAAGAAAAGGGGTTTACCAGAATTAGTTCTCTCTGAAGATTGTGATCTATAGGTATACAACAATCTATATTTCAAAACACTTCTGGATTCATTTAACTCAGAACTTTGTAAAAATGACAACATAGTTTTCTGAAAACTACTTACCACACAATACGTAGCTTTTAAAATTTTTTTCGTTAGCTATAGGATGCAGTATAGCATGGAATAATGTTAACATCAGCTACATGAGTCATAAGTGATTGTAGCAGACTTTTTCAGTTTACCATCAAAATGCTCTCAGTCTGGTGTGTTTTGCTTCCAATACCTATACATATTGTGGGGTCTGCTCTTGGGCTCCAAAGTGCTTAGAAGATTCAGTTCCCCTGAGTTTCTTTAGCCTAAAACTCTCTTGTATTTAAGAACTCTGAAAGATAAGAGAGGTTTGTTTGGAATCACATTTGCATGACTTCCTCTTCCTTGTCTGGCTTTACCCTCCAATGTTCAAGGGTATCATTTCTTTATAAATCAGAGGCACTTGTGCTTCTCCATGGTTGGTTTTTAGAAAATGACAATGATATATCCTTGCTTATAATATGTAGGCACTGAGATGTTTTATCAACTCCGATTCAGCTTCATCTGGAGTCTGATGATCATGCATAACCAGAAAATTTAAGAGTAAACTGTTGAATTCTCAGTGAAACATCACTTTTCCCTTAACCTGACTTACCTCTTTTCACCAGGCTGAGCATCTGTTCTTCCTTTATATGCCTTGTTACTTCATTATTTTTCAACAATATTTAGTGAAAAACATGTATTGTCTTTGTGTACAGAATCTGTTTTTTTGCAAGGCATTGTTTTCACCACTCTACCAGACCAAGTGCACATCAATAGCTTATGTGGCAGAATGATTGTCATACTATATTTCTATCTCTAACCAAAGGAGCCAATACTTTTGCCTGAAATCCTTTTTATCACAGTTAGATTGTCTTGTATCAGTGAAGTGGAGTTTTAAGTTCATTTTTTTGTAAAGTAGTTTACTGAGTTTAGTAATGTTAGAGAGGAGATGTTCCACTGTTTAGAACCATATTACATCTCTTGTACTCTTGTGCATCTTCTCGGCATCCTTTGCTCATGAACATCTATTGCTGCATCACATATTCAATACTTGAAATTATAATAACATTATACTCTTGATCCATCAAAACATTCTGGAAAACCCAATACTCTATCATTACTAAAGTTAATTTTTATTCACGTGCAGCTTTAATTCTTTTGTAATAAAGTCTGGATATTCTATATAGGAAAGTCATTATAATTATATGTTTTCCCTACAGATTTGGATGTAGTTTCATCTAATTCTATGTCATATATCTAAGGTAATTTTTAGGTTAAAACATTGGTAGTTGTTTTGATTGTTCACTCTGAGATGATGTTGTTGAAGTTCTCAATTAACTTCTGTTCTCATAAGACCTTTTCAGTATGGCTTCTCATTTGTCTCTTCTCATTCTTGTTATTATGTCTATCATTTGACATTTAATTACTATAATCTTCTCTATTAAACCTATAATATCTGGAAAATATATAAAAATTTAGAAATTTTAGTGAGATATAAATACTTATATTGATGTCCATGATGATCAGAAGTCAAATGATGTCTTCATTTTCAGAAACAAGCTGAAAGTGAGGTATTTGAGATTACCATGGTTAACAGAATTGCCTCAAATATTTAATTTAAGAGGTGGGACCTTTGGAGGTAACGTACTGAAATAAAAAATACAAAATAAAATATTTATAAGACAATGTTAAAAAATTAGACATAGAAAGATGTCTTCAGTTCTTTTTGCTAGGAGAAAAATACAGATCTTACAAGTTTTCATTGATTTATTTACATGTGTATCTATATCTATTACATTAAATATTTCAAAATGTACATGAAGTGGCTTACAATTTTTTAAAAGTAGAACCACCCATGTATTTATAAAATAATAAGTATCCATGTAACTATTGTGTATGTAGATGCATCAAAAATATAAGGTAAATTATCTTATGTTATAGATATTATACTGTTGTGATTTTATTTCAAAAAATAATTTAGAAGTCAGATAACTTCAATTGAAACTTTTTGTACATGTAAAGCATTTTTTCTGATGGTTTAGATCATTTCTCAAGATTGTTTTTATATAATAGATAGCATGCCTTTTATAGAATGATATGAATTATCCAAAAGAGAATGAAAATGTAGACTATAGGAGAAAAAATTATCAGGTATTAGAATTGCTCAGTGTCCCATTTTTCTACCCACCAATTACTCAAATACACAAACTAACCCCCCAACACACATACACACAAATCAAGACTTAAATGTACTTAATATTTATATTTAACTATTAAGAATTTTTTAAATATAGGATGTTTTGGAAATTAAAATTTTAAATTCAATAGTTATTCGACAAAACTTTCAGAGAAATATCTGGCTTTAATGCTTAGTTAAGAAGCCAGACTAGATTATAAAAATCTATCTGAAATAACTCTGAAACTACAGATTGTATAACATATTGTCAATAAAAGGTGTGGAAAATCCCCCCTTTTTTGTTTTTCTTTCATATTTACTTCTATTCCTTGTAAATATACATATAATGTGTTTTTCAATAAATATCATAATGTGCAAATGAAAAAATCACTTATCCTAGAAATTCCTTCACTACTACAGTAAAACTACGTAAATACCATCAATGGTATTAAAATTGAAATCCATGAGACAGGTTCCCACCCACACATCAGAGAGCAATGAGGTACAACATACACAGAGCTCTCAAAATGGCTTAATGTTGAAATACTTTAATACATCACAGAAAGATTTTTCTTATTTTTGTTTCTCTCACTTATTTAATAAAGGTCTTCATTTTAATGTTTTACTCTTTGCACGAAAGTTTAGGAAAAGCAGAAACGTTAGGTTTTACTTCTATTTAAGATATATTTGGAAGAATAGTGAGATTTCATAAATATTTACCTAGTGGAAGATTAAAATTATGAGGAAAAACTTAAAAGAAAGATTGAAAGAAAAAAAAATGAAGAGAAAATACTTTCAAAATTATTAGGCAAGTGGTGAATTTTAGGGCAATTCCAGATGCCTCCAAATATATAATCTCTTTCATTCTGTATTGATCATGTGAGATAAGTATCACTATTTTTTGTGTGTGTGTGTGTTGAGAAACTTGAAACTCAAGGTTTAAGTATTTTTAACATCTCAGAGATAATGCTGATGAAATCAACTCTTGAACCTATTTCTGTTTTTACAAAAAAAAAAAAAAAAGGAGGAGAGATGGAGAGTCTTTCTGGCTTCTAGTACATTGAAAGGAAAATGTAGATTTTTCAGTCATGTACTTAATCTACAAAAAAGTAAATTCATATAATGAATGAAGTCCCCTCAGAACTGGTAAAGAAAAATATAGAGAAATAAGTGTTCACAAATGATTACAACAACTGAAGGAATGGTTTCTAGAATGGTCCATTATAAGTAACTGCCAATAAAATACAGGATGGACATGAAAGGAGAGTTGCCACGTCTGAGGGTGACTCTAGATCTGACTTAAAAATCTTTCCTGCTCTGAGGAATATGTAAGTGGAACCAGGAAACTTCTGTGTTACCTAAACTGACACTCTACACTCAAGAAGCTAAAAACAGACATACGTTGATGGTGCAGACAACCGCCATATTTCTAAAACATTGCTCAGTAACAAAGGAAAAAGGAAAAAAAAATAAAGACAAAAAAGAAGACAAAAGAAAACTTATATGGGAGGGAAGAGAAGTCTAAAGCATGTATCCGTTTTGTCACATCTTCATAATGTTATATACATGCATCCAAATGACAGAACCTAATTGTTATCCTGATTCCTAACTTTAAAATAACCTAGACAACCTTTCCGAAGAGAAGGACAATGAACCAGATACTCAGTGAGCTAATCAATGACACTCTCCAGACACAGAAAAAGGAAGAGTAAAGTCACACTTTTAATGTATAACAGGAGAAAGAGACCAGTGTGAAGTACATATAAAATACGAGAAGAAAAAAACTGAAAATAAGTGTAATGCTATTAAGAGTAGTACTTTTTTCTTTCCGAAAAGCTACTATTTTTGAGAACATGAGAAATATATTCAATAATTTTTAAAACTTGAGAAAAATAAGATAAATACAACTGAAAAATGTTCTATAACATTTTACTTAAAACATATTTTACATGTTTACTTAAAAATAATTTCACTGGTCTAGTAAAAGTAGCAAGTAGTTTTAGAAGTTTTTGATAAATAACTAAAATCCCAAACTAAAGAATTGTGGAGGTTTTTTGGTATCTTTTTTTATTAAAAATATAATTGAGAAAATTTCTAGGAAAAAGAAAAATAGCTGTTAGAGACTTCCACGAAGCAATGAGAAGTCAAGTAATTGCTAGAATGGTAGCCTATTAAAGGGAGAACAATTTCAAATAAATGAAAGTAAATAGAAAGATTTTAAGAAAGAGAAAAAAAGAGGCATCTTTTTTTTTAATGAAGATGGAGGTCAAAAAAAGTAAAAGAGATAATAAGACATAAAAGTGTCGAGATGTAGGAAAGAACGTGTGAAAGATAGAAAGGATTTGTGGAAATGAGGATTTGAAGATAATGGAAAAGCAGGAACGGGGGCCACTGCTGAAAAGTCCACTGAAAACAATACAGAAAAAAATTACTAGAAAACATTGGGTTGAGGCTAGATAAAATAGGTATCGTGATGACTTTATTTATTTCTCACATTTAGAAACACACTGGGTGAAAAATTGATGGCAACATAGTGGATTGTTAGCATGAAACAGTTGGGAAGATGTATAATTGACTTGGAAATTATAGAAAGGTCAAGAAAAATGATCATGGGAGATCCTATAGGAGTGAGTGAAGGAGAAAAATAGAGATAGATTTTGGTCAGAGAGTAAACTGAAAATTTGAAACCCTGGGTAATGGTTGAGACAAAACTGGTCATTCTAGTACATGGCTGAAAATAAAGTAAAATCTCAGGCTAATCAACTAGAAAGGTACAGTAATGGCAATAGATTTTCACAATAGATACAACATTTCTAAAATGTGTATGGAATAAAATTATGAAATTGGAGTTAAAAATCACTAAGGAAGTTCATATAAAGTCACACACCTCAGTGAGTATGAAAACTCAGTTAAGGTAGGGCTCATTGTGAGTAAACAACATCCTCTGGAGTAGTGCATTTTGAAAATCTAATTCTAACATATATTTAAAAATTTCAAATAATAGGTCAGGATCAGTATTAATTTTCTGTTAATATTCATTGTTGTGCTGTTACATTTAATTCAATACTATTAGGAAATTGCTATAGCAAAGACTGTTGAGAGGGGGCTGGGGTTATAGCTCAGAAGTAGAGTGCTTGCCTCACCATCCTTATCACCATATAAAAATAAATAAAGATTTTTTAAAAAGACTACTGAGAATTACAATCAGATAGCATGATAAATCAACCAATTAAAATTCTATAAAATATATTTCAATTTTTTTTCTTTAAAATACTAAGATTGATTAGACATTTTCCCACATACACTTATTAAGTTAGCTATATCCTCACTTTCAAAAAGAACACAAATCTTTCCTTGAGATTTTTCCAGTGTCTGGAAATAAATTTAATTTTTGCTGTTAATGTAATCATCTGTAGTTATTCTTCAGGTGATTACAACATTATTTTAGACTGGTAATTCATAACATTCTCAAGCTTATGTGAATTTAAAGATATTATTCTATCTAGGTCACTTTCTTCAAATAAGAATATATTTAAATTAATATTGTATCTGATTTCATTATAAAAATGTTTTTCATTTTTCTTTATCTATACTCCAAAGAGTAGGGTACTAGTATATAATTCAGATTCTCCAACACACATTTGGGATCATGGATATGTCTATTATCTAAAATATATACTTTAGAAACAAGAGATATATATTAAAATCTTGGAGAAATTATAAAAGAATTAAGAAAATATTGTTGGATGTATATAGAATTTTGCTGGCTTAAGACAAAAATAATTCATTCAGAAATTTTTCCATAATAAGTTATATATATTTCATAGTTTTCCTATATTTTAGACCACAGAAAATCATGGATGGAGCTTGATTTACTTTGTTAATGCAGCAGTGTCAGAACAAGCAGTAGGTATCTCCTTGTATTTTAAATTCCATGTATGCCTCAGTTAGAATCTGTATATTTATGTGAGGTGGGAGTGTCCGGCTTTCCTTCTTAACCACCAGATCAAGCTAGACCAACTGATTGCATAATATATTATTTCTCAATGAATGGCAGTTTCCAGAAATTTCTGTTATTCAAAATTAAGAGGATTGTTTTTTTTTTTTTTTTAAAGTATACAAATAAGCAAATATTATCTATCAGGTTTTGCTTAGTGCTACAATGAGCAATAAATCAGTAAAGGCCATATAATGATAAAAAGAGAAGATCTTCATTTTGTTTTATTTTAATAATGTTTTCAGAAACAGCCTCAAAGAAGCAGAGACCTGAATAAAGTGAAGGAGTGAGTCAGTTAGACGCCTGGAAGTGAATCCTCAAGCCAGAGAGTTGAAAATGCAGTAATTGAAGGTGCTGAAGTATCAGCAAGCTTGTTCCCAGGAAGGAGATCAGTGCATGTGACACAAAAAGGCCAGAGCTAGGATAGAGGGACAGAGGCAGACTTACATGGCCTTGCAGAGCTTGGAAGACTTTAGATTTAAGCCGTTAGAGCATTTTTACCAAAAGGTAGGTAAGGTGTGGCTTAGACTTATTCAGTACAAAACAAACAAATGATAAACAAACATATGAAATGTGTTACTACATCTGTATTAAAATTTGCAAGAAAACAAACATAATCCTTCCAAATGTGCTTGTTAATACGTGCAGGGAAAGGTGAGCGGGACATAACAAGATGCTGATATTTGATGAAAAAGTCTATGGGCACAGAGTTTGAGAAAGGGTACACCACCTGTAATATACATGGTATTATCTGTTACAGTGAGACCATACTGTTTTTGTGATTTCAGAATCATCAAAGAATAATTGTAAAGACGTTGAATAAATAATACAAAAAAAGCACAAAATATTAAAAGGGCAGTTAGTTCAGAGTCTTGGATATAATTTGAAAGAACAATACAGTGAAATAGTTTTTATAACTGGAAACTAATCAATTAGATTTTTATTTTAAGTATTTATATAATATTAATTACAGTGTCCCAATATTTAGGAATAATGTATTTGATCTCTAAAAACCAAATCATGTTCAAATTCTTAATTTGCAATTGAGTCTAAAAGTCTTGAATTACTGAGAACAGCAGTGCAAAACCAACATTTTTTTGTTCTGTGACTTGGGAATTGCATATAACATTCATTATTCCACCGTCAGTAAAAAAAAAAAAAAATGACATTTATCTGTCTCATGGGATTGATACAAGGATTAATTATATAACCACACTGGGATTGATACAAGGATTAATTATATAATGTTTATAAAATGTTTTGAAGATTAGGAGTGCTAAGTATTATTATGCTTATTACTTCACCACTGACTCAAAGGTGTTCCTAAAGGACTTAATCTATTACTTGGCTAGCAATCAACATTTTAAATCATCAAGCACTGAAAATAGCTTCAATTCTTTAGCAGACTGGGCCTAAAATAGTTTCCTTTGAAATGATCTCGCTAATAGCAAGAAGTCCTTTTCCTATCTTTCACTCAATCTAATATCTCCCTAGAAGATTATTCAATCAGATCTCAAGTACCCTAAATTATTTCTCTAGTGATCAATTAATTTTATCTAATAAATATTGCTTTAACATAATGCCTATGGATGCATAAACAAATGTTTCAAAGGGTGTTCAAGCAAACCTGTCAATTTTAAAGCTTGCATTTAAGAAAATAATGTAATTTTGAATTGTATTTCTATAGATATGTTTTAGATAAACTTAATTCAGATACATCTGTCTTCATTCCCAATGATAACTTTATTCTAAAATAACTTCCTCACTAATTCTTTGAACTATTCAAACATAAATCCTAACTTCATCCCACTGTGTCTTAGATTATGACTTTAGGTAATGCTTTAGAGTCCATATTAATGACAAGAGACTACAAACTTTAGAAATCATATTTTAAAAACTGTAAAAATAACCATATTGACAATATTCCATAATCTCTCATGTTATGCAATAAAATGGGGTAAAAGTTGCTATACATTTATATTAGCTGAAATTAAAAATTGAATAAATGTCAAAAATAAATCCAGATTCAAGATACTTGGAGACTTTTTCCTTCCAAGATGATTAAGATTTAACATAATTGTGCTAATTACAATCTGCAATTCTGCTATCTTCCTGTTATAGTTAGAAATGACATAGACCTAAAAAGTTCATGTGTTAGAGAATGCAAGAAATTTCAGAGGTTAAATGATTGGATTATGAGAGCCTTAACCTAATCAGTGAATTGATCCACTGATATGGGTTAAGTGGGTGGTAGCTGTAAGGTAGGTAGAAGTCAATTACTAAAGGGCAGTGCCTTTGGGGGTTATATTTGGGTCCTGATGAACTGAGCTTTCTCCCTGCTTCTTGCCATGTCCGGTGCTGCTTTCCTCTGCCTCACTCTTCTGCCATGATGTTGTACTTCACCTCAGGCACAGAGCAGTGGGTCAGCCATCTATGTAATAAGACCTCTGAAACTCTGAGCCCCAAGTAAACTTTTTCTCCTCTACATTATTCTTTTGGGGATTTTAGGTCATAGTGATGACAAAATCTGACTTAAAAAATTCCCCAATACAGTTTCAATTTGAATGGTATACTCTAATATTTTATTTGAATTGACAGGTTTTGCAATTAAAAATACTATTAAAGAGACAAAGTTTTTGATAATTTCTTCAATATTATCACTTTACATTCAGCACATTATAATTTTGTTAGACATTTAATTGAAAACTGCATTAAAATGTGTACATTGTAAAATGCATATCTGTTAAAAGAATATTTTCTCATCAGCAGATACAATTTGTTCTCTCATGTTTCATTGTACTCAGATTTGTTAGTGAAGTTCATAGAACAAGTGTTAATACGTTTGTGATGCAATATAGTTTGACAGACACTACACAGTAAATAAAGATACAGTCTGTTTTTAACAAAGATAGTATCTGTTAATATAATTTAGTTCTATACTGGCATATAAAGTAAGATAGAATTTACATCTACTTTTTATGTTAATTGAAAGTATTATGTATATTGATTGTTGAATTTCTAATATGGAAAGGAAAACAACAAGCATATAAGATTAGAAAATATTTTGATCCTTATTAGAGTATATATATTACAAATACTTGAGAATAAAAAAAAGACATATTTAGAGGACAGTCTTGGCTTTTATAGAACTTTATAAATACTACAACTGTATTTTAATTTTATTTTTGAGATGAGAATAGAGAGAAAACCTTGGGAATATTGAACACGAGTCAAACATTTTAGGGAGTGGTATTAAGGTATTAAAATATACTAAAGATTCGCTTAAAATACATTCAGCATAAAATATATTATAGAACACTTCAACATTTAAGGAAGAATCGTAGTAGAAAAACTAATAAAATCAACTGAGAAATAAGGGTCTTTAAGATAGCATAAAATTAGGTTATACAAAAAGCATGAAAAGAAGGTAATTTGAAGAAGTCGTGGTAGCAGTATCTAACGTTACAGAAGAGTCCAGTCACATGATTGGATTGTTTATGTTCCTCCAAAATTTATATGTTGATATCCTGCCCCCTAATGAAATGATATTAAGACACAATGCTGTTGGAAGGAAATTAAAATTCATGGAAGTGAGGTGTCCTTAAGAAGGATTAATACCCTAAAAAAGAGACCCCCAGACTGCCCTACCCTTTCACATGGGGACACCACCCACAGTATGCAGTTCATATCCCAGAACAGGGCCCTATCAGAACCCAATCAGGAAGACACCATGCTCTTCCAGCTCCAAAATAGTGAGATATAAAAGTGTCTTATTTGTTTGTTTTTATGGTACTGGAGATTTGATCTTGGGCTGTTCATCAACAACTCTGGATCAAAAAAGAGTATAAGAGAAAAGTCCAATCTATCAGTAGCTAATAGACAAAGTTGTAAATTTATCACAGGTGAGGCTGGTAGAGCTGTGGCAATGTTCAAGTTTGGGTGAAGGTGCTCATACAGAAAAAAACAGTGTGAACTATTCAATGATGTAGATTTGAGGAAAACAAGGCTGCATTCTGGATTATTTCACTGAAGATAGGAAATTGCTCAGGGATGAAATAGATTATATTCACATACCATCAAGAAAAATCGGTAATAATTCTTCTATATTCTCTTTCTTACATGTAAGCTTAGCATGTAATGTGGATGGCTGAGACATTAACATAGAAATATTACTGAATCTGATTAGAGTTTTAATCTAACATGACTTAGAAATAACTGAAAATAACACAGATAAACTAGAAATATTTTTTTTCTGTTGCTGTACATCAGTCAAAATCACATACACAAGATATAAAATTACTTCAATTATGGAGAAATACAGTTACAGTATTTAAGGCATCTGGGTTTGTAACTGAAAAATATCCACCAAAATTTACTTCACAATTCCATCAAAATTATTTTAGAAAAGACACTTTCATAACAGTGGTAAGGAAATTGCAGGAACAGCTGATTAGAACCTAGATATAGCAAAGAGGCCTTATTTTCAAACTTGAAGGACAAGACAGTCACAATAGAAAAAATATGATCAGTTAATAAATATATGAAAAATGTTCAGTACCTGTAACAATTAGCAAAATGTAAATTAAAACTACACTGAGAATTCATCTCACTCCACTTAGAATGGCAATTATCAAGAATACAAGCAACAATAAATGTTGGCGAGGATGTGGAGGGTAAGGTACACTCATACACTGCTGTTGGAAATGCAAATTGGTGCAATCACTCTGGAAAGCAGTATGGAGATTCCTTAGAAAACTTGCAATGGAATCACTATTTGACCAAGTTCTCACTCCTCAATTTATACCTAAAGAACTTAAAATCAGCATACTACAGTGACTCAGCCACATCAATATTTATAACAGATCAATTCATAGTAGCTAAACTATAAAACCAACCTAGGTATCCTTCAACAGACGAATGGATAAAGAAAATGTGGTATACCCCTACCCCCCCACACACAGTGGAATATCACTGAGATATGAAAAAGAATGAAATTATAGCATTTGTAGGTAAATAAATGAATGGAGCTAGAGAATATCATTCTAAGTGAAATAAGCCTATCCCAAAAAACCCAATGCCAAATGTTTTCTCTGATATGACTATGTTAATTCACCATAAGGGCTGGGAGTTAGAGAAGAATAGAAGTTCATTGAATTAGACCAAGTAGAATGAAGGGAAGGGAGGGGCAATGAGAATAGGATACTGGAATGACATTACTGTCCTATGTGTATATATGATTACACAATGTAATTCTACATCATATACAACCAGAAGAATGAGAAGTTATACTCCGTATATGCATGTCAAAACATTCTATTATCGTGTGTATCTAATTAGAACAAATAATTTTTAAAAAATGAAAAGAGCCTTGTAATTTTAGCTTTGCTCACATGACAGTCTCAATTCATATACAATTGTATCTATTTATCTTTTTTGGGCATAGTTAATCCTAGAAGGAGAAAGAGTCATATTGAAATCTACCAAATACAAAATACAGTATATGATTTAGCAATGTTGAAGCACCACAGCACTTAGTATTCCAAACTAGTGTCAGAACCCAAGGGTTTAATTAAGGTTATGTATAATTTTGTATAATAAATTTGCACCTTTAAATAATCATCTATTCTTTATTAGCCTACAATAACAAAGAAACAGAGCCTCCAAGGCCTTAAGCCCTGTACAAGATAACAATAATACATGAACATACTCTGTGGCTTTCGTCTTTCTCTTCTGTGTTTATGCTACCTGGGCACAAAAGGTAAAATTTAGTGTTTTACTGCAGCCACTAATTTTATGTGGTGTTTATCACATTTCCTTGCATCCTTTCCTTGTGAACCATTTGTTCCTGTATGTATTATATAGCTCACAGTTTTCATCACTTCCCACTTTTCATTTGTTCAAAATATAATTTGACGGTTGCATTTCACCCTAATAAAGATCTACTTACATTAATCTAAACTAACTTGTACTTCAAATTTTCTGTGATATCCCTAGTTGTGTACTATTATCAAATATGTATTATTGTAAAATTTAAGCCTCTACAAGGCACAGACTTACTGCTATGACATTTGCAATAATCCATTTATTTACTCTTCAATTTCTTAAGTATCAAAATAACCCTAAGATTTATGGGGAAAAGAAATAAAATTGGGTTATTTTCACTTATTTTTCCCAGAGAAATGAAAAACTAACCACTTAGAAACAGCATGTAAGCTAGCTTATCTATACTTCAAAATTCGTACTGTTTTTTTTTTCTTTTTTAAACACTGCTTCAAACCCTTATTATTTCTGTAGATTTCAAACTATATATGACCGAAATTGCCAGGCCAATTTATCTGAATGATCCTTAGGTAGCCAGTTCTGCAGATTATCAAAGAAGAATGAGAAGAGAAATAAAATACACCACACAATTTAGGCAGACTTGACGCAATTTTAGAAATTCATGCTGGAACCTCTAATCTAAATCAAGCCCTGTACTCCTCATCTTGTTGAAATATTCACCACATTTTGGGCAGCAAACAGGGTTGTTTTGTTTTTGTTTCTGTTTTACAAACAGTTCTGTATTTATGAAGAAAGTTCAGAGAAGTGGATGTTCTCTGGTGCTTGTAGAGAGTAAAGTTGAGAAACTCTCTTCAGCTCAAATACTCACACATCCTTATCAGTTCTTCACCCTATAGGTATGGGCTCCTCTATCTACAGTGTCATATATCTGTGACCCCTCTGAAGCATAGATGTCAAAATCTAGAAACCAATAACTCTGTGCTCTGGAAGTGCAAAGAAAGGCAACAAGAAAAAGAGATGTTTGGGACAGAATCTGAATGCAAAGTCCCCTCTCCGTTACTGTAATAAAGCCAACAATTGGATGGTCAGAGATGAGTGTTTCCACCAGCCCAGTTTTTGATGCTACAGCAGTGAACTGAAATAGTGTCTGTAGTACAATTTTAACAGCCATTAATGACATATTAGTTATTTTATGGATCTCAGAAATGCCACTTTAAATGTGTTTGCTTTAATTGAGCTATAGATAGTGTATTGAATAGCAAAATGTGTTACACTTTTTATTCATAAATGCATAAAGAGGTAGTATTTATACATCTATAATATAAAACACGTAGATTTTTATATAGTTTTATTGTTTTTTTAAGTGGTTTTAACACCAGTATAAGAATATGTATTTAACCTTGCAGTGTTCTAATGAAAGAACTCATTGGTTTATAAGTATTATATAAACCAAAATTTATCTTTTACCAAAGCAATAAAAGGAAAGCATTGGGGTTGGGGTTGGGGCTCAGTGGTAGAGCACTCGTCTGGCACATGTGAGGCCCTAGATTCGATCCTCAGCACCACATATAAATAAATAAAATAAACATATTGTGTCTAACTAGAACTAAAAATAAATATTAAAAAGGGAAAAAAAGGAAAGCATTGCTAAAAATTACATGTGAAATGAAGCAAGCAATGAGATTAAGGAATGTTCAGACTATATAGTCATTTATGTTGAAAAATGTGCACTTAGCAATTGAGAATATATTGAATTTGGATACACAATTTGAACTGAAATGGGAAGCAATTTTAAGTTCAAATGTAAATAACCTACACTGAAAGATAAATTTTAACTTTTAAATATATAAATTTTAATGTATACATTTTATCTTTGAGACTCCGTCTTTGAATGGTCCAACCTTTCACAAGAAATGGGTATACAATGCATCCTCCTATAAGATCACTATAGGGACTTACCTACTTCTGGTCTGTGGAATCTGCAGAACAGAGCACCTCCTGGAGACATCTTTTGCCTCCTTTTCTCCCCAGGAGCCTTCTCTCTTTTGATTCTTGTTCCATTGTAGATTTGACTAAGAAGTTGCTGGGCTAGGGATGTGGCTCAAGCAGTAACGCAGGACGCTGGGTTCGATCCTCAGTACCACATAAAAATAAAATAAAGATGTTGTGTCCATCGAAAACTAAAAAAAAAAAAAAAAAAAAAAAAATTAAAAAAATTCTCTCTCTCTCTCTCTCTGTCTCAAAAAATAAAAATTGCCAAAGCCTACACATTAATATATTTTTTCAAAATGTTCCAAGTATTCATTCTTGTAGGAAAACTTATAGTATACTTGGAAAATATGTATTTAATATTCTTTAAAAAATTCTTCTTACCTCTAGGTAACATTGAAAGCAACAGAACATAGAGTTCACATTTGTTTGTATAATTTCAGAACTTATTTAACACATCATACAGATAAGGGCATTGACAGTAGTTACTGCAGCATCATGTATGTGATACATACTCTATAGCTTACGTAAAGCACAAAGCATGCAAATAAAATAAGCACTAGTGCTGACTACATGTAAGCCTTTGTGTATAGTGGAAAATGGAGATGAAAATCATCATTTTGAGCATGTTTAATGCCACATATAAAACTCTATAGGTAAACCAGGGTTATTAAAAAAGATTCAAGCATAGAGAGTCATGATTATATTTTCAAATAGTCCCATACATGGCGAAAGGAAGGAAGGAGGGAAGGAAGGAAGGAAGGAAGGAAGGAAGGAAGGAAGGGAGGGAGGGAGGAAAAGAATTTTCTGAACCACGCTTGAAAATGTGCAGGTACACAGAGAATAAAGGGTCAGAATAATAGTCAAAACTATTTTTTAACTATTAGTCAGCAGGGATAAAGGACAGCCTTTTTAACAAATGGTGTTTGGAAAACTGGATATTTATATGTCAAGGATTGAAACTAGATTTCTCTCTCTCACCCTGCAGAAGTCAAGTCAAAATGGATCAATGGCTAGAAATTAGATCAGAAAATGTGCAAGTGCTAGAAGAAAACATAGGGGCAATAACCCATCACATAGGCTCAAGCAATGACTTTCTCAATAGGACTTCTAAAGTTCAGGAAATAATACCAAGAATTAATAAAGGAGATGGTATCAAATTAAAAACCTTCTACACAGCAAAGGAAGCAAAATTATGAAAAGAGAGCCTACAGAATGGAAGAAAATCTTGCCAGCTACTCCTCTACCAGAGGATTAATATCCAGAATATATAAAGAACTCAAAAAATTTAACACCAAAAAACAAATTACCCAATTAGTAAATGGGCAAATGAATGAGTAGACATTTCTCAAAACAAGAAATGCAAGGGCCAACAAGTATAGAAAAAAATATTTAACATCTTTAGCAATCAGGAATGCAAATAAAAACTTTGCTGAGATTTTTATCTCACTGGAGTTAGAATGAGACAATCATTAACAACTCAAGTAGTTATTAAATGCTGATGAGGATGTGTGGAAAAAAGAACACTTTAGACTGTTGGTAGAAATGTAAATTGTTATAACTACTATGGAAATCAGTATGGAGGTTCCTCAAAAGAATAGGCATGGAACCACCATATGACCCAACTATAACACTCCTTGATATTTATCCAAAAGAACTAAAATCACAGTACCTGCTACCAGTGTTTATGGTAGGACAATTTACAATAGCCAAGTTATGCGACCAGCCTAGATATCTGTCAAAAGACAAATGAATAAAGAAAATGTAGAGTATATACACAGGGGAGCCTTATTCAGCCATAAAGAAGAACAAAATTTTGTCATTTGCGAGAAAATGGATGAAACTGGAGAGTATTACATTGATTGAAATAAGTCAGACTCGGGAAGTCAAGGTCTGAATGTCCTTTAATATGTGGACATTAGAAAAAAATTATAGAAGAGATCTCATGAAAGTAGGAGAGAGAATATTATAGAGAAGAAAAGGATAAGTGGAGGAAAAGGGGAGGTATTAGGGAATGAAATTGATCAAATAATATTGTGTACAAGTGCAAATATGTCACAAAATCCCACTATTATATGTAATCATGATGCACCAATATATAAAGAAAATTCAAATGATTTTTTTTAACAAAGGAACTTGGCATTTGGTGGAAATAATTTGAATTTTTCACTAAGCTTTGTTGATTGTGATGCATTATTTTCTATCACATATATGTAACACACACACACACACACACACACATACACATACACATATAGTGGTAGTTCTACTTCTCAATAATTATCCTAAATATGCAAAACTAATTGAACTGGATGATCACTATATCTGTATTATTTGAGTTGTACTAAACTATTTCTTCTGTCAATTTGAAAATAACTAAATACCATATTTTCTTTATAATAACATGCTTTTTTGCAAAAGATTTTATTCTAGGTGATTTACTTCAGATCAAGAAAGAGAATATTGTAGTAAACATAAAAAGAAGTTATTTATATAAGTATCTCTAATTTTGATCCATGCATATTAATAGGCTAAAATTTCTATTCATTACCAATAATTTGATTTATTTAATTGATATATGATATGATGCCATTTAGATATATAAATAGGTTTTACATAAATTATATCAATGATTATCTTAATAACCCTATTTAATTGTCACAGTAAATCCCAGACACTCTGAGAGGGGTTTCTTAGCCTATTTAAGGCCAACTTTCCTATGTGAATTTACTCTGTAGTAAAAATATTTTCTTCTGTGACTTCAGCATCCAATTTCATTCTAACAGGATGGGTCTTCTGATCATTATATGAAGGAGTTTCTGTGATGCTTGATCTCACTAGTTATAATTTGGACCTGGAGTGTCCCCCAATGTCTCAAATATTAAATGTGTGGTCACCAGCTTGTCATGTTATTTGGAGGTGGTAGAATCTTTAGAATGTGGGGCATAGTGGAAAGAAGTTAAGTCACTGGGATGCATCTTTGAAGGGAATGTTGGGACAGAACCCAATCTTTTCTCTCTCTCTGTGCTTCCTGGCTGATATAAGTGAGCAGCATTGCTCCATCATGTACTCACTCTCTACCACAATGTTTCACAGTCCTAAAAACAATGGAACCAAGTAACCAAGGACTGAAATCATGAGTCAAACACAACAATTTTCTCTTTCCAAGTAGTTTATCTCTGATCTTTGTCATAGCAACAAGAAACTGACTAACAAAAAAGACTGCCTCTGCATGAATCTGTTTTTCTTTCTGTCATCTGGGTCCCTTTGGCTAGGTTAATTAAGTTTAATTAAGAGTTTCCAGGCCTCAGTTTTTCTTTTTCCATTAAAATTAGGAAAACAGAACCTACCACCACAGGATTTTTTATGGATTAAATGAATTTATCTTTAAAAAGCATTTGGAAAACTGTCAATAGAGGAAAGTATGCAAATGATGATTAAAAGTTATTATCCACTTATTTAATAATACCTCAATTTTCTTTCATTTAACAATCATTCTCATTCCTTTCCTTCAAACATAAATTTTAAAAATATTAATGTATATTTACCATCTCTATTTATTTGTCTTAATTTTTCCTAAATTTATTTTGTAATAATTTCAGACTTAGAGTGACAAGAATATTACTGAGAACATTAATAAATCCCTCACTCAAATTCACTAGTTGTTAACACTTTGCTATGTTTAACACTCATTGTCACTGTAACACACACTGATACATTTTGGCCAAGTTTTATGCTATTATAAACTCTCTAATTCTAATTTAGTTGATCAAGACAAAATTTTTTTATTTTTTTCCTGTCTTTGTGCAGTAAAAGAACCTGAAAGCAATGATTACCCAGTAGTAATGAGCAAATATAATCCTATGTGAAATAATCTGTTACTTTTTTGTTGCTGTGAAAAAATACCTGACAAGAACAGTTTAGAGGAGGAAAAGTTAATTTGGCTCAGAATTCCAGAGATCTAGTCCATGGTAGGTTGAGTCCATTGTTCTGGGCCCATCATGAGGAAGAACATAATGGAGGAAGAACATGGTGGAGGAATGCTCCATTTTTGGAAGCCAGGAAAGAGAGAGCGGGGAGAAAGGGCTACAGGGAAGACATTTCCATGGCATGATCCCAGTAACCCATCTCCTCTCCCTACACCCCAATTGCCTATAATTATAACCCAGTCTTTCCATTCAACTTGGATGGATTGATTAGGTTTTAGTTCTAAAAATTCAGGAGCTTCTTCTTCAAACCTTCCTGCATTAACACTGGAGCTTTGGGGGTACATCTCATATCTAAACCAAAACAAATGTATCCAGGAATCTCCCTTGTTTTATCCCAATATATTTTTATCATTCTTTTTCCACATAAGGGATCATATATTAACTCTATGAGTATGTGATACATTGAACTATATAGAGATACTTGTTTCATATTGGAATACATTGAATTCATAAATTTATATTGATTTTTCTGATTGCAATTTAATACCATAGGATCTTTTCCTCCTTGTTCCACAAATTTTACTCCCTTTTATAGTGAGAATACTGGTTCCCAATATCAGGGTTTTAATTTTCTCAGTTATAAATGGCTATAGCAATTATACACCAAATGCCATGAAAAAAAAAAAAAACACTATTAAAGAGAATTCAAGATTATTTGTTAATTTTAAATTTTTGAGTAAACACATCAAGTCAAAATATTGCATTAAAATTTACTTACATTAGTCACTATTTTTAACCTTTTTAAGTTGAAATAATTATAGACCCACAGAAAGGTACAGTAGTGTAGATTTTTGTATATCTTTCATACAGCTTCTTTTAAGCATATCATCATATATAGCTATGCATGATGTAACAACAAAAAATTTACATTCATGCAACACTGTTAACTACACAATGTACCTTACTCAAATTTACCATTTTTTGCATGCATTTGATTTATATATTCCCTTTTAACCAAAAAGGAGTCTGATTTTTATCCAGACTACTTTTTGGTTAAAATATATATACAATTAACTCACCCCAGTCACTTCCATTTCTGCTCTGTCATATAGAGATGGATAAGGTGAATGAATAATTTTTTTTGGGGGGTACTGGGCATTGAACCCAGGGACACTGAGCCATTGACCCAAGTCCCTTGTATTTCTTGTACTTTTTTTTTTTTTTTTTTTTTGTATTTTGAGACAGGGTCTCCCTGCATTGCTTAGGGCCTCCATAGTTGCTGTGTCTAGCTTTGAATTCATGATCCTCCTGCCTCAAACTCCTGTGCCACTGGAATTACAGACATGCACCAAACAGATGTATACTTTTCAAACTTGGTTTAACTGATATTTATGAAACCTTAAGACATCTTCCTCCTTTTGATCCCTCTTTCCTTGATTTCTGAGACAGTGTTCCTCTTCTTCTAAGCCCTTTTCTAAATTTTTTTTCCTTCATCTGCCTCTCAGGAAATCTCCAGTTTTTACCTCTGGTCTTTTTTCCCTTTCTTCACATTACTGACAAAAGCAGGAATTCAATATATTATTATTAAATTAATAAATTAAAATTTTTACCTTTGTAGAAAACTATTTTGGAATATTTACAGTTGTTACCAAGTCTGAAATAGGTTTTTCAATCACTATCAATTAATATTTTCGATATTAAAATTCAGTACTTAAAATTAGAGGTGAAAGGACAAAGGCAAACTGAAAGAGATTTTTTTCCCTACAACAATTACTTTAATTCTGAGCTTTTATCATGAAAACAATCATAAAGCATTATGAAAAGGATTGAATTATTTCAAGATCACTGTATTATTAAGATTCCTATTACTCTGGTTATATAAAGCCACTAGTTTCCAAGAATTATCTATCTGATTTCTGTATTTTTAAATTTATAGTACTATGAAAAAGACTACATAAAAGAAATAAGCAAGGTGAAGAGGTAAGAAAGGTGGGAAAGAAAAAAAAGAGTTCAAAAGCCATTTTTGAGATTATTAGGAGGTGGAATCATTTTTTAATGTATCTGCTCTTGAAATATGTAGTAAACTACATAATTATGCAAGTGCTTAGAGCAAGTACTATACATATTATCATCTAGCTCATGTAATAAAATTGCTATTTCTTAAATATTAGAGCATATTCCTACAATGCAAAAATAGAAATTAGCTCTTGCTGGTATGAAATACATCATATGTTGATTTGCCAGCATATTAGAATTAGACAATCTGTGCTTACAGATTATTATCATCATTATTTTTATTTATTATTTTTTAAAAATTTTTTGGTACTGGGGAATGGACTCAGGGACACTCAGCCACTGAACCACATCCCCAGCCCATTTTTTTTTTTTTTAAAGAGACAGGGTCTCACTGAGTTGCTTAGCACCTTACTTTTGCTGAGGCTGGTTTTGCACTTGTGATCCTCCTGCCTCAGCTTTCTGAGCTGCTGGATTACATACGCACCATGGCATCCAGCTCAGAATATTATATTTTTAAGAAAATATTTTGTTACTGAAGTTCTTTATACAAATATTAAAGGATACCATTATATTTAATCATTCAAGGAGAAATAAAAGCACATATGTCAAAATTGATATATTCATTCTATATAAGAAAACATAAATATGAGTTTGAAGACTTTTATTCATTAAAGGTCACTATTAATTACAAAGTTTGAAAGTTGAGCAATGAAAGTTAGCAAATGATACAAGTAAGCATTAATTGTGAATGTTGCATATAAAAATGTGTTAGAAATGTACTTCAGAACTCAAAGTAAGAGGGTTTATAAGCTCAAAATTCCAAATACAAGTGACTCTGGAAAAGCATACATCCACAAAAATTGATAAAAATCTACTAGGGAAAAGAAAAAAAAATATTATGCACCATGTTCTGTAGCATGTTTGCTTTTAAATATGAATTTGATCATATATGTTGAGTAAGTAGAATAATATCTGTATGAACAAGCTTGTTTGCATGCATTTAGTTCCAGTGAGTTAATGTTTGAAGTGGTGCTTCAAAATACTGAAAGTGCCACAGAAGCACTTTCCTTTGGAGTAAAAAGTTAATAACTTTGATCTATTGGATCTATTAAATTTTGAATTTATTAATCTATTTCTGTAATGTTCAGGAGTAGGTGGGAAGCTCTAAGGGTATCTTATCATTTACTAAAAAATAAATAATAATAATGAAATTGCCTCCTTCCTGGATGATATTTATTAACTTTGATTAAACTTTTCCTTATTTGAAAACAAAAGTCATTTTAAATCCTCATTTCACAGAATCTACTCTCTGACTTTCTCACAGAGGCACACTTTTTCTGACTCAAAGCTACAAAAGATGGACTCTCCCATTCCAGTTCAAACTTTCAGGAGAGGTTTAACTGTACTATTATTTTTATTGGTATGTTTATTATTTTTATTAATTTTCTGCTGACAGAGTCCTTGGAATTTGAGCAATTGGCATTATTATATAGCCTCATTTTTTGGTGTAAGATTTTGTAGCATAAAAGTATTTTTTAGGAATACATGTTTTGTGTAAACTCCTGTACCATCTTATGATTGTTGTATGTCTTAAATTACTAACAAATGAAGATAAGATGAAGTTCCACACACAAAAAAAATCTTACAATATAAACATATAAATATTTCAAGAAACTTGTTAAGTAAAATCAAAATGTTATTATTAATTTGAAAGCAATCAGACAACTTCAGAAAGTGCAACATCAGAAATTGTCATGTAATTCTAGCACTTAAGGGAAGTAGATAAAATTATGTATTTGATCTGCAGGGTTCTAGTGAACTAAGTAAATACATCCTTCAATGGCAATAGCCATAGGTTTTCTTTTTTTCTTATCCTTGAACACTTTTTCATTCTAGAGATGACTAGCTCAAGTATAAGTTTACTTGTTATGAAAAAAATATACTACCACTTTCAGAAAATTATAAAATAATAAGGATCATATTTTATAATTCTGTAACTCAATTCTCCCATATTTATAGATTTTCCTTAGAAACATATTACCAAAATAGAGAAAAAATTCTAATATCTAATTGTAATTTTATTTCCCTAGCAAATGAAAATGTCTTAGAATGTGTTAACTATTTATTCCCATCACAATTTATATATTCTTGGTTTTTATTTTTATACACATCCAAAATAAGCAAACGTAGTTATAATTTTCACAACCAATATGTATTGATTCACTTGTTTCTGTGTTTCATTTGCCCTTTATTTTATCTGCATTTTCAAGCTTTCATTTGTTGGCATTTCCTGCTGCTAGAGAAGACATTTCAGTCTCTGTTGGTCAAATGTTTATTGCCTCTTTGTGTGGAGGATATTTTTAATTAAGTGTATATGTCATGATTGATCATTTACTCTGGCTCAGTAGTTTTACCAGATTCATTTTTTTCTCTTTCTCCTTCTCCTCCTTTATCTTCCTCTTCTCCTTTACTCTTTCCCTCTCTCTCTTTCTCCTTTTGTGGTAGACTCTGAAATTCTACTTTTGTACTCCCAAAGACTTTAATGATGTAAAATCTCTGGGAAGTTTCTCAGGTTATCTCTGTCTTAATCTAGAATTGGCACGTACTTTTACAGAGAAGAGATCCCAAATATTAGGCTCACTTTTATTTTATTTGTTTATTTGATTTTATGTTTTGTGAATTGTATCCTTATAATTTCTACTTTAGTTCTTAGAGGTTCTCAAGCAGATGATTATAACTGTTTATGAAACTTTTCTAGCGGTTCTCAGCAGGAGCTTTTGTCTAATTATCTAGTCTGAGTTGCTGAGAGAAGTCTTCACTACTCACAGTATTACACTGGTACATTGGTAACGTTCAGTCATGTCGATGGATGTAGGTAGGTTAATTTTCATTGTTATATAATTGATCACTATTTATTTTTCAATTGTTTTGGCAAAATCCATTCTTAATGGTGTTTCTTTTTTATTTTTATTTTTTTTTTACAAAGTGTCACTGTAAATATTTATGGATGTTTACTAGTGCAATTGGGCAACATTTTTTTCCTTATGTTTTCTTATGTTTATCGCCTCTTTGTGTGGAGGATATTTTTAATTACAAGGCTTTTTAATCTGTGGGAGCATGTCTGATTCTTTCCTGCAGAAATAATTCTCTTTAGCTAACTCCAGCAACCACAATGTGCTCCCAAACAGGATCCAGGTAGGTATCAGAGGGAGTTTCAGGTTCAAGCTCTCTATGCTAGTGTTGCTCAAATCTTTCAATACATGCTGCAATGTTCTATGTCCAGGAAAGATCTGCCTTTTTGGACTCCTGCTGTTCCAGGATGTTTGCCTGTAGTGACCCACTTCTTCAACAGCTTCCTTTTTCTTAGGGCTCTTATTCCACTTTCTAAGATGCCAGATTCAAAGCACTTATTTCCCCTAGTTTCTGCCTCAGCTTCTAGTTACTAAACTTTGGCCTTACCATGAAGGTCTCACTTCAACCATTTTTTGTGATCTCACAATTGTGTCTAATCCAGGATTGGTTGTTTAGGAGGAAGAGAATTCCTTAGATTTTTTTCCCTCTACTAGAATATTGCAATAATAAATCACACATAGTCCATTAAAAGATTAATTTTATATTTCAATTATTCTTGTATTCACTCTACATCTCAACACCAAGCACATAACATTCAATGACTAAGTCATGCAACTGATAATTGGAAGAATCGTCTTTTATACTTGATTGTCCAGATATCCATACTCAATCCTTTCTACTTCATAAATAAACCTCACATTAAGTTTCTCAAACATAAGTTGAAAAGAAAGTTGTACAATATAAGTCAATATAGCCAATGCCTTAAAAGAGTTGATTGAATTACCCTTTTGTATTCCTCAAAGCATTTTCAACCCTGCTAAACCCAGATACCTCAGGGCCTTAAATTATTCAACTGACTGGTTACAAAATGTTTTATATTGTAACATTTGAATCACTTAAGTTGCTAAAAATTTCCTGGACAAATTCTGAGATATTGGATGAATAAACTGAACTATTGTAGGGTAAAATGATCTATTTCACTTAAAGGACCAATTTTTAAATAGGAAAGTGCATTTGTACAGATAATGTTTTATAAAATAAGAAAATATATAGTATCTTGCTGTATTTTTTTGTTCCATGTGCTTTGACTATCTTTGTACAATTTCTTATTATATCAGTCTTGAATGTATAAGAAATCATTGCCTTATCATATACAAAATAAATGTATTAGTTATATTATCATAATTTATGTTTGATATTTATTTACCTTAAAAAGTTTGCTAATTTAAGGAATTTCTAGTCTTCACACTGAACTTTTAAGATATAAGAAGTATCATGAAATAATAACTGTTGTCTGCTTCAAGAACAAAAATCCAGAATTTGGAACATGGGACATTTATAAAGAAACTTATTATGATTAAATGATTCTTTCTCTTTATAAGTCTCTGTGTGCATCTATTACTATTAAGTCCTTCATAGGTGATAAACTCAGGAGACACAGCAGAGAGTGAGGAGACCCCACAGTGCTTCAACCAACTCTGGCCATTAATTGTATACTCTAAGTGGCATATTAGGAATCTTAGGAAGTGTCTTTGCTACGTGGGCAAAAAAAAGATGATTGGAAAGATGAGATGCAAGATGAGAAACACTGCTACCCCGTGAAGTCAAGTGACAAGAACATTGTGATTGACTGTGCGCAAGGCCACAGTTAAATTGAGCAGAATCAAGACTGACAGAAAACTCTGGGGTTGGCAATCAGTAAGTCACATTTTGTTACATGCACAAGGATCAGAATACATTTTATGAAAAATACAGGAAAAAATTGAGAAGCACTGCAGGGAAGAAAGAAAAAAACTATTTTAAAAGGTACTTTGGAGTTTAGCCTACTATAATTTTGAGAAGAAAATAAATAGAAAAGAATATTAAAGTTAATAGGAAATTTTCTTATGATTGCAAAAAAAGTAGAGATTAAGATTCTCAAATAACATAATATGTGGTATAAAAATAAATCTGAATCAATTCTGTTTTTGAGTAATCAAGTTATCAAAAAAATTAACGTACAATTTAATAATTCATATTTTAAAGCAAGAAAATAAGGTTTAAAAGCAATAATAAATAACAAGTATAACTTTTATAATAATGTTATTCTAAATAAGGTCATAGAAAATTTTTCAGATGATAGCAACTATAGTTTATAATAACAAAATTATTTTAGACATTGAAATTCCTATAGAAAATGTTACAACCAGAATTTCATAGGTGTTTGGGTCAAATAAATTTAAAATATAATTTTGGATTTATGTGAACAACACAATTAACATATCAGAAGCATTTTAACATCCTGAAGTCATATTAATGTCATTTCCACATGTGCTTACCAGATAAATTTTGATATTCTTTATAATTGAAAACAGTCTTAAGATTTGTGAGGCTGAAGGTATAACTCAATGGTAAAGTGGATGCTTAGCTTGTTCAAGAAGCTGGGTTCAATCCTCAGGATTAGAAAAGAAGATGAGAGAAAGAAAGAAATAATTGTTTAGATTTATGTTGAATTAAATTCTCCTGCCAATCCCCATAAAAAATGTAACTCCAAGTTTTGCATTTATTTATTCATTTCCAACACCATTTTCTTGCCCAACTGCTTATATAACCACGAATAGGTTCTATTCCATACTCTCAAGGTCTCAGGTACTAGTGAGTTAGAGTAGGTACAGTCACATGGGCAATGATAGCAAGAGAGAGAGGTCAAATATAAAAAAGAATACAGATTTTGAAATGATTTTGAATGGGAAAGATTAAGAAAAGTTTCATAGTATCTACAAATAAGCCAAGGGAAAAATAAGTGAGGGCATTTCAGCAAAAAGAATGCCATGATACAAGAAAAATCAATGATAAATACCATATGGTGCTCAAAATACAATAAGGGATTGTTGTTAGTGAAGGGCAAAGGACTGAACATTACATAGCAAGATGATATTATTCTGTGGTTTAGTCAGCCTTTTCACTGCTATGACCAAAAGATCCAAAAAAAAAAAAAAAACAATTTTTTTAAAGAGAGAGAGAGAGAATTTTTTTTTTAATATTCATTTATTATTTTTTTTAGTTTTCGGCGGACACAACATGTTTGTTTGTATGTGGTGCTGAGGATCGAACCTGGGCCGCACACATGCCAGGCGAGCGCGCTATCACTTGAGCCACATCTCCAGCCCCCAACCAAAACAATTTTAAAGGAAGAAAAATTTATTTGTGGCTCAATTTCAGAGGTCTCAGTCCATAGATGGCAAACTCCATTGCTCTGGGCCAGAGATAAGACAGACCATCTTTATGGAATACTGTGGTAGAGGAACAGCTCAGGACATGGGCACTAAGAAACAGAGAGATTTGCTTGCAGAGATAAAATATAAACCCAAAGTCATGCTCCCAGTGACCTGCCTCCTCCAGCCACACACTGCCTATCTACAGTTACTACCCAGTTAATCCATTCAAGTGAATTAAATCACAGATTAGCTTAAGGTTCTCATAACACGATTATTTCACCTTTAAACTAACTTGCATTGTGTCACAAATGAGTTTTTGAGGGACCCCTCATATCTAAACCATAACATTCTGATAGTAGTAAAACTGCAGACTGATATCCATTATGGATATAGATGCAGAACTTTAATAGGGTTTTAATAAAGAGAATCCAGAAATGTAAAAAAAAAGTAACAAAAATAATGACAATCTATAATCCACAGATGCTTATTCTTGGAATAAATAGTTTAATATTTGAAAATAAGTGCAAATCACTATAAAAAGAGAATGTAGGGAACAAAAGAATATAGGAGGAACCATATAACATATAAATAGATATAGAAAATCACTTGAGCCAATTGGGCATCATATTATAATCTCCTGGTACTATAGCAATATAAAATCTTCACCTTGATCTGTCATTATGAAAATTCTATTGCTAACAACTAACAACATTTTTCTAAGACTGGCAACAAGTCAAGAATGATTGCTCTTACAATTTCTGTATAGTACTGAAGATAGGACTAGAAATCATAATTAGTACAATAAGTCAAAAAAAATAAAGATTTACCAATAGAAAAGCAAGAAATAAAGCTTACTGTTCAGAGATAATATACTGTATATGGAGAAAATACTGATAATTCTACAAAAAATGTAATATAATTAATAGTTTCATAAGATTACAGGCTATGGAGTAAAACACAAAAATCAATGATACTGCTATATATAAATAATGAAACACTGAAAACCAAAAATTTTAAATGCCACTTAGAGTAACACTAAGATAAATAATGAAACACTAGAAACCAAAAAATTTAAATGTCACCTAGAGTGGCACTAAAATCATGAAAAATTTAACAGTTTAAAATAAATTTATAGTGTATCAATATATGTTTTTATTACCATACGTTATATACAAAAATTAAGTGAAAGAAACATATAAGAAAAAGGATGGCTGTCTAGAGGTGCCTGGCACACTTGACTCAAAAACAAATGACCACCACCACCAACAACAACAATAAAAATAAAACAGCTGTTTCACAGGGTATTTGAGGAAGAGCATCATAATAGTGGGTATGTGGTGAAGATCTTGCAGAGCACAGAGATATAAGATTATATATAGATAAGAGAAGTAAATATACCATGTCTGCCCTTCTATTTTGCAAGATCAACTCTGAGCCAAGGAGTAGTCTTCTCAGTGGAAAAACAGCAAGCAAGAGGTGTCCCCCAACTTATACCACAGACACAGTTATCTATGGCATTTACAGGTGGAGAACCCTGCAGTAGTTTCAGTCCCTGAGTCCAGTTGGTTTAATCTTCCTGGCATCTCTTTCTGGCATCTCTATTGCAGCTTCCTTTTCACTCCAGTTTCACAAACTGGCTGGAGCTGTCTGCAGTGATTCCTCCATACACTACCTGTCCTCCATGCCTTTCCTTTGAAATCTCAGAGGAAACCCCTTGTGATCCCAGTACTCTTGAATTCTTTATGCAAAATCTGCATCACTTGGACAATACTAAAGTCTGTCACAGTAGGAGTAATATCTGGGATCCCTTGGGTTATGGCTGCAGCAGTCTCTGCATCCTGGGATGACTAAACATAGTAAAAGGGGTTCAAGAAACAACAACTTCTGAGGCAGCCCAATGGAGCAGGGCACCTAGATGCTCTCTTGTCAAAAAAGATTTTTCAAAGGAGTTTATACTTTATATCATGGAGCCTGACATGGGTGGGGGCCTATTCCTGAGATACCCTCAAGTTATCTTTGCTATCATCCTGGTGGCAAAGTACCAGACTTCTTTTTAATGGTATTAATCCTTTCAGCAACCACATCTTCCATGGCCCAAACATTACACCAGCCTTGTTTTTATTGGCCTAACAAGAAGTTTTTCAAACCTTTTTCCTCTGCTTTTTACTCCCAATTCTCATTGCAAACCTTGATCGAAGCAGCTAGCAATGCCACATACTGAATGTTGTGCAGACTTGAAATTTTCTATTATAAAAATTAGTCTGTCATTGTTAAAATCAGCCTCAAAATTCTCAGGGTATGGAGAAATATAGAAAGTTCTTTGCCAGAATGCAATACATAGGGCTTCTACTCCAATTCCTAGTACAGTCTTTACTACCACTTGAAACCTCATGAGCACAGTCTTTACTACCCAGATTCCTGTCAGCATTTGGGTTTTCTAAGCTCCCACAGGAATCATCAATTAAGCTTCACTTAAAATATTCTAGGACTTTTCTCCAAATCTTTCCAAGCTCCTTCAACAAACCCATTCCAAAGTCTTCTAAATCACACGGTCAGGAATAGTCACAGCAAGCACAATACTTCTCAATACAATTTTCTGTGTTAGTTTTTAAACACTATTACAAAATACTGAGAAAAACAACTTTAAAGTTGTGATCCTCATCACACTGAGGGGGCACACATTACTACTCAAGTAGCTCAGAGAATCATGCAAGTGAAGGATTGATATCTCTCTCCTTGAAAGTGGCATTATACCTGCTGCAGGTCCTATCTCAGTACCACTCTTTCCAAAGGAGTCTAGCATCCAGCATGCTGATCATTTGCCTTTGTGAGATACGCAGTGCCATAGTCCCAAATTTGTGAGAGAAGTGTAAAAATAAACTATGCAATATTCTTTAAGAACACTTAAGGAGTTGACAATATCAATAGCAATATTATTATTGTGCCTTGTTGGTTTTTTCCCCTTAATATTTACAGATATTTGGAGAACATTTCTTATTTATTTGATTATATTTGCCTTACCATGGGTACATTGATCTTCTATATTAGAATATTAACATCTAAGAGTAGGTAACTCATTTACAGATTTACATTAACTTGAAAACCTAATTCATTTTCTTACATGATAAATAGTTGGTGAATGATTGCTTCATGAGATCTTACTACCATAGTTACAAATCTTAGGACTACAGTAAAAATTCTGCTTGGTTGGGAATATCAGATTTCCACCAGAGAATGGAATATAACCAATGATATGACAGCTAAGTAGAAATCAAGCTACTAGAGCTGAGAGGTATCTTGTTCCAGGCAGACAAATAAATACTAAGTATAAAAGACATGAAGGAGGTGGAAAGCATGGAAGAGAGAAAAGAATATAAGTGTGTCTTGAGTAAAGAAATCAATATTTCATACAGCTAGTAGCTGGAGACCTGGGTTAGGCCTGGCTATATGATTTATAAATCATGTAAAGGAACTGAGAATTAATTTTAATAATGGTGAAAATTATTCTAAGATCAGAGAGTCATAAGTAGGGGTATGTTATATGAGATTTGAAAATATATCTGGGATATATTTGCTTTAAATGCAGTGAGGAAGTGCTTTAAATATTACAAAGAAAAATAATGATAGCAAGGGACTGGGGTTGTAGCTTAGTATTAGACCGCTTGCCTAGCATGTGTGAGGCACTGGGTTCAATTCTCAGCACTGCATATGAATAAATAAATAAAATAAAGGTAATCAACAACGAAAACCCATATTTAAAAAAGAAGTAATGATAGCTGATGCAAGGAATATTGGGATTCACCGAGAAAGAAGTAATCAGAGTTGCATTATCATTGATGGTGTTGTAAGTACTTGCTGATGATGAAATATGGGAGAGGGGTAAGAAAGTTCTTCAAAGTTGATTTACCCAGTTGGATGTATTTATGTTGATACCAATCACTTAAATTGGGAATACTGAAAAACAATTATGGATTGAGCTAAAACAATGGTGAGTTCAGTTTTGAGTTTATTGATTTGGACTTCTTTGTGACATTCTCTTAATAGGATATATGGTATGGCCATTACCTGCATTAATCAGAAGCTCAGAAGAGAGGTCTGGGATGGTATGACACATTTCTTAGTTACTTTTAAATAGGTTTTCTATGAATAGGCAATAGAAACAAGTATGGTTTATTGAAGCTGAAGAGTGAGTTTATTCAAATTACTTTTATTAGCTCATTAAAGGATTCTTTAATGTGGCCATAGAACTAGGCTCAGAAAACAAGAATAAAGAAACAAAATGACCAAATCAAAGATTAAAATCATGCCACAGAGCTCATGTGGTGAGAACACTGACATAATGATGCCCTCTCACCTCAGGTCCCTCTATGACACAGTATGTTGGGTGTGGTTGGAGTCATTGCAGGTGCTGCTGCTGCTGCTGCTCCTGGAAGTGCAAATGAGATATTGCTGTGTCTGCTGCTATCACAGGAATGAACCCCTTATTCTGTGATTGTGTTTCTAGCTGGAGGTTTAAATTGCTAGGTGTGTGAACCTGATTATCGAACCTAAAACATATCCTTTTAGGGGGAAAGCACATTTCTGTAGCTTACCTGAGTCTGAATCAGTATTGTTAAGGGGAGCATACATCCCCCATAGGAATAGGTTTCAAACAATTAGCAACTGATATTAAAAATGGCCACTCTGTTCATTATAGTACCTACATGATAGATTTTTTAAGATTTTTAGGAATACAGAATATAGTGAAAAAATAAGAATACATATATTAAGAATTTAATCTGTTGACTAATTCCTATATGGCAGAAAATATCTCAGAACAGCTCAACTGGGACTTCCCTGATTTTTGTCCCTACATGTCCTTGTGGAATTTCTTGACTGATTAAATACCCTGTGTCTTTTTGTGTATGTTTTCCTCAGATTGGAATATGATAAGAAGTTTAACTTTTTCCAGTTTATTTCCTAAGCACTCTCTTTTGAGAATACTCTGCATATGATCATTACTGTGACTGATAAAGCAGAAAGTAGGTGGTGAAATTCTACAGTGATGTTGTAATGGAATCAAAGACTGACTTTAAAGATGAGTTAGTATTCAGGTAAATTCTTATTTGGGGAGAGACTCTATATTATGAAATGCATGTCTCCCTAAGACTTATATGTTTAGTTCTAGCTCCCTAACTGACTATATTGGAGATAAGACTTTCAAAAAGCTGATTAAATAAGGTCATAAAGCTCCAATTCTAATCAAATAGAATCATGCCCTCATATGAAAACAAACAAACAAATACATCAGAGCTCTCTCTCTAACATGTAAGCATAAAGCAAGCCTGTAGCCTGATCTTGGACATTACAGTCTCCAGAAATGTAAGAATACATTTATTTTGTTTAAGCCATCCAATATACGGTATTTTGTTGTGGCATCTGAAATAGAGTAACACACTAAGATATTTTCTGACTTCTAATAGTTTGTACTTTATGGTTTCAGAAATATATAAAAAGATGTATTCCAACTTTGAATATTGAGGGCTACCAGGATTATTACCCATGTTATTAATGATCCTTGCAGTATCATGATAATGTGTGAAGACTCTTCTTTGTATACCTAGAATATAAATGACCTGTATTAAACATAGCATTATGGCAACATTTACATATAACATGAAAAATAAAAGATTTTCCTGAATTCTAAAGTAACAACTCAATGTATTAACTATTTGCATATGAAAAGACTATTTCTATAATAGGTACTTTTTATTTGATTTGATTATACGTATTTATTCCTTTTTGTGGTGCTTTATTTTGTGGTTTTGTGGAACTCAGAGCCTTGTGCAGGGTAGGCAATCACCTTACCACTGGCTTACATGCCTAGCCCAATAGGCAGAATTTTTTACTGAGAATATTTAGGAAGAACTTTATTACATATCCCATCAATAAGGAGATCATTAAAATTTATTAATATTAATATGTAGCATATGCAGGATTATTACTATGTTAAGGATTCCTTACTTGCAGTATCTTTTCTGCTTTTAAGTGATTATATTTCTTTTTTCTGTTACATATAAACAAAATACAAAAAAGGAAGAAATTTAATACATATATTATTTAACTTATCTGTGAAATTTGGGGAGCTGCCAATGTTGTCGTTAAAATTCTTCATGTCATGTGTCTAAGGAATATCAATTGATTTCTGAGAAGGTGCGCATTTTTGTTAGCATCCTGATGGTCTCCCCAGATCTACTTTGAGATCTTGAGGACATGGTCTTCAATGTAGCAGTGTTTCAAGGTGGGGCTTTGGGAAAGTAATTGGATTTTGAGGGATCTGACCTCATCGATGGATTAATTCATTGGTAGCTGAACGAGCTAGCTACTGGAAAGTGGTAAAAACTATAGGTGATGGAAACTATGGTTGGAGGAAGTAAGTCCATTGGGGACATGTCCTGGAAGGATATTCCCTTTGCCTGGCTCTTTCAACTCTCTCTTTGCTTCTTGGCTATCTTGGCAGGAATGAAAGTCCTCCACCATGCTTTTCCACCATAATGTTTTGCCTCACTTCAGTCCCAAAGCAATGGATCCGTCTGCTCAGAACTAAAACCTTCAAAACTGTGAGCCAAAATAAATCATTCCTGCTTAAGTTGTTAAGAAGGTATTTTGGCTACAAAAAGTTGACTAACACAATGCAAATATATTGAGGAAATATAATACATGTACAAATAAAGCATGGTATTTCAAATATTATTAATGTAAATTATGTTTATAATACTTAAGAAAATGTTCTTACTTTGAATTTTTTAGATATTTTCTTCAACAATCTAGATTAAAAGGGCTTGTCCCCATAATTTAAAGTGTTTAATTATGTGTTTTAATATGTTAATATACAATAGTGTGGGCAAAAGCATGAACAATTACATTAGCTCAGTTATAATTCTTCCTAGAATTTCTAAAGTGAATAATTAAACTGGACAATGATTGTGAATATTTCTGAATTGAATATTTGATTTGAAAGTTGAAGAGAAACTGAAAAGAATTTATGTGACAAAGGGAAAAATAAGACTATTACAATGCAAACCTCTTTCAAACACATCTGCATATTAGTGCTAATCAACTGTCTGTTGAGAGTTTTCTTCCAGAATTCCAGGAGAAAAACATATGAGAAAACCTTTTCCTTAGATTTTTATTTATTTATTTATTTAATTACTTAAATTTTTACCTTAGTCTTCCTATTGACTATGAAAGTTATAACATTCTAATTATAGAACCTATACACAAATCCTTAGATAGTTTCAATGCATTGTGGCTTCCCTGCACCTTATTTACATACTTAGGAAAATTACAGCCTCAGGTTTAACTTTCTTCTTTTGCTTCCCTTTTGTAATAGAGATATGTGAAATATGCCCCCCAAATTCAGACACAACTTGAGATGTGATTTTTAAGAAATTAAATTATGGAAGCAGATATTTAGTGGAGTAAATATTCTGAACAAGTTTTGGAGTGGTGACATTTGGCTCTTGTGGGCAGAAATTGTTCTGAGTCACATATTCATCATTGCACGTTAAATATCATAATGGGAAGAAGAATAGAGAATTCCAAGTAGGAATATTTGTACTAAAATAAATATATTCTTGTACTAAATTATTTCGTACTGAAGTAAATAAATATATTCTTGCAGGTAGATGGATTCAAACTAATCACTTCATGTTTCTCTTTCTTGTAAATGTTTACTTAAGTTTATCTTTGGTCTAATGCACTTGGGTAATATTTGGACATTGTAATGGGTGGGGGTAATTTGCTGTTCTCACAATAGAGAGAAACCAATGTCAGAACTAATGTTTCTTCATTCTCAACTTATGAAGGTACACTTTGTTTGTAAAAGCTAGAACTTAAAATAAACTGAATTGTTAAAAGTTCTCTCTGGGAGGCACATCTCAGTGGATTCACAGAAGAGTCTTTTAATTCTAATAGAACACTTCTATTATAGAGAATTTTTACTGCTGTGTTTAGAACATTGAACATGAGGGCAGTTTGTTTACTTACAGAAAGTTAATAAAAGTCCTTGTAGTCCAAGGCAAAGAATTACAGAGAAGAAGAGGGGGGCAAAATGAAAGTTGGGTGTGAAACACAATGACTAAAAATCTAAGGACAGAGTTTTCTCATATGCTTTTCTCCTGGAATTTTGGAAGAAAACTCTCAACAGGTACTGTCAACAGTACAGTAAAAATTATAGTATGGTATTTTAGAAGGAAAGTATCCTGAAATTGTACTACCTTGTTTCTGCTGGACCAATACTTCCAGAGGGAGAACATACCAAATAGCATTTGGAGATCCAATGAGACCTAGGACTTTACAAATGTAAAATGGAAATTTCTCTCAACTTGATGGCCTCAGAAAGAAGTTTATTTCTGTTAAAAGGCCCAGGTCATTGGAAAAAAAAAGAGTGACTAGGAGGATGCTAGTTATAAACTAGGGAGTAAAAATAATAATAATTAAATGTTTTAGGCCTTTGAGAGTCAAGGTAAACACTTGTGTTTTTTCTACATAAATGGGATCCCATTGTACATTTTGACCAGAGGAATTACAAGATTAGTTTAACAGGATTATATTGTTTTCTGGGTTAAGGATTGAAAGAGAGATGAAGAGATAGGCAGAACAGACTAACAAAGAGATTATTGAAATACACCTGGTGAGCGATTACAGTGACTTGGATGACTATGTTAGCAATGAAAGTAGTGAGAAGTAGCCAGATGCAAGGTGTATTTTGTAGTTATCATCAAGAGCATTGGGCTGGGGATGTGTCTCAAGCTGTAGCGCACTTGCCTGGCATGCGTGCGGCCCGGGTTCAATCCTCAGCACCACATACAAACAAAGATGTTGTGTCCGCCAAAAACTAAAAAAAATAAATAAATATTAAAAAATTCTCTCGCTCTCTCTCTAAAAAAATTTTTTTTTGAAAAAAAAAAAGAGCATTTGTTGATCAATCTGGTAAAAGCCCTGACAGAAGCAAAAGATAACTGCAGAGTTTTATTTTACCTGATCATCAGCAAAGAAGAGTTTTCATTAATTGAGCTAGGGAATAATGGAGGTGGAACAAGTTTGGGAATGGATTGAGGAATAGCAGCTGAATTTTGTGACATATTAAAACTATGATGGCTATGATACTTTCTAGTAAAGTTGTTGGTAAATAAGTTTGATAGACTGGAAAATTCAAAGGGGAGGACCAGCCTGAAGGAGAAATTGGGACACTTGAAAGTATCACTTAGAGAACTGAAATTTTAATTTTAAATAAAGTTTGACTAATTATTTTCTTTTATGAATTATTCTTTTTGTATTGAATCAAAACTCCATCTCAACACTCAAGGTCATCTAGATTGTTTTATCTATCTTCTTTTATATATAAATCAGTGATACATTTTGGGTTAATTTTTGTCTAGAATTTCTAATTTATTTATTTATTTATTTTATTTGCACATAGACATCCAGTTGAATGTCACATTTGGACACAGTAAAATTTCATGAGAACACTCAAGGGCCATAAATATTCATTCATTTAATAAATATTTATTAAAAACTAATTATGTGCACTTTCCCTTTTAGTTACTGGCAAGGAGCACAACTTACCAAATTTCCTGAGTTGATTCTTTCACATAGTGAAGTTAAATCTCCCAGCCTTCATTAACTATGCAGCCTGATGCTTTAGTCATGTATAAGAATGATTTGGTCTGAGGCTACCAATGCAGCATATTGCTATCCATGCAGCTTATTGCATATTTTCTTTCCTTATATGCAAAGCATGATTCCACTTTATAGTATTCTTTCAAGTGAGACATGTTCCAGTCAATGGAGTGTAAATAGAAGTGATTGGGCCACTTCTAGACCTGGTCCACAAAGTCTCTTAAGTGACCTTCACAATCTCTTTTTCTCCCATTTACCAAATGCATACAAAATACATAAGGACTTCATGGAGGCTTGGGTCAAGAGATGAAAGGCTACTGGGTCCTGCATCACTGTGATTCAGATCACCACACATGTTCTGTGTAGTCAACTGAACTTAAGCATTAAATTAAATTTTGTTTTAAGGAGTTGAAATGGCAACATTTAATTTATGTGGTCTAAAATATGCATCCTACTCAATTGCTGCCTTTTAAACTCTAAGCAAATTTTTCTTGCCAACAAGCTCAAGCTAACTTACATGCTTACAGGAGCTAGTAAGAAATGCAAATGAGTGAAGTATGCTGGATGTATTGAAGAGATCTTATGCCTAAGCAAAAGGAAGTAGCACTCATTTAATTCTAGGTTTAATATTTTCTTTCACTGTTGTTGTTTTCTTCTTGGTAATATTTGTCAGATATTCATGATCTTTGCTCTTGGTTTTATGCAGGACATTATTCTTGGAAGTGGTTGGCCTATAGATGACAATCAATACATTTGGTTTTCTTTGTAATAAAAGTATGATTGATGATGTGGATGAAATATAGGAGGGAGTAAAAAATACCTTTATATTTATCAGCTTACATCCCTTATCCTCCAACTAGGACATAAAGATTGTAACTTACTTATTTTTATGTCCTTATAACATTTAAAATCTTGCTTCTTACATAAAATACTATCAATGAAAGATTGTTGAATAAATGCTCAATAAATATTTGTTGAATTGACTTTTAGACTCATTGTCTTTTCACAAATATGAAATGAATTCATGTTATATAGTCTTTTAAAATTACTTTTGTCTATAAATTCATATTTTATCTTCAGAGCCAGAGGTCCATGATCAATGTGAAGGATTGTTTTTCATACTCCTACAAGGTCTATATTTCTTCTGAATAGAAAGTACACACATTAGAGAGACTGAGAGATACCAAGAGGATAGGCAATCAAGTAATTTAGTTTCTCTTTATTTTCATTATAGAGGTGAAAGGCCCTCAGAGTTCATGAGACACTAAAATTAATGATGCATCCTAATTAAGTAAATGTTCAGTTTCTCTTCTTGAGTGCTATACTGTATAAAATGTAGGGAGAAAAATATCAAATTTCTTCATATCAATCTCTTCATGGAAATAAAAATTGTCCCACTCTCTGTTATTCTTCTGTGGTTTCATTTTAAATCTCAAACTTCTTTTAATATCATTCTAATTGTCAACAGCTTTTGCACTTAATAATTTTGTCCTTTGCTTTTTTTTTCTTCATATTATGGTTTGTACTTTTCACATAGTCTTCAAATTTAGGAACATTGCCCATTTTCTCACACCTACATTAATATGTTACACCTATATCAGTATGTATTGGTGATAATATGTGTAAGACTATATGCTAAGTAATACAGTCTAAGCAAATGAAATTATGCTGTATTATATACCCTTAGTTTATTTGCTTGTTTCTGGAAATTAGTGCTATGTTTAATCCTCCCTACCCTTGTTTCTATCCATCTCTTGAGTAACCAAGTTAGAAGAATTAACTCAGTTCTTAAGTCATGAAACCAATGTGTTTGTCCTCACAACTCTGTTTCTTATCCTCTGTCTCTGTCTTGGAAGCTTATTTATGATTACAGTAGTTACACACAAATAATCTATGGTAGTCATATCATCCCCAGGTGCTTAATATTATAACCTTTACAAAATCCCTTTTGCTATAAAAGGTAAAACAGTCACAAATTTAGGTAATTAGGCATGGGCACTATGGGAGTCATTATTATTCCTACTACATCCATACTGGTTAATCACAGAAATTCATATATAAGAAAGGATTTTGGGAAAGTTGTTTGCTATCAATTCCTTTGATATTTTCAATTTTTTATGTTTCTTCAAATATTGTGTGAGTATGTACATGCCAATTTATACTCATAAATCCATATCTCAATATGCAAGGAATATATTTTATTAGCTACAAAAATTATTACATTTTGGTAGTAAAATAATTAATAAAATAATCTTTATCAACATAATAAAACTTAATTCCAAAAACTTTGAATGGAAAAATATCATTAGTTTTATAATTTAGCTCATAACATTGCAAACATTTCATTCTTCTCTAAATGCATTTGACTTGGAAGAAATTAACACATGAATAATGTATATAACTTTTTGAAATTAACAAATTCATTAAAACAAACAATGTTTTATTTTTATCCCTCTTCCTTGATATTTTCATCCCTCTTCCTTCCTTGGACAAAGGAGGATATGGTGAATAAAAGGAACTCGGGATCATCTTTTATTAATTTTTTTAGACTGATTGTTTGCCTCCCCCAAATCCATATGTTGAATTTCTATTTCCCAAAGTGATGGTATTTTGAGGTGTGGGCTTATGTAGATAATTAGCTGTAAAGTAGATCTTGAGGGAGAGACCCACTGGATTGCATCAGTGCCAGTAAGAGAGATCTCTCACTCTTTCTGTCCCCCACCCCTGCTCCTTCTTCTCTTCCCTTCACTTTCACATACATAGGACAGGCTATGTGAAAACACAATGAAAATGAGGAGTCTACAACCATAAAACAGAAAGCAGGCCCTCAACATGAAACAAATCTGCTGGCCCTTGATCTTGGAATTCTTAGCCTCTAGAACTAAAAAACAAATGTCTTTCGTGTAAGCCACTTCATCTATGGTATTATATTGTAGGAACCTAAATAAGCAGACTAAGAAAAAAAAAATCATAACTGTTCTTCAGTTTCCTTATACCACGTCTCTCATTTTCAAGTAAACATTGTGAGAGGATCAAATTAATATCAGTAAGGTATTTATAAAATATAGAATCTTAAGCAAAGGGCCATTGTTTTCAACTTGAATTGGTTTATGTGATCAAACATATGCAAAATTCTCTGAAAACATCTTGAAGAATGCTATTATTTAATAACAATATTTTTAAATAATTGGATAAATTTACATATAACAAGCTTTGTTGAGAATGTTAAAGAGAGGCCAGGTACAAGGTGCATGCCTGTAATCCCAGTGACTCAGGAAGCAGAGACAGGAGGATCACAAGTTTGAGGCCAACCTCAGCCATGTAGAAAAGGGATGGGGTGATGCAGCTCAGTTATAAAGTACCATTGGTTCAATCCCTAGTATCAAAATACAAACAAACAAAAAACGGTCATGTTAAAGAGGGAAAGAATACTTAGTTTCATCCATTAAATGTTTATAAAGCTTCTGCTCTATTAGAGTTCTGTGCTAGATAGCTAGAATATAAAGTGAGGGAGTTGAGATCAAATATGGGAAAACTACAATTATATTTCATTCTTCATTGAACCAGTAGTTGACAGTAAGTGCTTCAAAATGGGTAAAGCTATGTACTCATTACATGTGTGAAAAGTTACTATTAATCACACAAAATACACTCAGTCGTGCAAACACTACTTAAATGCTCCCAGAAATGCTTCTATAAAGCATTAGTGCTTTCATAAAACAATAACTTTTTAGGTTAGTTCAAAAATTGTAATTTTATAAGAACACATTACAGACATTTAAAAATGATTAAATTGATTCCTCTGTTCTTGTACTGTTTAATGTAGGAACAAAAACTGCCAAATGGATTTTGGTGTTAGTGTTTGCCTTTAGGTTTGCCATTCTTTAACTATATATATAATATGTGGGGGAAAACTATTATGGCTCCAACCACTCCAGAAAACTAAATAATTTTGAATGGCTGTTTTTGTTAATAGAACATGAACTTTTTATTATCATATAATGTTTCCACCACAAGACATTGTCGTAGTCTCTTTCATTTTGTGTGTGTGTGTGTGGGGGGGGGTTCATAAATATGTTGGAGTCTAATTAAATATCTGATGATGTGTATGTAGCTCATTAAATAATCCTACTTTCTACACTGCAGGGAATTTAAGAAGTAGAACAGTGAGGTGATACGATGAAATATAATTACAGGTGGTTGGAATTATCTAAAGTTCATATTGAGTAGGGAAGATATTCTAGGGAGCAACTCAAGGTATATACAAAAAGAACTCTTATGCCAATTCTTGAGAAATCAGTATTATATTGTAAAATACTCTCCAATCTTCTGAGGGCAGTGGTGTGGAGATTGGGCTGTAGGGGACAAAATACAGCAGGGAAATAAATTTCTATATGAAGAATATTCGTTTATCAACAAAATAAACTCTAAGAAGGCTGGATCTATTACTTTTTCATTCTTTCTCTTACTCCTTATCTCAGTCTCAAACAGTGCTTTTCTTAGCAACTAATAATAATTTGATTTAGAATGTGCAGTAACTAAGAAGTTAGGAGAGCTCTACTTAAAGATTGTTAGGTTACAGTTTGGTGTATGATTACACTAGTAGTTTAACATCTAGTTTTCAAGTTCTAGCATACTTTCCTTGAGCTTCAAATGCATTTTAGCATATTTATTTTATAATGTAAGAAGTGAAGATGTCTACACACATAGGTACTTAATAAATCTTATATACTTTCAAATAGAAAGCTCTAGAAAGAAAATAAGCACATAGCAAAGAAAGTAAATTTCAATATTTTTAATGAGTGAAATTATATATGAATAACTGTGTGTCATGTATGAGGGTCTTTTGCAAAGGACACTCTAAATTGACTCATCTTATATCACTTTTGTTATAAATTATATTTAAAATTAAAAATATTAAGCATATGGACATCTCGCTTCATGAGCAAATCACATCACAATTTCTGTAATACAATATATCTGTCTTTCTTTTGTTTTGGCTGTACTGGGGATCAAACCCAGGGCCTCAACACATGGCTAAGCACAAATTATTCCACTAAGCTCTACCCCGAGCCCTAATATTTCTTAAATGTTGCTTTCAATTAGAAATTTCAGTGAGTTAATAGGTAAGAAATATATTAGTTTTTACTCACACATGTAAAAGAAGCCGCCAGGATAACAAACAAAAATGTGACCAATCATGTAAAATGTACTAAATTACCAAATGCAGATGTACATTTTGGTCATCTAGGACTAAATAATCTCAACATAAAGCAGAAATGTGTAATTTTTGAGAGCAGTGCAAGTAAAAACCAGATTTGTTCAGAAGATTAAAGGCAGCTATTTTGGAGTTGATTAAATGTAAACATATTATTTAATGTTCAAATACTTAAATTGTTTAATAAAACTTTAAATGCTACAAACTATTTTAAAGTTTAGGAACTGTAGGTTATAAAATTAATATTTTTCTTATGTGGTTCTTTTGCCCAAAATATTTAAGAATAGCAGTCTTACATTTGTTTTATATATATTAAAAAAATTCAAAGTTAACATTTTTTCTAATTTAAGTCATGTTGGATTTCTTTGAATAGCAAATTAGGTCAAGTAGAGTTAGGCAGTATATTGAGGTCTTATATGAAAAGTACGATTTCTATGTATCAGAATTGTTAAGGTTTATTTGAAATGAATGTAATTCAGGATATTGATCCTTTTTAGGTGGCCCTCAGAGCCTCTTAGCAACATTTGTCATTCTCTGTAAAGCAGAAACACACAGAAGCCATCCATCCTTATGGTAAAATGAGTGAACTGAAGAAAAACTTCTGTTCTATGACATCATTAAGGATGGAATATAGCCTGCAGAAAGGAAGAAAAAAAATGAATAGAAAAAAGTTATATCAACATGTCCTTATTGAAATATTTTCCCTTAACAATTGTGATAGTAGTAAAAACTGCAGGGCCCTGAGCACATGCATATTTTCCCTTGCTTTTGTAAAATGTCACTTAACTATCTTTCTTCTGGCATTTTGTATTAGTGACTTCTAGAATATTGATTACCTAAAATGAAACTTTATCAATGGAATTTTAATAGCATATATTTTTATGAGATTCAGGTCATCCTGTTTGCATCAGGAATCAATTTTGCACCACTTAACTTATCCCTTATTATTAAAACTTGAGGATAAAGGGTCATAGTAGGACTGACAATAATAAAGGAAAAAAATAATGTATTTAATGTAAAATTAATGTAAAATGTTACTGGTAAGGATATATTAATTCAAAATTTCAGAGATTTTTCTTGGAAGAAGCCTCTTAATTTTTCACCTCCAGAATGGTCAGCTTACACTTGAAAACCAAGTTCACACAATTTACAAGACTTGTTACTCTTCACACTTAGTGATCTATAATATAAGCACAATCAAAAGCTGTTTGGTTTCTTCCCTCTCCTAAACATACCCACTCTTCACACTATGAGCATGTACAGGCTGGGGGTGCTATAGACTCATGGAAAACCATAGGGCTTTATGAATTTATAGTATTATCACAACATGCAAATAGCCATTTGGGATATTACTAGTTCTTATTTGGTATAAGGATTAGATCCACGTTGCACATTTATGAAGAGATTTCTGTAGTTTTAACTTAGCTGCAAAATATGAAAAAATAATCTTTTCATTACTGTTACTGAAAGAATAATATATTTTATAAAATGATCAAAGTATACGAAAAGCATAAATACGGGGCTACTAACTCAAAACTATTTCATTTTCAGAAAGGAAAGAGATTTAGTAGGAATTAAGGGAGATCCTTAAATATCCCTTTAGCAAGCAAACAAGGATCTGCTTTGCCTGCCTTTGCGTTTTTAATGTAGGATAAGAAGGACCTTAAAGCGTTTCTATTGACTCCTTAAAAATCCCTACTTCAAATTCACCCTTACATTCTACCACTCTCCTAGGAAAGAGGAAAAGAAAATTTCCACTGACCCAGCTCGTGATTTACATACAGAGAACAAATAAATGAATGGAGTGGGGGATGGGCCGTGACAAGCAATGTGTTTCCTTTTCAACTGCAGAAAATAAGATTACTTACCAAGAACATTTCTATCCAGGGCAAATGTTTATTCCCTCTATCATCCGGCGACTCAGTCTCTGCAAGAAATCAATTTCCACTCTACCTTTCCCTCCTATTCTAAAAAAAGAGAGAGAGAGAGAGAGAATAATTCTTAAGCTTCAGTCGGAGGAAGACCCAGCTAGAGCAGAGGGCAAAAGACTCCCACAGCGCTCTTTATACAGATCCCCGCTCCGAGAGCGAACCCGTGGAGTGGGGGAGGACCCTCTCTAGGGAGAGTACTCTGCGTGGGGAGGGGGATTCATTCCACAGCCAAAATATAAATCATCTACAAACAGAATTACCAGCCTCTCAGTCACACAGGCAATTCCCTAGGCGAAGTAGGTTTCCAAGAGGAGAAAAGACCAGGAGAGGGCAGGGGGTTTATGTTTAGGAGAGGTAGTGGGACTAGGAGAGGAAAAGGGAGAAAGAATAAAGCTAATCTTACCCGATCGATCAGGTGATTGTTTATGCAGTATCGGGACATGAAAATGGCAAGATAATGCATTCGACAGCAGAGCCATTTCTAGCACACTATCCCTCGGTAACTGTGCAGGAAATCAGAGGGGAGGCGGACGCCTCTCAGGCTGCCACTTGCTCCCCCAGGGATGGCCCTCCGAACGGTCAAAGCTCCAGCTTCTTAAAGCAAAGCATTTGGAGCTGAGACTTCTGATGCAAGTCACTTGCCTGGAGTCCCAGGCAGGAGGATTCGCCACAGAAGTGGGACCCGGGAGGGCTGCCGCCGCCGCCGCCGCTGCCTCATCTAACCAGGATTCCCAGTCCCCTTGTCTGAGCCTCTAAAGAGCAGCGCCCCCGAGAGCGCCCAGAGACTTGGCTTTATCCCCATCTTCAGCCCTTGGATACCCGCCCCCACATCCCCCACCCGGCCAATGCAAATCGCTGATGATTTGGTTATCACAGTGTGATCCGTAGTGTTTTATTTGGGGTGCTGGTTGTGTCGGGCTGCCTTACTGTGCCTCCCTCAGTTGCGGCAAGTGAAAGAGTTCAAGGGAAATCCTTGCAAAATGTACTGATGGAATACTATTAATCCTGATAAAAATGCTCCCAGCGCAGGTAACTCTTAAAGAACTGAGAGTGGGAAGATCAGAACAGGATTTCGGAAGCAGTGCCCTCTTGAATTCTCATTGGATCCTCCCCAGCAGCCTAAATCATTCTTGCTGCTATATCTATCAGGATGACTACAGCCTTGCTCACTAGTTCTCTCTTTATCTCCTTGACTTCAACACATCTTTTTACTTCTCTTTGCAGATTTATCTGTATTCCACCTCCTGTTCTCTAAGGTTACACAGCTTCTGTTTTTCTCCACTGTATGGGGATGTGCCGTCTATAAATTTTCACTTTGCCTAAGTGTGAGCACCCCCTCACTTCTCCCTTACACACACACACACACACACACACACACAAATAGAAAGCTCCTCTTTCACATTTTGCTTCCTTTCCTTGGGGGTTTGTGGCTCTCTTTGTAACTGGTTTTCACTTGGTTACATGCCACCAGGAACTGCTGATTATTTCAAAGTCCTACCATCCAGCAGCTCACTAATTCACCTTGATTTAGAAGACCATGGAGTATCCGCTTGAATCCTGGAAGTATTTTTCTTACAGTCATCTTGCTTCCTGAAATTTCCTCTGGTAAGTGATCCACTTTATATGATATTAGTAAGTTTTTATTAGTGTTATTTTAATTAAGGCTCTTTAAGGTGTTCTTTCTCCTTTTCTTATTTTTTTTCCTTTTGTGCTAATTTTGAGAACTATTTTAAGATCTATCTGACCATATGCATTAGTTAGTATTCTGGTTGCAGTTAACTGCTAAGATGTAGTCCATGTAAAGAGCTACCCTAATATGTCTTACATTCTTTCTTTCTTTCTTTTTTGGCTTCTGTTATCATTTGCATTACATGTTATATGGATATTTATCCCTCCCCCATTAACCCTTCTGGGCACACATTCTTGTGCCATTTGATAGGTTGGAATTTTATGTTTATCTAAGAGAGATCTGAGTATTACAGGGTTTGGGATAGTTCACTACTCCCTGTGATCTTCAGAAGGTTGTTTAGGTCAGTGAGTGTTCATCTCATAGTAAGCAATTGCATGTCTGAGGGAGGACTTTTATAAAGTGTGTATTTATGAATTTAGCAGAACCGTAAGAACTAACATGCCACTATGTGGTCAGAGAAGGAGTGGGAGTTTCGAGGGCACCATTTTTTTTCTTACAACATCCAAATCACATATGAACACATTATTTGGGGCATTGTATTTCAATTCAAGCATAGTATTTGGCCGTGCATTTCTGGTTTTGTGAATCAGCTGGGGAACAGTTAATTGAACAGGGAGTGCTCACATCACAGGAAGAGAGAAATCTGAAGAAAGCACTGTTTATCTTGGTTCTAAAAAAATTTAAATTCAGGGACTGACCTTACATGAAAAATTTAATTGCCTCACTCTTCACACTTGCCCACCTCCACCCTCAATTTTTAATATGTATGTAATATGGTCATTGCTTTACCCACTGAACAGTTCTAGGGAGCCTAACTGACAAGAGCATCACCTCCCCCCTCAGTATAGTTTTGTTCAGAAACATTAAAATGTTTGCTTTTACTTCATATATTGGCAAGCTCATCCAATGCCAAACCTGCATGTGTCAGTAGTCTCTAACACATTCTAAAGGTTTCCTCTGTGAACCCTGTCACCTGTCACCCTCATCCCCATGAGGACAAGTTTCTGGTTTCTGCAACATTGGGATGGCTAGAGGTGAGAACCTATTGTTCAAGCTTTTCCTCCCCCCCCCCCCCGCCCCCCTGCTTTTTTCCTTAATTTCTGTGACAGAACTATCCTGTCGTCACTGATGGCTGACAAGACAGTCTAAGCATTTTTTTTTTTTTTCTAAATTTCAAAAGCCCTTTTGGCTTTCAGACATAAAAGTACTCCAACTGCAGCGTCACCCCATCCCCAGTCTCACATTCAAGGGCTTTTCCCCCTTGGTTCCTACCGAGAGACTCCTATTGATACTGGTTCACACCACTTGGCGCCCCTCACCCTTCACTAGTTTCTACCTGGTGTCTTTGCCAGTCCGGTCATCCTGCCTGACAAGCCAGTGCCATCAGCGTCCGTGACTTCATTTGAGGAAACGAGGGCTTAGTGTAATTCGCCAATTCAAACATCCTCTTTGGAGGACTGCTGCTGTTGCGCAGGGGTGGGGGGAAAAAAGCAACTTTCAGTGCAGTCGGATCTTTTCTTCTTAATCTAGTCTACTCCAGTAAGGCACAGACATTCGGTATTTAGGTAAGTGCGTTTTGCTGTTTTAATCTGAAGATCGCGCTTGTGAAAGGGAAATTTACATCTGCGAGCCTCCGCAGCCAAGAACGTTTTAACCAGAGGGCTATCAACAGGCGACTCTGCCTGGGGATTTGTCCGCAGCTCCTGGCGACACCTGAGCCACCTGGGCACAGGGAGCGTGGAGGGCAAAGTACCTGGTTGACTGGCTGGCCCTAGGCTTGGTGCTGGCGTGGGAATGACCCGCGCGGGGAGGAGCCGCGTCCCTGGCGCTGACCAGCTAGCGCAGGCTCCACACTCAGCCCCTGCGGCGAACGTTGGCTGGGTTATGGGCATTTGCAGCCCTGGAGAGTGGGGCTGGCAGGGGTTTTCATCCTTCCAGAGTGGAACCTACCTCTGGCCACAACCTTTTTTTTTTTTAGGAGAGGACAGACTTGGCGATTCCTGGAATCTCTCAATACCTTTCCTCGTTAATATTTATTTATTATTTTTAATGAGCTGTGTCTAAGAAATGACGCTTTGTACTATGTATGTTTTACAAAATCTTAACCGTTGTCTTCATCCAACTTCATCCGATCGCTTAGTAGGACTTAAAATTGCTGAAGACTTCCCAGGATTAGTGTTGAATTGCTGATGATCGGCACTCCTCGCCTTCCTCCATCAACTCCCAAGAATCTGGAGGGTGGCAGGGTGAGGGAAAGAGTTAGATTTCAACTTGGAGCTGGGGCTTGGAAAATCAGGTTGAAGTTAAAAGCAAAAAAAGTGAGGGTTTGGGAGCTGCCTAGTGTATATTATATGCACTTTAAAGTTGGTATTTTACCGCCTCCTCCCCTTTCTGGAGGGGGTGCGAGAAGTGGGAGGACCTGGGTCTGGCGTCCACTGGAGAGAGGGTGGTGCTTCTTGGCCGAGGGTTTCTACCGGTTCTGTAGCCAAACGGTGGTAGAGTTGAAGTCTCTGATGGCTGTTCTCCTAGTCCCTAAGAGTTGAACTGGAGAGCCTTTTACTTTGCTCCAGGTCGAGACCGTGATCAGTCCTTTAAAGCAGGGACCTCTTTCTAATGGGAGTCTGGCAGGGAAACGCAGGGTAGGCTCTACTTCCGAAAATAAAATGCATGGTTCCAGCTGTGTGAGACACCAACCGGCTGTTTGAAAAGAGGAAGAGGTGACCAGGGTTACAAATTAACCCTAGGATTGCTTACAAATATTCTAGCGAGTCAAATAATAAGCAAGGAAGAAAGCACCAGGATATAAAACTGTCACAGCAGCGTGGAAGACAGATGATTCAGATTCGGGGGACTTTTCCTTTTACGTGCTATTTAGATTTGTTTGCCATCATGCAGTTAAGCAGGTAAGGAATGAATGTCTCTGTATTTCATCAACAACCATATAACCTGTGTTTGACCCATCCTGTGATGATTTTTCCCTGTTTTATGTGATGGACTATATATTTATTTCCAGATGGTTCTGCTGTGATGTATAACTTCTTAATATTAACATTCATAAATCCCTTTAAAATCATTTAAACGCTTAACATGAATTCATTTAAATTTTAACATGCACTTATTTAAATGTTTATCAGTGTTACAAAAATCATAAGCTAGACCGAGATGAGAGGAAGAGATAGGAAAAGTAGAGTTAGTGGAAGAGATGTATAAACCCTAATGAAATATGGAAGATGGAAGTTCAAGAAATGCCTTAAAACGTTGCTTCTTACTAAGGTCACAGGCCTTAATATATAAAAGACAATTGGATAACTACTAAGGGCATCTGGAACTGGAAAAATAATTTTGACTACCTTAGAGAAATGTTCTATGGATATTTTTGTGTTACCTTCTCCATCTTGGAAAAAAAAAATCATGGGGTTAGGGGTGGGTTTGATTGTCAAACAGTATGAGAAAAGAAGAGCTCCCCCAAGGGCAGTGTTCTATATGACCCAATATAGACATCTTCTGTTTTAGAAAAGAGTTGGGAAATTGAAAAAAATTAAATCAGAAAACTATGTGAACTCTTCCCCAAATAAACCTTTTTAAACTCAAAGTTTTGTATATTTGTAAATTGAACAGCCTGTAAGTTTCTTCTAGTATCCAGATTTAACCGAATTAAAAGAATTTTTTTTAATGTTTAATAAGTTTTGTTAATGCTATTGATATTGTTTTGTTATGTTTGGCTTACATGTTAAGGAAGTCTGGAGTTTCCACAAAGTGAAGCAAAAATATATTGCTAAGACACAATCCTAAAACTGTTCAATTTGGTAATAATACTTTCTGTTTTAAAAAAAAAAAAAAATCTGTTTTTTAAAATTTTTCCTGAAAACATTTTTAGTGCTTACATTTGTTAATCAATAATTATTGATCTCTGATCAATGTTTTTTCTGCTTGTTAAGGCTCACTGATAAAATTTTGAACAATAAGAAAGGTAATATTAACTTTAGGTTGCAGAATTGCAAAGTTATAGTGCTCTTTTTAGCTTGATGCAAAAAGTAGTTTTTACTTTAATGGAGAAAATAATTCATCAATGCATTCCAATTTCTCAATTCTTCTTTATTTTGTCCTCTGGAATTAATTTTAGTAAATATGATTGTGTGTGTGTGTTTGTGTATGTGTGTGTGTATAGACACATGTGTGTAAACATATACTCATTTTTGGATCGATGGAGATGTTTATTTTAAATCTATATTGCTTTACTATTGTTTTCAAATGAAATAGACAAGATAACATATGATGATCAATTGCATTTATCTTTTAATCCGATAATACTATGTGATTCCATTTTCTCATGGAAACTTTTCTTTAAAAAACTCAACATTCTAATAGGAAAGTGTTTTTCTTATATAAACTATACTATATATTGATTTTCAGGGAAAAAAAAAAGATTGATATATTATAGTTAAGTAAATAAAACCTGAGCAGGAAGAAACCATTGAACTCAAAGTGGGTGTGTGTCATATACATATTACATGGGTACAAAGATTTACAAGTTCTACCATTAGCTGTGCTCCTAGATTTCTGTTCTTAATAAAAGTGGAATTTCTTTTTAGAATAGTTGCTTTGCATGTTTTTCTCTCCAAGTGCAAAGAACACAACTGGTGTGTTTTCCACACTTTGATGTTCATTATCAAAATATGCATATTTCCTGCTGTTGTTTTTTAATATTATCTTTAAAATGAAAACTAGTGATTAGCTTAAGCATATAAATCTTTCAGTAATTTAGAAAATTGGATATTAATATTTATAGAGTTCTGACACAAATGGGAAAGTAATAGCAATTTGTAACAAGTTTACCACAAACTTAACTTTCTTAAAAACTATGCCTAAGGTATTTGTGTATTCAAGTTATCACTTATGATTAATGAAGCACTCTTTCATGTGCTATATTGGGTTAATGTGAGAACAAGAGTGCTGGTAGATTATATTTTTTCCTGAATTTCAGTTCTAGTTCTGAGAGATCCTAGTAAGACTTTCTGACCACTTTCATTTACTTTTCTTATGCCTTGTGGATAAAATGACCTGTAGTTTAGAGAGTTGTGGATGAAATGATATAAAAGGAGAGGATGCTTTGAAAGGGAAAGCCAAAAAAAGTGTGGGGGGGGGGGGAGATACATTTTATGAAAACAAAAGACAAAAAGATATTTTTCAAAAGATACTATTTAGGTTTTATGTAATGGTATATCTTCACATAAAGTTAATATTATCTAAACATTTTTTTAATGTTAGTATCAAGTATAAGGTTCAGCAGTATCTTTTGTTTTGATACTATGTAATTAAAAACTTGAACTAATACTCTTCCTGAGACACATTAGTTCTTTTTGATAGTATAATTATCTGACTTCAATGTCCTTCTGGAAGAATAGTCACTTTTACAGGATAGTTGCTCTTGATTGACTTCTTAGTGTCATTTAATTTGAGGAAAATCTCATTTCTTAGCAGATAAATATAATCAACTTGGTGATCTCTGTTCTTAATTTAAAAAGAACATGGAAATATACTCATAATAACATCAAAATGGAGAAACTTGAAAAAAGGTAGACTTTAATTTTTAACATTTCTTATAAACTCACATTAAGATTATCCTAATTAATTAGGGTAACATCTGACATCTTTGGTGTTTTAATTTCACAACTACTTGGATAATTTCATTTAAACACTTAGCAATGTGATTGACCCATTTATGCATGCACCACCATTGCACGATGCCATTTTACTACTTAAATGTCTACAATTCCTAAGTTCTTAAGGAGAACAAAAAAAATGTGACTGAATATTATGGATTACTAATGCATGATATTACTTGTAAAAGTAAGGGATAGTGCAAAATGTTTATTCTATCCTATAAAAAGGAACCCAAGTCTCTGAAGATGAAATTTAATCATGAACACTAATGGCCTTTCTACTGAGGAAATCTACCTGGAAGTTCAGGCCTGTCCCACCCTTCCTTCCTTCCTTCCTTCCTTCCTTCCTTCCTTCCTTCCTTCCTTCCTTCCTCCCTTCCTTCCTTCCTCCCTTCCTTCCTTCCTTCTTTCTTTCTTTCTTTCCTTCTTTCTTTTTTCTTTGTATCAAATAGCCACTGTAACAATTTCATACTGGTCATTAAATATCCTCATCAATAATACTGTAAGGCTTTTATAACTACCATTTCCAAGAATAATTGATGAGCTATCAAGGATATTTATCTCCAGTTACTCACTTGGATACCTACATAGTTATAGTCTCCATATATACCTATTTTATAATCTATGAATCCACTTCTCTATTCATCATGTTTGAAATAAAGTATTAAATGCTTATTTTTAACCCCAAAATATAAATTGCGATATGGCATAATGATATGCAGTCTACTAAGTCCAGAAACTTTATAAACTCTCATTCTTCTATATTCAATGTTATTTCATAATAATCATAATTCATTATTCCACAAAACATTTATTTTACTTATTTTAGAGTTAAAAGGGTATTCATCTTCAGTAAGACCTATTTTTACTTTTAATTTTATTGTAAGTATTTCTTTTAATGTCTGAGCCCTAATTTATTTAGATGAGGATGCCTTTAGGAGCACCCAAAGCATAACAGATTCCCTTTAATAGCTAATAAAGTAACCACCACATTATAGTTCCGGCAAATTAAATCTATAAAATACACATTTATTGATTAAATTAATAAATATGTGAACATTACATTCAAATGTATTTCTCTGCTGTGTAAGAATTATTCTCTCATAATGGTGTGTTTCATTTAAATTCCATTATAGATTTATTGTGAAAGAATACTTATAGATGGACTTATTCTTCCTGAATTCTGTGAATATCAGCCAACCTCATCAGGATTGAGCTATTTTTTATTAACTTTTCTGGACTCTTGCATTTTGTTAATCTTCAAAGCTATTTCTAGAATATTACACTATTAAAAAACAATCTAGTGTTGGGAAGACCAGAATTGAGTAATCACGCATTTGTGATTTCTCTGTGTCAACTAGTGGCTAGTATATAAGCACATTGTTAATTTATAGGTGCATTAAACACTCTCACACACATACAATTTTTCTATAAAATGTTTCAGATAATGTCTATAATAAACATGACAGTCTGGAAAAGTAAATTGAAGAATAGATTTGAACATTTATGTGTTTACTCAAAATATCATACTTAAAAGTCACATATTATTCAAGTTGAGTATTCTTAAGTTCTGTGTAATATTTTGATACATGTCTAATTTTAAGATATGTTCTACTGATTTTAAATATGCAATTTACTATTGTGTGTAGCAGCCCTTCTGTTATAGCTAAAGTAAATATAGAAAAAAAATTAATGTAATCAGGAAGTTCCTGGGGTAGATAATATATTCAAGTGCCTTTCATGTCTTTGGTGTGGCCTTTCTTATGGTTTGAAATCTGAGCTCTGTAGATGTTTACACAGACATGAAGAACTCTATATAAAAGTGCATACCTCTTAAATAGTAATAATCACTCTACATAGTAATATACACACTCTAAATCATGCTGACAAGTTGTACAAAATACTGCCTTAAGATAATTAAAGCATACTTTTCTCAACTTTTGTTTTGTAGATAACAGCATATGTAAAATATAGACTAACTCTATATAATTTAATTGAAACTGGAACTTCCTATTTAAAATTAGTATGTATCTAATTATATAGACTATTCTATATAAACTGAATGACACAACTTTTTAGTAGTAGAATTTCTTACCATCCATCCAGCTCAGAGTACATTTGATAAATACGACAGTATTATTTTCAAGACTGTACTATGAAAAAATAAGAAGACCAAAGCTTCCAGTACAAAAGGAGTTACCAATTAACAACAGCAGCTGCAATTAGAATTTTTGTTCCTTAACACTAATTTTACTTGAAACAAGCTCAACTTTTTAAACAACTAATTATTTAAAACAAAATATATTATTAAAAAGTAATGATGGGCTTGGGTTGTGACTCTGTGTTGGAGAGCTTGCCTTGCACATGGGAGGCACTGGGTTTGATCCTCAGCACCTCACAAAATAAATAATGGTGTTGTGTTTATCTATAGTTAAAAAATGAATTTAAGAAAAGCAATGATGATGGAATATGTGTTTTCCAGAATCATAAGATATACTTATTGAAGGTACAGCCTGTCATCCACGGACACTTGAAGACAGCATTATTTATTTATTTAATGGCAATTAAGACAAATGAACCATATTCTGTAAGAATTGAAACAGGAACTTCCTATTTAAATATGAGTGATACCTGAGGAATTTGTTAAAGGGCACTAACTCTTAGAATTAGTCTTAAGACTTTTGTTTTTATTAATATAATTGTTTTAGCCTTTTCACCTTTGAGTGAAAAATCCATAGCTATGGATTTACAGAACTCCCCAACTCCCTCCTTCTCCCTCCCCTGGCCACACACATACATTTGTGCTACAATACTCCTTGTTTCAGAACATATGTGTGAAGGACATACTATTGGCATTTAAGCATAAAGCAATCTTTATTGTGACAACAAAGTAGTATACAACACTGTATTTGAATTCTAATACAATTGTGGGAATATAATCCCCAGAATCCGAGTTTACTCTTAGAATAAATTCTGATAGGCTTTTATTTGATTCTTTTATCCAGCCCTGAAATTCAGAAACTTTAACAAATCTCTTTTTTTCAGCCCATTTGAAAGACCAAATAATAAGTTTCATTCATTTAAGGACAGGCCAGGATGAATATGAAAGATCACTCCCTTCATTATTGCTTTTTAAATCTGTCCTTGACAGCTGCTATTTAAGAAAATCAGTTCTGATTTAAGAAGCCAACAACTCTAATATAAACTGCTGTGATTAACTATGAAAAATATTTCTCTTTCTTCAATAATCTTGACTACATAAGATAAACAAAGGGTAATCTATTCCCACCTGATTCTTTCATTACAGAACTGATAAAACTTGACATGTTTTTTTACTGTTTAGCTATTGATTTTGCTGAAATCTGAAGCTGATAATTTCTTTGCTCAGAATTTGAAACCAAATAATTATTAACTGTTCATTAAAATGTATCTTTAATATAATTTTGGGCTAAGAGAAGTCTACTCACAGTAATTCCTGTGATTATTTTTCAGAAGATATCTTAGGACAAGTTCAGATAAGATGATTTTAAACTTTATCATTTAGTATGTACATTATGTGGTAGTTATCGCTAATATTCAATAGTCTCGGTATTCAGACATACTAATTCCCATTTATTCTTTTTTATAATTTCCTTCAAAATTTTATATAAAAACTATCTTTCAACATATATATATTTCATATATGTTATTTTCATATGCATTTGTCTTGCTTTTCTTAAGAAATTTGAATCTTATCACCTTCCAGTTAGAAAACAGTGTGGGTTAAATTGAGTTGTCAGTTTACTTGAACCAATATAAGAGAGGTCCTTGGAAATATCAAGTGTTCTCCAAATCATATGTTGAAGAACAATGATGTAAATTAATGCTTATCATTAGAAAAAAAATACTTCGACCATCCAGAATATATTACCAACATCAGGAATTATAAGGCTAACTATCCTGAGAAAACAAGGACTATACGAGCATCTCTCAACTAAAATGTGCTAAGGTTCATTGCTAAAGAGAAATATGCACACTCTGCTATGCTTTATTAGAGGAGGGTTCAGAGAGCATTGGAAACTGGCAGATAAAGTTTTAAATACTTGATGTTGAATTGGTGTGCTTGTAGATTACCTGTTCTGTTACTCTGAATCCTTTAAAAATTATGTATTGGATATCCAATGAATTGTGTACACTGGTGAAAATGTTGGGAATACAACAATGAAAATATAGCTATTGCTCATAAGGTACTGTGGGGATATTTTTGTTATTATTTGGAACATACTTAGTTTTAATTAATCCACTAAAGCAAATGTAATGCTTCATCACTCATATTATTTTCACACATGTTCGATTTTGATTTTGTCAGAATCAGACATGTCATTAGACTACCTTTCTCCCTGAAAGAAGAGTGATTCCCCAGTATAGAGAAAGGTCAATAAAGACTGAATTTTCTATCTATGTTATTAAACAATAACTATGAACATGAAGGGGAGTAATCAAGACGATTCTGAGAATGAAGTCATGAAAACCCTGAGGATGAGTTAGTTGTTATCTTAATGTGTATTTTTTAATTTAAAAAAGTTAGCTTTTTTCTAACAGAAACATTTTTAATGGGTTACTCCTTTTGATTTTCGCAATTAAAATTAGAAAATATCAGATTACTACTCTAAAGATTTACTTTAAAAATGTAATTTTTCTTCTTCTATCCATTCATCAATAACTTCTTTTTCGGGGAGGGCGGGAAGCTTCTATATGCCAGGAATCTTGTTTGTGCATGAGATGCATCGGGAGCAAAACAGACATAAATCCCTGCCTTGTGTTGCCTAAACAGCAAAGGAATTATTATTCTGTCATGTAAATGATATTCTTAATCAGGAAGAGGACAAGTTGAGGAGTTACTAACAATATTAATAATCACAGACTCCTGGATTAGAAAATTTGAACTTTTAATTTTTCATTTACAGGATGAAAACAATCTAAGTCCATTATTTTGAAATTTTAAATTTTTCCCATGGTCTATATAATTAAAAAAAATTTTAAAGTTTTCTGAATCTTCTTTGAAATTTCCTTAAATGTAGTATTTTATTGGTTATTTATGCTTCTTAGAAAAATGACTCCTACTTATGTAGCTTACTCACCTTGTAGCTTTGGTAAACTCAAGGATAAATTTTGGATTCATTATAAATCAAGAGTATTGTTTGGTTAGTGACAAAATTCTAAGGTTTCCTAAGTCTATGTCAGTATTGAATCTTTCTCCTAGACTGTGGGTAAGCCTTTAATTAGAGCAATATGAATATCTTTGCTGAACAAGTGTTAGACTTTCAGGCTTTATCCAGTATTACCTTAAAAAAATTCCCAAAGCTTAGCAAAACTGAAACTGATAACACTGTCCATAAATGCAGAGACAAGACAATAATTGTCTTTTTTTTGTACTTGAATAGATTTGCACATAGTATGTTGCTGAATAAAACTTTTTAAAATTAGCTATATTTCTCAAATTTCCTTCAAATTGACATTCATGTGATAAAATTATTTTAATGACAAGAAATGTTTTATTCTCACCAACTAGAATGCATTCTGTTATCAGAATCTGAAAAAAAAAGAATGAATGGTATTTGGTTTTGCCTATTAAATTTTGACATCTGCAACCATTATTTCTATCCCATGCTTGTATGTAGATTCTTGTAATCTTTATTTTTAAACTGTCTTCTATTTCACTATTTTGTAAAATATATTACTTATAATAATTTTCTCCTGCTCTGTATATCCTGACACTTGTTAAAGAATAATAAAATAGACTTTATTCAAGAGGGGCATTAAAATGGGGTTTTATTTATTCTGTGGTACTGGGGATCAAACCTAGGACCTCATGCATGCTTAGGCAAGTAATCTAAAACTGAGCTCCGGAATCCCCAGCCATTTTTTGTTTGTTTTGTTTTGAGAATAGGTCTTCTTAAATTGCCAGGTTGGCCTCACACTTGCAGTTTTACTATATCAGCCTCCCAAGTAGCTGGGATTATAGCCATTGGCCACCACCCAGCTTAAAATAGACTATTATAGTTGGAAAGCAATATTTGACAAAATTGTGAGAACAATAAGCAAAATGGGGAGTGTATATCCAAATGTTAATATGGGAGTCAAGTCATTAGAACATGATCAAGAGGAGATATCCGGGGTAAGGAGGATTCTGGTTAACCCCACCCATCAGGACTCTTGCTAAAGACAGGGCAGAGCTATTAGACATTACCTGAAGTACTGCTGAGAATGAGGAACCCAATCAGGTAAAAAGTATGTCCATATATGGAAGGTGAGTAAGTAAATCTTACTTAGCTGAGCCATTAGGAAAGGAAAATTAAGAGGAGACTAGGTAGTCAAATCAAGGAGAGATCTTTGTCAATTTACTTATCATTTTAAATTAGATTTTTCCAATCTAAACATGTTTTCTAAACATCCTTTAATTTACTTTTTCTATTTGCAATGCTGGAGATGGAATGGAACCCAGGGCTTTTTTGATACCAAGCAAGCCCTCTACCCCTGAGCTACACCACAGCCCTACCTTTGCTCTTTAGTGCCTGCCCATTTTCCTTTTAAATTAAACTGAGGTACAATCTAAATCTTATAAACATTTTTGTTGTATGACCACTTACTTATATGAAAACACTGTGATATTTTATATTTATTAGATAATCCAAGTGACTTATACTGTGGTCTTTTTTTTTTTACTTTTTAAAAATTTTTTACTTGTTTTAATTAGTTATTCATGACAATTATAGTTGGAATGCACTTATATACTTTGATATATCATACATAGATGGGATATAATTTCTTATTTTTCTGAAATACATATTGTGGAATCCTATTGGTCATACAATCACGTATATACATAAAGTAATAATGTCTGTTTCATTCCACTATCTTTCTTATCTCCACATCCCCTGCCTTCCCCTCTTTCACTTCCCTCCACCTAATCTAAGGTAACACTATTCTCTATTTTTTTTTTTTTTGCCTTTATACATGTTGGTGTTTTTTTTTTTTTAATTTGTTTTAATTAGTTAGACATGACAGTACAATGATCTTGACATATCATACATTTGAATCAGATGGGGTATAATTTCTCATTTTTCTGAGTGTACAGGTTGCAGAATCATGTTGGTCATACAGTCACGGATGTCTTTTAAGAATAATTTCTTCTGTGTGCTGGACAGAATTAGGGAATAGAACTCACCTTCTCTTCATTTTTTCTAATCAGTTCTACCATTAGGTAGCAGCATTTAACTTCCTCTTTATTGGTAGGACAAGATGGTATTGACAGGATCAAGTAGAAGATTAGTTCTCTTTGCAGTATATACTCCTCAGAGGAATACTCACCCTCATTAAGATGGAAAACACTTAAAGCTGTAATTCAGAGGCACTGTATTGCTGGTGCAGTTAAAATAAATAAGGAGAGAGACCCTCTGGAATACAGGTTTAACACAGTGAAATGGCTAAAAGGATGCCCTTCTAAGGCCAGCCTTACCTAGCACAATGTGATTTAAAACAAGGAAGATCAGGTCTTTTAAGGGACAAAAAACAGAAGAGAAAAAAAAAGCAAAAAATGTACAATAATAATGCATTGCTAATAGATAAATATAATGGTTATCTGTGAGTGTAAGCAGGTATAATGAAATTGTTCATAAAATTAAAAATGGACATTTTTTTAAAAAAAATTAAAAAGTAGGTGCAATTAAGTATATGTTCCAAAAACTTACTATGTGCAAAAAATGGTATACTGTGTATTAGGGGCAAAAGGATTACAGAAACATAACCCCTGCCAGCAATTGCCTGTACCCTAGTCATGAAAAAGGATGTTAAAGAGGACAGATAGAAGCAGTAATATTGTAAAATTTTAGTAGACTCATGAATGGAAGTGTATCTAATATATACTTAATTTTAATAATTCCCCACCTACAATCTTCTATGGATTATGAGGTTGTTATAATTTAAAATTCAAAAGGAATTTAAAATTCAAAAGGAATTGCTAATTCAAATAAGTGTCTATTCCATTTATTTTATTGTAGTAGTCCATGATTGGATAAATTCAGGAGTTGAAGGATATCTTTCTGCTTCAGGAATTATTAGTATTTATAATTATGTTTCTTTTTTTACAAATTCATTTGAATTTCTGAAAGAATTATCAATGCATAAGGAAAAACAAATTTTGTTATAACTCCTAGATATATCCAATAATAATTTGTATAACTAAAAGCCAGAGTAATTGACTTTTCTGGGTATCACCCTTTATTTAAATAGAAGCTCAGAGATCAAGCAACCATTCCTCCATATTCCTGGTGAAATACAGAAAAAGAATACTACCTATTTGTATAGAAAATAGCTCACACTGTGTAGTGTATGCAAGATTGTATAAATTCATGAATTATTTGATTTATTTACCAAATTTTAGTATATTAAGCTATTTTGAAGTTCATTAGCTCAAAGTAATCAATGTTTAGATTAAGAAAGAACAAGTTTAGGCCATTTTGAATCTAACATTGTGGACCATAATTATTATTTCACTAAAACAGTAAAGTGATGCATAATAAAGTGATCATGTAAATCATTGAATAAAGAAACTCTTATTTTTTATCTAGCTATAGATTATATGCAAGTCATGAACACTCAAAAATAAAAATTATATATATATATATATATATATATATATATATATATATATATATCCCACATAGGTTTGAATGTGTTCTTCAAATTTAATTTTTCAGCATTACTGTTGTTCCAGAAAATCGGTGCCTTTAAATCTTTTTTCTTTTCTTTTTTTTAAACCTTCACGGATGTTTCTTGCCAACAATGTTATAAGTATACATGTTTTGGCTACAGTCCTGAGTTTTCATACTATTGTTCATTAAAATTAACAAACAACCACCTCTTCAAAATGGCCTATAGATGTGTCATTTTCTGCTATGTGTGAGAACATAAAAAAACTGACTTTATTCAAATTTTATGATTGCATTTCAGCAAAATACTACAAATCATCTCATTTACTGAAATGTTATTATGTGCCCAATTGAGACATACCTACTCATATTTTGAGATACCTGTATATTAATATTGGGTAATTTTTTTCTTTTAGTAGTACTATAAAATAATATATGGTAAGGTTTGTGTAATCAAAGCCTATTTGATTAATCTTGCAATTTCTCTGAACAGATTAAATAGCTATACTTTTCAACCTAAAAAATAGCAGATATAATCTGAACAACATATTTTTATGATTTTTGAGTTTATAGTATGTTTAAAAATATTAAATCATATTAGCTGATTTAAACTATTACCCTCATAAAAAGCATTAAATTATACAAAGCATATACTTCATGAAAATCCCTATGTAATTAATCAGATCACTTGCTTATAATAACTTGACATAATATTCTTCTATTTAAAATGTCATTTTAATTTTCATTTATTTTTTTATATTTTAAGTTTTACTGTCCTCTGAAATGGCAAAAAAACAACAACAACAACAAAAAAAAACTAATAAGTAACTTCCTATCTGCAATCAGTTCTAACTAGGTAGTGGTATGGTATACAATAGGAAGAATACAGTATTCAGTTTGAATTCAAGAATAGTACCATAAAATCCTTATTCTGTGGCATGTTTATTTACTTTTTATCTCATTTTTAGAAAAACTAATATCTACCACATTGTATATATAAAAATTTGAAATAAGTAATTATTAATAATATGCTTGGCATATGTGAAACTCTCAACTCATGTTGACTTTGTGTATGTGTGTGAAAATAGTGTAAGTATCATGCTAGTTTACACCCATATGAAGTTAGGGGACTTCACTCAAGTTCTTGTCAGTATTATGACCTTCCAATGTGGGACAAAGTATTCAAATGCTATTTCTATATTATTATTCTTTTAATTCAAGAGTGACAACATGGTGAAAAATATACTGTGCTTCTCAGTGAGCAGATTTTTATTTGACTCTTTTTTTTTTACTAGAACCTATGTTAAACTTTCTTAAACATGTGCTTGACTTTTCATAACTTTAGAATTTATAGTACAGAGTGAAAAAGTTATTTTGTCTACAATTATATACATAATCACAATAATACCTCATTGTGCCTAATGCCACTAATTTATTTGGATGCATTATATTGTTGTCTTTCATAACTTAATATTAAGAATGTTTTGCCTTGATACTAGTTGAACATGTCATTTATGCTTCCAATGTGAACATAAAAATCATTGTCTCAAAATGCCATTTTCTCAATATCTTCAACTCTCAAAAGTATTATCCTCCTCTAGTTTAGTTCACATGTCATCCAAAAGCTCATTATACTTCACTGTAGCACTTAATCACCATTTCATCATTCATTCAACCAGTACTTATTAAGCCACTTTATGTCAGGAAGGTTGCTAACCAATGTTCAATTCCTATTAAAATAAGTAAAAAATTGTTTTACCCTGAAATGACTGTAATTATTGGGGAGAAAGATATGCAGGTGAATAAACAAAACATAGAAATAAACATGCAGTGTAAATGTGCCATAATAAGTGACTGGGGAATGACCAGACAACCAGCAGGGTTGTAAAAAGCTTTGTGGATGAAGTAGCAATCTAGTCTAAGGATTCCAGGGTAAGTCAAGTTTGTGAGGAGAAAGTGTCCAAGTAGAAATGGTATTTCCCACAGAAGAAACAGCATAAGCAAAGATTCTGAGAGAGAAAGGTGAATTTGAGAAATTGTGACTGAGGCACGTTGGTGTTTGGTTGATGATGGTAACAATGCATTCACATAGGGAAGCTGTAGATAACGAATTAAGCAAAGGAAGAGAGTTTCATGAATTATTTCAAAATTTAGATGTGGTCCAGAAGGCAAAGTCTGCAGTTACCTAGGTGGGGTAAAGAAGTGATCTATTCAGATTTAAGTGTTTAGTAAGAAAACTTTAAGTGTAGTAAAAAGAACAGATTAGAGTAAGCCATATTAGATGTTCAGAAGATTGCCTCTGAAGCTGTAACAATCAACCAGTTTGGAGGTGATGGTGGTAGTGTTGGAGTACAGGATGAGTCAGTCAAGTGAAGTGAAGGTAGGGAAAAAGTCACATGTTTATTCACAGAATGAAAAATGAAGAGCACCTGGAGATTCAGTGGAGTGTAATGAATGAAAGAGGTGAAAGTAGTATTTAGATCTAAAGATTTGAGTGTGTATCACAAAAAGAAAAAAAGAGTTAGAATACTATTGAATTTTTGCAAATAAAGATATGGGTTTCTAACATGTATGATCATAGTCAGTGCATGCTAAGTATGGCCTTCCTCACTTAGCAGTAAGTTAGTATGTATTATTCATATATGTGGTCCACCTCCAACTCAAAACTTCTCACAGGAATTTGCACATTACAGGTGATTAATAAGTGTGCTGCTTCTTTTTTTTTTTTTTTTTTTAATGGTGGTAGGAATCAAACCCAGCACCTCCTGTAAACGAGGTAATCACTTTACCATTGAGATACATCGTCAGCCAGTTCTACTCTTTTATTCTCATTTTCTATATTATGTGTTCTGTCAAGTTGGAATCGAGATGATGGCTAACTACCTGGAAAAACCTATTGAAAAATTATAGTTAAGAACATATTTTAGCTGGGTGCAATGGAGGAGGCAGAGGATCACAAGTTCAGAAGCAGCCTGGGCAACTTAGTGAGGCCCTTGTCTCAAAATAAGAAATGAAAGGCTGGGGATGTGGCTCTGTAATTAGCACTCCTGAATTCAATCTCCAGCACCAAAAAAAAAAAAAAAAAAAAAAAAGACAAGGATTTTGAAAATTGTTGTATGACCATGTGCAAGCCAATTTTCTTTAGTCCTTTGCTTAACTTGTAAAAAATTTATACAGAGTAGAGAGAGAGAAAATTGTGCAATAAAACATAACCAATTGGTGAATATAGCTGGAGAATGTGTTTACTGCATCTTTTAACTTTTCCATGTGTTTTATGTTATTTGAAATAAAAAAGAAATACATTTGATGCAGTTATTTTATGAAACTTTTTTAATATTCAAGTTCTTGAGTGGGTTTTATTTCCTGAGGAAAAAAATCTAGATATGAGCAAAAATTAGTCTAAACACAAACATAAAAGAAGAAATAGTTTGCCATGTTAATTATATAACTAATCCTCCCCCATGCCCCACCCACCCACCAATCACATTATGAAGCAGCATTCTTAAATCAGAGAAAACATTCTGGCATTTGGTTTTTAAGGATTGGATAACTATACTTAGCATTATACTCTCCAACTCCATCCATTTACCTGCAGATGCCATAATTTTATTCTCTTTTAATGCTGAATATATTCCATTGTGATTATATATACCACATTTTCTTTATCCCTTCATCTACTGAAGGGCATATAGATTGGTTCCACAGTTTAGCTATTGTGAATGGTGCTGCTGTAAACATTGATGTAGCCTTCTAGTATGCTGTTTTTAAGTCCTTTGAAGTTGTCACAATCAACCAGTTTGGAGGTGATGGTGGTAGTGATGGAGCACAGGATGAGTCAATCAAGTGAAGTGGGGGTAGAGAAAAAGTCACAGGTTTTATTCTCAGAATGAAAAATGCAGAGCACCTGGAGATTGAGTGGACATGTGTAATGAGTGAAAGAGGTCAAAGTAGTATTTAGATCTAAAGATCTGAGTGTATACCACAAAAAGAAAAAAAAAAACTGTCACAATCATCCAGTTTTATCCCAGAGTGGGATACTCGGGTCAAATGGTGGTTCCATTCTCAGTTTTGCAAGGGTTCTCCATACTGCTTTCCTATTGGCAGTTGTGCTGGGAAAACTGGAAATCCATATGCAACAAAATAAAATTAAACCCCTATCTCTCACCATGTACAAAACTCAATTCAAAATGGATCACCAGAGACACTGTGCCTATTAGAAGTAAAAAAGAGGCCCAAGTTGCCATTATGTCGGATTAGGCACCAACTTCCTTAGAAAGACTCTTATAGTGCAAAACTTAAAATCAAGAATCAATAAATGGGATGGATTAAAATTTAAAAAGCTTCTTCTCAGCAAAAGAAACAATCAGTGTGGTGAATAGTGAGCTTAGAATTTGGGAACACATTTTTACTGTAAGCACATCAGATGGAGCACTAATCTCTAGGATATATAAAGAACTCAAAAATCTTAACACCAAAAAACCAAATAACTCAATCAATAAATGGGCCAAGGAACTGAACAGACACTTCTCAGAAGAAGATATACAACCAATTAACAAAAATATGAAAAAATGTTCAACATCTTTAGCAATTAGAGAAATGCAAATCAATACTACTCTAAGATTTCATCTCACTCCAGTCAGAATGGCAGTTATTAAGAATACAAACAACAATAAGTGTTGGCGAGGATGTGGGAAAAAAAGCACACTCATACATTGCTGGTGGGACTGCAAATTGGTGATTGCTTTTTAATCCTTACCAGTATATCTCTTCTAGCTGTTTACCCAATGGTTACCTCCAAATATTCAGACACTCTGCTAGGCACTAATGAATTCTAATCACTAATCACTAATATACTTGTCATTGGCAAGTATATTAGAAAACCATTTCTCACATAAGGATTAATATAGTTATTAACTCAGGCCAAATGAGAAACTAACATCATTCAGCAATGATTTAGAGTTTAGTACTCACACATGGTTGATTCAAGTGTATATTTCCTTTCTTTTGTAGCAGGCCAGGTAATTAAGCCATTTGTTAATGAAAACTGAGTCCATTTGTCCTTTTGATGGCTAGAAGCCTACATCCTTCCCTTATGAATTCTATCTCCCTGCTTTGTAATTCTTCAAGAAAAACTTTCAAAGCCTACTTTAGTAGAACTATTGTGAGATATCTTATTTTGGTTGTTATAATTTTTTTCTCCTTTTCTTGGCTACTGGTGGTTTAATCAAGGAGCTACATCACCAGCCCTTTTTGGTGTTGATTTTGAGACAGAATCTTTCTAAATTGCCAAGGCTTTCCTGGAACTGGGAGTCCTCCTGCCTCACCATCCTGAATATCTGGGATTATAGGCATTGGGCCCAGATTATAGATCTCTTTTACAAAATTTTAAACGCAAATATTAAAACATGCCAAAATTTACCTTAAATTTGAACAGGATTGATATTTCCATGTATTAGGGAACATTCCTTTCAGAAAGATTCATTTCTGAACCAAAGTGTACAACATGTACCTAGATCAGAAATACAGAAAAACAGAAATAATGAAAAACAAATACTAACAGTCTTATTAGTTGTATTTTTAGGTAGTTCCTAACGCATAATTTAAGAAGATGGAAAGCCACCATCTATATGTTAAAATGGGTAACTATATGAGATGATACATGTTATTCATTCCTAGTAACCATGTTACCATATGCTTGTACTTTACAACATCATGTTGTGTACCCTAAATACACAAAAATAAAAGTTACTTAGAAATATAAGGAAATTTGAACACCATGAAACATGGTCAACACAATTGATAATGAAAGCAACAGATGTGGGGTTTCCATTAATTACGTGTAGAAAAATTACAGAATTTTAGGTCAATTGTATCCTATTTTTATACACTGTATATTCTAAAATCATGTGGTTCAGTAGAAAGAGCTGTGTTTAATTTTATGGCATATAATTGTGTGGCTTCATACCAATATAAAATTTTCTTTGAAACACTTACCACATGTCTTTACCTCATGCTAGATAATAGTCTAGATGCTTTATAAATATTAAAATATTTAATCTTTGTAACAGACTGATGACATGATCCTCTGTGATAGCTGAGGAATCTGAGTCACAAAAGAAGTTAAGCAACTTGTTGGAGGTAAAACATCTAGTTGATAGTGGGGCTGGGACCTTAACACAGGCAGTCTGATTCTAGAGCTCAATCTCTTAATCACTAGGTAAACCATCTCTTGATGTTATAAACTTGCTATTCTGTTTGTTGATGTATTTTTTTAAAAATAGATTTTTTTTTAAAAAATTAAGTAATTATTTTTTAGTAATATCTTTATGCACAATTATGTTTGTCAATAAGAAAACTGTATTCAGATAGCATGACTTTCTTTCAGTTAAAAACTATTTTCTTTAAGACTAAGTATGAAATACAAACTTAAAACAAGTAGGGTTTGAAAAAATTATTTTGCCTTTCTGTGTGAAATAAAAATGATTCTTTTTTTAAGGAGAATTTTTAATACTTAAAAATATTAAAAATATTTTTAAAATGATTCTTATTGGAAACAAGGAAATATAACTTTTTGTAACAATGATTAAATTTTGCTAGCTTGAATGTACTTGATTAGCAAAATAGAAATGTGTGTGTGCTTAAGAACGATGAGCAATATTAATTGGTCATGGGAAGATTATGATATGCCATTACACATATGAATAATTCTTGATTTGTGAGTGTAAATTAACTAGCATGTTTAAAGATAAATAATATAGTTCCCATGTAAGAAGAATGATATGTTGAAAAATCGATTTTCTTCAGCAGAATTGAAAATTGAGATTTGACTCATTTGATAGTGCTATGTACACCATGAAGGCAGTCCAAACACTCACATCTCCTATTCCAAAACTTAATGATAATCACTCTTTAAAATGTCTTTGTGTATAAGACATCCTATATTGTTTCCAAAAGAAGGTATTCCCGCCACATCAGAGTAATTCATGATTTTGGGGAACTCATATATATTGTGGATATTGTTCCTTTAATTTTGTAGTTGGTAAGATTATGAATCTGATGACCTAAGTCACTCATATGGTTATTCTGGAATATAGTATATTACAAAATTATTGCTGCATACCTCTCATATCAAAAAATTATAAGAATACAGTAGAAAATTAAAATTATCAGTGTCCTTACCTGAACATTAGAGAAGCATGGTAGCTACTGTAGCTAAAATATTTCTTAATTTTTGTGAATTTGTTTGTATTGTAAAGATCATGCTAAAACTATCCCAACTAGAACTTTCCTACTAGGCAGAATTTATATACTCCATAATTATATCTGTTATGAATGATGTTATTTTAAATGATTTATGAGGAAGGAAAGTAAAATTGAAATTCAGATATTTCTATCATCTTTCATGTGTATAGATATTGCATTGACAACTTTGCATAAATTTATTCATACCATTTCACACTGGGATTATACACTGCTATCGTACCTCTTGCTACTTTATTTTTGGATGGTTGTAATACAATGTATGTGGTTTTATAGTTTATGAATATTTTGCATTGTCTTAATTTATGTATGCTTAAGAAACTTTCAGGTACTAACACTTACTTTATGACTAAGAGACTGTGCACACTTAAAACTGTTAAAGGACCTAGGAATAGTTTAATTATTTAATTATGATTCTGTTTAAATAATCAGGGAAATAATTTGTTCCAAAGGGAATAGTGAACAAAAATTTCTATGCAAACATCTTCCACCAGTTTCATCCACTCTCACACAAACATTCACACATTTATCTACTTATTTATATATATTTATATCTGTATCTATATTGATAGATATACATATATATTAACACACACATATTGTATAATAATGTATTCTTAGAATCAAGTTTATTCCATGTTTATCTAGATACTGAAAATTACATGAATAATATTAAATAATTTCTAATGTATTTCCCTAAAATAACTGTAAAATGAACAATTAAACGTAACTATCACAATTTACAATAAAATTAATTAGGTATTTAAATGTATTATTTCCAAGGAACCCAATTTTATAAAACATTTATTCAGACAAATGAATATTAGTTGAAAGTTCTGATTGTTCCTCAATAGGTTTTAATGATCCACTGGATGGCATTGCTATGGATCTGTTATGATGCAATAACTTATTTTTTCATTAGTATAAAAAAGGAAAAAATGTATTAAAATATATAGCTCTGAAAAAATAAGTTGTTTTAGTTTTCTTCTTATTCACTTGTTATTATCTAATTTAAAACAATTACCTTAGACTAAAAAAGAAAAAAGAAAAAAAGAATAAACTAGTCACTTCAGCACCTTAAATGATAGAAAAGAACCTTCCAGGGGCTAACTAATTGCCTGTGTATTTTGTCTAGGTGTTGAGGGAAAGCTAAGAGAATGAAGGCTCTAAATCCCCAGTGGAAGCATGATATGGCGGAGCAGAGCTGGTGCTGAATTGTTCTCTCTGATGGCTCTATGGGAGTGGATAGCACTGAGTCTTCATTGCTGGGTTTTAGCAGTTGCTGCTGTTTCGGATCAGCATGCCACAAGCCCCTTCGACTGGCTCCTCTCTGATAAGGGACCCTTCCATCGCTCACAGGAATACACAGATTTTGTGGACAGAAGCCGGCAGGGATTTAGCACAAGATACAAGATATACAGGTATGAAGCAAAGGGAAAGCAATTACAGAGATATCATCCTTGAAGGTTGTGTGTAAATAAGTTTCTCTAAGGGAAAGTTTCAGAAGGGTTATTATTGACTATGCACCATAGTAATGCTTTCTCACCATTTAAAATATTTCTTTTACATGTGATATCTTATGAGAAAAAAATAGGTAATGGTGACCACTTGTGTATCACTCCCAAATTTTAGAATGCTGTCTTAAAGTAAATGCCAGTATACTTTAATGCAGAGTTTCTCATTTTAACTATCCAAAAATTGAGAATGAATTTTCTTGTATTGCTTTTCCTTTCTACCTTACACCATTCTCTGTTATCTATGTGAGTCAAATGATAATCTATCTTGTACTAGTCATTCATTTGTTTCCTGAAAAATAGTTGTACATTTAGAATTCGTAGGAAACAGCAATGGAATGAATGAAAAGAAATAGATGAATAGTCCATGATAGCAAAGATGAAAGGAAAAAAAAAGGGATTAAGTCACTTTTAACTTTTATTACTCCTCCATATTTGAAATCTAAATAAGTTTTACAGAAGAAATCGGATATTAAATCAAACAAAGACTACCTGGTTCTGCAAAGCCCAGTGAATCCATTAAGTAGAGGAGTGTACAAGTGGTTGCCTCAGTGAATTAGATTGTATTGATCTTTGCCATAAAGAATGTTTTATTTCCAGTTATAGCTTTGAATTGGTTCTTAGTGGTAGAAGTTTACAATACTGGTTTGGCATTTACAGAGAAGGAAATTTTGTTTTGCATTTTTGTGTCTGTGTCTGTATGTATGAATATACTGCTGCATAATCTTTTATTTTATGTTGTATGCGCACCAGAGGGCACTGTGCTTCAGTCTGTATGCCATCTTTTATTCATCACTGTGAGAAATTTATCAATCCTATTATCAATTGATATTTACAGATGACAGTGTGTTCAACCATTTCCATGAAGCATCAGGCAATAATTGCCATCCTTTTTAAAAATAAGAAATTCCTTATTACATGTGTCCAAAGCACTTTTGCATATCTAACAAGGAAAAAAAAACTTAATCAAATTTTTAAAAATTTAAATGACAAATACTAAAGTTTTTTCACCTAAATTTAGCAGAAACAGTAAATATATCATGATTTGTATTTCCTTCATTTGTGTGTTTAGTGGGTTAGTCAGTGTCTCTTTACAGATTGTATAAAGTTACTTGAAATTAAGATTGCATGAATGTCTTATATTTCAGCATTCTGCAAGAGTATTTTTAACAATCTGTCAAACAGAGCAAGTCTGCATGATTTATTGGCATCTCTTTCTGAGGTCTGAGGTGTTGTCTTATGTGTGATGGCTAAGGCTTGGCTTATTGGTCTATCAGCTGTGAGTTGCAAACATGATTTGACATGTTTCTAGAAGTTATGGGCTGAATAGAAAAGAGGCATAATTTGAATCACAGTAGAAAAGGTAATGAAAAAAAAAAAAGATTTGGGATTTGTCTGCAAGGCTCATCTATCCTGTTTAGCCCCAGTGGGACTCTATTTCTAAAGCCCTCATTAGCTCTGCACTCCCTATCCTTCCTCTCTTCACCCAGGGAGCTTGACCAAACATGTATGGATATTAAGTACAATTGTAAATAGTGGATTAAGATATTCCCTTCTACACCCAGCTGGGCTATAACTTCTAATGAAGGCTTTTAAACATTTCTAATGATATTATGATCACTGGTGGTTGCCATAAAATGAATAATATAATCTATTTAATAGGGTTAATTTAGACTTGATAAAAATGAAGTATTTCATTTGTCCAACTGGTATTTTCTTAAGTCTCAGAGATGGCTATATGCATAACTATAAAATAAAATGAGTTCAAACTTTTCTTCAGGCAGTTAACCTTATTTTGAATGGCTACAGAGTCTTAAATCCTGGATTAGTGTACCTTTCTAGCTTTGTTTTTATTTTTGACTTTTTTTGTTCTTCAAAAAATTATTAGAGACTATCTTTCATAAATGTGTGCCTTAAGATACAGTTATGGAATTTGTAAATAATTAAGACACATAGATGGAAACAATATTTTTCCACATTTAAGTGCTTACCATTTAAAAAAATAATGTGTAATCTCCTAAACTGACCATCCAAATTCTGCTAGTGCTTGTTATTACTATCATAAAATCCTCATGTGGCATATTAATTATTTATGACTATGAAACATATTAAGCCTTTTAAAATAATTAGGTAAAATCTCTTTCAGCTGTCTTTCTTCATTCATTACATTTTCCAGCAAATATTTTTTTCTTTTTATCACAAACAGAACACTAAGATAACAATTATCAAAGATTACTAGGATCATAGGTAGGGATAATATTCAAACCATTTTTTGTCTTTTTCAAGAAAGTACATTTTGGTCAACAAATAGGGCTTATGTTTGTATTTGTGAAGTAATGTGTATGTAAAGTATTTTCAGGTTTGCTTCTGAAACTGCATAATCACTAAGATCTTGCAGGTCACAGAATTGAAGGATATATAGTGTGAATATTAATATTTCTGTTGTTATTGGGTTTCATATATCTATTCCTCTTACCTACAAACTAATAGAACCTAAGAATCAGGCACTCAAAGGTAAAGGGAAAGAATTCTCATTTTTAGCTATGCTTGAAGAAATTTTGTCTCTCAGAAGCATCATATAGGAGTACTTTTGATTTACAGTTACAGTATAGAAACACACTTGGACAGTGAGCCTAACTAGTATATGTATAATTTTTTCCAAGACATATGTGTAAATTCTCATTTTTAAATAAGTTACAAGAGTACTAGGCAAAATAATATTTTTTAGTGACACAAATTTAGATACAGAGATCTTAAACCAATAATATGAATGTTTAGGTGATAGCCCTGCAATTTTTATTACCATAAAATAAATATTCACGTATGTAAATCTTTAAAGATATGGTCACACAATTTTTTTCTTCGACATCTTTTGTTTAACCACTCATGCAAGTAAATCATGAAAATAAGGTGATGATTTTCTTACTATATTTCAAAATAACTACAAATATATGGTATTACTACAATTTAGCTTGTTTTCTCAGAATAATTTTTTGAAGAATCCTGCCTACTTTGGTAAAAATAGAAGACAGTTGAGAGAAATGTTATGCTTCATTGATCTTTGTAATTATGTTCTCTGAAAAAAAGTACTTACAAGATGATTTGGTAAGGATAAGATATGCTAAAAGCCTAGAAAATATATTCAGATATATGACCACTTCATATATGATGTAAATTTTGGAATATATGCTTCTTTCTTATGGGTATCTACATAAAGGAAAACAGAAATTGGATTTATTACTCATACCATATATGTAAATCTGTTTTGTCTGAAAGAAGGATCTAAAGAGGGAAGATGGAAAATATTGTTTCTAGAAGAAAACAAAATACCATTATAACATTGGGATACTTAAGGATTTTCTGAAACATAAGGCATTAAGCAGTCAATTCAGATATATTTATATGGATATAGCTACCAGTAGCAGCATGTTGAATCTCTGAAACAGAAAGTCAAGTGAAGAAAAACTCACACGTGAACAAAATTATATATGATTTTATTTATTTCAGGTTTCCAAAACAGACAGAACTAAATTATATCATTTAGATATGTGTAGTAAAAGATGCTTAATAAAACTTAAAGGAAAGCAAGGAAATGCATATGACCAAAATCAATATTGTGCTTATATATGGGGAAGGGATAATTATGGGATTTTATGGGAAAAATGAGGGACTATGGTAATAACAATATTCAGTTCCTTAAATGGGTGATGCTTATGCTGGTATTCTTTGTGATATAGCCACAGCACAAGTGATCCATCTCTCTCACCATGTTTGGAGATAGTAGTACATTAGAATAATATGGTAAAAAGAGGAGTGGTCCAAAGAATATGTGCCTGCAAAATGTGGGATGTAGTTAACTAAAAAAAAAAACGTAGAATAGTCAAAATTCAACTTAACTTAAATTTTTAACAGAGGAAGTAGAAAAAGATTAGTATATAATGTTATTGCAAATCATAAGGGAGTAACTGCTAGATATTGGAAGGTGTCATATATATCTTAAAATTTTCTGTCACAAATAACAACTAACATTTAAGAAATCTAAAATAATGAAAATGACAAAAAAATATAAAACTTGGAAAAAGGTGATTTCAAGGAAAACCAAAAGTATAATTAATGCAATAAATGTATTTTAAGCTCCAAGTGTTATAAATAGATTCACATTTTTGAATATGCTACATATAGTAATGTTACCTAAAACAAAATTATACATAACATAAAAGTAAAAAGATGATTAATTTTCTTAAATGCCATATAATACTATGTACTGAATAATAAATTATACAAGATGTCACATGAAAGTGCAATTTACCATTCTTATTCTTCGTGAATGATGTAGACTACAACAAAATCAGTGTAGCAGTGCTAAGACAGATAATTGGATTATGGAATTTAGTACCATTATATTAATTTGTAGAATATTGTATAAGTAATATGAGTTATTCTTATTAAAATAATACTTGAATATTTATGATGTAATTTGTTTTTCTTCTAACCCCCCAAATTTTAAAATTCTTAATTAAATCAATATATGCCTACATTTTGGAATTCTCAAAAATCTTAATTTCATAGCTTTAAATTGATATATTCAGAATATAAAATTAAGGAACTTAATTCATTTGCTCATAAAATTTAAAATCCAGAGAATTTTAGGGGAATTAAATGTGAGTTTATTTAAAAAAAATACCCTATTGTGAAAAATTGCTTCAGGGATTCTTCAAAGTTTAGTAAAAAGAAAAAGCAACAACAACAAAAGAAATATCAAACAATGCATGAAAAGAGAAACATGAAAAGAGAAAATAAGAATCAAACTATTTTGATTTATTTTACATTTCAGCATATACACATGTATAATCAGAAGACTAGAAGTAACACATCTAAATGTTTGCATTACCTCCAATGGAAATTTTTATGGATTTTCTATAATGAGTATGTGTAATTCCCATGATCAGATAAAATAATAACTGCTATTTATTTTATAAATAAATAGTATGTCACAAGTTATTTAAAAAGCACTTTAAATAACTTAAGACATAATAATTTAAAAAATATTTATGTTGTAAGTTATTTAAAAAAGCACTTCCAAATAATTACCAATAAGATTTTTGAGAATTTACCAGAATTATTTAAATAAAAATCAAAAATAAAATTTAAATAAATGAAATATGTCTGAGTCTAGCACTTTTAAAATAATTATAATAAAGCAGATTTATGTAAGAGGATATATCTAAATCTATCTATATATAAAAATATATGAACATGTATAAATATGTGTATATATACATATATAAATACTTTTATATGTAGAAATATATTTATTTACAATACTGTGTGTGTGTGTGTATATATATATATATATATATATATATATATATTTTTTTTTTTTTTTTTTTTTTTTTTTTATTTTATAACACTTCAGCTGATTTCACCTATGATGGTGCCAAAAAGGTAAAAGGAAACTGTTAAATACCGTGTCTTCAATTTTTAATATTTATTTTTTAGTTGTAGTTGGACAAAATACCTTTATTTTTATTTATTTATTTTTATGTGGTGCTGAGGATCGAACCCAGAGCCTCGCACATACTAGGCAAGCGCTCTACCACTGAGCCACGACCCCAGCCCCTGTCTTCAATATTTTATTGGTTCTTTCACATATTATGTCATTAAGATCTCCCAACAACTCTAATAATTCACATTCTAATGATTCTCATCCCAATGAAATAGCAAGGCAGTATGAATTTTTTTGCTCTTTTCCATTAATGAACTGTGTTAACTCAGTTTGTGACAAAATTTATCAGTCCTTGACATCCTCATTTGTAAAAGTATGGATGTGCTATCCTCTGAACTGTAAAGTTCAATTCTAACACTAACAGCAAAATGATAACATATTGGAACAAATAGATAAGCTTTTTTTTAACAAAAATTAACTGAGATTTTTTTTATATCTACATTTGTCTCTTTTTTTTGCAAAAGTCATTTATAAATACTCGTCTAAACATAATATCTAACAATCTCTTACTCTCTCTTTCATGTACATTTGAAAATAAACTTTGTGATTACTTCTCTTTCATGCCACTCTTTTTTCTCTTTTTTATGTTATACCAAAAAGGCTATTTATCCTGATTTGTTTAGTTACTATACATCATTCCATTAGTCTGTTAGTACAGTTTATAGTCATTGATAAATGAAGTAGAATATTCTATGTAGTGATTTCACATAGAAAAAAATCAAAATTGTTTCAATATATTCATTCAACAACTCTAGTAGTTCATCTAGTTTTGAGACTAAACAACATAATTAGTAATAAATTTTGTGTTTAATTCTAATTAACAATTGAAATGTACATATGACTTCACATCTTAACTATCCCTTACGTTAACAATAGAAAATTTTCATTTGGGAATAAAAACATTAATTTGAGAATTTAGGAACTGTTATTATATGTGGTTATAAATAATCTCATGATTGTATATGAAAATGTGTTTATAATAATTATGATATAAATAATAATTTTCAGTTTAATAAAGTATGCACATTTATTGCTATTACAGTGAGAAAATGAACTGGACTGCCAGTTGATACAACTATTCACAGAGGGAAATTAATAATTATGAGTTTCTGGCATTTAAACAAATACTTTATTTGATTATGTTCTCTATCTAGTTCCATCTTATCAAGCATTGTAATTTTTCACTGTCTTTATCCCTGTGGTCTTCTTCCAACTAAAATTGCTGAAATCATCAATGTTGTCTTCCTTTGTTGTCACTCCTCTCTGGCTTTTGAACAGCTAACATGTATTTTCTTTAATGTTCTATTCCAAAAATTCAAAGTTTAAAAACTACAGGAAGAAATTGAGCAATAGAGTTTCTTTGGGAGTTTCCTTGGTTCTATTCATGTATGTATATATGCGTGTATGTGTTTGTTTATGTGTGTATTTGAGTTGAATCCAATGAGAAAAGGCATGTATTATTTGTCACTCTAAACAAAAAGTGGTACTAAAATCACCTTTATTATAACTCTTTTATTTTATATAAAATAATTAAGGTAATACTGCTATTTGCATTATTTAAAAATTTTTCAAGCTATAAAAATTAGTCAAAAGATTCAGATTTAGATACTACTTCCTTTATTTTATACAAATAACAATAGAAGATTAGATGCTCGCCTTCATAATTTACTTTACAAAATTAATGCAGAAGTTTTATGAAGTATTTTTTGTTTAGAATAGATTTTATTTATTCAATAGACCACTATTTTACAGAAGTATATTAAATTTTTTTGAAGATTTCTTTTTCCATAAATTTAAAAATTAGCCTATTATTTTAGTAGGAATATAAATTCCATAATCTACCTTGGAATATAAGAAATTTCCAGTAAAATTCACTTAATGAGAGGGGTCTTCCATCAACTAATTTGCAATGTTTATTCATAGAAGTTTGTCCTCAAATAAAAGAAGATATATAATAATACACAGATGCTCAATGAATACTTGTTAATAAAAGTTACAAAACATGTACATATATTTCTAAATATTTCCTTTATTTCTTCAATATCCTGATAAATGCAATATAAAATGTATACCAACAAATTAGGAAAATATTAATAAACTGTTTTTAGTTTAAGGATAAAAGTTAATAACTCTAATTATAAAGTAAAATAAATATTTTATGCTCCAATTCTTACTAAAGAGCTATCAAATGCTTTCTGAATATTAAAATTCAAGATATTTTACAGTATTTGGAAATAGTTCTCTCGCAAATTTATTGTTAAAGCACCAGTTCACAACACCACAAAGTACTGTATGGATGGATAGTATCATATTTTTTGAGTCTGTCCCCACTTATTTTTTTTAAAGGCATCTTCCTTTCTTTGTCATAATATGTACAATCTCCCTATTTTTTTTTTTCCTTTTTGAAACAGTTCATAGAGGTACAGAGAATGACCTGGCCGACTGCATGTCCTTTTTCAAGCAGACATTTCTCTGGCTCCTCACTTAAATAGATATTAGCAGCTAACTAATTAAACTACCTCTGCTGTCAGCCTGAAATTAGCTAAGGCTTAAAAAAATTAGGAAAATCAGTGCTTTGCTGTGGCCTTGCGAGCTGACTGTCTTATCTTAAAGACACACACAATTATTATCCCAAAACATAATAGAAAATTAGATTTAAATAAACACAGTCAATTAAAATTTATAAAGTACTTTCACAAATGTAATCTTTCAACATTATTTTTAAAAATTGAATACTAAATTCAAAACTCATAAGAATACTTTTCCAAGTTTATTATTTGAAAAAAAGCTAGGATAAATTTTATTGCAATTATCTGTTCAAGAATGATGTTTTTTTTGGTTGTAGTTTTGTTTCGATTTTCTTCTTATAGAATGAAAGCTTCTAAAGGGTTGAACACGACCAATAATTGGTCTACTTAAACCAAAGGTCTTTATTTCGTGCTTTTTAATTCTCATCTATAATGTTAATATCAAGTGCTCTTGCAGCCTTTATAAAAGTGTTTCAAATGTCTGGAAACTACACACCAGGATACCTAAAACCATATATGAACACACATAACTGTTAGTAATGTCTTCCTTAAGAATAGCCTGACTCTGTGAGCTTGTTCCTAAACACTTTCTCAATTATACCTTTTCACTCTTCATTCAAATGCTAGCACTCAGACCTCACATTAATCATTTTTTTATAGAAATAATAGTTTGGTTTTATTGAATGTTTTTCCTATAGTTTTGGTTTCTATGGCTTGGTTTTCCTACTGCTCAGAACATGTGTCCATTAAAATGAATAATGCCCATTATTCATTTAAAATTATGTAAAATGTATATATGGTCCAATTCACAAATCTGTCCAAAAATTTCTTCTCTTGCTCATCATAATCCAACATATTGGTTTATTTCAAATCTGTACATTTGAAAAGAATATGCTTATGTATTTGTGTTACTGACTAAAGTTTTAGCAGAATAATACTAAAAAAAAAAAGATCTCTCAATCACATCATGAGAAACCTACTAACAATTAGATAAACTGCAGCTTTTCATAGGATTCAAATTCCTTTATCAAAGATGGCAAAAATCCTAAACCTCTGAATATAAACCATTTTTTTTCAGCAGAGTTAGCTTCAAACCCCACCCTGACCTGAATAGATGTGAGATTATAGGTTTTCATTTTTGTATTTAGTGCAGATATTCAGTATTTTATAGCAAATATACTGGTCTTCCTTAATTATAGACTGCTGCCTCAGATTCCACTCAGGATATCAGATACTATATGCAACACATAACTTACTTACCTCTAAAGTCTGCAAAACTCTGAACTCTGAAACACAGTTGATCTTGCACTTACAGCACAGTGTAGGATGTTCTGTAGCTTCTTCATAAGGATATTATATTTGGCCACATTAAATATTTCAGCAACATGTAAGTATTTTATCGACTGATTTTCTTGATCTGTAAGTCTAATATTAAAAAGAAATGAAGCACATTGAAATATTTTTTCTTAGCATTATTTTCTAGATTTTGAGCATATATAATAACAATCTAGGACACGTTTTTAATCTTAAACAGAAGTTACATTCCAAAAGATTTCAATTATTATTATTTTTTCATCAAACATGTTTTCTCATCAATACTTCACGAATCTTTACTTGGGTATACTACTTTAGAATACTTAAACTTACTGAAGAGATTTTTAGATCCTTTTTTTTTTCTTTCAGTTGACCTTGAATGTAATAGGTAAATTGATCATTTTTGGCATTATATTAATTTAATCTAGCTACTTTAGAATGGAGAAGCACAGGCAACCCATACTAGCATAGAGATAAGCTAGTATGAGCTGGCATTATAGAACTGAGGTTTTGTATATGTATCTATCATTTACTCAATGCAAGGATCTAAAATTTTATCATCTCCTTGTGCCTTTGAGTCTTCTTCTGGTAAATAAGGAAAACAGGAAAGGTTCTAAGTTTTGAGGGTTTTGTAAAACAAATTTCTCTGTTCATCTTTCTGAAAGAATTCATTTTATAATGTTGGTATTTAGGAAAACATCACTGCATAGGTGTGTTAGTCACAAAATCCTTGCTGACAAAATACCTGGGAAAAACAGTATAAGGGAGGAAAGATTTATTTTGTCTCATGGTTTCAGAGGTTTCAGTTTATAATCAGCTGGCCCCATTGTTTCTGGGCCTGTGGTGAGAAGGAGCCCTCTACTCACTTGGCCCCATCCCTGTGTGCTTGTGGTGAGGCAGGGAGGGTGTGGTGCAGTAAAACTCTTCATCTCATGGTTTGGTGGAAAGGTGAGGAGAAGGGACTGGGAACAAGATATAGTCCCCAAGGGTACACCCCAATAACTGACTCACTTCAGTGAGATCTCACTTCCTACTGGTTTCACTACTTCCCAATATTCCATTTAGCTATCAATGGATTAATCTATTGAGGTCAGGACCCTCATGATCCGATGATTTCCTAAAAAGCCCATCTCTGAATATTGCTGCAATAGGGACCAAACTTTCAATACATGAGCCTTTGGGGATATTCTAGATCTAAATTATAATAATATTAAAATCAAATGTTAGTATGAAATAAAAGTTATTTTTGCAATATTTTCTTTAGGGTATGTGTATATTTTGTGATTTAAAGAATCTGTTGAATGAACTATGTAGCTGAATATAAACATCTCAGATTTGTCTAGGAAACTTCTAAAACTAATAAGTAATTTAATTCAAGTTGAGTAATCTTAGTTGTTTTTCAAAGGATAACTGAAATCTACAGGAACAAAAATTAAATCTCTTGAATAGTAAATAAATTCTCTTTTTTAGTGTTGCTATAATTATGTTTTAACAAATCAACACAATTTAGGTTGAGATTCATTTCTTTTGTATGCATCAATTGCTTATTCCTTTCTAATGGTAAATAATATTCCACATGTGAATATTCTACAACTTTCTTATCCATTTACCTATTCATAGATATATGAGTTAAGAAACATATTTTGAGTATAGTTTTTATCCTCATTTTCATGCATGAATGGCTAACTAGAAGATGCTGGATTTATTGTTGATAAAATAGCCATTTAATATTCTATTTCTTTGTTCTTTCTGTGCATGCGTGCGTGTGTGCGTGCCTGTGTGCTGCTAGGGATGGAACCAAAAGCCTCAGACATACTAGACAAGTGCTTCACCACTGAGCTAGATCTCCAGCCCAATATTCAATTTCTTAAAGATAGACTCTTCGTTTCTGTTTCTGGTTTCGTGACCACAAACTTCTGCAGTCTCTTTCTTGGCACTGATCACATTGTGAGCTTTACTGTTTAGGTTTATCAGGTTATCTCTGTCTTCTGTCCTCAGCGATGCTTCTAAATTTAATCAAGTCACAGCTCAATATCATTCTACTGTTAATTCATTCAGAACACACATGTGCATATATAAAAAGCTCACAGATCTTATTATTTAAAAAAATAGTGAATTGGCATTTCTTCTGCCTCAGAATAAAGTGTTGACCAGTTTTTAAATGTGCCATTTTTAGTTAAACTTAGAAGAGTCTCATTCCTTGCCAGTGTGATTTGAAACTTTAAAATCAATTAAAACTGGAGACCCAAACCAAATTAGAGTAGAGGGTTGTATAAAAACACTTTAATTTAATGGATCCAATTTCAGTTATTTCTTCTTTTACTATTTATTTCCTCTTCATTATGCTGTTCATGCAAGCATAATGTCTCCTTAGGAGCAACATCTCTTCCTCTTCAAGAAAGAGTGGACCAGAAGAGTAGACCAGAGTGCCGAATAACTGGCTTTGGGCCTTCTGTCTGGTAGTCTGCCTTGTGCTAGTGTCTACAGAAAAGAAGCACACTCACCTGCTTGCCCTCCTTCCTCTCTGTATCCTTTCCTACAAGTGTGCACAGCTCTGAAAAGGGCAGTGTCTGACAGATTAGAGAGGAGGAAGTAATTAAATCAAGAAAGGACTATTAATTCCTACTCTGCCATAAGCAACCAAGTCACAAAAATGAATGTGGGGAATCCAAAAAGACCAGTGGAGTTTCTCTCTAGAATTTGAAATTAAGGTACCCTCTGAAGGAAAATAAGTAAGTATCTTCCACAAGAGAGGTAGCATTAACTTGTCCTCTCCTTATGCTGTCATTTAACTTACCTTTATAGTTGGGGGTACATCCCTGTTTTGATATCTTGAAAGAAAACTGTCCCTTTCCTTGGTTAGGTCCTTACTGCTCAACAGCAGGAGTAACTATTCATCTGAGTAACTTTACCAAACCCAGCATATACTTCAGGCAATACTTGTATACACCAATTACTGATGGTGTTGGATTTAGTATGCATCAGCATTTTCTGAATATGAGCACTTTGTGAAAATCATCCAAGTTGCTTTAATATTAAAGATTTGATATTAAGGATTTCATGTAAAAGGACTTAGCATAGGCTACCAGTTTAAACTAATAATGGATTTCCATGCTAAAATATAAGTTTCCCCAAAGTCAGAAAGTTCATCTTTTTGATAATAAAATTCTGGAAATATTGTTAACACAGAATAAAAAGTCACGTGGTCAAGATTTTGGCAATTTATATACCGAGAAAGGAAAAGAGAGAGGAGTGAGGAGAGAGGGAGAATGTTGAGACTGATCACAGGTTCATCTGGCATTAAGTAAATTTTGTAATAAATCTATAATATTTAGTTATTTTTATACTTTTTTCCAAAACACTTAAAGGTTTTTATTTTTTAAAATATTACACAATGATCAAACAGTGATCATTAACTCTTGGATCAGAAAATAATCTTAGGGAATATTAATTTTAAATCCCTCTTTTTACAGTTTTTATTTTTCTGTGAAACGTTAAGAAGTGAAGGTTATAATTTTGTACAATTACCTGTGAATTATCTGGAAATATTGATATATCCGCTGATATTAGTTTAAGCTTGCTTCCATACTTCTGTTGTATAACATAAGGAAACAATGTATGAAAATGTAGAACATTATTCCTTGAAATAGTCACTCCTCCTCAATATATCTTGTTATTTATAATTGTACAAATATAAAATTAAATAAATGGATTATTTACATTTCTATATATTTTAAGCAGTCAAATTACATCCTGTTAAACATTTTGAAAGATGAGCATAAAAATAACTTAAGCAAATTGTGAAACCATCAAATGTTGGCTACCCCATATAGCATCAACAAAATCTGTTGATGAGCATAAAGCTAATTTTATTCTTACTGCTATATATGAGTGTATATTTATTTTGATATTACACTTTTATTTAATGTGGATCTGTCAATGCAGGCAGTGTGAGGTTTGATTGAGATTATATAAAAATCTACACATGACAGTTTAGGATTGTTGGAAAAATCAAAAAGACTAGGGATTCAAAGAGTTTTGGCAATAAATTACTGTATGTTGTTTTCTATTGAACAGTCTGTGTGTCTGTTAGAGAGATCTTGGGATGAAATATAAAGTCAATGATTTACTTTCCTGGATAAAAAAGTTCCTGGTGTAATAAAGTTTTGTTGATAAAGATATTAATGTAGATAGCTGTTTGTATGCATATGATTTTGGTTCTCACAATCTGTTTTTTCTCTTTACTTTTATTGTAGAGGAACAAAATCCCAGTAAGATTAAATTAATTTTCTGAGGTCATGTATCTATTTGGTGGTCAACAGTACTAGACCCTGGATATTTTCATGTCTTAATGTGCCATCTTGGTTTTTGATTGAAAAATTCTGTTGAGATTACTTAGATTTTTAATACATATATGATAATATGAAAAACACGACTAATATATGAGAAACCACTTTATTGATATTGATTTCACAGAAGGCTTTGAGCTGTACTCACTTAGGTAAAGGTTTGCTTTCATAGAAAGACAGAATATAGCAAATTTGTATCTCTTAACATTTTTGACATTTTAATAGTAGTAAGCTAGGTACATCATTTGAGAAGTAAAGTAATGGCATGAGGTTATTTCTGGGTAATTAAGTTATTACCCAGAAATAACCTCATGCCATTACGTAATTATCTGACAGTATTAATGACATCCGTAGGCTTCCTGAGAGCAAAGATCATGTTTTGTTTATTATTATAGTTCTAGGATGTAGCATAAGGTCTTGTGCATAACATATGCTCAATAAATACACTAATAATCCACTAAGAGTTTCCAGCAGATGGCATTGAGTGTCTGGAGTTCATGCCATTTTGTCTGCTTGTTTTCCCCCATCACCATTAAACCAACAGAGTCTCATGATTCTATTTGCTTAATATGATTTCTAACAGAACATATTTTTCTACATTGATTTATTTATTGTATTATATGAGATGAATTATTCTGATAATTTGACTTAGAATCAGAAAATTTTATTTAACATCATTTCAAAAAATGGGTCATTAGACACTATTGTTTGCCCCACATAATTGCCATTTATAATTTAAAAATGTTAAGAGATACAAATTTGCTGTGTTTTAAATGTTACAATTTGGTTTCCGTAAGTTAATTCCATAGGGTATATATGATTTTTATCTAAGACAGACAAAATATTTGGGTTTGGGTTTGGAATTGTTTACTTACAGGTTTGTGTAACTACACTGATTCTGCCCTCCCTGATCTTTGGCTAATCCACCTAAAATCTAACCAGAACAAGAAAATAAAATCATGTTTCTCCTTATTTAATGATTTTTTTTTCTTTTTCTTTCTTTCTTTTTTCTTTTCTTTCTTTTTTTTTTTTTTTTGTGCTAGAGATCAAATTTAGGACCTTGTGCATGCTAGGCAAGCTCTGCCACTGAGTTATGCCCTAGCCCAGATTCAATACTTTAATTCCCATTTGTCTATATTTAACTAGGATAAATAATTTTTTTGCAATACGTACATGTGTTGAAAGATAGTCTTAAAGAGGGTATAATCATAGAAATACAGGAGAACACATTAGAATTTTTATTTAACTAATTAATTGGGAAACAATAAGAAGTCATAACTGGTTCAAAGGAAAACTCAATCAAGGATACTGAAATGAATTTGCAAATAAATGTATAATTATTTTATGCCATGATGAGAAGAAAAATTAATTGTTCCTGTAGCTTACCAAATCTACTTGCATATCTATGAACAAAAAAATGTCTTCATTGTTATCAACTATCTAAAGAACTGAGAAATCTCTATAGAAAGAGAATGGTGGTAGATGATGTTAGAGAAAGAGGCAGAATCTAGATCCTGGGGGCTCTGAAAGCCAGAGTTAAGTTTAGGTATTATATTAAACGCAAGGGAAAGGCACAAAGTTTTATAATGGGTTGATACGATTTATTTTTTAAAAGGTTCCTTGTACTATCTAGAGAATGAATTATGGAGCATATTAGAACAGAAACAATGAGAGCAGCTGTGGGATTTGCCATAGTGTATGAAGAGGACATGAAGGTGTAGAAAAGGACAGAATAAGTTAAAATTAAGTTTCACCACCTGCTTTTGCTCTTATATCAATAAGATTATGAAAATACATACTACTAAAATAGTCTTTTAAAAACAGTATTACTAACTGCTTAGTGCAGTAAGAGTGCCCCTATTAAATATCATATTTTAAAGCTTGTTAGTCTGTATTTCCTATTTTTAGTAAATACGGATTCATTATTGATCCACTTATTAAATACATCATATTCAGTGTGTGTTTTTATAAAAGCAAACATAAAATATATTTATAAATTGATTAATATAAATTGTCTTTTGCTATAATCTCAAGTACAAGTTGTGACCATAATCTGGATCTTTGGTAAACCAATTTCAGCTTCTGGGAGGTTAATGCTGAACTGTGGTAGATCCACTCTTTTTCTTGACCACCCACTGCAAATATAGGAATTTCCACCTATGGATTAAACTGGTCCTTGGCTGATAAACAAAATAAAGTCATGGCTCTATTTTGTCCTGTGGAGAAAGAAGATTTTATTCAGTCCCACCTTTTAAAATGGGTAGTGGAATTGCAAGCAAAATGGATTTTCGCTTTAAAATCATGTATTTGACTTTTTCCCCCCTGTTTGTGTAATAGGGAATCTAAATACCACCAATTATGAAGGGCCCAGAAGGATGGGTAGAATTTTTCAGTTAATAAATTGTCAGGTGCATTGTCAGGTTTTTACAGTATCTATTTTTGTTATAGATGAAAAATGTCTCTAAATGGCAACTAGAAAGTTCTATTGTTTTCAATTGCAGAAGAATTTTGTTACTTTACTAATATGCTTAAGACGTTAGTTCTGGGTTTTAATGATCAGAGCTATCTGTAGTGAGTTATAATTTGTCTCGTGAATGAGACTAGTAAAAGAGGTATACATCTAAAGATTTTGTTTCATAGAAAATTGTGGGGAATTTATACATTTCAGCTTTGTAGTTTTGGCTATTTCCATATATTCCTCTTCCTGTTTGTGTGTATATTTGAGCATGGTTTGTTGCTAGGTCTCCTGTTACCTTCACTATTTTCCTAATAGCATTATTTTGTTCTTATTTTCACTAAAAGTTAATGTCTATTAGGGATCCTACATTTGTGAGCAAATTATTATTTTTTCTTTTCAATTCTTTCAGCAAAGCAGATAAGCATTTGAATTATATTTCAGAAGAAGATGCATAATCCTGCTGATTAATATTCATTTAATTTGCATTATCTGTCAGAAAAACAGATACAGTTATGCAGTAAAAAATGTTTGAAAGAAGCTCTGATTTCTTTGTAGAGTTCACGACTATGTATTTATTTCCCATTTCTTATATTTCATTGAAAAACATATCCTCATTTATTTGTTTAAAAATGTCTTAACAATTCATTTTTAAGTAAGAAGCAATGTACTTACAGAGTAAAATTCTGATATTAAGTGTTACCTTTTAAACTGGCACACAAACATTGAAGATAATCCACACATATAGTAAATCCAATGCATTTGAAGTCAATTAGACTGTTGTCATAAAAGTTTTGTTTAGACAATAGTTTTCCTTAAATTTCCAAAGTTAATTTTATTTAAATATAATCATGCTATGAGAAGTCAGGAATGTATTGTATTTTCCAATAGCATTTAAAACTAGCATTCCAGTGGAGAACTCATATGTGTATTTCATAAATTACCCTTTCCTGAGACTGTCCAGTAATTATTACATTTTCCTGTAGTTCTGCAAGACATTTTATTACTCAGGAATAAGTTTCCTATTGGGGGAAAAGCACCGTAAAGTTATAATTTGAAGAGGATAAATATGTTTGAGTAGTTTACAGCATCATTAATTTGATTTCTTATAAATTATATGGTGAGATTGAACTATTTCATTTTATAGATTGACTCCGACAGTGTGCGCCACAACAATCAAATTTCTTTTTTCATAAAGTTGAATTATTGTTTTTCATCAATATCGTAACATTCTATAATAATAAAATGTGATATGCTATGACTGTTTTTGAATTTGATGGTCTTTAAATGTCGTGAAAACTGAAAATTATCCCTATATAATGATTGTTTGCAAAGTTTTGATAAGACAAACTCACATGAAATTCTAAAATATATTTTAATTATACAGTTTAGCAATGAGATTCTAATCTATTCCTCATGTCTTCTTTCTTTCTCTCCTCTAAAAATGTCCTGGGGCCTTTTGACCTTCATTACCTGACCTAGGCACACAAAGCCCCTTGTGTAAATCTTGCCTGAATTCAAAAAAAATGTAAATGCAGATGGCCCAACATTGCAAAACTGAGCCATTTTCCTCCCCGTGTTTTGCTAGTTCAGATTGAAATCAATTCCCTAGTCCTGGTAACTTAGATGCCCCCTGTTTCCAACAATAAGTAATGGCTTGTAAGTGCTGTTGATTAGCTTCCTGCCATGGTTATCTGTTTTAGTTACAGTGTTGATATCTCTGTTTCCCTATTACTCTTTTTCTTCTCTTTCTCTTGCTTTCTTAAATCTGATAGCTGACAAATGACTAATGAAGAGTAAAAGTGACTGACTGTATATGGTTAAAAATTTTTTGCTCCATAATTTACCTACTTATATTGATTAATGCTGACATTGTTCATTATGAAGCAAAGCAAGATCAGGCTAAAGTCAGTTTTTATTAGCAATGTCCCCAAACCTTCTAAACTATAGGAGTGTATCCATACATATAAATATCTCTAGAATCCCATGCAACACAGGTTATGTTGTAATTGTTCCTTAGACATATCAATAAGATTATGAAAATATATACTACTAACATAGTATTTTAAAAACCAGGCAGAAAAAAAATAAAAGTACTTGCAAAGCTCTAGATAAATTGCTATAATGGAAACAGTAAGATTTAAACTTCATTATTTATGTCTAGAAAATAGTCAAGGTCCTTCAATAAAGTAAGGTATTACCACAATTCCACTATTATTGACACATGTCCAACGTATCATGCTACTCCTGACCATATCTTAAGATCTGAAAATTTTTCTCCATTATAGTTATATACTTGGTTCTCCTATTTCTCTGATAATTCTTTTAATTTCTTTTGTGTCCTCTTTTCCTTCATTTTTTAAATGAATGTCTCATTTTGGGAGATAATAATTTTACATAAATATGAATGTTTTCTCTAATTCTCATCTTGTGTCACCTGATTAAAATATTCAACAGTTCTTCATAACCAGTAAAATTATATTGACACCTTTGTATAAACAATTAGGAAGCTAAAATTTAGGGTAGGACTGAATAAAAAGAACACCAAATTTAAAGTTGAGAGAATGGATTTTGACTTGTCAATTAAAGTAAATATGATTTTTTAAAAAAAATTTATTACTTATTGATGGACCTTTATTTATTTATTTGTTTATATGTGGTACTGAGAATTGAACCCAGTGCCTCACACATGCTAGGCAAGCGCTCTACCACTGAGCCACAACCCTGGCCTTTTTTTTTTCATCACAAACTGCATCTTTTTAGAAAGCAGTTTTCTGAGGAAGTCAGAAAAATATCAAGGTGTATGAAAGATAATACTCTACCAATACATCTAATTTAAAGGCTTTTACTTTTCTATTGTCATTTCATTATAATTTTAGAAAATCCATATAAGCTTACTTATCTAAATTGCCTCGTTATAAATATGTGACCATATTGACAATTTTTTTCATGCCACCTAACACTGATGCCATTTATGTATATTTGGTATAATTTAGATAAAATAGAACAAAAATAAACAGAAGCAAATAGTGCACATAGTACTTTAAAATATGTAATATAACTGATGAATTCAGAATCATCAAATCTAGACAATTATGCATACATATATGTATACACACACTACATTCATACATATATACATATGTATCTATATAAATATGTTTATATTGTGTGTTGTTTGCTGCTGGGAATCAAACAGAGAAATTTGTGCATAATAGGCAAGTACTCTACTACCTACTCATGTCCCTAACCCACTATTCTATTTTTATAGCCCCTATGGGTGTTCTGATTCAACACCTGACTCGTCCTATTGGCACCTTACTTTGTTTCTGTTTCTACTTTTGTCTCCTTTCAGTGAATATTTGGCCCAGCATCCAAAAAGATTCTCTTCCCTTATAAGGAGAATTAGGCCATTCTTTTCCTGTAGTGTCTCCAATATTTTTCAATGTCATTCGCAGCAAAAGTGAGACCTATAACATTGCTGGGTGAGTCTTCAGTGAGCTGGTAACCAGTCACCTTACCTATTTCCCCTCACTTGTTAAGTTCCAGTCCTTTTGATCTTCCTGGTTTTCATAGTACCATACAAAGCATGCAGCCACTTTAGGGGTTTTGCCTGTTCCATTTCCTTTCTCTGTAATTCCCTTTAACCAGATACCCAACTGGGTGGGTTTATTTTATCTCTTCCTGTAAAATCTTTTTGTGACACATTTTCACCTTCTCGGTAAAAATTTTCTGATCAGTTTACTGAAGTGGGGTACCAGTTTAAAACTGTATTACCCTTCCCTGACTCATTTTTCTCAGTAGCATATGTCTTCTTCCCCATTGTAATGCATGCCCCTTCTTTGAGTGAAGTATCCATAAATAACAATGATTATTCTCTAGTTTTTAACCCTATATATATTAAAAAGTTAATATGCCACTGTTAATGTAGGTTGATTGAATGGATACATGTAAGTTAGCTAAAATGATGTCTAAATTACAGCAAGTATCCAACATATTTTTCTCTTTTTAATTTTAGAATGAGGTAAATTTTGAGTAGCTATTTAATTTCCATGGAAATGCTTTAGATTGTGTTTCATTTGGAAAATACTAAGGTTCAGTAAAGAAAATGAATGTAGAGAAATACAATTTTAATCACATATGTAGGAAAAAAATAGTAGCAAAACAAAGAAGAGAACAAATCAGGCATAAGAAATTTTTTCAGAGGCAGAACTTACATCTTATTTTTTGGAGTAGGGAAATGAAGAAGTTGATAGTTTATATTATGTGGTTATTAAGATTTGATATTTAACAGAATGAAACAAAATATATTTAGTACTTTGATTTTTAATAATAAGTTTGATGTAACAAGACAGCAAATGGACTGCAAGCACTTGCAATTTCATATTGGGATTTGGGGAAGAGATCAAAAGTGAAATAATATTATATACCACATTACTGTAATAACTGATGCCAAATTAGATGAACTTACCATAATATAGGTGAATAAGACTTTGAATAAAAGCATGGAGAATATCTGCATAGTTATTAAAAGACAGAAGCAGGACAAGAAATTTGGGGAAGGGGAATTAAGGCAATCTGAAATAGATAAAAAAGAAAATTAGAAAATTAGAATGCTGGAGAAAATTTCAAGAGTTTGAAGGTCAGTAATGGCAAATGCTGCAATAACTTTAATATGTATTTTGTAATATGAAGGAAGAGTGAATAATGAAAAAATAATTTGTAGAAGTAAAAAAGAAGAAAACTTTGATTATCTTTGAAAGAATGCTCAGGGTTGAGGTATAAAAATTAATGGAAAGATGTTGAAAATTCAGACAACCTTTACAAGTATAAAGCAGACAGAATAAGACAAGGTAAATATTTTTTTTAATAATACTATCTTTTGGTATATGGTCGCAACATGGAAGAGAATGTGACAGAACTAGAAGGCATCCTTTTCCAGAATGAAAAACACAAAAATATCCCATTGTTAATATATTTCAATATAATATACAAATTAGCTTCCTGTTGATTGTATAATAAATTAAAACATTGTGGTTTGAAACAGCTCCATTTTTATCCTACACCCCTAGAGAAAAGATATCTAAATATGAATCAGAGGGCTGCATTACTTCTTGAGGTTAGGGAGAATGTTTCCTTGCAGCCTCACCCTTTTTATAAAAGAAAAAAATTGAACAAATATTTTGTAAAATTAATTCATGAATGATTACTAGCTTTAATAATAAATCTTTTGAAAAGCAGACTTCACCAAGCACTTAAAAATGAAGTTATTTTAGAAATGTAGTTTAAATTCCACTATATTATAAACATTGTAAAGGGTAGTTGTTGAAAGCAGACTTCGAAGTTGATTTTACCAGTACGATTTATTTCTTCACTGTTACATGTAATTCTTCAGTATGTCTTATTTGCAGTACTCTATGTTTAACTGTAAATGGGTCCACACAGATTTTTTTTAAATGGCTGAAATTTATAATTTTTTGAATAACAAGGGTTATCTTGCCTTTTCTATCTAGTCAGAAGGCAATACCACAATTCCCATCTTATGTGAAGAAAGTTTTATATTGGTTAGCTACTTAGAAGTATGGTTGGATATCCAAACTCATAATAATTAGAGGTATGGAAGCATTTAAAAAAATTATATTCTGTGTAACAGACAAAAAGTCTTGACATTTTAGAGGTACAAATAGAAAAGTGCATAGCTCAAATGTAGGAACAATGGAGCTAAATGACAGGAAATTCAACATTTATAGAGTATCCTTTAATATTGCAGGCAGAACTAGGCATTTCATATCTGTTGTCTCTTGATTCCTTTACTAATCCCTCAAAGTGAGTATTACTTAGACCCCTCTAAAGAAGATAAAAGAAACTTTAATAAGTGACTTCCAAAACAGTGCTCTAAACACTAATCAAGAGTGCAAAATTATCTCTCTCATAGCATGATTTTATACTTTTTAAATTTTCAATTAATGAATATTTATTTCCACAATCATCAATTTAGGAAAGTTATGAAGAAAACAAAATGATTTGATTGCCTGGAAGAGAGTTTGGTATAAACATCGACATCATAGTATTTCTATAAAACTTATCACCCAAAACAACCAAACATTTGGTATATTTTCCTCTAGAATTTTTTATGGATATCTCCATATAATTGAGATTGAATATTCTTAATTATTTGCCTAAATTTTATAAATGAATACTTCTGTTATTATTTATCTCTTTACAGCCCTGTATTTAATAAATGCACTGAATAATTAGGTCACATAATGTTTCATTAAGCATGAGATATTAGTATAATAAAACCTATAATATATGAAATATAATTACACATATATTATTAATTTAAATTTGTCACAGCAATGCTTCTGCTTTTTAGTTTTTAAGTGGGGATTTGGGGTGAGAGGTTGAGACAGAGAATATTTTACTTATTCCTTCAGAAATAATGCTGGAAATTATCCAATGGCTTTGAAACATGTGTCCACTACATACTTCCAAAGTAAAGAATATATACAAACTTTTATAATCCTCAGACCCTTTTGTAATTCTGAAGACACGTGTGCTTCTTCATTTTTCAAGTTGTGTATTATACATACCAATATATTATTGCAGGACTTTCTTGAAATCCTGACATTGTATATGCCAATGCATTTAAATTTTTGCTGATTAAAAATAAAATGCTGTGCTTTTCATTATTTATTGGCTTTTTGTGAAAGTCAGATTTATTGGCTTCCTGTTGAAATGAATACTGTTAAGAAGATTTTATTGCAATGATTTTGTTTGAGCCATTTACCTTTCAGAAAGGCACAAATCAACATTGTTTGGGTCTAATGGTTATTGATTTGGAAATAATTTTAACAAGTATAGTTCTTTAAGGTCAAGCAAAGGTTTTGCCAACTTAGCTGTTGTACGGTACTATGCATTGCTTAAAGCTCTTTTCATAGGAAACATTTTACTTTATTTGGCTTATAGTTCATGTTTCTGATACAAGTGGTAAAATGGAAGCCTTTTTCATAGTGTTCATGATTGCATATAATATATCGATGATCTTGACTCATAGTAGAAGGAATTGTCATTCTTTGCAAATTGAAAATGCAAGCTTCTTTGAAACAGGTAATTAGGCATTTCCTCAGCTCTAACACACTGGGAGTTCTCCACTGTTTAAATAGATTGGCCACTACAAGATGTGAAACCCCATTTATGTATTGTTAGAAGGTGCACTATGCTTATTTCAAGACAGTATCTGTGCTTTTGTCAGTATATGTCGATTGAGTTTTTAACTGATTGGTGTTGCATTGCAGTTGTTAAATCATTTCAGTCTACAAGTATGCATCTCTTCCAACTCATCTAATTCTTTTCATTTGTTTATAATTATTTTCTATCTATATAGACTTTCCTGCAGTCCCTTTAATTCATAGGTTTTGTAAATTTTTTTGCAGAACCTGTAATTCATAAGTATTCTATTCTTTTTTTGTCCTTCAGACTGCCACCTTGGCTCTCATTATTTTGATTTTTTTCTTTTTTTCTTTCCATTCTGAGATACGTATCTCAAGATTTCCTCCATAATGTTCTGATGCAGTTATTTGAAGTGTCAGTTCTGTTTGAGTTTGTCTTCAATCTGATTTTCATTTATTATTTCAGTTCTTGTTCCCTTGAAGTCTCCTCTCTTCTCATCAATCTTTCTTTTAATCGCATCCTGTTTTGTCCCGTTAGCTCTTCTTTCTCCCAGAGGGTGCTGCTTTAAAGTTGCCATGTCAACTTAGTATTTTTGGCATACAATTGACACAGAGCTGAAATTTCTTTCTGATGTTAGAAAGGAAAATGTTTTCTAAAAGTGACTTTCTAAAGATAATTTTCCTGAGATTTGTAGATTTAGTTTTCTATAATCTATGGTAAATTTTAAAGCCCCTCTGTAAATTTTTGTATATGACCTAATTATGGACAGCAAGATGCATGGGCAGAGCTTCTAACCAGAGTTCCTATGAGGCATGTGCTGAGGCTGCAGAGTTGAGATGCTATATTAAGCTGCTGTGGGGTTCTTTGACAATCTGAACTAGAGAAATTCTGGTGTGCTATTGACTGTAGATAATGATAATGTATTAAATCATTCTAAAAAGTTAGAAGAAAAGATTTTGAATGTTTTCACTATAAAGAAATCATAAATGTTTGTTTTCACTATAAAGAAATCATAAATGTTTGAGGATATAGATATGTTTTATCTGTTTAAACAATGTACAACATGTACATTTATTAAAATATCACATGACACCCCATAAATATGTCCGTTTTAATGTACAATTTAAAGAAATTGAATGATGATATATTGCCAATAAAATTTATCCTCTTTTTCTCTGACTGTATTGCCCTTCATATAATGACTCTACTCCTGTTCTAAAATGCTCCTCTATCAACATTGGGTTTTTTTTCAAGGCTTAATGACTTTGAATAGACATAGAAAGATTAGGAAAGAGAAGTACTTAATATTATTAATGAGTAGAAAGCAGCAATATGTCATATATTTTATGCTGTGCTTTTTCTTTTCAAATCACCAAATCTATAAACGTGAAATAATTTGTAGGCTGGCAAGAATAATTGATCTATCTGCCATCAGTAACATAATAGTTATGAAGGTAAAATTTCATGTTATTATATGTATAAATTTAAAAATTATAATGACTACAGAATAATATATTCCAGAAAATAGTGAATATCTATGGTACAATTGTAAAAAGGTTAGAACTCAAGACAGACAAGTTGTCCTTTTTGGAAAGAGGCAGAAAATATATGTTCTTAAATCTGTACTAAGTTGGAAAACATTGAAAAACAGAATGCATGTTTATATGTTTAAGTAAAAGGAAATACTGAATATGAAATCCCATAAACTAAAACATAAAATATAATAAAATATTCAAGAATGCAAAATCAATAAAGGGACAGATTGTGAGTAACAATGAAATTAGGTTAACATAAATTTATTTTATATTGCTCAAAATTGAGCTACATTGATAGAGAATTATAAAATCCCTTTGAAAGAAAATAATGTTTTAAAATAAAGCTATTGTAGTAATAATAAAAAATAAAAGCCTTGCATCTAGTGGAGTGGTGGGAGGTGTTTGTACATCTATTCTGTTTAGGGATGGGAGGAGCCAGTTAAGTTTGGTAGATATAGTTCTGAATAGGAAAATATCACAGACAATATTTCATTTTTTTAGTAACAGATTAAGTAAAAAGTTTTTAATTTTACCATAGTGGGTGCATAAATATAGAATACAGACAACTTCAAAGGTTTGCAAAATTTTTTTCTTTTCAAATCGCCAAATATATTAATGTGCAACAATTTTTGGCCTGGTAGGACTAATTGATCCATCAAGTAGTGACATAATAGTTATGAAGGGAAAATGTCATACTATATATGTATATTTTTAAATATTTATAATGTTTGACCATTATTTTTTCTATAACTTTATGCTAAGTAAACAAACAAAAGTTTAAGTCTACATTATGGCCTGTGCTGCCTGAGAAGGGGTCTCTTCCTCTCCCAGTGTGCAGAAACGTAGGATGAATTTTTTGTGGTGTTATAGATGAATTGAAAAAAAAATGATGTGCTTCCCGAAATGAGTAGGCCAATTCCCAAATAGGAGAGTAGGAACCATTGAGTCCTTCCTGATTGGCGCTCTGACACTTTCCCAGGGAGAAAACAAGCCTCACATCCTCCCTGTCCCCAGGGGACCAAGAACACCATAAATCTAAGTACCACTCACCTTAAGGAGCAGTAAGAGAGGTCTGGGGTGAGTGTGAGTGAGTAAAGAGTCTAGTAAAATTTCTCCCTTTCTTTCAACTAGAAAAGATCCATAGAATCTTTCTGGCCACCTAGCTTATGAATGCACATCTTATGAATGCACCTAGTTTTTCAAAGATTGCTTTCTATATACAAAATGCAATTGAAACATGATAACAATGTGTAGGATTTGAATTTTTTTTTGTAGTTTACTTGTTTTTGTAAATGGTAGGAAATGTCAATATAAATTTGTAATATGAAACAACTCTTTTAATTTTGTCAAAATTTGCAAACCTAAAACAAATGTTTAATACTAAAAATATTCAACATCCTGTTTAGTTTTTAAATGAAGCTCGAGACGTAACATTTGCTTCTCATAGATTCACTTTTCAAAACTGAACTTGAGCTTTTATTTCTGGAAACCTGGCTTAGTGATAAATCAGTGTATTCTACTTATCAAGAAATGAAATTGCAAAGGAATTCTAAAAATCCTCCAGCTGCTCTGGAGATCAGTATGTTTCTAGTTACCTATCACACTGGAGAACATTTGTAATGAATTTGTAGTATATGTCCTAAATGTGTCATTTCTCATTTTGACTTCCCCTAGAGCATGTGACATTTTTCATCAACAGGTACTTTTATAATTAGAGAATGTTTAAATAATTTAATAATACAGAATCAAATTTTTGATGTTTGAGTTTCATAAAGAATCAAGTAAAAGATTTTCCCAGTTCTAGATTATTCAATATATTCAAAATATGTCACAGATCTCTATGCTGGTGACAAAGCAATTGGATTCTAAAGAGAGCAAGAATATACATTAATTAATGTCACATTAGTCCCAGTTAAGGCTGCAGGCATAGTTTTAAATATTTCATGCAAAATCTAATTTAAACCTTGAATTGTGCAACTAGTAAAACTACAATTTTTTCTCTTCACATTAGAAGGCTGATGTGCAAAAAAGTTAAGCAATTCTCCTCAGGTTGTAGAACGAGTAACTCACAGAGCTGGGACATAATCCATTTATCTGATGAGCCCTATTACAAAGGGCTCAGTAACATAATAGTTACTGACACTTTCTTGAAATAAGTGGTAGTTATAAAAGGATAAAGGATAAAATGATTAAAAAATAAACAAAGAAGAAGAAATGAATGTAAGGAACATCCATAAAATAAATGTGAATGAGTAGTTAATCTGGAGAATCCAAAATATTTTAATATTTATATGAAGCACTTTGAGTACCTCAAAAACTGTAGCTAGTACATTTTTTTCAGATGAGAAAACTGGAACTTAGTGAAATTAAATAATTTTATTAGGACATGGTATTAGTGGTAGCGACTGGATTGCAAATTTACATACCATTTCAGTCAATCTATGCTTAGAAATTATTCTCAGGCTACTGTAAAAGAGTACAACAACTATTGTTTGAAAGACTTTGAGTGAGTAATCTGACTTGTATTTAAGAATCTTACATTTTTAATACCTCAGGATTTAGGAAATAGAGTTTGTGCTTATAGTTTTAATAACTGAATATTTTTCCCTTGAAACTAGATTAATTCTGTTTGTGGTTGAAGATTCAATTTAATAACTGTATTAAGTTTTGTATTAACCCAGGATTTTATGCACACAAATGGCATCCTATGTTTGCTAAAGTTTTAGAAACAACTTGCAAATATTATTAAATCGTATGTTTTAAAGAACCATTTTTCCCCAAATGACTGTGGCATTTACCTTCTCAAAATCCATATTTTATCACATTTAAGCAAATTAGACATATCTATTATCTGGTGATATTATATTAAATAGATTATTGAAGAAGTGAATTTTATCTATTTCTATCAGTAAATCATTCAACCCTTAATATTCCAAAGCAAACATCCTCAAAAACATATTAAGCATATTTATTATTAGGCTTCTAAGAGATTTTTAATTTAGTGCTTTCATGGATTGAACTTGAATGTGAAGATAACAGTGAACAAATCAGAAAAAAAAAATGTTCTGGTTGTTTCTTTCTCCAATTATTAAAACTGAAAAATATCTGTGTTATTATGAACATAATAACAAAAACAAGAAGATCAAGTATACATATATTTATGAAATGCACATTCACTAAATTCATTCACATAGAAAAACCTGTGTCAAATCTTCATATGTTATTGAGTCACATAGACAAAGACATAAAAATTTTCAATATTTAAAATAAATACTGTTATAAATAATATTTACCTAAATGTGGCAATGTGCATATCCTTTGATTTAAATGAAAAACAGATTGTTTCTGAGGTAAGGTGTTTCCAGACATGGTGAGAATGTGTGTCTAAGTCTTAGAATCTTCATATTATGGTTTGGAAATTTTATGTGAATGTTTTCCAAAAATGTTATGTTTATAAGTACATATGTGTATAAAGCAATAACCAAATTTCACATTAAGACAATACTTGTTGGATCATGTTGATTTTTCATGGTACTCATGCTTAAAATGTATTTTCATGATGCTTACAATGGATTCCTCTGATTTCTACTTTACTAGACCTAACATTTTAATATGTTTTATACATGGTCTTATAGTGCCAATGTTTTATATAGCTATCTTTCCTTTATCCTTAAATTCACAAATGGCAACCAATAAAATGCGTAAAAATGTATAAATAACTATTAATAAGTGTGTATGTATATTGGGAGCTCTTTTATTCACTCTAATGATAAAATTGCCTCCTATGCTTCCCCAGTTATTATCTCATGGCCCTAACTTAGTTCTTTATAGAAATGATATAATATCCTTTTTGTTCTCACTTAGTGTTTAATGTCTTTTCCTTTTTTATAAGAAAGCAATGCCCTGTGTCTGCAGGGACCATGCTGGTTTTGTTCAGTACAATAACCCCAGTGGAGTGCCAACACTTAGTAGGAGCTCAAAACATATTTTTAGAAAAAAAAGGCTGAATAACTAACTCTAAGAAATTTTAAAACTTTGAAAATTAGTAACATTAAACACAAACCACAATATTTGTTTAAATACATAGAGTATGATTATAGAAATATTTCATTTTTAATGACCTTTGAAATGCTAATGATACATTAAGCAAAAATAACTATAATGACATTACTAATGGAGTTTGAGTTCTACTATATGTTAAAAGCCTGAATTGATAAATCTATACATTAAAATGTTAAGTGTGACTCATTTTAATATGTGATATAATGTGGAATTATTTTTCTAACACATTTGTACTTTCTACTAGTATTAGTTTTTATTATTACACATTAGGATAATAGAACATAATATAAATAATAAATTTATTTTATGACTTACAATTATTTAAAATTAATTGTCTTTTAGGTTTAACTTTAATTTAGTGGAAGTATGTAGTTCCACAACACCTGCATAAAAAATAAATATACCCCTCAGAGGATTAAAAATCTCCTGATTATAACATGGATATTTTTAAAGTATTTACATAGTACATAATTTAGATCTTTTGGGATATAGTTATTGCACATTTTTTCATAATATGGAATTCAAACATTTCTCTCTTTTCAATTATCAAATCATGCTTATAGTTATTGAACAACTATCATTTGTGGTTCACTTTGTGCTTGAAGAAAATTCTGGTCTCTGGGATTACAGTAGTGGGGAAAGCAAAGATAAAAGTGCCTGTCTTCACTGTACCCACACTCCAACTGCAGTTATGCATTAAACAAATTTATGGACATACGTGTGGACCACACTGTATGATTAGTATTCTGGAGAAAAAATGCAGCAGAGAATCTGGATTGGGTATATGCATGTATTTGTATGTTGGAGGAAGGATTTGCAATTTGAAGTGGATTACCAGACAAGAACTCACTAAGAATGTCATATAGAAGTTGAAGAAGTTTTATAACCTTTCTACAATCTATTCCTCATTGAAATCTCATAATGGACTTCTTGAAATTGCTTTTTTTCAATTGAGCAATACCTAGCAGTCTATTCACAATCAAAATATAGTCTTCACTTCAATTGCCTAAATAATTTGGCTTTATGTTACTTATGCAAGTGTGGTTTTCACATTGCTCTTTCTTTTTATCCAGCCAACTTTGACTCTCAATCTGCTTTACTCTCATTTTAAATGTCATGATTCCCTTTGCAAATTTCTTCATATGACAGGAGCATTATAGATTGTTTTTGAAAAATTGTAACCTATTATCTTCATGTGAACAAAATAAAAAAAAAAACTTTAAAAATTCTAGTCATCTCTAAACAGCATTTTGAAAATAAAGCTTAAAGGATTTCTCAGTCCACTGTGTAAAAATCTTGAAAATATTGCATGCATTTATAATGTAAGGAAATATGAAATGCTGCAGAACAGACTATGAGAAAAATAAGACAAATTGCCTAAGTTTTCCTGTGAGGATAAACTGAAATTCTGAAGATTAAAAATAAATTACAAAGATTATTGGCACAATGATTTCATCAAATACACTGATTAAAACATACCTTTCATGTTGTATGGCACTTAAAGCAAATAAAATGATTTTATTCACATGGTCACATATGTAACTTATTTCAAGAAAGAATGCGGATTCATATCATAGGGATTCAATTAAACATCTCATCATTTGCTATGCTGTATCATAGTCATAGGATCTCCTTTAATTTGATATATTTTACATGTAGTGATAAGATTTGTACATAAGATTAAACAAGATGATGTGTAGTTCATTTTCAGTGCAATTTTTTAAAAGATTAGATCTCAACAATTTAATAGTCATGGAAGGAGTAAGTCATCTACCCAAAGCCAGATTTCCTTAAATTATTATTTGTTAGAGTCTGTAAACAAGTCTGGATGGCGCCTGGCAAAATGCCAGAGGGAGTGGTTTGTGAAGTGGAGCCACCAAGCCATTAAGTGTGGAGATTCCTTATTGGTTCATTGCTGTATCTAGTTTATGTTAATTAGATAAGCTGTGTGGAATGTATAAATACATCTGTTGTCCTACAATAAACGGCTCCTACTCCTGCTGTATCAATGCACACAAGTTGTTCGTCACCCCCCGGTTATTTTGCCCAGCCAGCCGGGCTGCAGCAATTATTTGCCCTTATGACATGTCAAATTGCAATAATAAAAAAAATCTTACATATTCTTCAGATTTTTGGTGATAAGACAGGACAATTGGTGGGAATACATATGAAGAATCCAATTTATTGGAGACAATATTAATCATTTTCTTTTTAATTGCAATTAACATTGGGTTAAAAAGTTTGAGCAATTGCAAGCAGAATAGTAAGCACCCAGATGATATTTGTATCATTCTCTTCATACTAAGAGAATCATGCAGCTATTATATTTGTTAAGGTTATAGGGCAGGAAACTGACACCTCGCCCCCCAAGAGATTTCACTGAAGCAGCTCATTCTGACCTCCTCTGGTAACCAAAATGGAAAATTTTAAATGGTGAAAGGCCTGGAATCCCTTTGGAAGCACTGTTCTTGCTAATATGCTCATTCAGGAGTAGGCATAGCAATCTGTAAAATGTAAAAAAAGATTTCTATCTTTGCCATACCTTTGAATGAGATAGCCAGTACTCCCTGACAAGATTTGTGATGCTTTGCTTTTCAAGAATGGCAAGATTAATTTCAGGGATAATGGTTCAAAGACATTTTCTAAAATTGTAGGACTTAAGTTGCCATTTTTCTAACTAGAAATTTTTCAAAACCTAACATTTTACTGAAGTTGTATGGAAAATTCATTCATTAATAAGAGATGATTTTGTCCTAAAATTGTAACCATTTTGTGGAATGTGAATTTTTTTTTCAGAGAGAAAGGAATGTATCATTTTAGTTAACTGAGGGTTACAAATGGAATGAATTTTAAATATTCAATTTTAAGATACTCTTATGATGACAGTGGTAAATTTGATCAAACTGCATCACTTCATAAATCAATTACTTCCTTTTTGCATTTAAGTATTCAGATACTGTGTCCTTCCAAACTCTGACAATCTGTATACATATTACTGAAGTTATATGGAAGTTATATGTACACCTGTTTAAGGTGTACATTCACCGATGGCAACTCAGGGACTATCAGAGAATGTGACATGTTGGAACTATTGGAGATATAATTGTGGTCAAATTATTGGCAGAAGATGTCAGCTTAACAGACTGAAGAGTTCTGAGAACAGCTGAACATGTCCATCGTTGCTTCAAGACACTAACACATGCTCCTTCTGAAATAGCTTTGGTTTTGAAGACATGACCACCTGCAAAGCCATCTGTTTGCTTATTAAATCTTACTTAAAATTCATATATAGACTCATTATAAAAATGAATCTACTTTGGCCCTCAAATTTGGTTTGCTTGCAAACAACATTATACCAACACAGCTGATATTTACATAACCTCTCAAAAGAAACAAATATTATTTTAAAAGACAGATTGGTTTCAAATGCCATTGGCATATTGACCTGGAAATATTTTCTAAACAAGGAGTTTTTCCCTTTCTACAAGCATTTAAGGTATGCCAGTACTTTGCATTAACTTTTGGCACTTTTGTGACCATATTCTTTTCTTAGGACCCTAATGGGTGTGTGTGTGTGTGTGTGTGTGTGTGTGTGTGTGTGTTTGATTAAATGCAGGTATGAATGTAACCATTAAGACTAGGAACTATACAGGGAAAATGTATGAAAATTAGGTTGAAGAGAGAGAGTTTTCCTTCTTTGTTAACAATGTATCAGATATCACCACTTGGTATAGAGACTTTGCCTATAGTTTTATTCCATTCACTAGAATAAGATATGCTTAGAATTAAATTTATGTGAACCAAGTACTTGCTACTCAGCTTTAAACTCAATTACAGCAACCCCTTATTATTGCAGTCTAGATTTCCATGGTTTCAGTTACTTCTGGCCAACTACAACTAGCAACACCAGGTCCTAGCTAAACACTACAATAACATATTTTGAGAGAGAGAGAGACCACATTCACATAAGTTTTATTATAGTTTATTATTATAATTGTTCCATCTTATTATTGATATTGTTATTAAAAACTTACTGTGCTTAATTTATAAGTTAAATGTTATCATGGTTATGTGTGTATAGGAATAAAATTATAGTTAGGGTTTGGAACTATTTGCATTTCAGACACACTGGAAGTCTTGAAATCCTGAAAATAAGATGGGACTACTGTACAAATATTACTGAGTCAATTTCTATTTTGTAAAACTAATTAATGATTTAAAGTTAAATGACATATAAATCTCATGTTTTGTACCTATAGAACAAAAGAATCAAAAAGAAATACACTGGGCTTACTGATTTCTTATCTCTATTAAATGAATCACAGAATTCGTGGTTATGCAATGACTGAGTTCTTTTGGAAAATTAGTTTCAGAGTTTTTAGATTAATTTTAATTTTCTAAAAATAATGCTGTCAACATATACAGTTTTGACATTTTCTTTGTTGGATAAAAAATGCATAAAAGTAGTTTTCTTATATTTGAAGTTTTAAAAGTTGAATGTTGAGTTTTAGATCTGCTTTTTCTCTCAGACAGACTAAGTATAGACTAATTCTAATTTTCCAAAAAATTCTCTAATATTAGGAACACAAACACTTTAGAAAGAAACACACACACACACACACACACACACACACACACCGTAAAAAGAAATCATGATTTAATTTCCTCAGAAAAAGCAAACTCTCAGTAAGGATCTGTCATTCATCCATCAGTTTGGGTTTTAGAACAACATGAGGGTGTTGAGGATACATTTTGTTTTATCATCACTGGGTTGTAAAGCCACAGATGTTCAGGGTCACAATATTCCACATCTCATACAACTCCTCTCTGACTTACTTCTGACAAAGATGTATTTAGCATTCTGTAGTCAAAATTCAATCTCAGGTGTTTTGTTGATGTTGTTGTTTGTTTTTTGCTACTGTTTTCCAGTTTTGTGGATTTTTGCATAAAAATAGAGGTATGCTTTATTTTAGTATTATTTATATCTAAAAGGATTTATCTTTTGACATTTTAAAATTGGCTATTTTAATTAATTTTTGGATGACCAGAGCAGAATATTTAATAAGTGTTCATATATGTACATACATATATATGTATACATATATGTATATATGTACACACACACACACACACACATATATATATATATATATATATATATATATATATATATGTGCAATAAAAAGGAAAATAAAAATTCTTTAGGAAATGAAAGAAAATTGTGAAAGATATGGAAAAATAGTCTTAAGCAATGTGAAGAAAATATTTGGAAGTTATATTGGACAATAAAATTTGACATTGACTAATATTTTTAAGAAAGAATGAAAAAATAGTGGATAATAGCATATTTTGTCTACCTCAGGTTTTATTTAGAGACATTTTCTGATAAATAGCTCTAATATTTGAAAGATATGTAAGCTACATTTTAAAATGTCATTATTGGCAAAGTTGTTTGTTATAATTCCTAAACCTTACTTCCAGAAATTTTTAGTCTAATGAAGAATCCACATGCATACCCACAGAATCTGTAAGCAATATGGACATGGGACTTTGCCTTGAAATTATTTGAAGGATGTGATATAACATCACATTTTAGAATTGTGAAATGTATGGAGAGGATTGAAAATCCAGGAGAGAGTAATGGTCACATCTTGGAGACAGTTTATAGACCAAGCACTAAAATACCTATATTAGGGTAACTGCAGTGTAGGTAATAGGTATAGAACATATGGAGTTTTCTAGTTTGGACAAAGGGGCAAAATATAGCAGCATTGACATTTTTAAATGTATTAAGGTCATTTGTGTTAAAGGCATTGGAAAGTCAAGAGTAATAAGAGCTTCCATGCTATATCCCTAGCCTAAGATGGTTCAGAAATTAGATATATGTACTTCTCCTAGGAAGCAGATGTCTGATGAAGGGTCTAGATTGCAATTCTGTATTTAAAATTTGTTATACTTAAAAGTTATCCAAATTCACAGAAGAAACTTACCTGGTTTTTACACTATTTATACCAACTGACAGTTTTTAGGTGGCTCAGAACCAATTTGAATTCTAGCTATTAACTTGCTTTCCAAAAGGAGACAATCATTTTTTCACGTATTATACAGATTGACATGCACCTTCCAGTATTTCTTTCTCCCTCATCATCCTCTTCATATCATCAAATATGTCAATTTTATACTCAAGGAGAAAAAGTTAGCTTATCTCATATTAAAATAACTTTTGCATTTAAAACAAGTATATTTTACTGCTTTATTATTTTATATTTTTGCATTGTTTTTTGCTCAAACACATCTATTTTAAATTTAGCATTAAAAATATTATGCTATAGGAATGGCCAAATGTGTTTACATAAAATGTTAAAAAATAAGTATATATTTAAATTTTTGCTATATAACTTTTCAGTGATTTTTAAAACAATAGCAAAAATATTGGTCCTTAGTGAGAATCATTAATATTTAAATATCTATTCATTGCAGAATAAAGTTGCTAAAGAAATGTTGAAAGGCACAGGTCATGTATAAATCAACCCCAGGGAAGTTCTGCTAAAACCTAAGTGTACACTCACAGTAATACAAATGCACAAAATATATATTTCTGTACTTGATTTTTTCATAGAGAATAAAATCTAATGATGAAAATTTGATTTACTGCCTCCTTTTATGGCAAAGGTCTTTTGTTAAAAGCCAATAATCAGTAATGTCTAATATATTTTAAAATTACCTCTCAAATGTGTTTTATTTATTTAATTTGTTATTTCATTTTAGCAAATTTTTTACTGTATTTTAGAAAATTGTTGTTCTCCATTTGAATTTAAAGCATTTTACACAATTCTGAAGTGTCAGTTTCCTAGCAACAGGAAAAATGGGGAGCATGATGAAACTAATTTTAGTTTCCAAAATAAGCATAAATGAACCTCATACTTAATAGCTTTCTCTGGTTTAGATACGATGATGAATCTAGAGAAAAAGATAATTCCAATGGCTTTGATCCAGAAAGCCTTACAGATGTCTCTACTGACTGTGTTTCATGCTCTCAAGTACAGGTTATCAAAGTTGCTAAAGACTCCAGTTCATGAATAAGACTTGTCAGTACTTACAAAATGTTGAACAAAAGGAGAAATACTCTCTAAGCCTTACTTTCTTTAATTGAAAATGATAGATTATGATAATCATGTTGTTTAGATTACATGGGATAATGAGTATAAGGTACTTTACAGAGACTAGTTGTGCAAGATTACAGAAATAATTGTCTATACTTTATATGGCAATTAAAATCTGTCACATACTTCGGCATTTTATTCCCAAGTAATGTGATACATAAACCTCATCCCACCCCTTGGTCCTTTTCCCAATCCTTATTCAATTTTTCTTGTTCTCTGTTCATTTTTTTTCCTTTTAATGAGTTCTACTATGTTAGGGTCACAGGGAAGTTGCCAGTGTTGTTTCAACTAATAATCAATCCCAGATTTTATGGACAAACTCTGGCAGTATTTTTTAACATACTGCTGTATGTAGGGGGAGCATGCAGGGCCCAAGGTGGGGCAAGTAGTGATTTTGGACTATGGGGTGGAGAAAAAAAATGAGGCTGGGTTCTGACATGCCAGACCCCTACTTCTTTCTGTCCCCATTTCTAGCATATCTGATAAGTCTATAAGCAAACTGATTTGCTTATCCTACATCTATCCTCTGGTTTTCAATTTCTCTGCTTTCCAATTCCAAAATATGTTTTAATATTTGGTCTTCTTTTATTATATTGTCTACCCTTCGTCTCACACTTTTCAATTTATACCTCTTTAAAATTCTTACTGTCATTTTAGCAAACTGTCAGGGAGAAAAATAGACACTTGTTCAATAGATCACATTTCCAGAAAGTCTCCATTATTTTTGCAAAACCACTCCAATCATGATCTTTTCCCTTCAATTTAAAAAAGAAAAAGATTTAATAGGCATAAAATTATGCTGTCAGACTGTTACAAACATTTCCAGATGTTGCCTACTAGTGACACAAAGTTTGCAGACACAATTAAGAGAAGCATAGTTTTATATAGTGGCTCCGTCTTTTCTCTTGTACTACCTAGCTCTGTAGTGTTGTTGTTGTTTTTGCTGTCTTAAAAATACTTTCCAATCTTAAAGTCATGATCATTTTCTCCATATTATCTTCTAGAATCTTTGCGTTTTTACTTTTCTCACAGAGTACACTTTCTTGTCTCTGATGTGATTCAGGAGTTTAATTTTATTTTTTTCTTATTTATGAGTATCTAATTGTCTCTTGATTATCAACTAACAACATTATTGAGTACTGCTTCCTAGTCCCACCTCTGTCATATATCAAAGATGAGTTAATGCATGGTGTGGTTTTAGACTCTTTTTTTCTTTTGTTGGCCTATGTATCTTTGAATCAATAATATGCTGATTAATCACTATTTTACTGAAATATGTCTAGATATTTGGTCAGGCATATTGTTCTACCTGTTTAATTATCAAGTGTCTCTTGGCTTTTATTGCCTTTTCCATGAAATTCTAAAATGAGATTTCAGATTTGTTCATGAAATTTCTTTTGAGATTTTAATAAAGTTGCATTAAATTCATAAATGTTTAGGGGAACAACCATCCTCTGCATAACATTGAACTTGCTAATGTGAGTATTTCACTGAGATTATTTACTCCAGGCACTCCATGGAAATAACTCTTGGTAAAGTCATGAGAATCTGTTCTTTTACTATATTCAATTGTTAATTCTCTGTGTTCTCTTCACTTCCCCTTCATCATCATTAGTATGTGTGAACAGACCCTTTCTCTTGAAGCTTTATTTCACTTGTCTTTCACAACAATATATTTTATTGGTTTTCTGTATAAAACCAAGTCCTTTTCTGATTCACATCCTATTCATTATTTCTAAAGCTTTGAAAGTTCTAAAGCACTTTTTTTTTTAAAAAAAAGATATGATATATTCTGCAAGGGATTTCATCCAATTTAATACTACCTATATTCTATATGCTGATTACATCCAAATTTATAACCTAGTTGTTACAGTTTAGATATGTGTCCCCCAAAAGACAATACAAGAAAGTTTAGAAGTAAATGGTTGGGTTCTGAGAGCCTTGACCCAATCAGTAAATTAATCTCCTGATAGGAATTAATTGAGTCATACTGTAGCCAGGTAAGTTGTGGCTACAGGAAATGAGTCTCTGGAGGGTACCTTTGGTGTATGTATTTTGTCTTTGTTGAGTAGATTTCTCTCTCTGATTCCTGGTGTGATTTCTTGAGGCACTTCCCTCAGTCATACTCTTCTTCCCTGATGTTCAACCTCACCTTCAGCCCTAAGGAATAGAGTTGACCATCTATGGATTGAGACCTCTGAAACCATGAGCCCCCAAATAACCTTTTTATCCTCTGTGATTGTTCTTGTCAGGTCTTTGTCACAGCAGTGAAAATGCTAACTAAAACTCTCCCCTAAGTGCCAAATATTTTCTTATTCTATAGGTACAGTAATGCTTTTTTTTTTTTTTAATCTAAAAACCAAACTCACCAAACAAAAACATTGTGTTCCTGAGTCTCCATATGCACGTGATAGGCAATACTATTTACCATTTGATCAGGCCAAAAATATGAGAGCCATCTCTCCCTTACTTACCTCTCTTTTCTGATCCATAACCAAAGCCTTACAGAGTTAACATTTATTACATTCATATGCAAAACCTTATGGAATTAACATTTATACAACATTCAGGGCCTGACAAGGGTTTTTTGTTTTGTTTTGTTTTTTTAATGTCTAACAGAACTAACCTAGTCCTGTTTATTATTTCTCATTTCTTCAGTTTAGTGTCTTCTTAACAGACAGGAAAGAAGGAAGAAGGAAGGGAGGAAGAAAAAAAGGAAGGAAGGAAGGAACAAGCAGAGGGAAGAAAAAAAGGAGGAAGAGTTAAAAGAAGGAACCATGTTCTTGCCTTTTAAATGCTTAAAACATCCCACTGTTGCCTATTATATGGCTCACCATGTCCTCCATGATTTTAGCTCCTGATTGCCTCTCTGCTCTCATTTTCTATCACTTTTTCTTACTCATTACTCTCTACCCACAAAAAGCCAGATTTTCCCCTAGATGCATCCATCTATTTCTTCCTTAGTCCCTTATACTATCATTTCCCTCTTTATTTCTCAAGTTGTTCTTAAGTTTCTTTTTTCCTTTCACATTATTCAGGCACGTGATAGGTCCTCAATAATATGTGTCACATACATCATATTCACATAATTTTCTTTAAAAATGTTTAAAGTGAAATTACTTTCATCCTCACTGCCAAGAATTATCAGTTTGTAAAAGAGAATGCCAGATTTACTTAAAATTTTCTACTCCATTTTTTACATATGTAAGATATGCAAAAATAACTTTTAATTACTAGGTCAAGAAAAAAAGAAGCTAAAATATTAGACTGTAATTTTGGAGGAAATACAGATCTAGAAATTCAAAGGTAATGAGTTGTTTTTAAAATTTTTCTCTCAAGTAGGTTGTGTTCATAATATTATTTAATCTTAGATGTTAATATCTATCTCAAAAGGAAGTCAACTAAACACAGGAAGGCTTTTTCCATCTAATGAATGGTTTCTCAGCTTCAGCACCAAACCATCTAGATTATGGGCTAGATAATTCTCTGCTATGGGTGCCCTGACCTCTGTCAATTAGTCAGCAACTTCAGTGACCTCTATTTACTCAGGACTAGTATTGACCACTCTACCTCTTCCACGTTGATATAATAAAAAAAGATCTCTCCAGATACTGCCAAATGTCATTGACAAGTGAGACTTCCCTACCCCCCTGAGCTGCTGGTTTAGTCAAATGATTTCTTCAAATCTCTTCCGGTATTGTACAGTTCCTGCCCATATGGTAATACTGGGCATTGTTGCTTAAAAAGATATCATGACAATTAAACATAGTGCCAGAGACTCCACATATCATCTGGAGGGCAAAATTATCCTCAGTTGAGATTCAGTAATCTAATACATGTTATTGGGTTTACATATAAAAGTAAATGAAAATGTCAAAATATACACACATGATTCACTGACCCAACAGCATTGAATTCATTCATTCACTCATTGCACTGATCTCTTCTGTTATTACAGTGTCCTGGTTTGTTTGGGGCACTTTCTTCCCTTGTTTTTTTCATGTTTTCTATGTGCCTTCCTTTCTTGCACTGAGGATCTGAGATATTACAGTTTCTTCCTGATATTCTTTTTTGAAATATTTATTTTATTATTTAGTTTTAAGTGGATGCAATATCTTTATTTTGCATTTATGTGGTGCTGAGAATCAAACTCAGTGCCTCAAACATGCTAGGCGAGCGCTCTACCACGGAGCCACAACCCCAGCCCTCTTCCCTATATTCTTCAAGTACCTGTGCAGATTGTCTGTACCTCACCTTGATGTTGGGGCTTCCAGACCCTGCTGGTGTCCCTCAATGGATGCTACTGCATCCTATGTCTGGGACCTGTGAAAGTTGGAGTGGGTGTATCTGGGCTGCAGGGCTTGACCACCCATGGTAGTCTGCTGATAGGAAGGGGAGGTCCTGCGCCAAAGGCTAGGCTCTGGCAGTGTCTGCCCTGCCTGGGGAGGGGTGAACCAGGCCTAGTGAAATCCTGGATCCCCTGTGGTCTGTTGTGAGCCCTCTGGTCTCAATCTCGGCACTCATGGTAGATCCTGCACTGATCTTTTCTAATAATCACTATTTTTAGATTTTTAGATCAGAGTTTCAAAGCTGAAAGGAGCATATAGTTCTTATTTTATGGGTGAAGAAAATGAAATAATGCCAATAAAATATTATGTACATTTTCTATGATCACATGAAGAACTATTCATAAAGATAATTTATAACCAATATGATTTAAAGAAGATAATTTTATTCATAAAAAGAAAAAATAAATATAATATATATTTATAGAAAATATCAGAAATTGTAATGAGGAAGATGTAAATATATCAAGGACTAAAGTATTGTGTCTTTTAAACTTTTAATTTGGAAATTCCTTTCAAAGTAATGAGTTCTTATCAAATAAAAGTTCATTAGTGTTTAGAGATATTTTCTTTTTTTATTAACATTTTACAAGAGTAATTTGTTACATGTATGCAATATTTTCCATTCTATTATATAAATGCTTTTTCTGAATACAAAAGTAGAGGCATAAAATTAGGACATTATATAATTTGTGAGAAGTCAAATTAATGATGCTAATGATACCTTTGTCAGGTATCAAACTTTATATAAATTAAGGTTTGAATACTTTAGATAAATGCATTGCATAGTACATAAATCTCTTTTTCACTTCTATATTAGTTCTTTATGATAGGCTTTACCCAAACACAAAAAGAGCAAAGCCTGTTAATGCAATTCCCTAGACAGTGCTTGCAGCTTCAGGATCATTTATGACTGTACAGGAATTCAGATAACTTAGACAACAAGTTTACTGTAAGTACGTTTGATAATTTGTTGGGTAAGGTGGCAAGCCAGAACTGTATTATACAATTGAAAGAAGGCCATTCACCATGATTGTGTCCCCAAGGGTCACCTTCTTTAATTAAAGAAATTTCTAATTTTGTCTCAATAATTTCCTTTACCACTGATAAAAAGCTTGTTCTATAATGATTAAAAATTCTGATGAAGGGTCAAGGCTAACACAGTAGACTAAAATACTTTAACATCAATTTTAATTCAGCAACTAACTTGACCAACCCAAAGCTTCAATAATGTTCATGTGTAGTAGTCTCCCTTTACTTGTAATACTTTAATAAAAGTGAAATGGTGATAAAAGGTAACTAATTACTATACGGAATTATTTTGTAATTTCCATCTGAACTTTAGAAAATATCTGCCAATGTCAATTATCTTATTTTGGTAGATGTTACACATAATGTTTCTTCCCCTAACACAAATTATAGAGGGGTGTTTACACTTATTTTTTTTTTTAGGTATAATGCAGTTCATGACAATATAACTATGTTTTCAGCATACACGATGCTTGCCTATTTTAAATTAACTTGATATATGTCATAGTATACAGTATAGAATATATCCCTGTCATCTAAAATCTGTGTGAAGTTCTTGAAAAACAAGAGGAAAACTGAGCTAAAATTCACTCTATTTTATATCACTTGAGATTAAAATCTGATCTGTCAGGAAACTCAACCAGATAGTTCTGACTCTTTCAGTAGTATGAAAATATAGGCTTAGCAGAAAATAGTGATATAATGTGATTTGTGTTAAGCTTATAAAACAAGTTCCATAGCATATTAAAGGATGATGATGGATAAATGATATCTGTGAAACTTATACTATTTTGTGCTGATTTCTTAGCATGATGAAAGTTAAGTAGCCAGTAGTGCAGATGCTCCTAAAAATTGTTAGCACAAAGAATTGGTGGTAAAGCTGATATATCTTGAATATACAATATGTTTAATCATTTCTGTGGTTTGACTTACATAACTGTGCATAAAAAATAATAACACTAGTAAATGACACTTTTACAGTATTTAATAGTTTATACTTTACAAAGAAATCCTTGGCTCTTTCTAACATAGTTAATAACTTCAAGTCAAAATTAAAATATACAAATGAAGAAATGGCAAATTAAGGCCGCTTCAATACCATGAATCATTGTGTATTTGTTAAATTTTATGAAATGCCCTGAACCATCCTGCCTAAGTAACATGATGAAAAGGACACATTAATTTGGATGACTAATCTTCAGCCTTATTACCTGAATACATTTGGATTAATTTTGTTACTTGTCTATCCTTCTTATTCTGTTACTGCAGTATACCTAGTATGGTAAATGATGATTGCAAATGAAATCCCCAAATCCACCTTCAGAATCCCAAAAGCTTAAGTTGAAGAGTAAAATAATATTATTGCTTTATTTTAGAATATTGTATTTTCAATTCCTTTCCTTCAGTTTGAAATCATTCCACTGTGTCTTGCTTGCAGATGTGGTATTGCATTAATTTATATGATAAGCCTCCGAGCTTTATTCCCTATGATCATGCAGCATCCTCAGAGCTCAAAACTGCTCATCATTATTCATGCTAAAAAATGATGTGATATATCTGTAATTCTTTGAAAACATTTTTTTTATTACTAAAAACTAAGAAAATGTAGTATTATTAATCCTTAGGTTCAGGAACTCTTGGTGCAGGGGATGGATGTACTTTTTAGCCACTGCAGTAAATGGAAGAACAATGGCCACCTTTTTGGTTCCTTGTTTGTTTGGTTTTCTGTATTAGAAATATATTAATTTCCATGCAGAAATTATAAAATCCTTCATAGGGAATTATTTCATGGCAGCCATTCACTTGTGTGTTTTAAATTGAAACCATTTGAAAACTGAGGAGCAATTTGTAAACTATCCCATATGGTAAAATCATTGCTGTTCAGAGAGAGAAACACTAGAAATGACAGAAAGAAATCTGACATAATACATAAATGCCTCCATAAAAACTATGTGTATTATTAGGCAAGACACTCAATCTTTCTGAGCCTTAATCAGTTCACCCATAAAGTTGGGTTAATAATTTATCTTCCTTGGCAAACTCACAAGGCTTTTCTAGGGCTAAGTGATATAGTGTGTATGAAAGAGCCCTAAAAATTATAAAGGGCTTTATAAATGTAAGGTAATATCATTGTTAATTGTTTTTTTTTTTTTTTTTTTACTAAACATCATGCTTAATCCCATTAGGTAACTTTATGCTGTTTTGTTGCTGTGCTAATATTAAAACATTTTTAGTAATCGCCATTCTTCTCAAAATGAAGGGAAGTAAATATGTCTACAACTAACAGATTTTCTGAAGTTTTGTGACTTTCTTAAGATACAACAACCACATCTTTTTAGTTTGTGCCGAAGTCCGGCTGCAGCAAAATAACCGGGGGTTGACGAACAACTTGTGTACATTGATACAGCATGAGTGGGAGCCATTTATTGTAGGACCGGAGGGGTATATATACATTCCGTACAGCTTATCTTAATTAACATAAACTAGATACAGCAGTCAACCAATAAGGAATCTCCACACTTAATGGCTCGTTGGCGTTACTTTATAAACCACTCCCTCTGCAAAATGCCAGGCGCCATCTTGACTTGTTTACAGACTCTAACAGTTTGCTTTCATTTATCCACCCAAACAAAATTATTCTAGAAATTATAATATATCTTTTTATTAAATTGCTCAGTCCTGGGTCATAGAATTTTTTCAATGATTAATTTTTATTCTTTCAGTAATAACTATTCAAGTATGTCAGATTTTGCTATGGTATAATATTGCAATTGATTTTGGTTGCTATAACTGATATGTTTCCAATTAAATTTAGTATTTTCAAATAACAAAATCATTATGCAAGAAAACAAGTAGTTTCCAAAATCACCAGTGATTTGATTTAAAGAACAAAGATTTGAGCGTCAAATAATATTTAAATAATATTTAACACTTTTAAATAATATTTAACACTTTTCTCCTGCTTAGAATTATTTATCTGTAAAATTGCAAAAGTATCACTACCTCTTAGGGTTTTTTGGAAGATTTAAAGACATGCATTATCTGTAGATTTCACATGAATGCAGTGTACACAATGTCTTCAGAAAATCTACTTAAATAACAACAAACAAACCAAAACCTTGCTTTGAGCCTAGAATCTTGTGTCCCCTTAATTTTCACTCTGTGTTGGAATCATTTATCTGATTATTTGAGAGGATGGAAAATTTGATTGAAAATAAGAACGTGGAGTGATGAGAAGCATTAAATTAAAGGAAAAAAAAGGAAAATTTGTATCAAATATCTGATTTTGGGGAATATTCCAAACTATGTAAGAAAGCCAAAATACTCAGAACTTTAAAATTCATCTACTGAATTACTCTTTTGTCCTCAGATTTCTTTAGAAAATACGTTCCTTATTTATACTCTGATCCATTGATATATTGATGTTTCACTCATGCAATCATTAAGTCTTTCATGAACTCAGGTAATATTCAGAGCAAGACTTTACAAGCCCTGTTTTGTGCTATCCAGCAGATATGGAATGAAATTGTTGGTTCCTATATCTTTAGATGATCCAACATAAAGATATGTGCCCCCTCTCCCTGCACCAAGGGTTTGTCAGCCATTTTGTTTGCACTGATTTGTATTCACCCTTTTAGAAAATTTCGATAAGACTTGGGCTATGCATCTGTTTCACCTCTCTTTGCAGAATTCAAGTGGTCGGTGCAGCCAACAGAGCTTAATGGGTTAATTGATCACAAATTGAATGTCATTCCTATTGAAACCAGAGTATCATATTTTGACACATCAAATTAGATCTTAGCTTATTAACTTTCATTTGTTTATGCTCTTATTTTTCTTATATTTCTCTGGGTCAATTAAAAAAAAACAGAATAAGTTTCAAATGATTTTTTGTCGAATTTGTCGATTCATAAGTTTATGTTTTCAGGATAGTATATATAAAAATGTTCCAGAAATAGAATGAAAGAAAAACCTAATCTTTGAAAACTATTTAATATAAATATACATTTTGAGAAATAATGGCAGAAAACATCTTCTTTTCATTTTGTAAATGTAGTGACTCTTTTAAAACTAGAAGTTTTAAAATTTTTCTTTTGGGCTGTTTCATAGAGTGGTCAAACTTAAGCAATGAACTCTATGTGTTTTCTGTTGAGTGTGAAGCTTAATTTTAATTGTCTAACAAACTCAGCACAAGCATATGAACATAGGACTTTTTTATCTGCCCTGTAAATAGACTGAATGGATTAAATGGCAAAGCATTTTCCTCTGGAGGCACCTGCTAAGAGATTTTAGCATAAAGCCTAAAAGGATATTTTTAAAACTATATTGGATTTCTAAATTGATAGTTGCTATTAAGTATAAAGATGATGCAGCTAATTTTAATTTACAGTAAGAAGGAACTAGTATGAAACATTAATATTTAAAAGTTCATGGATCTAAAAGTATTCCAATTCCAGTTAATGACTAAAGAAACTATCAATTGCATTTTTTCTATAATTTTGAAATGTCCTATACTTTGACAGATAAACCTAGAATCAACTATGCAATTTTTAAATATAAAATACATTACTTCAATTTATTTAAGTTAAACTCCCTTTTTAGGAATCAATGCCATGCAAATTAACCTTGATTGCCATATTCCTATACATATCAGTGACCATTTTGGAATGTTTTAAAAGGATTTATTCTTAAGAATAAAAGGGACTGCTATTCTTCTAATGGTGATTATGATAATGTATATTTACTGTTAACTGCCCCATTTAGGTTATACTAGTCTAGATGTATATTAGACTAGTAAGAAATAAACTTGTGTACTGCAATTTAATGATGTACATATGGAAATATATGCACACTCACGTAAAGTTATAGATATATTATTTGTATTTATTTATAAAAGGAATATTTTTGGATTGAAAAATTAGGATAAATAATTTTGATTTTAAAAAGTTTGCATTTGCATGAACTTTTTATATTTCTAATTTAACTTACATAAATTATTAATCTGTTTGATAATCTCTAAGTTCCCTTCCTGATTTCACATTCTAGAAATCTCCCAAGTGTGCTGGAAATCAGGGTCTGTTCTAAAGTGGGATAACAAAATTTTCCTTTCAGTTATCTTTCTGTATCATAGCAGATATTTTCAGTCAAATTTTCACATGGGTTTAAGATGTCTTCACTCAGTGATATCTTACATCTCAACATTTCAGAAGTTAGGTGTCAAAGGTTCCTGAATAGTCCACAGATGTTCTGAGACAGCGAATGCATTTTTTTTCTTGCGGGAGGGGAGGAGTACCAGAATTCAGGGGCACTCGGCCATTGAGCCACATCCCCAATCCTATTTTGTATTTTATTTAGAGACAAGGGCCAATGCTTTTTTTTTGATGAGACATGAAAGAGAAACTATGTTATGCATAAGGAGCAGTGGCATGAACATGATGGAACTACTGTCAGTGGGCTGTATATATTCAAGCTGGGTACTTAAGTTGGAGCCTCAGTATAACCATGTATATGGCAGGGCATAGCTAAGTTGAGATGACTGCAGACATTCTTTAACAGTTCTAAAAGTTAATAGTCCTAATTTTGGCTTTGTTTCTGATCCCAGGGATCCTGACAGGATTAATTTCATATAAACTAGGGGAGGGTCTTTATAGAAAGCCTTTAATTATGTTGTACCTAAGTAGCACACATTCTGTGCCAGTTTTAGTACATGGTGCTCAAAATAGGTATTTATTTTTCTGTTTCATTTGTATGAACCAAGAAATTGGTTATGAACAGATGTGTACTATGTACACATTTAATTTTTTAGCTATTAAAAACCCATGGGAAATTCTAAATGAGAACTATTTATTGTGCTTTATAAAGAAATACTTCAATTTCATGCCCAAGTATTGTCACTTTCATTTTTAGCTTGAAGCCATTGTAACTTGATGAAAAGACAACAGAGGATCACAAATGAGCTCCCCTGGGAAGATTTTCTATTTTTATTCAGGTACTTTAGTAAATAAAAGAAACAAAAAGGCCTATTTGGATTTTTTTTTTTTTTTTTAGAAATGTTTTCCATTCTTGTAGAAATAGTAATGGTGTTTCTTCTTCATTGTTTGGGGTGGGTAAATAGTTGTTTTTCATTATGAGTGTAAGTTTTAAATTAAAAATACTAAGTGACCTTTTGATTCACACACATTTAACACATCTTCAGAGCATTTCAGAATTCAGTTTATATTGTTTTACATTTGTTTATGAGTGTTCCAACTAGCTTTAAAGATATTACTAAGATAAAGTAAGATCATTTCTTGCCCAGAAAGAATCTGTCATCTCTGGAGGAAGCACACAAAACAAATATTAACAATGCTGCCTTCCCCAATGATGGATGTATGACTACTTTTTAGAAAAAAAGATGAATGAGAAGAGACACTGACCAGAGGTGGACCATAAGTGCTTCTTGAAAATTTCATTTTAAAGGAGAGTAAGTATTTAGTTAAGTGAGAAGTAGGGAAGAAGTTGGTAGCAGAGGTGTGCAAGGGAGAGGGAACAATTCTGTCAATGTGATCATCCTATTTCCTCACCTACTACTGCAGTATTAATAATACCAACTTCATATGCATAATGAAACACTGAAATTCAATAAATGCAAGCTTCTTTAATTTTTATACTTACTGTATACTGCAGGAGATTATAGGATGACTTTTTTTTTAAATCAAATGTTTCTGTCTGTTGGGCTCTTTGTTAACAAAAATTATCTCTCTCATGTTTCTTCAAAAGATGGGATTATAAACCAAAAACTTGTATGTTGATTCAAGGAATGGATCAACCACCTACTTAGTTAATTGTCTCATATAAAATGTTTAGTTGAGAAAGAAAGTCTCAAACTCCAGATTGCAATAAGAATTGCTTAATCTAGGACAGTGCAAACTTATGGGCCCTTCGAAGTCTGATTTTGTAGTTCTTGCCCACAACTGGGGAATGTGGGCTTTTCAGTAATCTCACTTCTGGAGAGTGTGGCACAAGTACTCAGTGAACCATATTTAGAGAAGCACTTTCACCAGACGTATTTTCATCTCATTTTTAACCCAAAGTTCTGCATTGATCTGTAAAATGAAGCATCTCACAGAGAGTGCTTCTTGGATGGCATTCAATAGTATAATATGATAGAAACTAGAACTTTTACATTTAGTTGATTCAGAGCATCACAATGAACATTCGTTGCTTTTTCAGTATCATACTTGGTATATGAGATATTCATCTATATGAAGTAAATGCCCTATAAAATGAGGTTGTCCTCTTTTACCCAAAACTTTGCATCATCCCTCCTATAAACTTAGCTGTTCCAAGTACATGATATTTAAACACAGTCAATTCCCTGTTAATCACATATGGATTACCAGTAAAGATTTTAAAATTTAAGTTTGTCTCTTTTATAAATGTATTTATGATTTTTCACACTCTTCACCCCCAAGGAAATGGTACAACCCTTGCATATTCTAAAAACAGAAATTAGTGTTGATGTTAACGTATGTGGAACATTAGTTATAGGATAATTTGGCTATCCTCATTTGCATGATGCATAACAAAGTAATAATAAATTTTAGGTTGTTTAATTTTTTATGCTACTTGCAAAATTACAACTTGATTAGTAGAGTTATTTCAAAAGTAAGGCAATTGCTATTTATTTTTGCTAAAACAAAATAATTTTTTTAAAACATGTGCCCCAAGTGAATTTTTTTTATAAAAATAAAATCTGTACTGTACTGTAATCTTTAGTACAATTTTACAACATTTGACAGATTAATATATTCATTTTATTTATTTGTAAGAAGATTATAGGAATAAATTTCATGCATACAAATTACATTTCAGAAAAATAGTTCTTTTATGTATTATTCAAGTATTAAAATATCTTCTGTTTCATTTCATATATAATTTTCTTAATAAAGTGAGAAAAATTTTAGTAATTAAGTTCACTTAATTAAAGTACTCATATATATAATAAATTATACTTCAATTTCATCATTATATTCAAACTCTAAAGGAATATTCAATTGTGTTCCATGGTTGACAGGGAGGTTATATCTAAGTCACACATATTAAATGCTCTGATTCAGGAAATGCAAACGTGAGAATATAATTAGATGAGAGGGTTTCACAGAATTCTCAGTGTAGGGAGAATTAGGACATTGCACAAAGAAAGGATAAAGTTTAAAATTTATTGTTTCTAGACTAGGGAGTGAGAAATAAATAAGGTGGAGTAGAGGAAGTAAGTCCAATTCCTGACACTACATATGTAGGAAGAATGGAGTGGAAGCCTTCTAAAAATACAGAATGTGGAAAGCTGGAGATCAGCAGCTGTTGTGACAGACTTCACTGATGACTAGCCCGTGGAGCAATGTCCATTGTGAACAATTCCGACAAGAATTCACCTAGTTGAAACTGTGGCACCATTCTTGTTTGTCATGGCTTCTATGTGGTCTGTAAGGGTCTAAAAATGCCAGTTTGTCTTGTTGTCCAGAGGGGTTACAGAGAGGTAGGAAAATACTGACAAAAGTTCACAATCAAATGAAGAAACCAAGAGGCAGAAGGTAAAGCCTGTGTTCTCCTATGTGGATACACAGAACCAGGAAGTATGTTCATTCACAGTGGCAAACGCAGCAGCCACTGCATGTTGGATCCTCATCTGGCCTCTAGCTCCTGGTGGTTATAGAAGTGACAGATCTCCTTGGTCTTGAAAAGGAATTAAAGACAATGGATAAATGTGAAGGTTTAAGTGCTGAAATGAATTGTGTTTACCTGACTAGGTATCAATTTTGTTCTTTCCTTCACTACTCAAAACCCTTCCCCATTTCCAGCTTAGTAGATGAGCAAAATTGATGGGGAAATTAATTAGGTACTAAATATATATATATATATATATATATATATATATATATATATATATATATATATATATATGTATTTCTCCTCTTTTAAGTGTTTTCAAGTTGCATTTTAATATCATTGAAACTTTAATGTAAAAGAGAATTCCTTATTTAGAAAAAATATGACTAACACATTTGGATGGGTTTTAACAAGTGGTGACTGGTAAGGTTCTATCTATCTATCTATCTATTTACTTACTTACTTACTTACTTACTTACTTACTTACTGAACAATAGATACCTAGTTGTGGCATGCTAAGTAAGAAGGAAGTATTTGAATCCACTCTGGCTGATCTAGTTTCAGGAAAGAGATGAAGACTAGGTCAGGAAGCATGTTCTTGGGTACAGTGGTTGAAAATGACAAGTATTTTGATCTTTTAGCATAAAATTATATATTGTAAATTATATGACTTTCTTATTAAAACTTCACAATTTAATTTAAATAAAACTGAAAGCTGGCAATTATTACTTGGTGGAAGGCTCTACTTCCTTGAGATGTAATATCAGCTATGGGTTTCCATGCCAGCATTATCAATTTATAAGCTGTGTGATGTTGAACTATCCACTTAACTGCGTTTTCCCCAGGTTCTCTCTATCTATAAAATGATAATGCTATTCATCTATAAAATGATAATGTTCTACATTTGTTAGGAAAATGACATGGTGAATATTGAGAACCTGCTTCATACCAGGTTCATTATAAACACTTCAAACATTCCTCCTTGTCCACTTCTTTTTCCTTGCCACTTATCTTGTGTTGTGTTGAAAGAGAAGGTGTAAAGATGTTATAAGGGATATAGTGTGTCTGAAACAGCACTAGAAAGGGACATGAATGACATTCTTTTTATTATTACCAAAAAACTAAAGAAAATCAGTAGACTCCTGAGAATTTTTAGAGGAACATCCCACAACTGATTAAACTGAGGCAACAACACTGGTGATAGACTGATTGGAAGAGTCCAGGCTGCATCTTTCTATAAAGGTAGATACTATAGTTGAATGACAGTTGGTTTTGTAGTCAAATCCACAATTATCAGATGCACTTCTGAGACATAATTAAGTAATAATTAAATATTTACATTGAATTTAATTATATACCATACATGAATCAATTATATAATATAAATGATCTCAATTAAAATTAGGTATTAATTTAACATATATCTGTTGAATTTATATTATTGTAAGAATAAGCACAGAGGATGAAAGCAAGTATATTCAATTGAAACATGTTAGAATAACTGGAAAAGTTTAATAGTTTAATAAAGAAATGAATTATGTAAAAAGCACAGTTAAATGGAAGCAGTGCTTTTCTCTATTAAATTCCATTTTTCTTTTGCATATAAAGCTTTTGCTATTTCAACTCGTAATGCATGACAAACAGCAAATTCTCAATACTTGTTCCTTTTTAATATTAATTGATTGAATTTACAAAACCATACACATAAAGTCACATTTTCACTTACTCTGATCTTAATTGTTCCCTAATGAAATCATGTTTTTAGAAGAACAATTCAAAAATATACTTTTGATTACATTCATGGCAACACAGTTAAATAATAATCTGAGGCAAATGATGGGAGAAATAACTACTTGAATTGAAGCCACTGATACATAAGATGTACTATTACCACAAAAAACACAACATGCTTTTATAAAGTCTGGTACATACAGGACTTCCTTAGAGGATTTACTAAATGTCCACTTGAAAAATAACTTTTAACACACTACACATATGCCTCTTTGAAACTCTTCAATTCTGTATGAATTCAGGAGAATTTTTTCCCTTTTCCTTCCAGAAAGTAAACGTTCTTTTTCACACTGGGTACTGTGTACTCTCCAGAAACTTGATCTCTTCATTTAAACAGAAGACCGTAGAATGTACATTGTAAATATGTGAATCATTGCATAAAATAGATTTTTAAATAAATATAACATATTAAAACAGTGGAAATTAATAGTGAATACAGAACATTTGGTAAAAAGAAATTTAGATAACAAAATTGAGTTTTTTTCTTAGCTATAATTAAGGTTTGTTTCCTAACTTTTTTTTTCTGTTTTAATTTTAATATCTCTCCCAATAGTAGATTATGATACTTTAACTACCTTATTTAAGGGTAGAATAGGGCCCCTGGGATTCCTGTTTGAAATAGGCTGAATGAAGAAACCAGCACAGTTTGCAATAACACAGATTTAGAGGCTTTGCTTTTTTTGGTGTACTCACATGAACATTCTCTTTAGAAAAGACAATTAGTAATGTGAAAAACAGTGCAAGGAACCCATTACCAACCAGAATCAGTATTATTAGAAATAATGACATTTTAATTGTGCTGTTTAATAATTACTTTTTTATTAAAAAGGAAATTATATTTTCTTCTTAGAACTCATTAAATACTCCACAATAATGAGGCTAAATAATTGTAAGTAAAGACAGCAAGAAATATCTTAAAAGTATTGTAAAATATTACAGAAGTGAAAGGCTTGACACTTTTTAAAATCATGTGCATGTTTCTGGTTTAATTTGTGACTTTGAATCAAGTGCCAAACTAATTATGATGAGCAATTTACCTACAATACTTCACTCACTTAACTGATAGGACATTCAAAATGCAGCATAATTGACATTAAATATTTCATATGAATTCAAGTTGAGTTTACAAGAATAAAATACTTGCAATTTTATGATTTCTCAAGAAAAATAGTTATAATGCAAAGCAAAATTTTAAAGTAAAGCACTTAAACTACATTTCCTACAGGTATTTCTTAATTCCTTGGCTTAGCTTTAGGGCATGTGCATACATTAAAACACTTCTTAAAACTGAAATTCTGTAGTGGGTACACAAAACTGCCCTTAACATCCATTTTAGCATAATCAAATGCAAATTTTAGCAACCATTTTCATAGTGATATATTCACTCAAGGTTTTTCAATGTGCTTTTAAATTTAATAGTCTTAGATGGGATCTATATATAAAAATGGTCAAAAATATATTTTGAATTACTCCTTTATGTACGTGATTTTATTAGTCAATTACAAGATAGTACAGAAGGATGTGATGTTTTATGTACATATACATGTATATATATATATATATACACATATGTTAAACCTGCTGTTTTTATGCATTATTATATGTATCACAAAGATAGCTCCATAAGTACTTTATATTTGAGATTCTATTCATATATATTGTGAAAAGCTTATCAATATGTCAGCTAGAATTCTGCTGAAATCTAAAAGAATAAAACCTGCCCACTAATTAAGTCATGCTATTATGTTCTTCCTTTCCATACAGGGTCTATTTTCCTGGTAAACCTAGTATCACTTTAGCATACCTTTCAGCATTGTACCAAAGAATGAACCAATATAAATTAATAAATTAGGTTGGCATAAGTAGTACCTGTTTCCTCTTCTGATCTTAAGAAAATTTTAAAATCATTGTATTTCTACTTGTCAGTTCTGGGCAGACACTATGTAAACAAATGTATAAATGCAAACATGTATATGTAGATATATAATACACATTTTACATGCTTAATGCATTTAACGCTTGCCACATTCCCTGTTAATGTTTAACTAAATATTATATAAACACAAAAAATGAAATCTTGAATAATATATATTTGTGTATTATCACAAATGATAGAAGTTTGAGGAATTGAATTGTATATACTCAGGTCCTGGACTAAAGAACATTCACACAAATAGCTTTTTTTTCACACATATTCTATTTCTAGTCTGGTGATTCAACTCTGGCCACAACTACAAAGAAAGTACCATAAACATTTAATTTTGATAACATTTTCCAGATTATCAAGTAATTAAAGAATACAAAACAGATTAAAATAATTCTTAATTACGTTTTCCCTGAGGATTAATTTACTTTTATTTTTTTTTTCATGGGATTGTTTTTGCTTTTTGCTTTTTTTTATTTTTACTTTTACTTTTCCTGCAATGTACTCAGGTATTTATGGAATGGCTGTGAATCTAGGAAAACCTTGTTGGGGATGGAGATTTAAAATTTTTCATTCTTATCCTTACTGACAAAATATAGAAAATGTGAAATTGGAAAAGGAATGTGAACTGTTAAGACTTGGGAATATCCTAGTATTTCCTTTAAATAACTTTTGTATCAGAAAACTATTACATAAGTTTTTTAAGACCTTTTCACAACATCCTTGTGAACATGCACCATCTACTCTGCACTACAATTTAATGTATCCTGATTACAAAAAATACATTGCTTGAGATTCCCAATCACACCAAATTTTACAAACAGAATAGACTAAGTCATGTTACCTCACTTTTGTTAGTTTTATTTTTTCCCCAGTTAGAATGATAAGAGTATATGCCTCACAGAAAAGTCATTAGAATTAAAAGCAATAAACTCTTTATATACCATGTAGTTTCTGGCCGGTTTAAATTTTAATTATTATTATTATTATTATTATTATTATTATTATTATTATTACCATCATTAGTGCTGTAGCAGTTCAGGTTGACATTATTTATTAATATTTTTGTTACTTTAATTACATGTTTGTATTATTAAATGGAGTATGGAGATCACAATATAATTTTAAAGCCCATTTTAAGGGGAATATTTATCATTAGTTACTAAAATATTTTGGAAGCTGATATACAAAGGAGGCTTTCAGTTCTATAGTTTGGGTATTTGATCAAACTAATTCCTTGTTCCACTTTAACTTTCTACAGTCTTCTGTGATCACCAAGTAAAACAGCAATGCCTCGAAGGTGAGGGTTATGAACAGATTAACATTCTCAGTAACATATTGTGGAACTGAAGAGGACAGAATCTTAAAACCATTTAGTGAGAGCTGGCTCACTTTAGAAATCCCATGTAAAGTGACAAAGTCAACTACACTTAATGCTAGAAAAAGTGATGGAGACAGGCATGCTTTGGTCTCTATCACTGATGATAATAATCTGGCAAACTTTGTTTTGTAATATCAGCTGATTCAATTTGAGTTCAAGTGTGATTATAACTTAGTCATTTCCTTTAGACTACTTCAGGAATCCCTAGTTACTGGAGAAAAAAGAGACTGAAATAATCATTTCACATTCCCTAAGCAACCTATACAAATTCTTAAAAATGTAATTTGATTTTGCAAGTATCATTTAAAAAGAGCTCTTTTTAAGTCTATTTTCTATATGAAATATAACTTTGTTTTCTAATAATGAATCTAAGACTAAATAGCTACAGTAGTAACAAGTTGCTGTTGATAGTTCTGTTGACGTAAATTCTCTTTCAATTCAAATGCTAATGAAACTAAGAATGGACTAGCAGTTATATGCCAGCCAATGGAACCCAATATATTTCATCAGGAACCATGAGGAGCTACCATAATGCACTATGAAATACTATTAGAAATGAATAATTCGTATCCCTTTTCTAATAAAAGTGGGCTCTTTGTTTCATTTTGACACTTTCAGAAGTAGTAGAGAAGCAGGAGTCACACAGTAACTTCTGGTCCAAAAGGTAAGAGGAGAGCTCCAAAGTTTGTGGTGTTTCAGATAAAATTGCCTCTGCCAGATATCACAGATTTATTGGTTTGAATAACAAAGGACCAAGGGAATCCTACTCAACATCAAACCAAGCCTCACCATGACTAGGGTAATAAAGGGAGTCCCTGAACCCTGAACATCTCATTTCTCCTGGTCAACAATCATAGCTGTGTCCCAGCTATGTCTTATGAGAACTTTAAGATTACTCTTAAGTATATATATTTTCTCCTTTGTTTATATTAATTACTAAAAAGTCCAGGACTCTCAGGTCCTCTATAAGCCAAATGACTATCCCATTTTCTGACCCATTTAGACTTCTTCATAACTCAAGGTCACTTCTCAGCATAGTTCTCAGTACTTACCCTTTTCTCTGTACATTTCCTTTGGCATTTTGCAACCTATTCTGCCCTGAATACAATGTTTCCTCAGTGGTCTCCATAGGTATGGTTGTTTTACTGGGTTTTTTTGTTGGTTTGTTTGTTTTTCCCCAAAACACATTACTAATATCACTGGGTTAGAAGGTGGGCCAGGTGACCATCTTTTTCTTCTCTGTTTTACATAAAACTTCCTCTAATTTGAGTGTCATTATTAGAGTCCCCCTCCCTATCATGCTTTCCCCTGGGTCCTTGAGTTTACCTGCCCCTTCCCTATCACCTCTGTATCATTTTGTTTCTGTCATAATCATGGATGCCGTACTAAATTTATATGAAAGACTTTTCTAACACTCAAAACTCTAATTTCCTCATCTATATTTCTTCCAGTAACCAGGAGATGGATGTTGTCTTCCTTTCTTTCCAGGTACCTATTGCCATGGCCATGCCTCAAACATCATTATTAAATTCTTCATAATTTCAATTTTGAGAATTTCACCTTTATTCTACCATGTTTAATTTCTCTAAAGCCCAGAAACTAGTGCCATTTATTTATTTAAATCTCTTAGCACCTGCCTCCCCACCTAGTTCCCTTTCTCATAAGACATCCTTAGGATGTTTTTCTTTTTTTTAAAATTTTTTATTGTTGGTTGTTCAAAACATTACATAGTTCTTGACATATCATATTTCACACTTTGATTCAAGCGGGTTATGAACTCCCATTTTTACCCCATATACAGATTGCAGAATCACATCAGTTACACATGGGGTTAAACATGAAACCATTAGGGATTTCATGCACTGCAACTATCTGCTCATCTCATGTACTATTGCTTTCTCAGGCTTATTACTACAGCACTACACTTCTCCTTCTGTATCAAGGAAACTTTCTTACAACTCTACAGGAATTTTTTACCTGTGTGTGAACGTGCCTTTATCAGTTTTATCAATTTCAAAGATGACTGCCTTGACCCATTACTGCCCACCTCTCTATACTTCTGGACAATAGAACTCATCAATAGCAATTTTATGTATTATATTTCCAGCTCTTCTTCCACTTATTTTAGTATCCTTCTCAATGAGGGTTTTGACTGTATGCGCCTGCCCTTCTTATGAAGATTGTCAGAATATTCCATGTTGCGAAAATCAAATGGTCAATTGATTTACTTCAGTTCTAAAACAACAACAACAATAATTTCTATTTCAATTTACTGAGCGATTTTCAATGCTCCAAAGCAAAAGAAATGATCAAATGTGCCAAAAGATATCATTTCATTTTTCCCTATGCCCTATAAGACAGAAAAATATTTCCCAGGATATGAAATATAGTCAGTCCTTCGCTTCAGTATGGTTGGATCAATTTAGTTGCTATGAACATATGCACTTAGACATATTGAGTCACAAGTGAGTCAGACTAAACTTTAGTTTCCAAATCATCTATTTATGATAGAATATACTGATGTTATTTTATTAAAACAAGTTCTTGTCTCCCTCTCTTCTCTTTCTTTCCCTCCCTCCTTCTCTCCCTCCCTAACTTCCTTCCTTCCTTCCTTCCTTCTATCTTTCCTTCCTTCCTTCCTTCCTTCCTTCCTTAATATTTTTCTATTATTTAATTCCTTTCTTTTTTTTCTTGTTTTTGGGGACTTATGAGCCTTATGGTATAGGGTTGGAAATTTGATAAACATTAGCTTTGTGTTAGGAAGAAAAAATGGGGGAGAGAAGTAAGGGATGGGTGATAGGAAGTGATCAGGTCTGAAGAGCATTTTTTGTAAGGATGATCCTTGTACAAACTTATCAAATCTTGGTGACTTATATAAAATTTTAACGAATAAACAATATAATGCAATATTTATTCTAATACTTCAATTGTTATACTATGTGTTCAAATTTTTCATCGTTATTTTGTGCCAAACAGTTTTGTATGGTACATGATGTTCTTTCTCTCTAGAATGGTCATTTAGATATAGTTTTTCTTACAGCAACTCCATACTTTAAAGAATCCATTTAGCAGTCATTAAAATAATGTATAAGTGCTTAATACCTTACTTAATCTAATAAGAAAGCAAAACTTGCCCAATACCTCAAGTGAGGGAAGCCAAAAATTTACATATCCTGATATGTAATCTCAAATACTGTCACATTAAAATGGCAGGACTGTGATTGTTAGCTTAGTTATAATTACATAATTAATAAATTTTCTCATTAGATTCTAAGTGTATTCACCATGACAATTATCACTGAGTGCCATAATTCAATATAAAGTTATCACAGCACAGAGCTAGAGTCTAGAAGTTCAAAATCAAGGTGACTATGGGATTAAACTCTTTAGGAAGGATCTTACAATCCAGGAGAAGATAATTTCTTATCCTTCATAAATTTAGATGCATGCCCAAAACCATGGCTTGGAGTTACATTATTCCAGTCTTAGCCTTTGTTATCATCTGATAATCTTCCTGTGTGTCTGTGTTTCCAAATTTCCCTGTTGAGAAACAAGTCATTGGATTATGGCCCACATTAACTTAGTATGAGCTTATTTCCAAAGATTCTTTTGCCAAATAAGGTCACAATCATAGTTATTGGGGTTAGAACTTAAACATTTATTTTTAGAGGGAGCAATTGAATTATTTCTCTCTAATATCTGGAACATGGTAGAAACTCAAATATTCATGCTTAACAGATTCATTAACTTGTTTTTATTTCACCTTTTCAATGCTGGAATCATGAAGTAACTTTCTACAATCTGAAATATTAGGGTTTTGTAATTGGATGGCAATTTACTTTATTTTTTTCTGGTACTAAGATTTTACCATGGAGCTACATCCCCAGACCTTTTTATTTTTTATTTTGAGACAGTTTCTTTGAGTTATTAGGAATTTGCTAAATTGCTGAGGTTGGCCAGCCTCGAACTTGGGATCTTCCTTCCTCAGCGTCCTGAGACATTGGGATTACAGACATGGACCACTGAGTCCAACTACTATTTATTCACTTTTAATGGCAACCCCGAGAAGAAATTTCATAACCATTCATGCTAAAATAGGATTGCTCAGTCTCTATTTGAACATTTAAGATGAAGGAGAATTTACTTTTAATATTATTTGCTATTTTGTCAGTTTTTAATATCATAGTTACATGAATAATTTTGTATTATGTATATAATTAATGTGCATACATGAGGAAACAGATTTTTGGGGGGGGTACTAGGATTGAACTCAGGGACAGTTGACCACTGAGCTACATCCCCAGCCCTATTTTGTATTTTATGTAGAGATTGGGTCTCAATGAGTTGTTTAGTACCTTGCTAAATTGCTGAGGCTGTCTTTGAATTTGGGATCCTTCTGCCTCTGCCTATTGAACTGCTGGGATTACAAGCATGTGCAGATTTTTTTTTTTTTTTCAAATCCTCTGCTGCCCATTGTGTTGAGATTAGAATGAATTTAGGCAAAGTCCAGAGTAGCAAGTCCACTTTGTTACATTTATTCAGGTCAGAGATGAAGATGATTTATACAATGTCTTAGAGAAAGTGAGAAGTGTCAGTTCCTACACACAACTAAAGATCTTGATGAATTGGAGGTGGATTGAGGAGAAGGGAAGTGTCAAGGATGACACTAGATACTTTGTTTGATTGACAGCAAAGATAGGGTCGTCATTTATTTAGAATAGGAGGAATTTAGAAAAAAAATGTTTTGAAGAAGAATATTAAAGCATAATTTTAGATTTGTTAAATTTAAAATGTATTAGACTTCCAAGTACAGATGCTGAGAAAGTGGTGAGGTATTCCAACATAAAGTTCTGCAAAGAAGCCCAGTGCAGTGACACAGATCTTTTTCTGTGACCATGAAATTGATGATAATAGTTGGCTTCCTCCTGTGCAGAGGCAGGATAGGCTTTTTGGTGTTGATTTTACTTGGGATTTCATAGTTTGAGTTTCCTAAACTAGAATAAACTAAGCATTTTGCAGAATTAACATAAACTTCTCACATGCTTCTGTTCAACTTACTGGGCAAGGGGAACCAATGCCAATATGAAGTTTGAGTTTCCTGCCCATGCCATGATTAATAAAGTCCTTTGTAATTGACCCCATAGAGTCATGTTTTGTGCAAGTATCTTCAAAGCTGTTGGCAGATTGACTACTTAGTTTGCAAAACAAGTACAATCCCAGACACTTTACAGTTCTTGATGTAGACAAGTTTAAGTACAAAGCCAACTTGCTAAAAATTATTAGAGCAAAATATAGAAAGCTTCTCCTGAGAAACTGAGCCAGAACTGGAATATCTACGTCTAGATACTTATGATTTTTAATAAACAATAACTATTATCATATTGAGATGGTGAATGCATTCTATCTAAAAAAATGAACCAACTTTATGGAATTCATATACATGCATGACTAATTTGAGCACCACTTTGAGCATGGCTGATTTGAGCACCAAGAAAAATGGGTCTTATGTAAAAATCCATGATTCCTCAGTTTCAGCTCTAACACATTCAGGAAAAATAATAAATAAATAGATAGATAAATAAATGCTGATTAATTACATTTAGTTGTCTAATATGTATGTCTTAAAGATTTATCATTTTGTCTCTGAGTATTTTTCGTTCACAAAACTCAGCTTCCTCTTCTATGTCCTCTGTGCACTAGCCACATTTGAATTCTTGAAATTTCCCGAAGACACTGGATGCTTGTGCAACTTTATAAATATGGAAACACTGTTTTCTATTACTAGGATATTCTTACTCCACCTTGATTTCTTGTTTTTTCCCTCTTCTTTGTTCTTTTAAGGGTTAGGTAAATTTTTTGTTCTCAAATTGCAATCAGAATTACCTCCTTTTTCTCCTATTATTTTATTTTATACCAGTGTTTGCTTCTTACCACATTTTACTTTGTTTCAGGATTATATCTGTTTCCTACATATCTATGTACTTCTGTTCATATATTCATTAAATAATTATTAATTGAGGATCTCCCAATTGCTAGTTACTTTCTTGGTAATGGAAATATAAATGTACAGAAGTCAGATGTATACATTTCCCTGTGAATCTTACATTTTAGTGAGAGAAGCAAGATAAAAAATAATAAATAAATAAAAACATGTACAGAGAAATTAATTGTAGATTGAAATCACTACTATGAATGGAAAAAAAAAGACCAGCAAGTAACAAAGTGACTTAAAAATAAAAAGAAACTGGAGGATTCCATTTTGGATATAGAGGATAAAAAATAATACAGACATCAGGTGTTGACCAGTAGGAGAGCATAAGCCAGTCATGTGGAAGGCCAGGGAAGCATATCCTGGATGAAATTAAGAAATAAACAGGCTTGGAAAGATTGCTTGGAGAACAAGGTAGCTAGAAAATGATAAGGAGGGGCAGAGTGGTAGAAGCAAAACTACTAGAGAGGAGGGAAGAGCCAGTTTTTAAAGAAATTTGTAGGTAACAGAAAAGGATGTAGTTTTTGTTCAAATGGAACGTAAAAATCATTGGACATTCTTATTCAAGGTATTGATGGGATCCCATTTACATCCTTGAGAATTCACTCTGGCTGGCCTGAGGTGAATTCACTTAGCTCTGTTGGGTGCCTGGAACAATGATGCAGGTCCATATGAAGGTATCTTAGACTCCAGTTTGAGAATGGAGCAAACTAATGGATTTGAGACTTAAAAATATTGTTAATAAATAGCACGAGGTTTATGAAGGAAAAGGGTTCTGGTAATGACCCATAAGTTTTCAGATTGGTTGAGTGATAGTGAGGGAATGGGGTAAGGGGAATGAATTTTTGGAAAAATATCAAAGTCACTATTTTCATTGTATTAATTTAGATGTAGCTACATAATAGTAAAAAAAAAGATGTCAACAATTTAGATGGATTTTAGAATGGACTTCTGAAGAGAGATCTGAATTAAAAAAAACAAATTGTTTGTAGCACAAAACACTTGCATCTCACACTATGGGACTGAAAGAGATTCCTTAGAGGAACATTTTAGTTTCAAAAGGTATACCAGGGCTGGGGATGTGGCTCAAAGGGTAACGTGCTTGCCTGGCATGCGCAGGGCTCTGGGTTCGATCTTCAGCACCATATAAAAATAAAATAAAGATGGTGTGTCCACCGAAAACTAAAAAATAAATATTAAAAATTCTCTCTCTCTCTCTCTCTCTGTCTTTAAAAAAAAAAGGTATACCAAACTAAGGTTTGAGGAAAGTAAACACTTAAATGATAGATATTTGATCAGTTATGACCAGTAAAATTGCCCATAATTCAAACTTAATTCAGAAAAAAAAATATCAAATAACTTGTATGTAAATCTTGAGGTATAATGAACTTCAGAGTTTGCAGATTTACCATGACAATTTCATTGACAATCCATAAAGACAGGTGTGATCACAGGGTAAAGTGATGTACATTATAATCCCAGCCACTTGGTACTCTGGGACAGGAGGATAGCAAGTTCAAGACCAGTCTGGACAACTTAACAAGACCCTGTCTCAAAATAAAATATGAAAAAAAGGGTCGGGGATGAAGCTCATTGGTGGAACATGCCTGCATTCAAACCCTGTATGGCCAAGAAAAAAAAAATAATAAAAAGTGTTATGGAGTAACTACTTTACAGATGATGGAATATTTATCATAGTAGAGAAAAGGCTACCTGCTCAACCTTACAAAATTAGTAAATAGAAGACTCAGGTATTAAAGTCTAAACTAATTTCTATGATATCATTCTATCTCTCAAAAATAATATAAAAATTCAATTCTTCTCATTATAATAGTTAGACAGCTATACAGTTCAGATGATAAATCCAGAGAAATTGGAGCCTAGAAGATATTTGATAATTTGCTCGAAATCAAACTATCATGATAGCAGTAATGATGGAGCTCCAGTCTGAACTCCTGCAGGAGCCATAGCAGCCCCCTACCCCCTGGCATCACCTGCCTGCCTAGGGGTATCCTACTATGAAAGATTTATATTTCTTTATTTGTTTTCTTACATTTATCATTTACAAAATTAGGTATGTTGTTCCTACTTTTTCAGTTTGGCGATATTTTACTTTCTTGACCTGTTACTGTACCAATAAAGCAAAAATGATAGATGTGACCTTCTTAGTACAGGCTTTCAGTGAGCATAGGCCAAGTGGCCTGGCTACTTAATGTTATGTGCAGTAGCCAGCCAGACCATCAGGAGTAGTGTCCACATAACTGTTATGATGGAGAATGACTTTCATTCACTATTTTAAAGGACTATAAAATGAATTAAATGTAAACATGTATTCATGTCTTTTTTGCACTTTCATAAATTCATTTGTCTAATATTTTAATTGGTTATATATATATATATATATATATATATATATATATATACAAATTAATTTGAATTTTACTTGCTTTTTTAGTCTAAATAATATGAATGTTTATAAAATTCTGCCAGTGCTTCATTAAATACCAAATAATAATGTAAATGATTAGTAGCGAATAGTATATTTTTCATTGACTCCATCAACTTATTCTCGTTCATGTCAGAGCACAATTTCATTCAGCATACACTGATATTTTGAAGGTACCAGACATATGGATCAGTACCTATTTCCAAGTCTATTTCAATGTTCTTTTCCTCTTCATACAGATAATTTGTGGAAAGTAACTTCTTCCTATTTTACATGGCAATATAGGTGTCAGAAAAATTTTATGTTACACTTAAGTCCTCCATTTTAGTTAAAAGGTACAAATAATTAGTGAAAGAAAAATGTGTGTATACATGAGATACATATATTGCATACAACTACTTGTTAAAAATTTTAAGTGCTAATACATTTTCTCTATTAATATTGAAAGTTTTGTTTTCAAATATAATATTCTTACTTCTGGAACTCTGACAATTTGCAATAAATGTTACTTCCATTTCCGTCTACCCCTTTCTATGATATGAAATATAAAAATCAGGGGAAAAAATCCCAAATGCATGTGTACACTTCTAAAGAATATTAAGTTATTTGTATTTTTCTTTCAATTCTCACAACTTTTCCTAATTACTTCATACTTAGAAATCCTGTCACATCTTTCCTTGTCACACAACTGGGATTTACATTCTCCCTCTTAAAACACCACTACAAATGAAAACATTGTTTGTGGTTTCCACTGCATATTCAATAGCTGTTGAGAAAATTCGAAATGTGGACTTACTTAATAAGTCTTAACAAACTCATACTTCAGCTAAGTGGTATAAAGTTAAGAAAATCCCAAACTATAAATTTTGCAAAGATCCCACTGAACCAACATTTAATTTATCTAAAGTGGAGAGGAATGTTGCATTCATTCCTTAATCTTCCTGAGAAAAGGACAGCTTACCTTTGACAAATGCCAAAGCAAAGTACATATTTATTAAACTTTTTGTCCTTTCAGAACATGCCATTCAAAATTTTCCTTTATTTGACAATCCAAATGCCTAATGAATTTCAATTGCTTTCAAATATTAAAAATGTCCTATGATTATATATTTTCTTTCACAAAATTCACAGGCACCAAATTGTCCAAATCACAGTGCCAGCAGGTCTGTCTAGATTATAAGATCTAAATGAAGGTGCCTAGTTATGAGCCTTGAGGTTCAAGCTGTGTAAAACAGGCACACCAATCTGATCCAGGAAAAGCAAATGCTGCAGTCATTTCAATTCACTGCAGTCATGTAGACCCAGCCTCATTCTAAATTTCCTCAAGTGCTTTCACTACTTTGGTTTGGCAAATTGACAACCCAGAATAGATAGAGTATTGATTTGTGTCTTCTCAGTGGTGCAGGTGGAAGTGGGATATGAAAGAAGGCCCTTGAAATTGGTATTTTGGCACTCATCCATTCCTGGTGTATTTTTTCCTCTCTATTCATCTTGTTTTGATCAAGAAAATATCTAACTGGGTGCTTTGTATGAGGTCATGAACAAAGTAGTGCCCCTTGTTTCTTAATTTTGGGGTAAGCTATTAGATTCAGGAGAACCTAAATTTTGTAGTGTAGTGTTAAAAGAACAATACAGCCAGATTTATTATTTGTGAGACTTTATTTCAGATTGCAACAATATAGCAGTTGTTAACTATGACCACACACAGAAACAAGAAAACCATCATAATTAAATTCCAACAGAAATTTTTCCCTGTAATAACATGTAAACAGGACAGCTATCTCCCACCTAGCAAGAATCACTGCCTGAGTCCTGGATATTTTGCCCAGCCTCCCTACAAATTTCCAGAAGGTAATGAAGTATGGATCACTTATATAAGGTTTATACCAGTTAGTACTTTTAGCATATATCTTATAATGTGAGAGAGTAAGTGAATAAAAGTATACATAGTGAATGAATTAAATCAGAAGCCCTGGGAATGAAATCCTTTCTGCCATTTTGCAATCTAGTTGACTTGGTAAAGTTACTTAATATTTCCAAACTTTATTTGAATTCCTGTATGATGATAATGACAATGATTTCAAAGGATTAGATAACAAAATAATGTTTTAGAAAGGTGTGTAAGTATTATACAGATTCTAAATATCACTAGTTCTTATAGTCAAGTCTTTTCACATCCTTTCAAATTATACAGACTCATAAAACAATAAATATTATTGATAACTAAGTGATTATTAGGTGCTACTTCCTGGCCTATATATCCCCACATGTGGGTTAAGGATATCAATATTTTGGGCCCCTTCAAGAAAGAAAGTCATGTTACTGATACATGAGATCCAAGTTTATTTAAGGGGACAACATCTTCCCCTTAAAGGGCACATTTTCCATCAGTATTTTTTTAAATTTGTTATTTTTAATTGTATATGATCTTAGAGTGTATTTTGGCATATTATACATACATGGAGTATAACTTATTCTAATTAGAGTCCTATTTTTGTGTTTGTACATGATGTGGAGTGACCCTGGTCATGAATTCAAATACAAGGCTAGGAAAGTTATGTCCAGTTAATTCTACTGTCCTTCCTATTCCCTTCCTGACCCTGTTCCCTTCATTCACCTTTGTCTAATCCAGTGGACTTCTGTTCTTCTACTCTCCTCCCTCTCATGTTGTGGGTTATCATCCACATATCAGAGAGAACTTTCGGCCTTTGATTTTTGGGGATTGGCATATTTCACTTAGTGTCATATTCTCCAGTTTCATCTATTCACCAGCAAATGTCACTCATAATTAAATTCTTTTTTATGGCTGAATATTATTCCATGTGTACATATATACCATTTTTCTTTATTTATCCACTGAAGGACACCTAGGTTGTTTCCATAGCTTGGCTATTGTGAATTGAGCTGCTATAAACATTGATGTGGCTGCATCATTGTAGTCTGCTGATTTTAAATCTTTTGGGTATAGACAGAGGAACGGGATTACTGGGTCAAATGTTGGTTTCATTTCAAATTTTCTAAGGAATCTCCATACTGCTGTTGCACAAATTTGCAGGCCCACCAGCACTGTATTAAAGTAACTTTCTTTCCACATCCTCACCAACATTTATTGTTACTTGTATTCTTCATAATTACCAAGTATTGGTTTCTTGACCTCTAACATTCTGATAAATCCAACTCTTGGATCTCATGTAATCATTAACGAGAGAGAGAGAGAGAGAGAGAGAGAGAGAGAGAGAGAGAGAGAGAGAGAGAATTTTTAATTTTTTAGTTTTCGGCGGACACAACATCTTTGTTTGTATGTGGTGCTGAGGATCGAACCCGGACTGCACGCATGCCAGGCGAGCGCGCTACCGCTTGAGCCACATCCCCAGCCCAAAATACTGATATCCTTAACCTGAATGTGGGGATATAAAGGCCAGGAAATCTCCAATCATATCTCAGCACTAAAGTGGTTACCACATTTTTACAAGAAAAGATGAAAATTTCATAAAATTCCTCATTATTTAGTAATGCCTTTCTAATCCTCATACCATTACTTTATTTTTTCCTTAAAACTTTCATTTTTGAGAAATTTTATTAGTATAGGTTTATGTATATGTAGTCATCCGAATGGAATTTAAAATAAATGTATTGTTTTACATAAAATAAAAGGAAGTAAACTTTTTGAAAGGAAAACTTAGGACATGAGTGAATTCTATATATTTCACAGGAAGATAAATTTATAAATATAATTTCTTATTTTAAGTAATGAAAATTCTGAAGCTGATTTATATCAAAGTAGTTAAATATGTTTTGCTCTTAAAGTTTTAATGAGATCCAGTAAAATTTATCTGAAAAGAAACTTTATACATATATCAACAAACTAAAACTATAAATATAACATGTTACCAAGTTTTACTTTCAGTACCTTAGTCCATAAAAATAATGATAAAATTTGTACAAATAAAAGTATAATAATAATAGATCTTACTAGTTACCAAAAATTGTTCTAGTATATTTCTGACACTCTTTTACTTTATCCATACCTTGGCTCTATGAAGCTTATGTTGTTATTATACTTTTAAAAAATAGGTAATGTGAAGATTACAGAATTTAAGTAAACTCAATATCATATCACTATTTCATGGAGAACCCTGAATTAAAATTTAAGCAATGTGATTATAAACAACTACATCATGATTATTCTAATATAATGGAATTTTCAACTATTTTTAAAGATATAAAAAGTATTTATAAGCAAAGTTAGGTGATAGAATATTAATTTAAAAAATGAACCTTTCTTTAAGTAGGAGCTATGTTTTCACTGAAATTAATGCATTAGGTCTTTATTCTTTGATGTGGGCATGTATCCATGGCCTGTTTTTAAGTAAAGAAAAGTAAAATTAGATGGTAATGCCACAATAAGAACTTTTTTATTTTACAAACTTCTAAACAAAGAAATATATTGAATTGTGAAATATGGCATTGAAAATATTTATAATAGTTATTATCTGGTGGTAAGAATACTCTTAAATTTGATTTTATAATGAATTCTTCAGAACCACTTTTGTAATGATTCAACACACTTACAAGGTTAAAAGTGTCCCACTCTGGAATCAGATGGCTTGGGTCATACTCCATCTTTTGAGTTTTGTTGGGTAACTAACTGGTTACTTAAATAACTTATCTAAGCCTAAGCATCTTTTTGCTTCCAATGGAGTTGGTAATTTATAGAGTGATGTAAGAATTATGTGATTATCCAGGAAAAGGGCTTATAAATCTGATTGGTAAAAAAAATGATAGGATAGAAATGCTTTTATTATGTCTTTATTTCTTCTATAATTTTACTAAATAAAATTTTATATTCTTTTTTTTTAAATTTTTTAAAGAGAGAGAGAGAATTTTTTAATATTTATTTTTCAGTTTTGGGCAGACACAACATCTTTTTTTTTATTTTATGTGGTGCTGAGGATCCAACCCAGCGCCCCACGCATGCCAGGCGAGCGCGTTACCAATTGAGCCACATCCCCAGCCCTAATTTTTATATTCTTTTAAAGTAAAGAAAAAAAAGTTATTATCACCCTAACTGTTAAAATGCTTTGCCAACATTTTCACCACCAAGAAATATCTTTTAGTGATATGAATCACCAAGAATTCATTCTTAAATGAAGCAGTGTTATGGGGTAGAGGTATCTACCAGGTGGCCACAGACCTCAACTCTTCTGATCATTGTTATAAACAAATTGGACAAGGCAATTAGCATATGTTTCTCATGTTTGCATATATCTAGTTAAAACCATAGCTATTTTATCTGAGTTCTGAACTAAGAATGAGAATAATTTGAAAGGCAAAATCAGCTAATGCCAAATTGTGACATTTAATAAGGTTAAATGCAAATTTCTGGATATAATTTTTAGAAATCAAAAATAAAAGTTAGAGAAGATGGAGGAAACTTGACTGAAAAACAGTTCATATTGCCAAAGATCTGGGGATTTTCATTTAACCAAAGAAAATAATATGACAAGCTAGCAGAAGCTAATTTAATCCTAGGCAGCATTAATAGAGTTATACTGTGTTTATCATGGGAATTGATAGACCCACTGCACTCTGCACTGTCAAAATGAATTTGAAACACTGTTTAATTTTGGATGCTGCAATTCAGGAAGAGCAATGAAAACTAAAAACCATCATAAGATGTTAGAGATGGGGAAAGTTCTAAAGTTTGATATGTGTAGGATTTCCTGATATCACTGTGTGTGGTTAGGCTGAGCTCAGTTGCAAGACACCACCATATTCTTCTACTTATTGTAGTTAAAGATGGCTTTTCCTAAATCTCTTGTGTTTGATTATCTAAGCATTGTAGTATGGCAAGTCTCAGTCTCTTTGTATTGTAAATTGAAAATTTATACTAGTGTAAATTTATGGTATACAAGTGGCTTGATGATTCATGAATACAATATGAAATAACTAAATCAAGCTAGTTAATGTGCCCATCTCCTCACATGCTTGAAATATATTGTAATGAGAATATTTGAAATGTTCTCTCTTAGCATTTATGAAGAGTATTCTATGTTAACTATATTTACCACACTAAGCAGAAGTGAAAAAAGAATTCCTCTGTCCAACCAAGAAAGGACCATCATCTCCCCACTACTCCCAGTTACCAGCTTCTAACCACCATTCTACTCACTGCTTCTACTGTGAGTGTGATTGTTTTTCAAACAAAATATGAGATCTTGCAGTATTTTTCTGTGTGTGGCTTATTTTGATTGGCATAACATTCTATACTTTATTCCATGTAGTAGAAAATAATAGAATTTCCTTCTTTCTTAAGGCTGAGTAGTATTCTGTTGTGGGTATACCCCATATTCTCTTTATCCATTCATCTATTGATTGACACTTGTTTCTATATCATGGCAATTATGAATAGGGTTACAGTAAACATAAAAATACCACCATTACTTCAAAACACTAATTTCAAATATTTTTAGTCAGTACTCAGAAGCAGAATTTCTGGATCATAAGGTAATTCTATTTTTAGTTTTTTTGTGAAAGCTTCTTACAGTTTTATATAAAAGCTGTACTAATTTTCATTGCCACTAGCAGCATATAAAGATCTCTGTTTTCTCTGTGTCTTTGCCAACACTTGGTATCTTTCATCTTTTTGATCAAAGTCATTCTGAAAAGTGTGAGGTTGTATCTCATTGTGGTTTTAATTTGCATTTCTCTAATGATCATTGATAATTAGCATTTTTTTCATTTATCTGTTGGCCATTTGTATGTTTTCTTCAGCAAAATGACTATTTTAGTCCTTTGTCCATTTTTTTCAGGTGTTTGTCTTGTTTTGTATTTATTAAGTTGTTTGATCTCCTTATATATTTTAGATATTAATTTATCACCAGATATATGGCTTGCAAATATTTTCTCCTGATATGTAAGTTGTGTGTATCTCTTTTTTTTTGTTGTTTCCTTTGCTGTTCAATGCTTTTTAGATTTTTTTTATTGTTTTTGTTTTTGTTGTTGTGTAACCTGTGCATTTAAATCTAAAAAATCATTGCCTAGTTACATGCTGCATAATTTTTCTTCATTTTTCCTTCTAGTAGTTATACATTTTGAGGTCTTAAGTCTTTAATTCATTTCAAGTTGACTTTTGTATATTGTGCGAGATAAGGCTCCAATTTCATTCTTCTAGATGTGGATATTCAGTTTTCCCAATAACATTTATTTGAAAGACTGTTCTTTTCCTGGTGTGCATTCTTGGCACGTTGTCAAAAAATCAATTGACCTCATATGTATGGGTTCATTTCTGGCCTGTCTATTCTGTTCCATTGGGTGTTGTGTTTATTTTTCTCTCAGTACCCTGCTGTTTAATTACTATAACTTTGTAATATAGATTGAAATAAGGTATCATGATGCCTACAGCTTTGTTCTTGATGTTCAAGATAGCTTTAGAAATTCAGGACCTTTTCTGCTTCCATATAAATTTCACAGTTTTTTTTTTAATAGCTCTGTGAGAAATGTCATTAGTATTTTGATTAGGTTGCATTGAATCTGTGTGTTAGTCAGATTTTCTTTGCTCTAACAAATACTTAAGATAAACACCTTAGAAAAGTATATTTTGGCGTATAGTTTAGGATTGGGAGACCCATTGATTTTTAGGACTACAGGAGCATGTAGTACAGCAAAACCACTCCCCTCATGCCCAGGAAGTGGGGATAGGGTAGACAAACATACAGACACATACCCAAAGACAGACAAGAGAGTCCCACAGTCCTATTTGAGTGCATACCCTAAGTGACCCGAAGACATATATGAGGCCCCAATTCTGAAAGTTTCTACCAACTCTCAGTAGTGCCAAGCTGGGGACCAAGCCTTCAACACGTGGGGCTTTGTTAGCTACTCCAGATCCAAACTATAGAAATCTGTGAATCACACTGGCTAGCTTGGGCATTTTAGCTATGCTAATTCTTTGAATTCAGAAACATGTAATATCTTTATATTCACTGGTATATTCATCAATTTTTTTTGTCGCGTGAAGATATTTCACCTTCTTGTTAAGTTTATTCCTAAATATTTGAGTCAATTTTTGTAGCCATTGTAGATAGGATTGTTTATTTATTTACTTATTTTTGGATTATTAATTGTCAGTGAGTGGAATCACCACTGGTTTTGAGTGTTAATACATTATCTTGGAACTTAACAGTATTTGTTCATTAATTTTTTTTTTTTTTTTTTTGTTTTTGCTTTTCTCTTATCTAATTGTTCTAGTAAGGACTTCCAATACCATGTTGAATGGAAGTGGTTAGAGTGGGCATCTTTGATATTTGTCTTTTTTAAGATCTTAGTATACTTTCTTTTTTTTTTTTTTTTTTTGTCAAGTGCAATGTTGGCTGTGGGATTCTCAAAAACAAAGTATATTACATTAAGGTTTCACGCCTAGTTTGGCAAAAGTCTTTAGAATGGAAGGGTATTACATTTTATCACATGCTCAGTCCTAATCTTTTGTTCCTATGTTGACAACAAACTTCTTTAATGATCTCACGTAGCACCATCGATTCATATGTCATTTTTGTTGACAGTGACTCGAATTTTTAACTTCTGGATTTCTTTACTCAACTGTGTGTGTGTGTGTGTGCGCGCACGCTCGCACACGCACACACACACACACATATGAGAGTACTGGGGATTAAACCCAGGAGTGCTCTGCCTCTGAGCTACATGCCCAGTCCTTTTAATTTTGTTTTGAATCAGAGTCTCCCTAAGTTGCCCAGGATGGCCTCGAACTTGTGATCTTCTTGCCTTAGTCTCCTGAGTAGCTGGGTTTGCAGGCCACTATTTCCCAAAGAAAGTATTCTTCCTAAGTTTGTAGATTGTTTGTCCTGTAAACATCCTTCAATGGATATTCTAGATGAAAAACATTCGTAAGAGGAATGGAAGCATTAGGGATAAGTACCTCTCAATAATCGTCCCACAATTCTGTTCATAGAGAAATGTAAACAGATTCTTTTTTCCTGAAATTTTTGTTCTTTTTCCTATTAGTAATGTAAATCTTTCCTAGAGAGGTGCCAGGATACTTTCTATTAACTCATTAGCCAGAATTGGATCACATATTTATTTACCTCTGGACAAAAAGCTGTCAAGGAGAAAGGAAATTCTAATGCCTAATTTAGTTTTACAGTAGATTTTGAAATGAAGACGTGTGAGACTTTTTGTTTAACACAAAAGTATATATTTTTTAAATGCTCTTGTGTTTGGTCTCTTGAGATCCCATTATGAATTTTAGGATGGGCTTTTACAGTTCTACAAAAGTTCCATTGGAATTTTGATGAGGATGCTTTGAATGAATATATTATTTAGGGTAGTACCATCATCAATATTAATTCTTTCAATCCATGCACACAGGATGTCTTTGCACTTATTTAGGTCTTTAATTTCTTTTAGCAATATTTGCTTTTTTTTAGTGAACAGGTTTTATGCTTCCTTGGTTAAATTTACTTCTAAGTTTATTTTTTATTTCTTTTTGATGCTGTTGTATATGGAGTTATTTTCCTATTATTTTTGAATTATGTATTGCTAATATATAGAAACCCAATTTATTTTTATGTGTGGATTTAGCGTCCTGCACTTTGCTGAGTTTATTAAATCTAATGGCTTGTTGTGAGAGTGTGTGTGTGTGTGTATGTGTGTGTACATGCATATGTATTCTTTAGTGTTTATTCCATATAAAATCATTTCATCAACAAATATAGCTTTACTTCTTAAATTCCAATTTGGATGCCACTTATCATTTTTAAAGCTTGAAACCTCTGGCTATAACTTCCAATATCGTGTTCAATATTGTGGTGAAAGAAAGTATCCTGGCCTTATTCCTGATATTAAGGAGAAATCTTTCATTCTTTCACCATTGAATATTGTATTATATTGATTTTATTTTTAAATGACATACTGTTATTGCTTTCTGGAAAAGGGTCTGAAGGGAGTAGAAGCAGGTGTTCCAATTAGAAAGGAATTGCAGTATTTGTTAGTATGGTGGTTTCAGAGAAATTAAAAAGACAAATTATGACTATGTTTGGATGTAGGTTGACAGGACTTCTAGCATACACAGTAGTAGTTTGGCATGGACTTAACAGGTACTATGGGCAGAATATAGATACTGTGAACATAAAGATTAAGTTTAAATTGTCAAAGTTAAAAATTCAGTTCCTATATGGTACTAGCACTTGTCCTGAATGCAGTAGATACGTGTAGGTAATGGCTAACAGAGAGTAGAGTTATACAACAATTCCATAATTGTATAAAATTCTGGACATCAGTGCTCTGTAGCCTGCCTAGGAATCTACATTTGTCTTTGTTCCCTTTTCATAGACACATAAGAGAAAAGGAATTTAGAAAAAAAACATTAACTAAAAAATATGTGGCTTTTTCCATTGCTGGGAACGTGATTCAGGACTTTGAGCATGGTAGACCCATACTAGCTACATGCATTTCTGTCCAAAATTTAAAAAAAAATAATAAGTTTCTATAAATGAATATTTATAGTAGTACTTATTAAGAGATATTACTATCCACATTATGCAAATTATGCTATGGTGTCAGGCTTTCAATTTGTTTTCTTCTTCAGAATAAGTTAACACATGCTTATAATCCTTCACTTCTTCATAGATATAATGGGGAAATCATATTTTTGACTACTTTGATCATTATGAGAATTAAATGAAGTTCATAGCACAGTGTCTGGCACATTTTAAATGCCTACTGAATCACAAAGAGATATCCATGAAAACCAATTTTAAATAGACGATACTTGACAACATGATTTCATTTCACAGCCCTGATTTATTTATGTCTGCTTCAAATTCTAAGTGAAGCTCACAGATTTAATATATAATTTGTTAATGTGTGTTTCTTAGAGTATACTGAACATTCTAGATGGGATGCTAGTTCTAGAAAATATTTAATCAAAACAGTGATTGAATGAAAAGCCTCAGAACACCCAAAGGTAACAGTTACTAAGTCAGTTTAGGGTTTGTTTCTCAGCCAGCTGCTACCATATTAAAAGAAGCAATGTTCACAAAGTATTATGCACATGAAACACTGCAGGGACAGAATTAGTTCTGTAGTTATACTTCTTTGTAATTTTGACAAGTTATGAGTTCTTTTATTTAAAGGTGCTTACAGTCATCAGAAGGGTTATTTTGATTAAAATTTTAAAATATATTTTTTTGCGAGAAAAATTTGTGATAGGTATTGTGCCTAGTGAAATTCTTATTCTTATTATGATTCATTATATATTTTATTTAAAACCAAGAATGCCATAAAGGATAATTTAAATTTTCATCACACAGTATGGAAAAACCAAAATCACTCACTTATTTATTTACTTTTACATTAAAATGGTAACACTTTTAGGTATCAAATATTTGAGTACATTTTAAATTATTCTTGATTATTATAGGGACAAAACTTGAAGTAACTTTTAAAGTGAATATTTATGAATGCATATGAACAAATATTATTACTTTAGTAACAAAAATTGATTCTTCAGAATTCATCTATATAAGGTGATGAACTTATTACTCAACTTGTATGATTCCTGTTCATATTATTGCCCACTTTCTTCTAATGGATAGTTTTTGGTTGTTGATACATAGAGATTTATATAATTTAAATACACTAGCATTTAATCTATAATATTATTTGTACTTTTTCTCAATTTCTTATGCCTTTTGGCTTTGATTTAGTATTTGAGGGGAGTGCTGAGGCATATAATATTTGTTATATAAAACAGAAGTAAATAGTCTCTTTTATAATTTCCATGCATTGAAGTGAGATTAGAATCATCTTTTCCAGTATATGATTATAAATGACTTAGCCATGTCTTTTGCACTATTGTTGGATATGCACACAAGGATATGTACACACACGTGAAAATATGTGTGTGTATGTGTGTGTATGTCTATAATGCTATCTTTAATTCATTTGGATTTTATCTTAGTATCAATTCAAATCCGTTATTTCCAAAATTGCTACCCATTTGTCACAATACCATTGATTTACAATGTCATCCTACCAAATTCATTTAAAATGCGACCTTAATTGTTGAATAAATTTTCTCTATGTTTGGGCCTATTTCTGAAAATCTAGCTTATTCTATTGATCTTTTTATCCAGATGCCATCAACTCAGTTTTAAAATAATTAAGTATCTGTAACACGTAGCATGCCTTCTAGAAGGCATATTGTCCCTTTGTTGTTCTTCTTTCCAAAGTTTTCCTGGATAATCATAGCTGTGCATTTTTCTATTTCTTCTGCTTATGACACATTTAGGGTTTCAGCCCTTTTATGACATATATTTTCTTTTTCTTTCTACTTTGTGATTATTAAAAATGTTTAAATTTTTTCCTCAAGTAGACCTTTCTCATTTTTCATTGTTCATTGTCATTTCTTGTTTTTGTTGTTGATATACTAAATGAAATCTGCTCTCATGTTACATCTTCAACTGGTCATTGTATATACACACATGAAGGCTATTGATTTTTACATTTAATTTCACACTCCACTGCCTTACTAAATTATTTTATTTGTAGAACTTTTTCCAGTTTATTCTAGTGGAATTGCCAACATTAAATTATATTATTTACAAATGTTGGTATTTTTAGTATTCCAAATTTAATTTCTTAAAATTATAATTTCTCATTTTTGACCAATTATATTGGTATGAAAATCTGCTATCATGTCCACTAGTAGTGGTAATTATCCGACTTTCATGTTCTTTACCAATGATCTGAATATGGTTTGTTCCCATATCAGGTCATATTGGAGTTTAATCCCATGTGATTTGTTTTGCTTTATCCTTTGTTTGTTTTTTTCATGTCATACCCAGGTACCCAGGGACACTCTAACACTGAGCCACACCCCTAACATACATATATATGTGTGTGTGTGTGTGTGTGTGTGTGTATTTTTTTAACTGTCTCACTAAATTGCTGAGATCATCCTTAAATTGTGAGCCTCCTGCCTCAGCTTCTGGAGTCTGTGGGATTACAGTCATGTGTCCCTATGTCCGTCTCACATTGTGAGGTACTCAGAAGTTAGAAACTTCATTCAACTATTTTCTTCAGAAGTGGGGTCTTTGGAAGATAATTAACATTAGATATGGTCATCAAAATGCATTCCCCATAACTAAATATTAATGGCTTTATAAGAAGATGAAAAGAGATCAGAACACGTGTGCAAACTTCCTGTTTCATGATGTGATCTATCTGTCTCTCACATGCTCCTGCCATGGTACTATTCATCATGAGATGAAGTACCTAAGGGGACCTCTCCAAGGGTGGTACCATGCTACATGGTCTATGTGCCTCCCAATGTGTGAGATAAATAAACTCTTTTCTTTCTTTATAACTTAGCCAGTGTGTGGTATTATGTTATTAGAAACACAAAGAGTATGACAGAAAATTGTCTAGATATAGGATCGTTGCTATAACTATACTTGAAAATGTAGATGCTGCTTCATAATATGGTAATAGGCTAATAAAAGGCCTACAATACTGATGCAAATGAGGAATACTCTATTGGGAATTGGAATAAAGGCCACTTTTATCATACCGTTGCCAAGAATTTAGCTGACCTGTGTTCATGTCCTAGAGACATATGGAACACCAAATTTAAAAGTGTTTAACTAGGATATCTGACAGAAGACATTTCTAAACAACAATGCATTCAGTCTAGTGTTTAATTATTTTTAACTGCATACAGTAGGGTTTGGAAGTAATAGAGTGGCCTAAAGGCAGATTGTATTAAAAAGGGAGCAAATTTGAAAAGATTTGGAAAATCTGCACACTGTTCAGAGAAGGCTGAAGAAAAAGCATGTAAGAAATTAGCATAGAAAAAAGAAGTCTAGAGTCTTGCATCAGTACAATGTTCAAAATCTCTAACAGAATCTTGGAAATGTATGTGGCCCCCCTCTCCCATCCCAGGCCCAGAAGTATAGGGCACAATGGTTTCAGGAAACAAGTGCAGATGCTTTCCATGGGTTTGTTGCTAAGGGCTACTTTGGAATTATGTTTCTTGTATTCTGGGAAAATACTAATTGGTCTCTCCAGACATAGTTTAAGCAGATCCAGAGGCTGCTTGCATAGTTGCTCCAAAGGGAGCAAGAGTCAGAACTGAGCATCCACATGGTGCTAATTCCACAGGCACATAGAATAAAAGAGTTAAGGGTCATGGCAGCTTCAGGTGAAGAAAATAAGCCCAACAAATCCAGGGATGGGACTTGAAACATAGAGGGACCAAACCCCTCACCAGTGTGCACAGCATACTGTTTTAAGAGACCTGTTGGATTTTAGGCTTTTTTGGGCCAGTTACTCCTTTTTATTCCCATTCCTCAATTTTGAAATGGGAATATATACCCTGTGCTTATTTCACCTCATATATTAGAAGTAGATAATTTGTTTGAATTTTGGGGGCTTACAACAGGAGGTAAAGTATCATTATTTATAGATGAGCCTTTGAATTTTTGAATTAACGATGGAAGATATTAAGGCTTTGGGACTATTTTGGAAGATTGTGTGTTGTGCGTGAGAAAATATGAGCTTTGGGGCCAGGGAAGAATGCTGTTTTGAATACTGTTTGTCACCTCCAAAATTCATGTTGGAGATTAATCTTTATGGTATTAAAAAGTAGAAATTTAATTTACCTTTGGGGATTAAGTAAGATTAACTAAGGTTATCAGCAGAGCTCCCATGATTAGATATGATGGCCTCATAAGAAGAGGAAGAGAGACCAGAAAACAGACACACACACACACACACACACACATACATTTCCTTTTCACCATATGATCTCCTTCTCACATATATTCCTGCCAATCATTCAGTCTGCCAGAAGTGACATAGCCAGGGGTGCCCTTGCAAGAAATGGCACCATGCTGTTTCATCTTACTTGAAAATTACAAGCTAAATAAACATCTTTGCAAAGCACTCAGTCTCAAGTATTTCATTATAGTAATGGAAAAGAGATTAATACACTGACTTACTTATAAGTTTCTAGTACGAGCTCAAGTCATATACATGATGATTGCTTTCAGGCTTGTTAGAAAAGAATCCCCCAAATCTACACATTCACCCTCAATTGAGTTTGGATAAAGATGCCAAAAGCACACTTGGAGAAAAAAGGCATCTCTTCAATAAATACTCTTGGTAAAACTAGATATCCATATGTAGAAGGATGAAGTTGGACTCCTATCTCACACTGTATAAAATTGTCAAAATTGATTAAAACTTTGACATAAAAACCTGAAACTATACAACTACTAGAAGAAAACATGGGAGAAAACATTCATGGCAACAAAAGCAAAAATACACAAATAGGATTACATCAAAGTAAAACACTCTTGCACAGCCAAGAAAACAACAAAGTAAGTAAACAATTCCATAAATTGGGAGAAAACATTTGATAAAAAGGTTAGCATTCAAAATATATAAGGAACTCAACCAAATTAAAAACAAGGAAACTGGTAACCTGATTTAAATGTGGTCTAAGGACATGAATAGGCATTTTCCAAAGAAGACATACAAATAGTCACTAGCATATAGAAAAGAAAATTGCTGAACCTCAGTAATCATCAGGGAAATGTAAATTAAAACTACAATGATATTTGACCTCATGCATGTTAAAATGCCCATGCTCAAAATTAAGAAAGATGTAAAGTATTGGTGATGTGGATAAAAGGGATCCCTACTGACTTAATATTGCTTAAAAGGGCTGAGTAGCTGTGAAGGTCAGTGGTTGGTTGTAGCTCTGTGGCAAAAGGCAGGGGATCACACCTACTTCAGTAGACCACCTTCTTATACTGGCCCCAAACATCTTCCAATCTAGTTTTCCCACAAATTCAGCTATTTAAACATAATCACAATCTTCATTGTGAGATATTAAGCAATTTTTCTTTGTGATATCTTTATGAAAATGCAAATGTAGAAACTTCTATATTTCATAATGATTCCCTCCCAGTCCATTGTGCATTTTTTCCAGGTAAGAGTTTTTTTTCTTATCCTCAAATTTTTACTTTCTCTGTGGTTTGTTTAGTTATGTCACCCCATGGAATTGGCTTTGATAATTTTTTAAAAATTATCCACTTATCCAAGCTTTCAAGTTTATTTGTATAGGGCTGTGTAAAGCGGTCTCCTAACACTTTTAAAGGTAGTTTGTTTCTATGGCTATTTTCTTCTTTCTGTGGTTTTTGTTTCCTTAATTAGGTTAGCTGATGGTTAGCCTAATTAGTTTATTTTCAAAGAAGCAGCATAGAGTTAAGTGCACTTGCGTTTGTGCCTGTGAATCCATCTGGTATGATTTGTCTATGAGGTCCCCCAAAAGCTCATATGTGAGACAATGCAAGGAGATTCAGAGGAGAAATGATAGGGCTGTGAGAGTCCAATCATTGAAGAGTCCAATCCAATCAGTGAATTGATCCTTGATGGGATTAACTGGGTGGTGGCTGTATGGAGGTGGGATGTGGGTGGAGGACTTGGTTCATTGGGGGCATGGCTTTAGGGTATATATTTGTATTTGGCAAGTGGAGAATCTCTCTGCTTCAGATCACCATGTAAGTTGCTTCCCTCTGCTGCACTCTTCTACCATGATGTTCTTTCTCACCTTGAGTGCTGAGGAATGGAACAGGCCTTCTATAGACTAACCTTGAAAATCGTGAGTGCTCTAATAAACCTTTCCTCCTCTACAATTGCTCTGGTCAGATATTTTAGTTATAGCAGAGAAATAGCTGATTAAAACAGCATCTACTAAACCAAATATTGTGAAGAGGTTAAGGGTGGATTTCTTGCAGTTTCTTCCATTCTTCCCACCGTACTTCTGCAATCTATTCCCTGAGATAATTGAGAATGGTGTATGTTGGCAGGGTAAGTGCTATAATACCAGATAGGAATTGAACCAGAGTTCTTAACAATCTACTATAGCATCAGTTAAACATACTTAATAGATCAGCTTATTTATATGAATGGAAATGTATAAATTTCCCTTTTTATGATGATCAGTGACTCTTTATTAGTACAAACATTGTCATAAAATCATGAATTATTTACTGAAATGAATTATTACTCTAGAATTTAGAGCTGAAAAATTTTCAGATGTCTTGCTCAATAAGTTTATAACTCATGTAAAATTTTTCTTGAATTAAAATAAATTCAAGCAAGTTATTTACAAAGTACCCATACTTTTCTATTTCTTGGTCTACACAAATTAATGTGACTGATTAAAAACTATTAAAAAAACAAGCCATCTTTTTTGTCAAGGTGTTTTGTCTTTGATACTCAGCTTATGCATTTAATATTAATTCGGGAACATTTTGAGACTCCAAAAATTTAACATTGACTTATGAAACATTTTCTATTGTTTTTAAAGAATATCTTCCTTTAACCACGTTTTTTTTAATTGTAAAACATATTTCCTTTAATTTAAAACTTAATTATTACATGAAATCTGGTTTTCAAAGTTACATTTTGGACACTGAGTAGGCTGAAATATTAAGCAATTTTTTCTTTGTGATATATTTATGAAAATGCAAATGTAGAAACTTCTATATTTCATAATGATTCCCTCCCAGTTCACTGGACACTGAGTAGCCTTGTTTGACATTTCAATTGTTGTCTCATGGTTGACTAAAGCATTTCTATCATAATAATACTATATTATAGTTCTGATACATTAACTGTATCAGAACTCTGCAGGAAGTACCCTATGATCCTAAAATATGATTCCGGAAACCTAATTATAATAGCAAAACAACATTTTGTATGTATTTGAAATTTTGTGTATTAAACTTTTAACTCATTTGTATGTAGTTTTACCAATATTGAAAATATTATATAAATGAGAAATATAACTTGGTAAAAATACCAAAATATAAAAAATTTCCATTTATTTCATCTGATCCCTTCTGGAATAATTTCTGTGAACTGATAGTTTTGTATCTTGATGTTGCAAGATAGCATTGGCTATGAATCTCTTCATTCCTCAGGGCAATTTAGGCATTCTTTGATTGGAAAACCATTATAATTCTTTTCCTAGTTATTTTATTTTTTACAGGTCCACCAACATTTTTTCAAAGAGGATTTCCCTCATCTTTCAAATTTGGGCGGGAGATAGACAAATAGAGATGTGAATATACACTTATATACAGACATTCATCACTGAACAACAGGGATACATTCTGAAAATGTGCCATTTGGTGATTATTGTCATAGTATGAATATCATAGAATGTATGTACACAAAGTAAGATTCTAGGACATTATGAGACTATGTAATCCTATGAGACCACCATCTCATATGCAGTCAGTTCTTCATTGACTGAAATACCAATGCAATGCATGACTCTCTCTCCCCCCTCTCTATATGTACACATTATTATTCTCTATTGTGGTATCTATTATGGAATTATGATATTTTACTATAAATATTAATTGTATAACATTACAATATTCATTAAACATCTACCTCCCCTTAGACAAAAATGTAAGTTTCATGAAGGCATGGATTTGGGCTGGTTTGTTCACCACTGAGTTCTTAGGATATAGCATAGTAAAGGCATAGATGGAAATTAAATCAATGTTTGAAAGAATGGGAATGCAAATGATGGATGAAGGACTGAACACAAAGCTTCCCTCTTCACAATTACCAGAATTTCCTTCAGAGTAGTCATTTCTTTTTTAAGAGGAAGTGGGGTTATTTCATTCTTAGGAATGAGGCAGGAGTCTGATTTGTTTTAGACCTTTAAAATAAATTAATATTCACTGAAGCTGATAACTAACAAAATCAGAAATAATTTTATAGTTAGAATCTTCTGGTAATTTTATGTTTCGCATGAAATTTTCAGTTTTCCTGGAATAAATACACAACCTCTCCTCCAAAAACACCTTAGATTAGATTGAGGCAAAAGTCCTAGTGGTCAACTGCTTCCAGACCAAATTTGATTCTTATCCATCAATACAATCTTCAGCCAGTAACTTTTGGGCAATTCTATGCACAGACAAAGCACCTCTCTTGATAGTTTCTCTGTCATTCAGCTATTCCTTCTGTTACAGAAAGCTTGATCCTAGTTCCTGACTCTAATCCAATAATGAGGACACAGTTTTGAGAAAAAGAAAAAGAAGTTTCATTGCTTTGCATGCAAAGGAAAAATGCAGGGTAACTCTGTCCCAGAGGCTGTGATTCTGCCCATCTCAGGGGAAAAGGGGTTTTAAAGAAGTGATTCAATGTGTTCTGTCTGGAGTTGTAATTCTTTTGTTAATTTGGGAGATCTTCTGGTGCCATACCCAAAACTGAATCACTTTGTTCCAGTGGTGGGTGTATGCTCAGGGATAGATAACTCTGCCTCGGATGGGGAAGAAGGGTAATCCTGTTTCCCCTGAGATTAGGGAGGAGCAGGGAGAGAGGAAGATAAAGAAACATGTCTGTTATAAAAATAAATCACAGTGGCAGAGGGTTGTATTCATAGCATAAAGTTATAAAGTGGACCACTGTTATACTTCTTTTTCTCTTATTTTAAATTATTTCATGACAGTCAACTCAACTAGTAGCCCAATTCCAGTTTCTACATTTTACTATAAGAGATTTGCAAAAACATTTTTGCAAGTATAAAACTTGCTGTATGTGTTCAATTGTATTTTCTTGTAGTTTATTTAAGATCGCTCAAGACATCTTAGAGTTACCCAACTTGTATTGGAAGAATGATTGTTAGATTATTATAGTTTATTATAAATTTACATAAACATACTGTACAATATACCTTGACATTATTGGCATCATTTATAATTATAATTGTCACAAAATGTAATCGTTACATTTTGATCCACAATTTCATAGAGTAAGATTGCACTAGGTTTTTTGGTTGCTAGTTTTCTTTCTTTCTTTTCTTTTTTTTGGTACTAGAGTTGGAACCTAGGATGTCACTCTACCACTGAGTAATATCCCAGACTTTTTATTTTTTATTTATTTATTTTAAAGAGAGAGAGAGAGAGAGAGAGAGAGAGAGAGAGAGAGAGAGAGAGGATTTTAATATTTATTTTTTAGTTTTCGGCAGACACAACATCTTTGTTTGTATGTGGTGCTGAGGAACCCGGGCTGCACGCATGTCAGGCGAGCACGCTACTGCTTGAGCCACATCCCCAGCCCTTTATTTTTTATTTTGAGATTGCGCATTGCTATATTTCCCAGACTGCCTTGAATTTGTTCTCCTCCTGCCTCTCAATTCCTTGGGATCATAGGCAAGTGCAGTTCCATCCAGCTCTTTGTTAACTGTTTGATTTGTCATATTTCATTCTCCTTGTTGGGCATTACTATCTTTATCTTATGGACTGATATTTTCCATGATATGGAGGCTAAAATTATTAACTTCTTACCAGTCATGTTTATTGGTATTGTTTAACATCCAGAATATTTTACATAAGATAATATTGTCAAGTATTATTTCAAATATAGTACAAGTACATATTCCTAAAACAGGCCAGTTCAAATTTACACTTACGAGAGATAACTGTAGGCAAAAAGAATAGTCATAAAATACCCATCAGAACTAAGACTCAAAAAACATTATATCATTAGACTATGACTGACATTTGAGTGGGAGGAGGATTATTTTCCCAGAAGCATTTGAATACCATTAAAAGTTTATCTTAAGACTGCTTGAACATTTTATCAGAAATGTTAATTTCTTCCAAGAAGGGGGCTGTGAATTACATTTCACATAAAAGCACATACTTAATTTGAGATATTGTGTTTTCTTCAGATTTTGTTCTATAGACATTTCAAACGCACATTACATGTCCAAATTCTCCTTCATCAACCCTAACCTGAATCTTCTCCTGTGTTCCCATTGAAGGCTCTAGCCACTATTCATCTAGACATTCTAGGTGAATATCTGGGAGTCATTCTAGACAATTTCCTTTCCTCCATCTTCACATCTGAATAATTGTCTGTCACTTGACATCCTAATTTTTTTTAATACATTCACTTTTCACTGTATTTCAACTATTACTACTCTAGTCCAAACTCTCCATGTTTATCAAACAGGTAATCACAGTGGCCTCTAATATAATCTACATGAACCTCCTCATATCTCTTCTCTCAACTGCAATGAAAGCAATCTTTCTTAAATGAAATCTGACTTATCACACCCCTAGTTGCAATCACTCAGAGGATTCCCATAAATTATATAATGTAGTCCAGATGTCTTAAAAGATACCAGGATATTAATGAAAATTTTACCTATCTGGCCTCTTAATTACATTTTTAAATGATCTCTAATAATGTATTAGATTTTTATTGCTAACAAACTACTCCCAAGTTATTTGCTTAAAACAACCATAAATTACTGTTTCTGTGGATCAGAAGTCTAGGCATAACTGAATTGGGTTCTCCACTCAGATTTTACCAAGGCTGAAATGAAGATGTGGATGGGCTATGTATGCCTTTCTAAAGCTCAGAATTTGTATTTCAAGTTCACTTGGCATAGGCTTTTCTTGGTGAATCCTGGGTATACTATCAGATTCCATCATATCGTTAGGTCTCTCTTAGTTCCATGCCTTAAGACTCCCTCTAGAGTCCCTCTGGTACGTCAGCTGTTCTGCCTTCAGAGAGAACCCACTCTTTGACAAAAACTTCCCTACTTAAATTAAAGTATACTCAGATTAATTAATTTAATCAATCACTTTTGATTAAATAAAAGGCAACTGTTTGATAATGACCTAATCAGAAAAATGACATCCTGTAATGTTGAAACTTCTTTCTGAAGTCACCAAAGAAATTTGAAATCTTGGAAGTTTCAAAAGACAAAAGTAAAACAATTTAAAGATCTTAATTGGTTTTAATTTTGATGCTAAAACAGGCAATATCTCATTCCAATGTGCTGAGCAGAAAAGTTTGGTTTTATAGGATAGAGGAAAACTAAAATGGCAGAAACAAGGAACAAAAAGCAGATTTGTCATTCCAAAGTTACCTTCATGGTGGAAAAATGAGATATATACCTTTTATTTACAACATTGCAGAGTAACTACCTAAATAGAAAGATATAAAATGTTGCAATTTTAAGTAAAAATATCGACCTAAATAATATGTTTTCATTATATCATTTGTTTTCTATCTAGCCCCCACCCTGTCACATACACTTAGAATCCTATGTTTTATTCACCTATTTGTCCCTGGAAAATAACAGATTGTGGACACAGAGTAAACATTGAAAAAAAACATTTATTGTTTTGATCATATTGACTGAGACAAAGTGGATAGATATAAAATATAAAAAAGCTGTTAGCAACATGAATTTATATACCTATGGCATCTTTTACAGCTATTGCATAATACTAAGTGTCAAATACCTTACAGAAAATTTAGAGTAAGATTAACTATGAGTGGAATTATAAAAATAAATTTATTTTGGATACAAGTGAGCTTCAACATTTCCTATACCCCTTCCATTACAGGGCACAGGCTGGTAGCCGAGCTGAGGGAACCATGGCAGTCCTTTCAGACCCCTCTTCTTGCGATTGTGCTAGAAGATTTTGATATGTAACTCAGTAACAGACATCAGTTTATTGAAGGGATAGGAAAAGGGGAAAGGAGATGTTCTCTATCTCCTGGTTCTGGGTACCGATCTTGGTAAAGGTCACAAAAATCCCATCCTACAGGGTGACTTATGTTCTTTTTGATTGACATTTTATACGTACATTTCTCCTGCAGATAAATGGTTGTTTGCTGAAGAATGCAGCATATCCTATTGGCTTAAGCCAGGCAAGGCTGCAAGTAAATTGATGAAAGGAAGGAAGGAAAGAAGGGACGAGGGGAGGGAGGGAGAGTGAAAGGGGCCAGCACAGTGGCCCCAGTGGATCGAATTATTTCTTTAACCTCATCCTTCTACCACTCAAGCTTGTATAGTCCCTATAAATTCTAATAATAGGAAGTTTTCTCCTTTCCAAATCTTTTCAACATACCTCGTGTGGTCATATAGTCTAATTTTATTAAGTGGGCTGAATGCATTGCCATTTTTTAACTCTGACCATTTTCCTTGCCTATAACACAAGAGGAGGCTTTCTAGAACCCAAATGAGAATTCTGGTAGAATGATAGGCAATTCTAAAGGAGAACTGAGGCTTCAGCTATAACAGTCAGAAGAAAATAGAGATATAGCTTAGTAGGAATGAGCAATTATCGTCCTAAGATTGAATAATTTATGTGTTTGGTATGAGTTGTATTGCCTCTATGTTCTCCCTTTTTATCATCTCCTAAAGAGGCTACTTATGTTCTTGCTGTGCAGCTCATGGATTTATTTAACCGTATTTTCTTTTGAAAGAAAGAATAATACCTTACTTAGATTATCTTAGCAGGATATACCAGAAGAATAGAAATAATTAATGATCTCAAGTGAATTTTCTTATTTTGTTCCTTAGGTTAAATAATGTGTGTGTGTGTATAATTGTGTGTGTGTGTGTGTGTGTGTCTGTGTGTTGATATCTTTTAGGTAGTAGCAATTTTTCTAAACTAAACAAATAGGCAGAACATTTTCCTTTATTTGGAAACAAAATAGAAAAGAAACTGTCAGGTATAAATATCCATACATCAATTTAACAAATATTTGTTAAGTGACATACATACACACATATATAACAGCATGAGGTATGTCTCACACTGTTCTAGAAAGTGTGTTTAGAATGGTGAGCAAGAAAGACAGAGTCTCTTTTCCAAGGCTTACTCTTAATTTGCCTATAGGCTGTCTCCATATTGATTCCAGCTGCCTAAGAGAGGGGTGCTTTTGCTCCTTTCTGAGACAAACTCTCCTCTACTCCATTGTGATCCTGTTTCCTCAAGAGCTATATCTACCACATTTTTTCTTTTGATATTCCAAACATTTTTCTTTATCCTTGACTTTTAAAAAATCCTGACAAAAGCCAGGTATGGTGGCACATACCTGTATCCTACTGGCTCGGAGGCTGAGGCAGGAGGACCACAAGTTCAAAAGTCAGCCTCGGCAACTTAGTGAGACCCTATCTCAATAAATAAATAAATAAAAGGGGCTGGTGATATGGCTCAGTTGTTTAAGCATCCCTGGGTTCAATCCCTAACATGCATAAATAAATAAATAGATAGATGGATAAATAAATAAATAAAATCCTGACAAAGATTCGAGCACTTGAGCCATGAAAGCAAGTTTTATACATTATTTTCTCTTGTCACATAGAACAGTGCCCAGCACGTTAAACATTTGTTGAATTTTGGGCAAATGAGTTTGTCTGTTGTCTTTAGGGTAGCATCAGAAGTCTTTTGCAGACTCTGGCTTTTATTAATCACATTTGTTAAAAAGGTAGAATTCTCCTTTCTCCTTAGACTCCCATTGCTACTTATTTCCCTGCAGTCCAGCTTTTTCTTTCACCTCTTTGAGACTGCTTAGTTAAGATCAAAACTTATCCCATTTCTAAAGACAATGGTGTTATTTTGGCTTTCAATATACGTAAAATACTCTTCTGCATTTTTTGATAACATTGACTACTCCTTCTTCCATGAAACTATTATCTTGTCTTCTTGATCAGCACATATTATTGAAAATATTACTTTCAATATGAATGATATTTTTTGTATTTATTTTCTTTGTCATCTCCCTTTCTTTTCAATACTGGTCATATGTAGGATTGTGCCCTTGGATTCATCTGTCTCTCTTTCCATGATATTCTTTGCCTACCTGACTCATACACCCTTCATTGTTACCTAACATAAGGTATGTTTCCAATCCTTCTTTTCTCCTAAGCAACAATCTTTTATTTCTATTAGAAATCACACCAAACATATACAAATCAAACTGAATATACACAAAATCTAATTCTTATTTACCTCTCTCTTGATTACCTATGTACAGTTTATCTGGCTATCCCTACAAGGCAGAAATTGGAAATCACTGTTGACTCTTCTTTGTGTTAAAACTTTTACATCTAGTTAGGTTCAGTGGGCAGGAAAAGAGAAAATGGTACCTGTTTCATCACTTGTGATTCTCTATTTTCATTTTTGAAAATGTTATCACAATTCTGTTACTGTTTTCATTAGAACAGGGTGTTTTACTGCTATCCGTCATGCTATAAGACATATATTAAATCTATAATATCTATTTGGCCAATGGCAGCCTTCAGATGAAGCCCTCTAGTACACAGAAGGCAGATTTCTGATGATTATTTTTTTTCCCATTTTTTTATTTGTTTTAATTAGTTACACATGACAGTACAATGATCTTGACATATCATACATTTGAATCAGATGGGATATAATTTCTTATTTTTCTGAGTGTACAGGTTGCAGAATTACATTGGTCATGCAGTAACGTATATACCCACAGCAATAATAATGTCTATTTTATTCTGCTGTCCTTCCATTTCCCCTTCCCCTCCCCTCCCCTCCCATCACTTCTCTCTACCCAATCTAATGTGACACACTTCTTTTTTTTTCTTTCCTCACATCTTCATGCCTGTATTCTGTATAACTAAGGGGGTCTCCTTCCCTCTTCCATGCAATTCCCATTCTCCCTCCCTTTCCCTCCTACCTCTCTTCCCTATCTAGAGGTAATTTTCTTCTCATGCTCCTCCTCCCTACCCCATTTTGAGTCACCACCCTTATATCAGAGAAGACATTTGTTTTTTGAGGATTAGCTAACTTTACTTAGCATAATCTGCTCTAATGCCATCCATTTCCCTGCATACATACAGCATGATTTGGACACTATATTCCCGTGTTCTTACTCTCCCTCCTTCCCTACCCTTCTTTGATCCTCTACTTCTACTCTACTGATATCTTTTTGGTTTTTGTTGTTGCTATTTGTTTAGTTGGTTGTTTCTGTGAGATTCCCCACCTCTAAAAAAAAAAATCTTACTTCTCTGTAGCTTCCATATATGAAAGAAAACATTCAAACTTTGACTTTCTGAGTTTGGCTTATTTCTCTTACTATCATGTTCTCAAGTTCCATCCATTTACCAGAAAATGACATAACTTCAGTCTTTATGGCTGAGTAGAGCTCCTCTCTGTTTGTATATATATACCATATTTTCTTTATACATACATGTAGATGGGCATATAAATGTGGTTCCAGAACTTGACTATTGTGATTTATGTTGCTATAAACATTAGAATCATGTATTACTATAATATGCTGATTTTAGTTCTTTGGAATAAATGTCAAGGAATGAAATTGCTAGGTCGTATAATAGTTACATCCCTAGTCTTTTGGGGGAACTTCCACACTGATTTCCAAAGTGGTTATACTAATTTGTAGTTCCATCCACAATGTATAAGTTCCTTGACAGCATTTATTATTTATATTCTTGATGAATGCTTTTCTAACTAGGGTGACATAAAATTTCAGCATAGTTTTAATTTGTATTTCCTTGATTTCTAATGATGTGGAATAATTTCTTTTTATTTGTTGGTCATTGCATTTCTTCTTTTGAGAAATGTCTGTTTAATTCTTTTGTCCATTTATTGATTGAGATTTTTTTTGGTATTACATTTATTTTAAATATGTTAAAGACATAAAATATCTTTTTTTAAAAGAGAGAGTGAAAGAGAGAATTTTAATATTTATTTTTTAGTTTTCGGCGGACATAACATCTTTCTTTGTATGTGGTGCTGAGGATCGAACCTGGGCCGCACGCATGCCAGGCGAGCGCGCTACCGCTTGAGCCACATCCCCAGCCCCCATAAAAAATCTTTTGAAATAGTTTGAGTAATAACATTGAGTAAATTCATATTTACATTTGATTTACATAGTGAGAAAGATAAATAATTTGAAAACTGAGTCACCAATTTTTAAAAGTGTAATTCTTTATGGACTTACGTGTGTGATCTTTTCTCTAAAATAAAAAATACTAATTTTCTAATTCAGATGTCTTTACATATCACCTATGCAAAATATCATGAAGTAAGAAGAGATTACCTAACTATGTACCCAATTTTCTATCAAACATATACGTCTAAAGAAGAAATGTTAGTGACACAATCCTACAATCCTCTAGAACTTATTTTTAAAACACCATTTGTTTTAAAATAAAAACTTTATAGTCATAAGAGTCAGTTAAGTGAAAATCTAGGATAAGTAGTTGACTCAATGAGGTCAGTTTCAAAATACAAAAGATGCATAGGGCTCCTTTTTTTTTTTTTTTTAAGTAATTGATCTGGGGAAGAAAGTAAATTTACCTTAACACATCAGCCATAACTTGAGTGATACAAAATTGGAGTTTGATCATTAAAGTGAATTCTTAGAGATAAAAAAAAAAATTGAGAGAAGGAATTGGGGAAGAATATATGAACAGTATGAAAAGTAGCATTAATCATTCCTAATGATGGTCCCATGTCTCTATAAAAGCATTTGTCACTCTGTTGTTATGCAGGGTAACTGTTGACCTAGGTGTCTGTCCTGTAATCTTTCTCCTTTCAACTTCTTAAAGGAACCATATCTAGTACAGTTACACATGTTTATTAAATGAGAAAGAAACTAATGGGTGATTACTTTCCATTCAAACAGAATAACCAGATTGCTTAGTATGTAGGCAGAATAATGGCTTTTCAAAAATACCCACCTCTTCATCTCCTAAACCTTGGAATATATTATGCTACATGCAAGAGGAGTTTCCGCAGATATAATTGAGATATTGAGATTTACTCGGATTATCTGGATGACCCCATTTTCATCATAACTCTCTTTATAAGAGAGAGCAGGAGGATCAGAATCAGAGAATAAGATGTGACAACAAAAGCAAAGATGAGAGGGAAACATGCTGTAGATAGAGATTCAATACTCTGGACTTTGAAAACAGAGGAAAGGATGATGAGCAAAGGAATGGGGTCACTTTCTAAAAGTTAGAAAACTTGAGGTGTTTTAAATATTGTCCACCATGAGCCCTAAGAAGGAACACAGTTTTTTTATAATTGAATTTATTTTTTAAAATACATGACAGTGGAATGCATTACAATTCTTATTACCCATATAGAGCACAATTTTTTATATCTTTGCATATAAAGTATGTTCATGCCATTTCATGTCTTTATACATGAACTTTTTTTGCATTACAATTCTTATTACACATATATACCACAATTTTTCATATCTCTGTTTGTATATAAAATATGTTGACACCAAATTCATGTCTTCATATATGTACTTTGGATAATGATGTCTATCACATCCACCATCCTTACTAATCCCCTGAAGTTTTACTGACTCATTTTAAACTTTTGATCTTCCGAACTATAAGGCAACACGTTTGTTTTAAGTCACCAAGAATCTGGTGATTTGTTACAGAGGCAATAGGGAACTCATATATTAATTCATCTGTGTAATACCGCTTCTCATACAGTCTGAATGAATGAACTGTTATGTGAAGTCATTTCTAATAAACCTCCAACTACTTTTTAGGCCACAGGCAGCAAATGACAATATTTGATTTCATGTATTTTGTTAAAGACCTTACAAAAGAGGATGAATGAGTATGTATGATTTATTTGTTTGAAGTATTTATATACTACATCTTATGTTCCAGGAATTAGGGTCAAATCTAAAGATAAAGCTAACCAAAAAAATCATGGAAGTGCTCCTTATTTCAGTTAAATTTTCATATGATTAAGAAAATTAGTAAAATATTATAGTAATCAAAGCTTAATTGGAAATCATTTTAGCTGATGAATACGTTGAATGTCTGCCACCTATTGAATAAATGTTGAATAAGTAAACATGTAATTTAAATGTACTTTATGTTGTTGTGAGACACAGTATACAAATATATGACAAATAATAAATATATAGAAATGGTTATAAGAAGTGATTTGGCTTTGAAAGGCATTTCTGTATACTGTTTCTAAAGATAGTATGTTATATCTGAGGCCTAGCAGGAAGTCTCTGATTCTGGGAATAACTTGGTATCTATGAACTATAAATCCAATAATTGCATGGCTTAATATTCCCCTATGGGAAAAAAATTGGAGAATTCCTTGGGAAATTTAAATGCTTTTCTGAGTTTTAATTTTGAGAAGAATCAGTTGGGAAATCAGAAAAATTCATAAAAATAAACAGGAAATGCCGACATGGAATGGAAGCTTAAGGTCAACATTTTTTTTGGAACCAAGACTGTAACAGGTAGAAATGTCATGGTTGATGTCATTCTTGGTTCAAACCCTTGCCACACTATAATGTGTATTTGTGGCTGTGTCTTTCTTTTAGGTAGAACATTCTTACAAATAAAATACATGGAAAGAAATTTCTGTAAATACTATATACAAATACTGTGAGTGGTATTTAAAGAGATATCAGGTTTTGGATATAAAATAAATCCTCAATATGGCAAATTTGCTAGTGATTCTATGCACTGCTGTGTACCTTGCCAGGAGATATGAATGTCAGGTTAGTCAAATGCTGTCAAACACTGTTCCTGCTGTTTGCCACTATTTGAATATTTACTATAGTTCTTTGTAAGTACTATAAAATTTAATCTTTCTTTTTTCAGTCATTAAGTATTATTTCCATATTAATGGTATGGAGGATAGAGAATAGTAGGTAATTATTTAGGATTTTTGGAATTCCTGAGTATTACTGAGAATTCTGATGTCTCATTCATAAACTCTGGAAAACTTACCAACTCACTCACTTTAAGACCAGGATGGATACAGCTGAAATAGATAAGGCAGAAATAACCAGAAACCAGAACACATGAAGTCTTGAATGTTATATTATGGTTTTAAAATATTGTTTATTATTAAAGTTTTTTGATTTTGTTACTTATTTTATTATGTACTATTTAAATTGACATATAAAATTGTAAATATTCTTGGGGTTTCATGTGATGTTTTTATGCATGCATACATTGTGTAGTTTTCAAATAAGATAAACAGATTTATTTATTCAAGCATCTATTATTTCTTTGTGGTGAAAATTTTTTAAATTCCTCCTCCTAGCTTTTTTGAAATACACATTTCCTTAAAGTCATCCTACTGTGCAACAGAACACAGAATTATTTTTCCCACTAGTTGTAACTTAGTGGATATTGACCAACTTTCTCTCATCTCTGCTCCCCTTTGTCTTTCTAACCCCAGTTAATCACTATTCTTTTCTCACCTTCTGTGAAATCATCTTCTTTCGATTCAAAATATGAGTAAGATCATGCACTGTTTGCTTCTGTATATAGCTTATGTCTCTTTACATAATGTCTTCTAGTTGTATTTATGTTAGATACAAATGACAGGATTGAATCTTTTGTATGACTAAATAGTATCACATTATGTTTATATTCTACAATTTCTTTATCCATTCATCAGTTGAGGTACACTGCAGTTGTTTCCATTTCTTGGCAGTTGTGAACAGTGCTACAGTAAACATAGGATTACAGATATATCTTCAACATACGTATTTCATTTCCTTTGGATACACACCCAGCTATGGGATCACTGGATCACATATTATTTCTACTTTTGAATTTTGGGGAAACTTCCATACTGTTTTCATAATGGCTGTACTAATTTACATTCCTACCAAAAGTGTATAACATTTCTCTTTTTTGTACATCCCAAAGTTAAATGAGAAAAATTGCCAAATTTTAAGCAGAGGAGTAATATCATCAGGATTATTATTTTTTTGTTTAATTATCTCTGACTTCTCTATAAAAATGAATGGAAAATAGTGCAAAACTGTAAATAGGATCAAAATACTTAGAATACTTTAGCATTAGAGGTATTGGTGGTGTAGAGGAAAAATGGGCAGATTTGTGATATATTTTAAAGGTAGAGGAAGCAATATTTAGAAGACTATTAGAAATATGGAAGGGAGTAGCAAGGTATCTAAGCAAAGGAAACATTTTGTATTTAAGAACAGAGGAAGGAATGAATTATAGCAAATTACCTTTTAAATCTTACCAACTCACTCACTTTAATATTTAATTTTCATATTACAGAGACCATAACTTTTTGTATATTCACTTAACATGTGTTTATTAGCATCCTATGTCAGCCTTTCTGCTAGGTGGCATGTAAGGCGTCTTTCTTGCTCTAAAATGTAGTTTCATAATCTCTGCACCACATTTCAGGCTGGATAATTCTGTGTTATGGATGATGACCTGTGAGTCATAGAATGTCAAGCAAAATCCCTGGCCTCTACCTATTAAATGCCATTGACTCTCCCTTCTCCTGTTTTAATAACCAAACTTTTAACATTACTAAATAGCCTCAAACCACATCTGTAAAGGAAAAGCATTAGGAAAGACAAACAGAAAAACTGTAGCTTGGTGATCCTAACTTCTGAAGCCTACTGTGAGAGCATGGAAGCGCAACTTCATGAAATTAAGAGTGGAGGTTAGAGAGGACCTGGACATCATGGTGGCAGGGAAGTGAGAACGGATCAGTAGGCAAAACTGGGTGTGCAAGTGACTTGCATGTTAAGAAACGTGGATTTTGTTGTGACGGTAGTGAGAAGCCATTGAAGGATTTCAAGAAAGAGTGATATGATCACTCTGTGTTCTAGAACTTAAAACAAGACTAGTGAAGACAAGATTATTTAGAGGGGATAAAACAAAGACATTTTCCTCAACAAATTGAGAAAATGTTAGTGGAGATGGAGAAAAAAGGCCAAATTTGAGAGCTAATGATATCAGTTGAGCTACATTGGATTTAGTGACAAATTAGGAATGGTGGGGGATTGGAAAAGAAGTTGAAGTTTCTTGGTAAGGTGATGGAATGGTTGGATGTGTCATCCACTTTCTTTTAGAAGAGAATGGGAGGTAAATGGCTGCAGAAATGGACGTACAAGTACACACATACATCCAAGGAGAAACAAAGCACTTTGAGAGTCAATTTTTCTTGTCACACTGAATTCATGTTTCAGTTACTGTTTAATCAGAGGTTAATTTGGAATAAGTCTTTATGATCGTCATTTTACAGCAGTAATAGTCAAATTTTATTCAATCCCAGTTGTGTCATTTAATGTGAAGTGATGTGACGTGTTTCTGCTTCCGTATTTCCAGTGCTCGTCCACTTCCAAACCCCATGGTTTCACTTGGCCACTGATCAGGGCAGTGTTCGTGATGAACTCTTGGCATCTGGTATTACCATGCCCATGCTTTAAATCATGCTGAAGAATGCTATGAAATAGTAACCTTTGTGCTCTTCATTTTGTGAATTTTGTATTACTAATTACTGGCAGTTTTTATTCTTTCATCATTACGCATTTTTTCCCAGCCTAATTAACCATGTGTTTTATTATGAAAAGCCCAGAAATATGTAAAATGTGCAATAGATTTAAAGCAAATTATGTTCTCTGGCAGGAGTCTGCATATACCATTTTCATTAAAATGTTTACTAAAAAGACATTTTTTCCTGGTGTTTATTCTTTTTGGTCATGAACAGTAAAGATAATATGTCTTCTTGAAATATAACCACTAGTATGTCCACTAGAAGATGTAGTTGGTTTTTTTTCCACAGAAAATGTTCTGCCTACAGAGTTCAATTTCCTTTCTTCAAATACATGTGAAATGTGAATTCAAATGTGTGTGTGTGTGTGTGTGTGTGTGAGAGAGAGAGAGAGAGAGAGAGAGAGAGAGAGAGAGACAGAGAGAGGAGAGAATATCTGGCTTGGTATACATACCCTTCAAATCTTGAATGTAATGAAGAAGAAGTTTTTGTAGCAAAGTAGTGGGGGTGGCATAGAAAGATTTCAAAATAAGACAGGATAAAAATGTGTTTTAAGTGGCACAAAGAGTAGAGATTATGTTAAGAAGTTTTGTGACATTGCATAAAAACATGTCTTATTATTTAAAAAATGTCTCTATACCACCTTACTTTCCACCGTAAGAGAATATAAAGTGATTTTTTTAGTAAGAGCTCCAATTCGTATTTTTAACATTTGAATTTAGCTACTCTTTTTATATGTAATACCTAGATCATTACTTTTTCAGCAGAATGGATATCTTACGGGAAAACATTTCTTTGTATGATACCATTGAAGAATATTTAACATCTATAGGTCAAACATTAAATACCTGTATTATTCACCCTTTAGTATTTGGAATTCAAAAATGCTTTCACACATTTCTAAGCTTCCTGAAGGAAATGGCATCATCCAAACAGAACTTAAGTATACTGTTTCTTGAGAACAGTATTTTTGTTTTTGAAAGGCTAAATCAAAGTTCCTTCAGCCAACAAGATACATGAACCGTATTATTTTAGCACTCTGACCATCTAAAATTTTTTGGTTTCCACAAAAGATGTAATTTTGGGGGGGTGGGGGGTTGAGATGGTTTATTGCTTTGCTAGCAAAGGAGAAACACAGGGGAATCCTGTCCCAAGGGCTTTTACTCTCATTATCAGGAGGGACAGGGGGCGTTTAAAGGAACTCTTCAAGGGTTACATTCCAGGTGTGCTTTCTAACCAAACTTTCTTTTTTTCTTTTTCACTTATCACCCTAATAAATGATCACTGAATTTTGGAGCAAAGTAAAATTATTTTCACTACTGGGAATATTCTATTAGTAGGTTATAGAAGAATAAAGGTTAAAATTTCACATTTTAAAAGAAAGGAAATTTCCTGTGTAAAATATAAAATGTTTGGAACCTGTACCTCTGGCATATTTAAACAGATTCAAATCACTCTTTCTACAGAACTTTATACCATAGTAACATATTAAAGATAATTTCCTTTCATTTTTTACCAAAATATTTACCTATATTGATCTGTGGATCTGAGCAATGTTGAAAATTGAATTGCTATTGAATTGGTATTAAATTGATAAAGAATTTTATTTCAAAGTTCATATCCATATCACAAAAATATTATTTCATCAAGCTATATGTATCTGTTAGCCTACATGGGGATAGAAATCAGGAGCCTATGTCTGTGTTTTTGTTATTTTATTTTTTGGAAATGGATGCAAACAGGTTAAAAAGTCTAAAGTGCCAATTTCAACAGGGCTAAAAGCATATTTTCCTCTAAATTTGCGTTTTTTTTTGGTGTTTTGTTTTTTTTTTCGCCACATACTAAGATTTGTTTTTTCCCACATAGTAAATAGAAATGGTGCTCAGTAAATAGAAATTTTACAAATTTTACTTTTATGTTATAAAGCACTTCTCTTCCAAATTTTGCTTTATCAGGATTTCATTCTTAGAATTTGTGAATGTAAATTATTGATAACATCCATTAGTAAAGTAAACTACTACAGAAATTATAACCATTTTCATATTGTAAGCAAAATAACTGTCAAAATAACATTTCAACGTATTGGCAGTGGTTCTAGTATAAATTGTTGTGCTTATGTGTGTATAATTATTTGGACTGAAAATGTGAAATGTGACATGTGATGGAAATGTCGTAAAACTTGCCTACACATTTGCATTTACACATTTGGAAGATGTGTAAAACAAGAAAGGTTTTTATTCTCTAAGAGACATTCTTTACCTACTTTGCCATTGTAGGGCAAACTAAGATGCCCAAAGTGGAAGACCTTCAATTTAATCTATTGTGGCTAGAGAAGCCCCTTGATCTTTCTACCTCTTGGTAAAATCAGGAAATCCAGGTGTGGGTATGTGTGGTGTGGTCATTTGTGAACTAGTTCCTTTTGTTTCTGTTAGTTGACATTCTAGTTCTTGTTCTTAGATGTCATTTTATTGTTCTTTGTACTACTAAAGCTATGGTCACTATGATATTATTTTAGGCATTAAAAAAAGAAAATCACTTGAGAAGGACAAAAGAGGCATTGCTAGTGGTTTGAACTTTTTATGAGAGTCCATCTTTTCTGGAGAGTTCAATTCATCAACTTTTACGTGTACTGGGGACCCAAGTTGAAAACTGCAATTTTTTTTTTTTTTAGTTGAACATGTTGTCATCAGAATATAGCTGTAGTTCAATATCTAAGGATGTTTGTAAAGTACTGAATGAGTATAAGGTTGTCATTCTGTCTCCTTGTATCCTTTAACCTTATGTTCTAATGACCTTGTAAGTTCTAATGCCTAATGAACACACTGCTTCTTATTAAGGCTATGGTTTTATTTGTTCCCCTTTTCATTTCATCTGCAAACCTAAGGTTGCCAAGTCAGGTTCTAATATTAATTCTGGCCACCTCCTTTTTCTTTCTGACTGCACCTTTCCCCATCCTAAGTCATGACAGAACAAATGCTTCTCCAAAGAAGCTTTTCTGTTGGCTACACCTGAGAGAACTTGCCTTTGGTTCTACAATTATAGAACTACAGAAGAAAGGCAACTTTGGTTGTGATAAGCCTTTTCTTTCTCCATTTCCCTTTAGGTAAGTGGCATGTGCACATTTTTCTCATTTTTTTTTTCCTATACAACATGGAGTCCTCACATTTCATTTAAGAAATACCATTGCTCACCTATGGCCAAACAGTTTCACAGCAAGTAGGTTATGTGAATAATACAAAGTCCTAGGTCATGTATTTTAATATGACAAACCTAGTAAGAAATTAACATTAGCCCTGTTGGTCTATGCTGCCTCAAAGCCTCTGATGTCTCTAAATGACACTTCGTATATTTTCAACCCAGCCAGATGGAGATTTGTATCCTTAAAGTCTCACTGCTCTTTTCTCTGAACTTTGTCATATCAGATGGGAATTCTTCACCTTAATACAACATAGAAAATTAACCTTCCTAATCAAGACCTCAAGTTTCCCCTTCCTCTCTTCCCTATTGTCCCACACCTTTTTCTTATCCCTATCTAGAACCTCTAGAACTGGTCTAGAAATAATAAATTAAAAATAGGTGAAATTAAGTAGCTCATGAAAATAGGAAAAGAGAATTTTGATGTGTGTGTGTGTGTGTTTTAAATGGAGGAATTTGAACAAGCTCAAAACCTGGAGTAAGATGGCAGTCATATTTTAGTGTCTAGTGGGTTGTTCATCACATATAAATCCTATCTCTTAGAATTGCTTAAGGCATCTCATTTATGATTACTCTTGCAATGATCAATCTACATGTCCTATCACCAAAGACTTATACCTGCATAACCTCAGCTATCAAATTTTATGAACTAACCCTATAAGTTCCTCATAATTTTTAATTATGAGGCATATAATAAGAATAAAAGTTAACAAAACATAATGTGTAATCTCTTGAATTATAAATTGTAATACATTATGAAATCTTATATTTTATCTTCTTCTCAAGATAGACTGAATGAACACTAAGCCTGATTTGAGTCCCAGTTCCCCTAAAGTAGCCATGTTTGATAAGGAGAACATGAATTCCAAAAAGGTTTGTCAGCTATTCTTGGATAGACACAAATAGACTAAACTTTGGAGTAGTTGCAGATAGAATCTAAATGTAGACCTACAATATAATAGTACCCTTGTGGCAAGCAAGTCAGAATAGTAGACCCTTTGTAACATAAAAAATATGTAGTTCATTGCCAGGGACATATAAGTAAAAAAGAAAAAGAAAGATGGAGCTATAAGTAGCACATGGTTAACAGAACAATATCTTCAGAAGATATTTCCCAGTAGTCTTTATAGAGCTATTCAGAATATTTCAGCATAATTTTTAACATAATAGCCATGGACACAGAGTAGATTTAAGAACTTGTGAGGTCTTATTTATTTCATGGAAAAGTATCTGACCAGAGAGCTGAGTTATCTGGAGGTGAGTGGATTTCTCAGCTCCTGGTAGAGCATTTTGAGAGTGAACAAATAGTATTTATTAGAACTCACATAGAGCACAACGCTCAATTTACAGCATTTTAAGACATATGGCCCAAACATTTATAAGGTCTAGCTGCCTAAAAGAACTAAGGCAATAACATCTTGATTCAAGGTAAAAACCCTAACTTTCCTTCTACTTTCTAGATTTTAGGTCCTTGAAAGGTTATTTGTCTCCTTTCTAAGTGCAGTCTTACTGAATGGCTACTTGTCCTTTTATTTATCTGTTGTATACAAACTTCTCTTTCCTTATTGAATTATTTTGAAGACTTTATAAAAAGCAGAGAGGCAAAAATATTATCTTGGATGTACTTCCTAAGTCTAAGTCTACAATTTGGCTAAATACATTTTCTTTATTAAAATATCAGTGTTTAAAGATATTTTCTTGCCTGACTGCATTCCTATCTTGTATAGAAAGTTTGCATTGCATGGCTTATAACTCACTTTCTGTGCTGTCTGACTATAAGGAAACCTGCTCTAAAAGGTAAATGGAACATTTTGTCTCATTTATGTTAGTTTCTGTATTTATAAATAAAAAGCTCAAATAATGACTAAATAAATTAAGCCAAATCTACTTCAGAAATCCATCGATCATCCAATGGGTCATAAACACAAACTCTCAGTAGTCCTTCAAGTTGCTAGAGAGTGCAATAGGAATAAAAGTTTGTAGTGTCTTAAGTACAATGAGGAGTTCCCTACTTTATCAGTTTCTGAAAATTGTGAATTTTTAGGAAAACTACACTTGTATATTTTTAAAACAAATATTTATTGAAAGCCTTTTGTATGTGAATACGTGAAGACTATAAGTGAAACAAGATTTGTCTTCTTCTTTCCAAAAATGTAGTCTGCTCAGAAGCTTAGGCTTCAACACATTTTATTCTTATGTTTAATGGTATGTTATCAACCCATGTTAAGACATTTCCATAATCAATTTTTATAAGCTGTTTTGTTTATTTTGCTTGGTTTCCTGGGTGTGAGGGATGAAGTTAAGGATGGATAGCTAGCTAGCTAGTTAGCTAGAATAGATATGCAGACAGACAGACAGACACACCTATGCAACTTTCAAAATATTAACTTTAAATGTCTGCTCTCAAGGACCTGGGAGTAAATATAAATTTCTAACCTACATATGAATTAGGAAGACTGAAGTTAGAAGAGGATCATATAATCTGCAAAAATAATTTTCTCCCCACTTAAGCTCATTTATTGCATGGAACTTCTTAATTTTTTCAGCATATACCATTAAGTTCAGCCACTTCAAAAATTGTGCTAGAGATTCTATTAGAGCTAGCCTGTTTCAGGTCATCTTTCCTTTCTTGTTTGCTTACTTTCTTTAAGATTTGTGATTCCAATTTCTGTTGTCTGATCATAATGGGCAATCAATAATTACTTTTAAATAAATGAAAATGCTTAGCATATAGGAAGCTGAATTTCTATATCATAATGACTAAGAGGCAGAGTCAAGAAGCCTGGTAAATGATTGTACATTTACAGTGGAATATTATTCAACCCTAGAAAAGTATGATATCTTCCCATACTTTTCTAAATCTCAGTAGGGAAAATACTACAGAACATTGTGCTAAAGTGAAACAAACAAAGCACAGAAAGAAAAGTACTGCATAATTTTACTTGCATGTAGAATCTGAAAAATAATATTCAAATACACAGTAAGGTAAAACAAAACAGTGGTCAACAGGGGTGGGATGGGAAGATGTATTTCAAGCATGCAAAGTAGAAGATGTGCAATATGAACAAGTGTAGAATTCATTGCACAACGTGAGGACTTAGTAATGTTGCACTGATGTGAAGTTCATGCTAAATGACCATATTATAGTTTCTCTTGCCACAAAAGCAAAAGATGGTAACTATGTAAAAGGATAGGTATGTTAATTTACTTCACCAGAGTAACCATTTTATTTTCTACATGTATGGCATAATATTGTGTTATATAGTTTAAATATACTCAATAAACTATTAATATAGATAAATAAGAAAATATTCTGGGTATATTGATTAGTTCCTTGTGCCCTCAATCTCTTCAGATACACAATTTTGACTTTGAATAATGTTGGTAAGGATTAAAAATTAGAGCATCTATATATTTTGACAAATAGCAAGCCTCCAAATATATACTATTATAATAATTACTACTGCTTTAAGCATGTGGGGAAGAAGAGGATTGCTGTCTGTACATAACTGTTTTTCTACCTTCCATATTCTTCTCTTATTAGTGGTTTACGGTGAAAATAATTTAATAAATCTCATTTATTTTTGAGAGCCTTCTCAGTGCTAGTTACTAAGAATGGAACTGTAGAAATATGGGACAATTTCAATCCTTGAGGTATTTACTTTCTCTTGTGGATGATGTCCAAGTCAACAAGCCATAATAAAACTGTGATAAATGCTACGGTAAGTGGTAAGAGTTTGCACAAAGTTTTTGGTTAGCCAAGGAGATATAAGTGACTTACTTTGGAGCATTGAGAGATTGTTGCTACTGAGAGTGACCTCTTAACCAAGTTGTCAAGAATGGGGAGAGATTGTGGGAGGCCATGGGAGCAAAATGAAAATGGGTATTCTGAAAAGAAATAATTCCTAAAAGTAACCCAGATTAAAGAGATTGACTATAATTTTCAGATTCTTTCCAACAGCAATTGTATTATATAGAAATAGAAAGTAATGAGCATCCCTAGCTGTGGAAAAAGCATAGGAACACATGACCTTTTACTGTCAAACAGTTAAAATTATCTGGGAAGAAAATAGAGATATTAAAAATATTCAAAGACATGCATTGTAACCTAAAGAGAAAAAAAAAAGTTTAAGAATTGAATTTCACAATACCAAGCATATCTTCACACACTGCCTGATTTCTACTTCCCAGTGTTTTCTTACAGTAGTTACACTTTACATATGAACAAATCTTCATATGATCTGTTTATTAGGAATGTTGGCAATATCTTCCTACCTTTTGATCAAAATACTGCCTTTGTAATTCTTTTTCCTAGAATATCTCCTTATGGGCCTTTAAAAAATTGTTCTATGTTTGATCACTTTAGTAAATTTGATGGTTTTTCTCAGCAAAATATGAATAAAATTAAGAAGATATTGAATCAAATTAAGAAGATAGACATTCTAGAAATGCCTATTTTCTTAACTATTTAACTATTTCTAATGTCTGATACTCTGAAATATCACTGTTTTCCATTTTATTTGATCTTCTACATTTCCCCTCATGATTATTACAATTTATTTAAATATGGGTATTCTTTGAAATAGACTGGCTACTTCTGCTATCTTTGATTTTCCAAATTTCCAGAGAATATATATCTTTCCTGATTTAGAATCAACTGTAGGACTGAAACATATTTGACAATAATTTCCAATTAATGTTTTAAAAATGTTATTTTTCTTAAGTTAATAGGTTATACTTTCATATTTTCTATTTGAGAGTACAGATGATAAAAAGTTTTACCAATTTTAAAAATTATTGGTTTTTCTGAAGGCAAATGGCTATTGTATGCTTGACTCAGGAGTTTAATTCCTTTCATGAAAGATATCCCAAGCTAAGCTACTTTGTTTTAGCACTAATCTTCTAAACAAATTGACTTGCAAATTTTACATAGACATTTTCATGTCTTAATTTTAATAATATCATTTTTTATTTTAAACTATATTAAAATATAAATGAACAAAACTATGTTGTATTTATAATCAAAAGTAGATTGAAAACTGCAAGAAAGGAAAGGAAGAAGAAGGAAGAAATAAGAATTTCTCAATCAATTTTCCTGATTCCAATTCTTGGCTTTCATTTTGTTCTGACCTATGAATGATTGGTTTTAATTTAATAGGCAATTTGACATTTTTAGAATTTTTACCTTTAGAGTCTGGACCTGAAATACTTCAAATCCCTTCTCCATGGAAATCCAGGTGTCTCTTTTGTGAAATGAATAATATGCAGAACTGACTAGTGAGCAGTGTAGGAACTACTAGACTTGCTGAGGTCCCTTCCTGACCTGAAGTACCTGCTGATGACTTTGACAGTGTGTTTGGAATTGAATGATGTATGTGAGGACTGTAACTAAAATAGTGATTTTTTAAAAAATTATACTTGTAGATGGACAAAATGTGTTTATTTTATTTATTTTATGCAATGCTAAGGATCTAACCCAGTGCTTCACAAGTGCTCTGACACTGGAGTTACAGCCCCAGCCCCAATCATGTGGTTTTTTAAAAAATATTTTTTTTAGTCGTATATGGACACAATACCTTTATTTTATTTATTTATCATTTTTATGTGGTGCTGAGGATAAAACCCTTACACATGCCAGATGAGTGTACTACCACTGAGCCACAATCCCAGGCCCCAATCATGTGTTTTAATAGGCTTAATAAAATGTTCTGAAATTCCTGACTATAACTTTTAACTCATTTATGACAGTTTTTGTGACAATGGATGTAGCATATGTTCAATACAATTATTTTAAATACAGTCATGAAATTCTCATAGTGCTTGTTGCTTCTACTTTAAAATAGCTTTTATTATTCTTTAGTAATAATTTATTTACTCCCTTAAGATCATCTAAGGGAAGTTAAAATGATGCTAAATTTATCAAATATTTGAACTTTAAGTTATGGCTAGCAATATTTTTATACTATGCCTGAGCTAGATGATTATCTTAAACTTTTCAACTGCTTCATAGCTAAGAGGTTCACACATGATTGATTATCAGTGAAGATTTTATACTATGCATATTCTTTTATTTGTGATCTGATCTTTATCAGCTTTTTAAAGATGAACAGGGGAGAAACAATGATTATCAGGAAAATTATTCTTTTTTAGAGGGGTAGCAGGGATTGAACTCAGGGGCACTTGATCACTGAGCCTTATCCCCAGCCTTATTTAATATTTTATTTATAGACAGTAAATAAATCTCACTGAGTTGCTTAGTACCCCACTGTTGCTGAGGCTGACTTTGAACTCAGTCCTCTTGCCTCCCGAGCTGCTGGGATTACAGGCATGAGTCAAGTGTGCCCTGTAGGAAAATTATTCTTTAAGAATGCCATGATGATGATACTAAGTTTTTTCTAATGAGTCAAAACTGTACTGGGTAAAACCAAGTAATCTGAAGATAATAATAGAGAACTAAATATTTGTTACTTAAATTTTCATTGAAAGGTTTTGGAATGGTACTGTTGGTAATCAATTCAGCCATAGTAGTTGAGATATAAGCTTTGCAATGTCAAACCAACCAGGTAATAATCAATTTTATTACAAAGTAAAATCTTTCACTTTCTAACTATGTGACTTTAAAAAATCCAGCCATCTTTATTTATCAGTTTACTCAATTCAAAACTGGGAATGTTTAAGTAACAAACTCAAAGGAGAAATAACTTAATGTACATAAAACATTTGTCATAGTACCTGTCATAGACAGTTATCAAAATATAATAGGTACTATCTATTGATGTTTCCAAAATATCTGTAAAGGATAAGATTCTTTATAATTAATACTGAAAAGTACCATATTTTAGCATAGTTAACATAGTTTATTGTAATTTTTTGACAAAAGTTATCCATTAATAGTTATTATTATGAATCTACTCATGAACATGAGATATACTTATTATATTGTGCACTGTTAGTTTTTGTCACTTTACGAATACCCAAGAAAATCAACTTCAAGGAAGAGAGATTTATTTTGGCTATAGTTTCAGTCTCTGGTTGATTGACTCCAGGGCAGAAACTTCATGGAAGTTAGGTGTTCGGTGTGATGGAGGAAAGCTGACCACTTCATGAAAGCCAGGGAGCAGAGAGAGAGAGAGAGAAAGAGAGAGAAAGGGTCAGAGTACATGATATACCCTTCCATGCCATGTCCCCAGTGACCAACTTCTTCCAACTAAACCCCATTTTCTAAAATTTCCACCTGCCATCACATTATTAATCTATGAATGCATTAATCAACTGATAAGTTCAGAGCCCTCAAAATCCAATCATTCTCTAAAAGCTCCACCTCTGAACACTGGTGCATTACATTCTGTATTAGTCTGTTTTTCATCACTGTGACCAAATATCTGTCAAGAACAGGAGGAAGAAACATTTATTTGGGGCTCATGGTTTCAGAGTTATCAGTCCATGGTTGGCTAAATCTATTGCTATGGGCCTGAGGTGAGGCAGAAAACCATGGAAAAGTTTCTCAGTTCATGGCAGCCAGGAAGTAGAGATAGGAAGGGACCAGGGACAGATATCAGGGACAGATACAGTCCAAGGGTACTTCCACCAGTGATCTGTTTCCTCCAACCACACCCTACTTGCCTATAGTTATGACACAATAGTCAATTTAAATGATTAATCCATGAAATTGATTAACCCACTGATAAGGTACTGCCCTCAGCCTCCAATCTTTTCACTTCTGAACATAACTGCATTACCTAACATATGAACATAGCAGGGGACATTGTATTCCCAGCTACAAACCATAACATAGACCAAGACTTCAACACATGAGCCTTTGAAAGGCATTCAAAATCAAATCCAAACTATAACAAACATGTATCACACTGCTGAATGCTTTGTCTGTATATTGTAATTAAATTATTGCAACAAATATTTAGGGAGACAAATCCATTGGACAATACAGACTTAGTCAAAGTCTATGGGAAAATATTATACCTATAGATATTTAAAAAGGGTAATATAATCTTTATTTGCTACTAGAGTACATATTTCTTTATATTTAATTTTTGAGTAAATTTCATTAGGTTATCTTTTGATAATATAAGGATAATTAGACATAGATAGGCAATTTATTTATTGATAGTAGAAGAACTTTTGATTGGCATTTCATATATTTACATTTATCACTCAAATATACTGAGTATTAAATATAAATTATAGTGATAATAATCTTGGTTCTTACTCTTATAATGATAAAACAAAACTTATTGTTGAACAAGAGATACAAGACATTAAACTGAGCACTTTATTTGCATTATTTGCCAGACTTATTTTTAGATAACTATACAGAGTGTTTTTTTCCCATTTGACATCTGAGTAGTCTGAAGATCAAAGAGGTTAACTGACTTCCTCTGGTGTCTTGCCATAGTAGGTAGCAGAATTGAGACTCAAAATCCGGTTAAACTGATTTTGTTTACTTTCTACTGTTCAGAGTTCGTTTTCATTCCTCTCTCACCTTCTCTCTCAACTTGTAGCCTCAGAAGTTCAAATTCTTTCTATTTATATCTGTCACAGACACCTAAATATTTGCTTCTGCAAATCACCCTACCTTTTCTCACAATCACTTTCTGCTCCTGAAATTTAATGCTGGTGCTTCTTCCTCATCCTTAGTTCAGTCAGTAAATGATTAATGAACCTACCTGTTTGTCTTAAATTGAAGCCATCCCTGATGGATGATAGATTTTTCCCCTAAAATACAATTTAAAAGCAAGTCACAGAAGGTGGGCAATGGGAATGAGAAAGACAGTAGAATGAATTGGACATAACTTTCCTATGTTCATGTATGAATACACAACCAGTTTAACTTTATATCATGTAAACCACAAGAATGGGAAACTATACACCATATATGTATGATAATGCCAAAATACATTCTACTGTCATGTATAGCTAAGAAGAACAAACAAAATAAAGCATGTCACAGTCCTGAAAGAGCCACTAAATCCTAAGAGCCACTAAATCCCAGAGCACTCTAAATCCTACTGAATGAAGTCCACAAGCCCAAAAATGTATTCAAAGTCTTTCATAGCTTGATCCTAACACAAGACACTTTTATTTTTCATTCTAGGCTCCAGTCAAATACAAGCATTTATCATTTGGGACATGATCAATAAATTTTTAATATTTACATTTATTCATTATTATCCTGAAAACAAACACATGGTTTCTGGAACAAAGATCAGAATTAATAATTACACGAATAAACCCATTGATTCCCTCTACCTCAGCCACCAGACTGTTCTCAGGAGGGATGGCACCCACATGTAAGTATTCTTTACTGCATTAGAAGATTTCCAAAATTATTAATCTGGAAGCTTATATAAGATACATGCTGTCTGTTTACACCCATATCCCTCCTTACAGAGGACACAAAACCTTACTTCCCTACTTAATAGAATAAGCTTTTTGGAATAGCAGAAGGAAAAGCACTCCTAGGAAGATAAAGGGGAAAGTGCCAACATGGAAAGCAAAACTTGACCCTGGGAAAATAGTTTAATGCTGTTGAATGGAGCCCATGGTTCTAGGTTAGATACCCATGGGATGTTAGAAGTAAATGAATCTGAGGGAAAAGTACTCATTAGCTCTATAGCTTGTTGGCCTCTTTTTCAAGGAAAGCTGTAACTGTGAATGTGCAGGCAAGATCATGACTTGCAGTGTCCATATTCTAATCCCTGGAGGCTGTATGTTAGGCTACTTGGTAAAGAAGTGTTAAGGCTGAAGATGGAATGAGGTTTAATTAAAAGTCTGACAGTCTCCCTAATGGTGGACTGTTCTGAATTATCCACATAACCTCAGTGTAATCATAGGGGTTCTAATAATCCAGAAGGGGAGTGGAAGATAGAGAAAAAGAGAAATGGCTTGGAAAGGATTCATTCTGACCTTGCTGGCTTTTGGAGGCATGTGGATGGAGGGGCAAATCAAGGAATATGGGTCTCTCTAGGTACCAGGGCAGGGGGGAGCAAATTTGCACAAAATGATTCCTCCTTTGTAGTCTCTAGAGAGAATGGACATCTTAATTTTAGCCAAGTGTGACCCATTTATTTTAGAGTTCTGATCTGCAAACTATGATAGTAGATTTTTAATTTTATAAGTCCCCAATTTGATGATAATTTCTTTCATCAGAAACTGTGAACAAATACAATGCAGAAAGATGAAAAGGTCAATATTGCTTCCTGTCACTGGCACAAGGTTTGTGTATTTTCTTTATGTGTGTGTTTATGTGTGAGTGTTTGCATATGGTCTTCTTCCAACTTTGTATCTTTGCTGCATTTGCATCTGTTCCCCATCTCTGTAACTGTCCTCAATGGTAATAATGTATAGCCTGGTGAAATATAACTGTTTGAAATCTAGAGTGAGACAATTCCCTTCTGTGAATACATTTAAGCTTTCAAAAATTGACTTTTTGTTTTGGTGACCATTACAAGTGTTGTGCTACATGTGCTTATAAACTCAGTATCATTAATTATGCATTAAAGAAAACATTGTAGTGGAGGGTATTGTACCAAAGGACATGCTTAAAAGAATAAAATATCTTAAGGGATTCTGCAAATCAAACATTATATATATATAATATATATATATATATATATATATATATATATATATATATATATATTACCTTCATTATACATATATATATATATCTTCATTATACATATATATATATCTTCATTATACATATATATATCTTCATTATATATATATATATATATATATATATATATCATAATATGTATAATGAAGGTAATTGTAGATTATGTGCTAATCAAATAAAACAAATATTAAGAAAGATAATTTTCTCTCTTAGTAATTTTGTATATAAAATGCCTTCAAGTATACTCCATGGGTTCATGTAAAAAGAGAGATATTGGCTCAGCTAACCAACATAAAGATTAACAATGGCTAACTAGAAGCTGATAACTTCCTTGTGAGGTGTAATGGCAATTAGTTTTCTGAAATGACTATAATGCACATGGGAACTTGAACTACTTAGTGTTAATTTTTCCCTAGTATCTGTAATATCATAAATGTAAGTTCTATTCAATGGAGTATAAACTGCATGAGAGCAGAGATTTGTCTTTCCTCATAATTGATTTATCTTCAGAATTACTCATTCAAAACTAATTGTTGAACTAATGAATAAGAATAAGAAGAATATTTTATTTATGTCTACTCACTTGGAATCTCTAAGGCAGAATCCAGATACTCTTTTACCTTTTTTTTTAAAGAACAGAGACCAAACTAAGGACATAACTGGCATTGAGAAAAGCATCTGACAATGCATTCCACATTTATATTTTGACATCTTCTCCAAAAGAATTATTTTATTTCAGTATATATGTATGGAAATGAATAAGAACTTTCATGATGTTACCCATTACAATTTCTATAGTTCAAGTAAATAGGCTTCTGTTTTTGAAAACTGCGTGTCAGGAATATTTAGTCTTAATTAGGCAATCTTATATGTTAGAAGGGTGAGATAAGTTGTTCATATTTCTAAAAAAATTAGGCTATTCCCTCTTGAGTCCTAGAGATCTATGATACTTCTTTCAATAGAAAACCCAATCAAGGGCAGGGGTTGTGGCTCAGTGGTAGAGCACTCGCCTAACATGTGTGAGGCACTGGGTTTGATCTTCAGTACCACATAAAAATAAATAAATAAATAAAATAAAGGTATTGTGTCCATCTACAACTAAAAAAAAACTTAAAAAAAAGAAATCCCAGTTAATAGTTAAGTAGAGTATATGCCGAACAAGGAGGCCAAAACAATGCCTTTTGAAAGAGACAGGATCTTCAGCGATTTGACGAGACAGACTCTGAGTTTTTTGGTGGGCAGGTAGAAATAAGAAAGACTCCAAAACTCCATGTAATTTGACAAAATGTTAGAAAAATGTCCTTCACTTTTTAATCCTTAATCACTTCTTAAGTCAATCAATCCTCTACTTGCTGGCTATCAGCAGATATCTGAACTCATACATAGGTCACTCATCACTCCCATAGCAGATTGAATTGAAAGCTTTTCTTATTTAAGAATTTGTTTATCTTTAATTTATCCATATTATACGGAACAAGCATAAAATACTATAATGAGTCATTTTTAAATGTGGTTATAAAATTAGTCATTTTTATTTCTCTCTTTTTTGATATCCACTAATGGATAGTAACTTCAGCTAATCAAATTTCACTAGTGTTGTCATAAAGCAGCAGCCTAGTAAATCTAGTAAACTGGACAAATGGACATACAAGTCTAGTTTGAAAAAATATGTCTTCCCGTAGAAGGATAATTTCATGTCATTTGCTATTTTAAATTACATTTCACAGACAAAATATCAGAATGTCTATAAATGTTGACCTATAATGTGCCTTTACTGTTAAAAATACTTTGAAGATAAGGAATAATTTGTAAATAGGATAATTTAGAACAAATTTTCAACCAAATTATATTTTAAATAAAATATTTGGTTGATTTTCATATTCTTTGGAAGTATTGGGGAGGTTAGCTGGTGTGCGTCAGGCAGGATCAACATGGATATATAACTTTGGATGGATCACTGTGAATGAAATCATTATACTAAAAAAATATTTCCACCATTGTTACTGCATAGCTCGAAAAAGAAAGGAGTTAACAGATTTTCATTCACTCTTTTTTAACATTATCCATTCTCCTTGCCTTTTTTTATATTTAAGAGGTGCAACCTTCTTATTTTCGCATAGGTCACTATCACAATGCATTGAGGTGTGATTCTAGTGCAACTTGTACAGATATTATTGACAGATGTTTTAGAATTTTCACTGTTATCAGGGTTTCTTTCAGACACACAGGAAAGAATTTTTTTAAGTCTAGGATTACAATCCATTTCCAAAGATATTTTCAATTTTAATGAAGCTTTAGGGTATCTGCAGTGCACCTGCTACTTCATAAAGTGTCCTGTGAAGCTTTAAGAGGAGCTTGGACAAAAGCAGATAAACCGTTTTGTGAAGCTTTTGAAAGTCCACTGCTCTGAAGAGAGTAAGACAAATTGGTTTGTTGCTGAGCATTCTTTCAAGTTTATAGGCATGCTGCCTATTTCTGCAGCGCAAACTAAAGACAACTTTTCATTTTTTTTTTTTTTTCATTCAGGTTTTGCTCTACTCTGCTTCACAAAATAAAAATACATGGAGAGAGAAAAAAAAAAAAAAAACAAGCCTCCTAATGCATACTTGCTTACACTATTGCACCTTGAAACTGTGTAAAAGAACTGTTCACTTTTAGAGGCAGGAATCTGTTACAAGCTGTGACTTACTCTTTGTGAAAAGAAGGTGCTATACTATGCAGTTCTTCTTAGTTACAGCTCCTTGCTAACCATGTCTGTGTTTAAAATTACATTACTTTGCATCAAAAATTGATTAACTGTCATTATTTGTGCAGAATTCTTGGAAAATACTTGTAAAACAATACAGGTAAACAAGAAACAGCTCACCAGAAAGCAGTAATATTACTGCATATAAACATATAGATAAGACCAAGTATATGTCTAAAATTTGTTTAGCTTATTTTACTTAAATATCACATATGTTTTGATGTACATCTTTTTTTTCTCTACATAAACTCATCTTGCACAGAGTTGTTAATAAAACATACACACTAATTATCGAAAGCAGGAAGAGTGTTGGTATAAATACATTATTCTCTCTACTGATTTTGGTACCTGAAAAGATAAGCAACCTTAGCTTTCTATGTACTTAAAGTTTGTCCAGTCAACTTTATAGTCAACATATAGTATTTAGATGACTAAAAAATTGCATTTCTCTTAATATCTAAGAAATAAAATCCTTTGCTTCCTCTAATTAATCCTTAACACTTTTGAAAACTAAACAATGCAACATGCTACCTCTAGAGCTATACATTGACAATCTGCTCTCTCTAGTTTTCTATTAGCCTTATATACTAGAGAAAAAGATGAGAAATTGTTTCTACTAAATTCTGAGGTTTGAATTGACTTAAAGCTACTTTGTTACTTAAATCACTGACATACTTGAGTGCTGCTTTATTACTTAAATCACCTAAGTGTCAAGCTTAGATTTATAATATTCTTATTAATACATATCAACTTTTCATATTCATTAACTCACTGTAGTGTTTCCATACATGGATACATATATGGAAATTAATTATATTTATTCACTCTTCCTTTACCCTTGTCTTATCCCCAGATACTCTATCTAGCCCCTATTGGTCACTATTCTACTTTCAACTTATTTTTTTTCTCATATGAGAAAGAACATGTGATACTTTCCTTTTTGATTAGCTTATTTTGCTTAACATGACCTCCTCCATTTGCATCCATTTTCCTGCAAATTATAAGATTTCATTTTTCTTTATGGCTGAATAATACTTCATTGTGTGCCACATTTTCTGTATCCATTCATCCATTACTGGGCACCTAGGTTGTTTCCATATCCTAGCCATTGTGAATAGTACACAATATGTATATGTATGCATGAAACTATTTTATATATGCTTAATTCATTTCCTTGTGATGTATATCCAGGAATGGGGTCGCTGAATCATGTGATAGTTCCACTTTTAGTCTTTGAGGAACTTGGACTGTTTTCCACAGTGGCAGTTCTAATTTATGTTTCTACCTATAGTGTACAGGGTTCCTTTAGCTCGCCATACTCTCTAGTATATGTTATTGATTTATGTTTATATAGTAGTCATTCTAACTGTGGTGAGATGGTATCTCATTGTAGTTTTAACTTACATTTCCCACTGGTCTATGTCTATTTTCATGCTAATAACATGTTTTCTTGAAATCAGATATTCTAATGGCTCCAGATTTGCTCTTTTTACTCAAGATTGCTTTGGTTATTTGGGTCTTTTATACTTCCATAAGAACTTGAGGATGATTTTATATAGTTCTTCAAAGAATGCCATTCGTGTTTTGCAGCAGATTGCATTGCATTGTAGATTGCTTTGGGTAGAATGGATAATAATACTAATTCTCCCATTCCATAACCAGAGGAGGTCTTTCCACCTTTTAGTGTTTTCCTCAATTTCTTTCATCAGTGCTTTGTAATTATAATTGTAGAGGTCTTTCATTTCTTCTGTTAAGTTTATTTCTAGGTGTTCAGTTTATTTAGGTGTGTCTGTGTGACTGGCTATTGTGAACAGGTCCTATTCATGATTTCTTTTTTGGCAGCTTTCATATTGGCAAGTAGAGAACCTATGGATCGTGTTTGATTTTTTCCTGCTTCTTTACTAAATTTGTTTATCAGTTCTCACAGTCTTTTAATGTAGTCTTTAGGTTTTTCTTTGTATGAAATACTATCACCTCTAAGCAGGGATAATTTTGAGTTTTTCCTTTCCTGTTTGTATGGCTTTTGTTTCCTTCACTTGTCTAATTTCACTAACATTTTGATAACATACTGAATAAGAACTATGAGAGTAGACACCTGGGTCTTGTTTCTGATTTTAGGGGAAATGCTTTTATTTTATTGCTATTCAGTATAATAATGGCAGTGAATTTGTTGTATATAGTTTTTATTGGGTTGAGGTGTGCTCCCACTATACTTAATTTGTTCAGAACTTTTATCATGAAGGGATATTAAATTTTAAATGCATATGTTGACATTATTACATGATTTTTAACCTTAATTATGTTTATCATATGGATTACATTTGATCCCTAATGCCTTACTGACATTACTGCCCATGCTTGGTATTAGGACAAGGGATAGTGGGAAACACATGATTGGCTTTCTTAAGACCCAGCACCTCAAGAATCTTCACGACTAGCTACGCCCTTAGTCATCAAGGCCATGATCCCCATTTCTCCCAATTCTTAAGGGTGAGGCCCTCCACCATCCTCCATGTTGTAATACCATCCCCTATGGTTCTATGTAATCCGTGGAGCTGGGTCAAAGTCATTCTGCTTAATTAACCAAGTTTGATTCATAAGTTAGCAACCTGTTCAGTCATGCAGCTGGATGTCCATGGAGCCCCAGAGAGGGGAATACGTGTAGGCTAGAGCTTTCCAAATTCAGGTAGTAAATCCCTCTTTAAGGTTGTTCCTTGCTATAATATACTGGTGGTTGATGTGAGATGTAAAATCATTTTCCAAGGCAAAGCTACTGTGCAGGTTATAGGTTACTTTAGTTGTGAATATTTCCGATAGCAAGGATTGCCAGGATCTGTAGTGATAGAGTTTTCTGGGACTCATTCTTTCACTATTATACTTGCAGAGGGAAATTTTCCTTCTCCCATCCGTGGAGCAGGGGTGCTTGGATAATTATTTTTTTCTTACTTGGCTGCTGTCTCAGGTCTCTGAATCTAACAAAGTTTACATTTTTATCCTATTGATTTCCACTGTTGACTCACACTCTCCTCAAAATGCAGCTAGACACTTGTTGCTTTGGTTCTTCTATGCAGAGAAGCAGGTGAGTTCTGGATGTATTCAGTCATCTTGCTGTCCCTTTCTATAATTGTTTTTTCCTAGATATCAGATCATATATTTAAGGGTTATCATTAAATTATCAGATGACACATGTATAAGCTAGAACTAAACATAATGAATCCACTCTGAAATATAAAGGCAGTGTTAAATAACTTAAACCAAACCTAGGCACTTTTGCAAATGTGACAGAACCTATTTCATACAGAAGTATGACCAGAAGTAGATACAGATATAATAATAAAATACACACATCAAAAGAAAAATCTGAACATAGTCTTGGATAGTGTCCCAGTCTGTGTCCAAACCCAGCATCAACAGAAGGCTGCAAAAGCTAACAGGTTGACAATCCATAGGAAACCAGAATGTATTACTCAGTTTAGATTAAATCCTTTTTCTTGGGTAGGAATATTGGCTTTCTTTGATAGTCTACAAATCTACCAGTAGGCATACTGTCTTGGATTTTTTCTTCCTCCTTAGCTGTATGATATTATTATTAGTATTATATAATATTATGTGACCCTTGTTTTTTTCCTGATATACATGAAATTCTAAAGTCCTTTCATCAAATATTCATTGTCTTCTTGGTGGATATTTTTCTAGGTAAAATCATTTAGGTATTAAGGAGGTTAAAGGAAGGAGGGAAAGAGAGCCTCCTCTCTAAGGGGATAGTATAAAAATTATTATTCAATTTAGATGAATATCATTTATTATTCTCTTTAAGAAAAGTGTCTTAGAGGTGTAGAATAAGCACATTTATAATGCTTGTTATTCATTAATTTGTGTTCACATGTTTACATTATTCTCATATTTTCAATAACCCATCCTCCACAAAAAAAAGAAAAAAAATTTCATGTGTAACATACACACATACACAGAGATTTTTTTTCTGAGTTAACAATCTAATTAGATGTGTTTGGCATTGATAAGATTTACATTTTCTTAAGTGGAAAAGCAGGCATTTCAATACCACATGCAATAACTTGATATTTAGATTTTTCCTTTTGATATTTTAATTCCCTTGATGTTAATGTAGGTCTGTGTAGCTTTCTTTCCTAATAAACTATTTAATCTATACTGTAGCTAATTATAAAATGGGTAACTATTTCACCTTTGTTTTTTAAAGAAATTAAACATGGAAACCTTGTTTAGAAATCCTCCACGGCATTCACTCATTTAAGTCCCAAGTTTTCAATTCTGTATATATTCCAACAAAATTGACACAGGTATATTAAAATAGGTTGGAATAATTATTTAGAACTTATATATATTTCATTACTTAATATTATAATATAATTATAATATATTATCATTATATAATTGTACTATAGATTATATTCTATACATTTTTATAGGTTTCCATATCTCTGATGGTGGGACAAAATGAGTTAAAAGGATCTAAGTAAAACATAGGTGAATTTTTCAAATAGCCCTTGGCCACAACTTCAGTATTCTCTTCAAGGCAACCATTACACATTTGTATTCTACTACTAGGTTTCAGGACTTTCAATTCAAAGTATGAGAGAAATTAATTATGTAACTAAGGATGTTGTGACTTGGAGGAATCTCAGTAGTTACTTGTTTTAACCATTTTATTTTATAATGAAAACCAGAAATAAACCATTTGTTTTAATATATTCTAAGAGACTGGAACACTGGATTTTTTCACTTAGAAGGATTCAGAAATGGGTTTCATACAAGGGTTTATAGTCCTTTACTACTGGGGATCACCACAGAATTCTATGAGTTAAATGAAGTTCCATGTGAGAAGAAGAAAAGTTTTCATTTCACAGTATTCATAGTTTTCTACCAAAATACAAAGAGTGAAGCCCTTAAATATTGAAGTATGTGTTACAGATTGTTTAGTTAGCTTTTTCATGTATTTGGCCAAAAGTCTTGATAAAAATAACATAGAGGAAGAAAAGTTTACAGTTTCAGAGGTCTCAGTCCACAGATGGATTTTTCGAAAGCTCTGGGCCCCAAATGAGGCGAAATATCAGGTAAAAAAAGGCATGGAGGAAGAAAGCAGCTCAGGAAATGGCAACAGGAAGCAGAGAGGGAGAGAGAGAGCTCCAATCATCAGGAATAAAATATAAACCCCAAGGAGATATCCCAGGTACCTACTTCTTACAACACATACTACCTGCAGAGAGTTACCACTCAGTTAATTCATGTCATTGGATAGATGTACTGAATAGGTTAAGTTTCTTAAAACCCAATCATTTCACCTCTAAAATTTCTTACATTTTCTCACACATGAGTTTTTGGGAATACCTAATATCTAAATATAACTCAGATGATGCCAAGCAAATATGAATATATTAACTTCCTGCAGCTTTTGGATTTCACATATAATATTTCTCTCAAATAAGAGTATGATTTTCAAGTGTAGAAATTATTGTCCTGAAAATATTTGGAGTGCATTTGGAAAGTTTTTGGTGGTTTTAATTCAAATAAATAATAAGATTTTAATTAATCACATGTCCTTTTAGAAATTTCAAAACATTAATTTGAGAATAAAAATTTAAGCAGGCTTCAGAACATGAAGTGTACATTTATATTATCACATTCTAAATATTTATCCAACCTAAATGTCTCTAACTTTCTGACGTTCAAGCCTATCAATAACATAAATATTTATTTTAAGCATCTATGACTTAGAAATTTCACTCTTCTGGAGTTACTTCATCCTTTGAGGGGTAATATAATTTTGGCCTTCATCCAGTATATAACTGATTAAATACCCTAAAATTTGCCTTGGAAGTGTTTGGTTGTCCTACTTGTTTTATCTTCAGTTCATTACATTAATTCCTTATCCTGGTTTTGCTTCAGGTTATCTTATTATGACTTGCAAATAATGATCCAGATCTTTCTGTTTCACTTTGCTCAATCTGACATCTTATCATTACTTATTTTACTAGTACCAAATGATAACTATGGTTACCTAAATTTACCTGGAGACTTATACACATGGAGAGAAGTAATAGGGAGAGATTCAAATATAAAAGAGGAAATATCTTCAAATTTGATGCTAAACATCAAAACTTAACAAGCCCCTTGGCCCTACCTAAAAAAAATTACCTCCTAAATAAAATACAATTCATCACAGACATTAATTTTGCTTAAAGGTAGAAAGTTACAAGTCAATTTTCAGGACAATTTTTTTTCCAAAACATATGTAGAAGTTAGAATGTCACATTTTTCAAGAGGAGAGTAGTTACATATCTATAACAAAGAAGAGGAAAACTGGGTATGGTTGTGCATGCCTGTAATCTCAATGGCTTGGGAGGCTGAGGCAGGAGGATTTCAAGTTCAAAGCCATCTGGAGCAAAAGAGAGGCACTAAGCAACTCAGTGAGAACCTGTCTCTAAATAAAATCCAAAATAGGGCTGGGGATATGGTTCAGTGATTGAGTGTCCCTGAGTTCAATCTGTGTTACCCCCCAAAATGAAGAGATACACCTATCTTCTTCTGAAGGTGATATAAAATTAAGTAAAGCCCACAAATTATGATGAAATTAGAAAAATGACATTTCTCTTAGATGATTTGATATTGTCTTGTTTATTTATGTGTATTTAGAAAGAAAGTGATGATTCTGAACTCATAGTAGAGAAATCCAAAATAAAAACTTAATAACATATTTTTGACCCTAGGTTTAAATAGATGAGAGTAGAGAGTACAACCTTGAAAACAGCTTTGGCAGGGGGCCTTTGACAACAAGAAAAATCAGAGGGAAAACGAAGGCAGAGGATTAAATTAAGCTGCTTTATTTTTTATCTCATAATGAACTTAGTAAACAACTTGAAGTTTCAAAGATTTTATATTTTTATTATTTTTAAATTTTAATTTTATTATTTTTAAAACACTGGCTGTCATTATTTGTGTCTATATAAAATAGGTGGGGTGATTGAATGTATTCCCTTTAATATTCTAATTTTGATACAGTGAGTTTTTACTAAGGATTAATTCTGTGACTGAGAAACTTATTGGGGCCATTATAGAGCCCTATAAACATTTGATGAGCTGTCAAGTAGAATCAGTGAGTAAATTAATTATATGTTGCTTAGAGGACAAAACCCAGATCAATGCGTTAAGTTAGAGAGAAGCTGGATAGATTTCAGAAAGATAGTATAGATTGGGCTCTGTAATAAGGAATTGAACTTATTCCCCAGGAAATGTTTAAATAAACAGTTATGATCAATTAACGTAAATGTTGTTAAGGTACTTTTGAACACAATGATTTTGAAGGTATAACTTACTTTATTCGTTATTTTATTTTTTTTGCAGTGCAGGGAATTGAATCCAGGGTCTTGTAACTGCTAGGCAAGCACTCTACCACTGAGGTAAACCTCAGTCCTTTAAGTCTATTTTTGACCCCTAAGCATTTCATAAGCAGAATGTAAAATCCAGTGTGAGTTTTAGAATTTCACCTTTAAAATATAATGCTGAAGTTTAATCATTAGTATTATGTATTTGGTGCAACCTTATTACAGTGTGCAATTATCTTGTTAATTTGATCTTTATTTTGATTCTTTATCCTCTTAATGTCATAAAAAATTAAGAATTGGCCACTCATTACATCAGATACCCCACTAAGGTTGGGATCATTAGCAATTATGATCACTACACATATGCTATTCATGAGTTTACTCTGGAGAAGGGCTTCAGAAAAATATCTGCTTGAATCATAGGTAGCTGTGTACCTGAGAAAATTTTTAAATCTTCTTGTACTTGGGGTTTCTTATCTATAAATTATAGGAAAACATGTAACTTAGCTGTTTCTAACAGTGAAAAGATATAGTTTGTTCAAGTCAATTATCATGGGATCAGGCACATAATGAGTATCCAAAAATGGTGGTAATAACATTTGATAATAGCTATAACTATCACCAATAAATATATTTAAGTGTTGCTTAAGAATAAGAACAGGATTTTTATCTTTGTTTTCAGTTTTTTTCATGATTCTATATACAAAAGAAAATGTGAAATTCGTGTTGAAAATGGGCATATATATACATGGATGCATGAAAAAGAAAAATGGAATAACTGGAAAAGCCCACAACACCAAAACATGCCTTGATTAATGATATACCCTTCATTGAGTATGTTACTAAGTCAAGAAGCAAATATTTCATATGGCTTCTATTATGCATATATTCAGAGAAGTGTTATTAAATTTGCTTTTTGTGAAAAAAATAAAATAATAGCAGTGGAATAATAATGGTCCTTGGTGAAATAATAATAGTGTAAATAATCACAGTGAAAATATTACTTGTCCTTGATGTATATAAAAAAATTACGATCTTTCCAGTCAACCAGGGATTACCTTCCAAACAATGTGAAAGATATTAAGAGGCAAAGCAAAAAGAAGGGCCTGTTATTTTCAGTCTTCCTGGTGGCATTCTACCAGAATATATTCCTGACTGCCAAGAACCATAGCTTTGAGCTTGGCCACTCCAATCACTGATGACAACACATTGGAAGGAAGACCAGGTAGCCTGGAGTTCTCACATGAAGCATACTGGGGGAAGTTGTCATAATGAACAGATATGGTGGTTGATATGAGACAAGCATAGTTTTTGTCTAAGATATCACTTCAGCCAAATACAATTTCTGTGGCAATGACCTTGAATATCCTTGATAATGGGCTTCTTAGTTGGGGTAATTTGCTCCCTGACACCCATATACCATACTTATTCCTCTTGCCCAGGAGTAAAAATTATATGAAGCTGGCATGATGGTACATGTCTGTAATCCCAGTTAATTGGAAAGCTAAAGCAGGAGGATTGAAAGTCAAGTGCAGCCTGGGTAATACATGGAGATACTGCTTCAAAAATATATAAAAAAAATTATTAAAAAAAATATTTTAAAAATTATTAAAAAAATACCTGGGTATGTGTGGTAGAACACTTATATAGTGTGTACAAGACCCTCAGTTCAATCACCATTACTGAAAATTAATTAATAAATTGACGATTAATTAATTAATTGCTTATAAAAGATGAATTTTATAAACAAATTCTTTTAGGAAATTCACACACAATTTATGTATTTCTTGTTTGACATTTGTTCATTTAAAAATACTTTATTTGTGAACAGAAAAGCACATGTAATTTAAAATGAAGCTTTTGGAAAATTATAAATTTAGGTTGACATAATTGGAAAATCATAGCTCAAAATAGGGATGATATAAATATACATTGCCATAAATAGTAGTAAATAAGTTATAATAAAATATTTATAATTTAAAATAAAGTTATTATTAGTAAATAAAAATAAATAATCATAACACATAAAAATGTTAATAATACACTGATATCAAATGGATTTTTCTTGAATTTACAAGGTTTTCACTATTAACGTGTTGTTATTGTTTGGATATGAGGTGTCCCACAAAAATGATGAATTTGGAAAGCTATAACTTAATCAGTTCATCATAGTATACACAGACTATAACTCTAGGTGAAGGGGGTATGAATGGAAGAACTGGGTCTTTGGGAGCTTGCCTTGGAATGTTGCATCTTCCTATTGCCCTTTACCTCTCTGCTTTCTGATCCTACCATGAGCTGGACAGTATTCCTCTGCTGGGCCCTTTCCCCATTCTGTGTTGTTTCCCCTTGGCCTATAGCAATGAAGTCATCATCCTTCTATAGTCTGAGAGCTCTGATTTCATGAACCCCAAATAAACTTTTCCTCCTCCAAATTGTTCTTGTCAGGTATTTTGGATCACAGCAATGCAAAAGCTGACTAAACAACATGCCTACAAAATGAAAGTAACTTAGTGAAATTTTTAAATGCTTTATTAGTTTTTGTACAAAAATTGATGCACATAAAAGACCCCAAATTAATGACTCAAATATATGTGTGGATTATTTCTTGTTCATGTAATAGAACTGCGCTGATAGTCTGCTACCTCCATATGTGGCCCCCATTTTCGCCCTGGATATTAATTGTTTCTATAAGATGGAAGTGGACATGAAGATACAATTAGAAGTGGAGATGAATGTTTTCACACTCCAGGTCTCAAAGGGACAAACATTACTTCTTTTAGCAATTGATGGGGAAAATTAGTCAGATGGACACTTCTCCCTAAAAAAGATTCTACATTTATTTTCAAGATAAACAAAACATAATTATTGGCTTTAAATAATTTAACAGACTCTACCAAACATTGCATAAGATTCAATTTCTTAAAAGCACAACTAAAATCCTCAGTAAGCTATTGTTCTACCATACTAATGAACTTGTAAAATCTAGATAAAAGCATTTTCACAGTTTAAGATGCTTTCAAGTAGTTTTTATATATAGGTAAGCAAAACCTGGGTATGGACATCATTCAATCAAGAAAACTTGATGGTATTTTTAATGAGTTTTTGTTCTTCAGAGAACTCACACAAGATGGAATTTTATAAGTCAGTTCAGTTTTTATATGCTTTTTAAATTTGCATGTAATAGGACCTTCAAAGAATTATAAATGAGATAGCCCTGAACATGTGGAAATGATGAATCAAATACAGGACTTTTAACACACACAGAAATGATAAAAAATATTTTCAAATGACAGCATGACAAATGACAGCAGATCAACATCAGGTTGTTGTTTTTGGTCTGCTAGTTCTATAGGCATGCCATAACAGTGGCTTCAGAACAGACATGTGCCTATTTGAACATTTTCAAGTAGCTCACAATAACTTTCTTAGGAGATCCAGGCTCTATTTCAGCTCCTGATGAATTTTTTATGTATATTATATATAATATAAAATATAATATATTTTCTATATATATATTCTTACTGCATGCACATTAGAACCTATTACTTAAAATACTATAAATTATATTTTATAAATATTTGATCATAACAGCAGTAACATTATTGATGAAACTATTCAAATAAAGTCCCTATTCCATTCCTCAAAGAGTAACATTTATCAAATTTAGGCAGATGTTTCCAGAATAATATTTGTGATAATGTTGTAGAAATGAAGTACTATAGTTTTCAATGACTTATCGAAGCTGTATTTTTCCCCAATATAACTTCTTGTTTATTACTCATAACATTCAGGAATTTTTTAGGAGCTTGGGATGAGGTAAGTAGCTCTTGATCATGCTTGCTTTATGTAGAGGGGATAGGCCAAGTGATCTTAATCTCTAAAAGTATGATAGAGCATAATTTTGGAAATTTCTATATTATTTTTCACCCTGTTCATCTTTAAACTTCTTAAAGTCCTCTTTCTGATTCTACTTTTCAGTTTTGAGACATTACATAAATTGTATAACTATAAATCATAAAAATGTTCTTCCCTCCTTGCTACCTACTAAAGTAAGATAATAGTTTGTATTATAAAGAAGAACAGATTTGACTAGATCTAGCAACTTCTTCCAAATGTCTAATATTCTTTCCACTTTTTGCACTGTAGAACAGGTTGGAACTATTTCAATTGCTCTTAACCTGTCAATAGTCATAAGCAGTCATTGGTACTTATTTATTGTTGTGTAGAGTTTCTAGCTTTAATGCTAGAAGCCTGCTCTTCCGATAGTATATTTGACTTCCTTCAACAACAATTTATTTATTGTTGGAGGAATTCAGGTTGTATAACTGTAGATATTTCTTTCAAAAAGCTAAGAATTTATCACTCAGCACTCTTAAGCATTCAAGCTGAGAAGCTCCAAAGGGATTTTTCTCTTACAATATCTTACGTGTAACCAAAGGCTTTTTATTTTCAGTAATTATGCAGCTGTCTCATGATTCTGTCATGCTTGTCATGTTTGTCTTGCTTTCTTGTGTAATCTCGGTGACATGAATTATAATATTCAACCACACAAAACTGTTAAATAACCAGTCTTCATGCAGAGGGGAAAAATTCTCATATAAATATTCCACGTTCTCTTAAGCATTCATCTAAAGTGCATACTATTTTAACTGCTAAGTATTAAATCATTTATTATTATTTTTATTTACACAGTTCAGTAACTATCATCACATAAAAAAATCAAAGTACCACAACATATTCCTACACTCAAGAAAGGAACTGCAATAGTTAGTTTTTTCCCTTTCTTTTATAAGTGTTATGGTTCTTAAAAAGCATTTCCCTTTCTCCCACTTGAGCACTGAATATATCAACTTTGAAAATAAATTAATCAATTTGATATCCCACATAGCTGAGACTTAAAAACTTATATAATAAACTTTCTTTGGAGGAGGAAGGAAGATGGCGGCGAGGGGAGTGCATTGTCCCCGTGTGCTGCTTCACTGTGTGGGAGTATGACAAGTCAGGACGGCTAAAGGATATTTTGTTAGGAATTTCCAGCAATAGTGGGGTACTCCGGAACCTGGAGGAAGGATTTCCATCGCACGAGGATCGGCTACGGGGACTCAAACGCGAGAGGTTTGTCGCACGGAGGGTATCACTGCTTATTCAGCAAATCGCCCCGCGGCTAAAGTCTGGGATAGAGACGCAGGGTTACAGCGCTGCAGTTTCTGCCAGCCGCGCAAGCACCGTACTCAGGGCTGAATTCTGGGTTCGAGACGGGGGAAGGAAGCGGTCCATCTCGGTTCTCCACACCGGTCAGACCACAGAGGAGGCCAGCAGCCACCATGTTGGTAAACTGACGTCACCACCCCTGTTTTTGACTGACCGCAGCTCATTCAGCCATAGAACAGGTAATTTCAGGCTGCAATTCGCCTGCGGCTTGCAGACAGATTGCTAGGGCTCAGCGCAATCTGAGCCTGATCTTATCAGAGTGAATACTGAGCGCGGGGCGGCCGAGTTCCGGCTCCCGGAACTGAGCCCGCGGGGACTGCTTCTTGGAGCTTACATTTATAGGAGCTTACACCGAGCACGGAGTGGCCGAGTTCCGGCTCCCGGAACTTCCCTGGCCCGGGGCTAGGAGCCCGCGGAAACTGCTTCTCGGTCCGGGTCCTGCTGAGGGCCGGTCAGGACTCACCCGGTGCTTTGGTTGCCCGGCAAGGGGAACGAAATGCTGCCATTCGCATAGGATACCAACATGGCAGAGATCTGATGTCTGCAGAAAGCGGCGGAGGAGGGAACTTCATCAATACCAGTGGTGACATAAGCAGTTGGTCTCCTGGTAGGGGGGGTGAGGCACAGTCACCCGAGTCTCCTCAATTTGTCGTCGAGCCAGAGGGAAGGAGCCGGGCCGCCGCCAGCGCCCGGAGCAGGCCCAGCGGCTCGCCAGCGTGGTGACCGCGTGACCCCAATTGGAGAGGGGGCGGAGCGGAGCCGCCAGCCGCAACCGCAAGGTGGGCAGACCCGCGACCCAGTGGTACATGGGCGTGGTAGGAGGGGCAGGGCAGAGCCGCAGTTCGCGCTTGCAAGGTAAACAGACCTGTGTCAGCCTGGCGGGTCAGGCCCAGTGGCCTGCCAGTGTGGTACACACGTCACCCCAACTGGAGTAGGGGCAGAGCAGATCCTTCTCCCACGCCCGGATCAGGCCCTGCCGGTGTGGTGGTCACGTGACCCCAATTGGAGTGGGGGCGGAGCGGAACTGCCACCCGCGCCCGCAGGGTGAGCAGATCAGTGATCAACCTGCAGATCAGGCCCAGGGGTCCGCAGGCGTGGTAGGAGGGGCAGGGCAGATCCGCCGCCCGCGCCTCCAAGGTAGGCAGACCTACAACAGACCGGCGGATCAGGCCCAGGAGCCTGCCGGCGTGGTACAAACACCACCCTAATTGGAGTAGTGGCAGAGCAGAGTCGCTGCCCGTGCCAGGAACAGGCCCAGCGTCCTGCAGGCGGGGTAGCCATGACACCCTAATTGGAGTAGGGGCAGAGCAGAGCCTCCACCCGTGCCCGAAAGGTGGGCAGATCTGCGACCGACCAGCGGGACAGGCCCAGTGGCCTGCCGGTACGACAGACACGTCACTCCATTTGCAGTAGGGGCAGAGTAGAGCCGCCTCCCGCGCCTGCAGGGTAGGCAAACCTGCAACCGACCGGCGGATCAGGCCCGGTGGCCTGCCGGCGTGGTACACTCGTCACCCCAATTGGAGTAGGGGCAGAACAGAGCCGCCGCCAGCTCCCAGAACAGGCCCAGTGACCTGCCGGCGTGGTAGCCACGACACCCCAATTGGAATAAGGAGAGAGCACAGCCGCCGCCCGCACCTGCAGGAAAGATACGCAAGCAGTATGAAAAGACAAGGAAAGAAAGGACCACAAGCAATGCAGGTCAACGCAACTTTAGAAGAGGTAACAGCTGCAGCAGATGGAATGTCAGATAAAGAATTCAGGATTTACATGCTTCAGATGATCTGGAGTATCAAGGAAGACATTAAACAGCAAAATCAGACAATGAAAGATCACTTCGACAACGAATTACGCAAACAAATCCAGGAAGCAAAGGATCAACTATACAGGGAGATAGAGGTTATAAAAAACAAACAAACAGAAATCCTAGAAATGCAGGAAGCAATAAACCAACTTAAAAACTCAATGGAGAATACTACCAGCAGAGTAGAACACTTAGAAGATAGAACATCAGACAATGAAGACAAAGTATTTCAACTGGAAAAGAACATAGACAGCTCAGCAAGACTGTTAAGAAACCATGAGCAGAACATCCAAGAAATATGGGATAACATTAAGAGACCAAACTTAAGAGTCATTGGGATACAGGAAGGTACAGAGCTCCAAACCAAAGGAATGAGAAGTCTATTCAATGAAATAATACAAGAAAACTTCCCAGACTTGAAGAATGAGACAGAACCCCAAATCCTAGAAGCCTATAGGACGCCGAATGTGCAAAATCATAAGAGATCCACACCTAGACACATCATAATGAAGATGCCCAACATACAGAATAAGGAGAGAATTTTAAAAGCTACAAGAGAAAGGAAGCAGATTACATTTAGGGGTAAGCCAATCAGGATAACAGCTGATCTGTCAACACAGACTCTGAAAGCTAGAAGATCCTGGAATAACATATTTCAAACACTGAAAGAAAATGGGTTCCAACCAAGAATTGTGTATCCAGCGAAATTAAGCTTCAGGATGGAGGATGAAATTAAAACCTTCCACGATAAACAAAAGTTAAAAGAATTTGCAGCTAGAAAACCATCTCTTCAAAACATCCTCGCCAAAGCATTACAGGAAGAGGAAATGGAAAATAACAATGAAAACCAACAGTGGGAGGTAGGACAGTAAAGGGGGGGGGGAATAATCAAAGAGGAAAACAAACCATGTTTAGTAACAGAAATAAACAAATATGGCTGGAAGAACAACCCATATCTCAATAATAACCCTAAATGTTAATGGCTTAAACTCACCAATTAAGAGACACAGGCTAGTAGAATGGATCACAAAACAAGACCCAACAATATGCTGCCTGCAGGAGACGCATTTGATAGGAAAAGACATATATAGGCTGAAGGTGAAAGGTTGGGAAAAATCATATCACTCATATGGACTTCGGAAACAAGCAGGAGTGTCCATACTCATATCAAATAAAATAGATTTCAAGCCAAAGTTAATCAAAAGAGATAAAGAGGGACAATACATACTGCTTAAGGGAACCATACAACAACAAGACATAACAATCATAAATATTTATGCCCCAAACAATGGTGCAGCTATGTTCGTCAAACAAACTCTTCTCAAGTTCAAGAGTCTAATAGATCACCATACCATAATCATGGGAGACTTCAACACACCTCTCTCGCCACTGGACAGATCTTCCAAACAAAAGTTGAATAAGGAAACTATAGAACTCAATAACACTATTAATAACCTAGACCTAATTGACATATATAGAATATACCACCCAACATCAAGCAGTTACACTTTTTTCTCAGCAGCACATGGATCCTTCTCAAAAATAGATCATATATTATGTCACAGGGCAACTCTTAGACAATATAAAGGAGTAGAGATAATACCATGCATCTTATCTGATCATAATGGAATGAAACTGAAAATCAACGATAAAAGAAGGAAGGAAAAAGCATACATCACTTGGAGAATGAACAATAGGTTACTGAATGATCAATGGGTTATAGAAGACATCAAGAAGGAAATTAAAAAATTCTTAGAGATAAATGAAAACACAGACACAACATATCGGAATCTATGGGACACATTGAAAGCAGTTCTAAGAGGAAAATTCATTGCTTGGAGTTCATTCCTTAAAAAAAGAAAAAACCAACAAATAAATGATCTCATACTTCATCTCAAAATCCTAGAAAAAGAAGAGCAAAATAACAGCAAAAGAAGTAGAAGGCAAGAAATAATTAAAATCAGAGCTGAAATTAATGAAATCGAAACAAAAGAAACAATTGAAAAAATTGACAAAACTAAAAGTTGGTTCTTTGAAAAAATAAACAAAATCGACAGACCCTTAGCGATGCTAGCGAAGAGAAGAAGAGAGAGAACTCAAATTACTAGCATACGGGATGAAAAAGGCAATATCACAACAGACACTTCAGAAATACAGAAGATAATCAAAAACTATTTTGAATCCTTATACTCCAACAAATTAGAAGATAGTGAAGGCATAGATAAATTTCTTAAGTCATATGATCTGCCCAGATTGAGTCAGGAGGATATAGAAAACCTAAACAGACCAATATCAATTGAGGAAATAGAAGAAACCATAAAAAGACTTCCAACTAAGAAAAGCCCAGGTCCAGATGGGTATACAGCAGAATTTTACAAAACCTTTAAAGAAGAACTAATACCAATACTTTTCAAGCTACTTCAGGAAATAGAAAAGGAGGGAGAACTTCCAAATTCATTCTATGAGGCCAACATCACCCTGATACCTAAACCAGACAAAGACACTTCAAAGAAAGAAAACTACAGACCAATATCTCTAATGAACCTAGATGCAAAAATCCTCAATAAAATTCTGGCGAATCGGATACAAAAACATATCAAAAAAATTGTACACCATGATCAAGTAGGATTCATCCCAGGGATGCAAGGCTGGTTCAATATACGGAAATCAATAAATGTTATTCACCACATCAATAGACTTAAAAATAAGAACCATATGATCATCTCGATAGATGCGGAAAAAGCATTTGACAAAGTACAGCATCCCTTTATGTTCAAAACTCTAGAAAAACTAGGGATAACAGGAACATACCTCAATATTGTAAAAGCAATCTATGCTAAGCCTCAGGCTAGCATCATTCTGAACGGAGAAAAACTGAAGGCATTCCCTCTAAAATCTGGAACTAGACAGGGATGCCCTCTCTCTCCACTTCTGTTCAACATAGTTCTCGAAACACTGGCCAGAGCAATTAGACAGACGAAAGAAATTAAAGGCATAAAAATAGGAAAAGAAGAACTTAAATTATCACTATTTGCAGATGATATGATTCTATACCTAGCAGACCCAAAAGGCTCTACAAAGAAACTATTAGAGCTAATAAATGAATTCAGCAAAGTGGCAGGATATAAAATCAACACGCATAAATCAAAGGCATTCCTGTATATCAGCGACAAATCCTCTGAAATGGAAATGAGGACAACCACTCCATTCAAAATATCTTCAAAAAAAATAAAATACTTGGGAATCAACCTAACAAAAGAGGTGAAAGACTTATACAATGAAAACTACAGAACCCTAAAGAGAGAAATAGAAGAAGATCTTAGAAGATGGAAAAATATACCCTGTTCATGGATAGGCAGAACTAACATCATCAAAATGGCGATATTACCAAAAGTTCTCTATAGGTTTAATGCAATGCCAATCAAAATCCCAATGGCATTTCTTGTAGAAATAGAGAAAGCAATCATGAAATTCATATGGAAAAATAAAAGACCCAGAATAGCAAAAACAATGCTAAGCAGGAAGTGTGAATCAGGCGGTATAGCGATACCAGACTTCAAACTATACTACAGAGCAATAGTAACAAAAACAGCATGGTACTGGTACCAAAACAGGCGGGTGGACCAATGGTACAGAATAGAGGACACAGAAACCAATCCACAAAACTACAACTATCTTATATTTGATAAAGGGTCTAAAAGCATGCAATGGAGGAAGGATAGCATCTTCAACAAATGGTGCTGGGAAAACTGGAAATCCATATGCAACAAAATGAAACTGAATCCCTTTCTCTCGCCATGCACAAAAGTGAATTCAAAATGGATCAAGGAGCTTGATATCAAATCAGAGACACGGCGTCTGATAGAAGAAAAAGTTGGCTACGATCTACATACTGTGGGGTCGGGCTCCAAATTCCTCAATAGGACACCCATAGCACAAAAGTTAATAACTAGAATCAACAAATGGGACTTACTCAAACTAAAAAGTTTTTTCTCAGCAAAAGAAACAATAAGAGAGGTAAATAGGGAGCCTACACCCTGGGAACAAATCTTTACTCCTCACACTTCAGATAGAGCCCTAATATCCAGAGTATACAAAGAACTCAAAAAATTAGACAATAAGAAAACAAACAACCCAATCAACAAATGGGCCAAGGACCTGAACAGACACTTCTCAGAGGAGGACATACAGTCAATCAACAAGTACATGAAAAAATGCTCAACATCTCTAGCTGTCAGAGAAATGCAAATCAAAACCACCCTAAGATACCATCTCACTCCAGTTAGATTGGCAGCCATTAGGAAGTCAAACAACAACAAGTGCTGGCGAGGATGTGGGGAAAAGGGTACACTTGTACATTGCTGGTGGGACTGCAGATTGGTGCAGCCAATTTGGAAAGCAGTATGGAGATTTCTTGGAAAGCTGGGAATGGAGCCACCATTTGACCCAGCTATTCCCCTTCTTGGTCTATTCCCTAAAGACCTAAAAAGAGCATGCTACAGGGACACTGCTACATCGATGTTCATAGCAGCACAGTTCACAATAGCAAGACTGTGGAACCAACCTAGATGCCCTTCAATAGACGAATGGATAAAAAAAATGTGGCATTTATACACAATGGAGTATTACTCTGCATTAAAAAATGACAAAATCATAGAATTTACAGGGAAATGGATGGCATTAGAGCAGATTATTCTAAGTGAAGCTAGCCAATCCCTAAAAAACAAATGCCAAATGTCTTCTTTGATATAAGGAGAGTAACTAAGAACAGAGTAGGGTCGAAGAGCATGAGAAGAAGATTAACATTAAACAGGGATGAGAGGTGGGAGGGAAAGGGAGAGAGAAGGGAAATTGCATGGTAATGGAAGGAGACCCTCAGGGTTATACTGTGGAGGAGGTAGAGAGAGAGGAGGGGAGGGGAGGGGAGAGGTGGGGAGGGGGGAGGGTGGAGGATGGGAAAGGCAGCGGAGCACAACAGACACTAGTATGGCAATTTGTAAATCAATGGATGTGTAACTGATGTGATTCTGCAATCTGTGTATGGGGTGAAGGTGGGAGTTCATAACCCACTTGAATCAAAGTGTGGAATATGATATGTCAAGAAATTTGTAATGTTTTGAACAACCCACAATAAAAATTAAAAAAAAAAAAAAAAAAAAAAAAAAAAAAAAAAAAAAAAAAAAAAAAAAAAACTTTCTTTGGTCTATCCAGTTATACTAAACAGAAAAAAAGTAAAAAGTATTTAAAAAGGGTCAGTGACTTGAGAAACAAATTTGTGTTGGAAAATAGCTTCTCTCCTTATCTTTACTCCTTATTCAATTTTCAGTGTCTAGGCCAGGTATACGAAAGAGATGTAATTATCATACATCAGTATCTCAGTATCTCTGTGCACTTTATATGGCCCATAATCCATTCACCTATGTTTAACTTATATATTAAGTAAGAAACTATTAATATATCATACATTTTTTAATTAATACACCCCCTTTAGGACCTAGAATCTTCAAAGTATGATTCAGGAAAGTTATTTAATCCTTTTTTTTTTGTGTGTGTGAACAGAATCGAATTAAATCACCTATTATTTAAAGGATCTGATCAGATTAAATGGGTCTATCAATGTGAAGGGATTTATTACAGCTTGCATCACAACAAACAAGGCATTTGGGGTATTATCACAATCATACAATTGCAGAAGAAATGCAACTTTATTTGAAAATTCATTGTCCATTGGGTTGGATAGCACAAATTTAAATTCCATCAATTCAGGGTTCTTTTTTTCTTTCTTTGGAGTTGACTGAGAAGACTGTCATTACATCTTGTGACAGATGATGTGGCTAACCATGTCATCCTAGGGATCACCATTTATTCAAGCTGGAATCCAAGAGGAGTCTTCTTCATCCCTCTGTCTTAGCTGATAAAAATCTTTCCAGGACATTCGTCTTTTTCAACCATATTTCTTCAGGTCATCTTAAGTCAGTCACAACCATGAATAAGAAATATTCTGCATCTTATGGAGTACAATAAGGGTTATCTGCCTTAACAGAAGCAATATATTATTTGTTACCAGGAAAGATAGGAGCAAATACATTCTTTTACTATATATATATATATATATATATATATATATATATATATATATTTTTTTTTTTTTTTTACTCTATTTTGAAACAGTCCTCTTTTTCTCCCTGCTTTTTGAATCTGAAACCTATCATGAGTTTCTTTATTTACCTTTCTGTGCTTCTCAAATTTGTCTCAGACGTAAAAGGTACAGGGCAAATTTTCAACTACTATATATACTAGAAATACATATTCTCCAGCATATTGGTCCATTATATTATTACATTATATAAAATTATTTCTTTTTTGGGGGGGCATACTAAGGATTGAACTCAGGGGCACTTAACCACTGAATTACATCCCCATCTCTATTTTGTAATTCATTTAGAGACAGGGTCTCACTGAGTTGTTTAGTGCCTCATTGTTGCTGAGACTGGCTTTGAACTTGTGATCCTCTTGCTGCAGCCTCCCAAACTGCTGGTATTAGAGATAGGTGCCACTACACCCAGCTATGTAAAATACTTTCTAGATAAAGAGTGAGTCCCATGAAATTTAGTCATATTACTCCCAATATGGCCAAAATAACTTTTCAATAGTTAGAGTTTTTAAAAAAATCATCCTTTAATTAATTTCAAGGAAAACTATTTAATAATTGTACACCTTAATTTTTCCTGCCTGTAACTTCACTCAGGAATATAAAGTAATGAAAGCTGTTTCTTTAAGCAAATGAGTGAGATATGGAATGACACAAATGGCTTTATATTTGATGTAATCATTATAGGGAAGAATGGCCAAAGTTCAACTGGAGGAAACACCTTTGCAAAAGATTTGATCCTGATATATTCTTTGTTTGTAATTTTTTAAACAAGAAAAAAAAAAGACCAGGGCCTATTATAACAGGTACAACTTTTATCTACTTTCACACCTGTCACCAGACACAGTAGAAAGCTTTAACCCATGGGTACAGTTCCCTGAAAATCAGATTGGGATTGGGTTACATGGTTATGCCATTAAGTAAGCACCTATCTAATAAGAATTTGACAGAATAAACACTTGAGATAAATTGCTTTCCCTAGCCAAATTCTTCTAAGCAAGTGAAGGGGAAATTAGAACAAGTCAAAATATTGAGACTGAGGTAAGGACATTTTAGAAATGAAAGACTCAAACCATAGGTATTAGCATTCTCATTACATGTTTAAAATACTGACAATATTAAATAAAGCTGAATAAAATGAGAATGGAAATGGGAGTTGAGTAGGAAATGAAGAAAGGTGATTCTTAGGAAGTGATGCATGAACATATATTAATTACAAATCTGAAAGGTAAGGTCACTTTACCTAGCTTTAAGGTTAAACTTTAAAAAGTCAATTTGTGCATACCTCCCTTTGTTCAATTTGTTACAAATAGAACAAGGAAATGTGTACCTTCTTTGTTTCTTTTCTCTGAATACAATTATCATTAATTCATGCAAATATATATTGAAGAATTACATGCCAGTCTCTATCCTCAGGACCAATTATGCTTACACATGAATTCTGCATTCAGCTAGGAGGGAAATCAATATGTGACAGATAAACCATTTTTAACACAAGTAACATGAGTAGAGAGTTATCAATCAGTTGTAGCAACACATTTGAGAGATGAGTAATTTTGCCCAATGAAACCCCATAATGATGTCACCAAGAAACAGTTAAGGTTAAAATCTCACTAGAAGTGTGAGGTAATTATCCAAAAATAATGAACAGGGAATTCAGGTTGGGCAACAACTCAGGTAAAAGGATTCATCATGGAAAACAAAAGTGCTATATCTGCCAAATGACAATAGTTCAATGTGAAAAATAAATCACTTTTTTTTTTCAATGTGATTTTTTTAAGAATTGTGAAACTAACAAATAAGAGAGGGCATAATTAAAAATTTCACTGGAAAGGAAATCCTGACAATGAGATGGGTTATTGGATATCACACCTGGTGTACAAAATAAAGGTATAGCAGCATTTTTCCTGAGGCAGGAGAGAAGAAGGGATACATGGAATCTATTGCAGACAATTTGAGATTCAGAGATAAGGAATTTGAAGAACTTTATTCCTAATGTCTCAATTTCTGCCCTGAAGTTAAAGGTAAGGCCCATATGTGGACAGTGTGGAAGCTTTGTGGAACTTAAATGGCAAAACTTTGGCATAGCTTCCCCTGGGAATGGGTTAGTCTGGGACTAAATTTAACTAAATTTAAACCAATTTTTTTAAAGATAAAAGATGCTTCCAAGAGCAATTGTTTTCTGGAAAACAAGATATTTTAGACATATTCAGCATAATAAAAATTAACAAAAAGGCTGGGGCTGTAGCTCAGTGGTAGAACACTTGCCTGACACGTGTAAGGCACTGGGTTCGATCCTGAGCACCACATGAAAATAAATAAATAAAATAAAGGTATTTTGTCCATCTATAACTAAAAATATGTAAAAAAATTTAACCATTCCATTACAAAAACTAGTAATGTTTTATAACTGCCCTTTATTTGCTTAGCTTCCAAATATTTAAGAATGCTTAAATTGGTGTATTCAAAACTCATTTGGTGTAAGTCCAATGATTCTTTCACAACTTACATTCAGGAAGAATATTACCATTGATGTGTTTTTGCCAAGAAGTGCAATGGAGTTTGGATTTTAGTGGTCTGACAAGTATCTGCAACCCTTAAGCTTTATATCACTGAGGTTGTCAGAATTTATGAAAATTATTGATCTTAGGTGGGAGATTCAGTGAAACAGTTTATATTCACTATCTTCATGTCCTCTGTACACAATCACAACTTATCCTGACTGCTGCTTTTGAAATAATAAATCTCTCCAGGGTCACTAGTGCCTTACTCTTGTTCAAACCCAATGACTTTGTATCACAGAATAACAAGTAAAAAAAACCAGCCTCTGAGGCCAAACCGCTTAGGCTCAATTCTGACTCAACCAAATAATAATCAGTGTAACCCTGGGCAAAAAATGGAATTACTTCATTCCTAGTTTGCTCATCTATAAAGCAAAATGAATAATTAAATCTACCTCCTCACTGGATTGTAAGCATGTCTATGATACATTAGCTACTGTAATAAAACCCTCAAACTTCAGTGACCAATGCAATCAACCATTTTTGGCATTTATGACAAAACGGTGTTCATTTTGATGGTCTGCAGAGCTATGGATGATAGGCCAATCACTATTTAAAGTTTTAAATAGTTAAAAGTTTTCTCCACTTGGATTCCCAAGTTGCTGATAGCTTTGTCATCTTCAGTTGTGTTGGTGCCCAGATATTGGCTGGGATTAATTATGGAAGATAAATCATGAGAAGTTTTCATGCAACATGCTTGGGATTGTTCTCTTTATTTCCAAATCAGTCACTTTCAACAATATGGTGGCTGGAAAATGTTGCTTTCCTTTGTGTTAAAAAAGAAGAGGGAATGAGATTTATGTTATTTATTTATTTCTATAAAAGTTGACCCTGCTGGACATCAAGACACTCTCCTTTTTAAAATACAAAATGTACTTACACTACTCCATTGGAGATAAAACTATGTTCTATCCATCTATTGTATCCAAGATCTCTGGGTCTATCAATGTTCTTTCCATTAATTCTGGATTAGTTTCTCACAGCCTGGAAGCCAGTGAACTGAAGTACATGTTCTCCAACATGGAAATAGGAAAACAACAATGAAATCTTTCATGTAGAAGAGGGAATAATAGAAGATGTACAATAATTATCAATCAAAATATACTAGACAATCCTGGTAGACATGATAAAAATTTCCTACCTTAGGGAAGAGGAGACTCCTTGATTAGACTAGCTCTGCTGTCTGTGTGGAAATTAAATTGTCTGGTGTTCTCTGTGGTCTTTGGCTTCTCCCCCTTGAGGATTTTTCTTATCTATCGCTATCATGGCCACATCTACAATGGACATTAGGCAGAGTTTTCTCCTTAGAAAAATCTCAGCTTCTTGTTTATTCTAGTTTGGATTTGGAGGACTGTTTTAAGGCTTAAGCTGTTAAAGATTTTAAAGTTTTAAATAGTTAAAAGTTTTCTCATGATTATTGTTTTCTTTGATCTGAGTTTATGGCTTCTTTGTCTATTGTGTTTTTATCACATTTCCATCCAGTGCTATGTTTATCTCCCTAAACTTTTTTTTCCCCTCACTATCTACTCTATTTGTGGTTTTGCCCCACACCTTTCTATTTCTCAAATGATCAAACTTTCTGGAGGCTGCCTTTAAGAGCAGTGCATGGAAGATTGTTTTGGACTTTCGCTAATCAATACTGGGAATGGTGGACTGTTTCCATTCATATTCAATTAGCTAGGACTCCATTATGTAGCCACATTTATTCCAAGAGAGATGGAGAAATGATGCCTATATGTGTGCTCAGAAAAAAAAAAAAAAGGAGTTGGTTTTGATGATCCATTAGCGACTGGTGCCACAAAGACGCGGTTAATTAAAACATTTATCATATTTGGAAAAATACATGGAATGGAGTCTTTAATTAATATTTCCAGTTATCATTTTGCTACATTGTGATATATGACCAAGGTTAATAGTTATCTTCAAAGGTTTCATTACCAGTGTCAAACTAAGCCTTTGACAATTTTATAGCTTTCTTTCCATTGTTTTAGCTGTCTACACCTTTAATGGACAATGTTATTACTGCTTTGTTTTTCTTAGTCACTTTTCTTCTTAATTTTTTCTCTTTTTAGGTCATCATTTATCTCACATAACTTTTGCTACCACTCATAGTAGTGGTTCTGAAGAATGTAGATTAATCCCTGACTTAAACTCTAAATTCCAGATTAGGTGGTGGCTATGTCTTCTGTGATTTTCTCAACCCCTTAGACTTACTGTATGACAAAATCTACACATTGCATCAAAAACTTACATTCTTTTGGGTGTGGTAGTGCATATCTGTAATCCCAGCGGCTTAGGAGGCTAAGGCAGGAGGATTGCAAGTTCAAAGCTAGCCTCAGCAAAAGCAAGGTGCTAAGCAATTTAGTGAGACCCTGTCTCTAAATAAAATACAAAATAGAACAGGAATGTCGCTAAGTGGTTAAAGCCTCTGAGTTCAATCCCCAGCATTCATCTAAAACAAAAACAAAAACAAAAACAAAGGAAAAAACCTTACATTCTGTCTTGTGTGTTCCTATATTAACATTATCTTCATAAATTCTTAAAATAGCACATCAGAATTTTCTCCTATTCCTTTTTTAATATCTCCAGGTTATTGTTGGTAAACTTGATAGAGTCAAATATGTAATGATTCTCCTTTTCTACTCAAAGAAAGAAGATAGGAATCAGTGATAATATCAGCTTTATACCAGCACAGCTTACATTCACACTCAGAGGACTTTCCCTGAGAAAGTAAGATGATAGTGGTGTAGTGGAGAGAATTTATTCACTTATTAACTTTCTCTCATTTTACATAGTAATTTATTTCCTTTTTCCCCTCTATTCCACATATGACTTTATTTTACTTATCTATCAGTTGGTTTATTTAAAGAGTTCCTAGCAAGTCTTCCTTCCTATACTGTCTAGACTTTGCATTGCATCCTTCAAAAGCCACTGTGAGCCAGTGCTGTCCATCTCAATATACTCAAGTCACTTTACCTCTGCTCTTCTCTTAGATGTTAATGTGCTACTTCTTTCCTACAGCAATGTCTCTTTAATCTCATCCTTCCTCAGCTTTCCCCCAATGCCTTCTGGATTTGAAATTCATAATAAATAAACTTCCCCTGTAGTAATATTTTTCTCTCAATGATCTTTACTCCCTAGTATTGTACTTGACCTCTAGCTTTCCAGTGAAGCTATTTGCACCCAAACAAAAAAGAGAAAGCCATTCTTACACACCCTTACTTTCCTTAAATTCACTACCATATTATTACTTCTTCAGTGATAGATCCTCTGTCCTTAAATGAAATGCTTGGCTGGCATAAATAATTTAATTCTAATTCTACTGTCTGTGTACTCCTCACCACTATAATCCACTGTCCTACAGATGATTTTATGACATTTCCTGAAGATGTGTTTCTTGGCCCTCTACAGTCAAGTCTTACCTATTATCTGAAGCTATTTCAAGAATCCATTATGTGACACATATCATATACTAGTCTCTTAGTTTCTCTGCATTTTCATGTTCGGTAACTTATACACTTCTTTTTACTTGAACAGTCATTTTCTAGGTTATACTCTTCATTTCGTCATGACCTACACATGCTTTCCATTTAAAATATAAAATATAGTCACCAACTTTGTTTTGAAAACATAAACCTTTTATTATGGTGAATATTTGTACTCTATACTAGAGTCTTTCTTCCTCTTATTTACACCACTCCAGAAAAATCTTAACTCATCTTAGTCTCTCTACTTCCAGATCAAACATCACTTTTTCTCACAGACCCTTCATGATATCTCACCTTAATTTCAATCATCCCCTTGATTTTTCCATGACTGTTTATTGTTTTTAAACTTTCCTTAAATTCATTATATTTGTGTGTGAAATTTTTCATTCCATCAAAATCTTCAGTAACTTTCCTTATAGCCAATTCACTGTTAATACTTCCATCACAGTTTATCTTCTCCCTTCACTCCGAACTTCTAAACCTTTATCTTGATGCTAGTGTGACCTTTCTTCAATGCAATCCTTATATTATTTCCCTGATTATAACTTCTAAATGCTTTTGCACTGAAATCAAGATGAAATCTATCAACTTTATTAGGTTTTAGAGGTCAGTACAGGATCTGCTCCTTACCATTTGTTTTATCTTTTGCCTTTTTACATCCTGACTGTATTTTGTTGATCATTTTCCTCCTTTTAATTCTAATGATCTTAATAACAATTAGCATACTCTCAGCTCTGAGTCTTCTACATGTGCTTCCTTCTATGGGTAATATTGTTTCCATATTGCATAATTCTTATTCTTATATTGAAGTTCCTTATTTAGGAATTGATATCAGTTTTCTGTTGCTGTTTTGATATCAGTTTTCTGTTTCTTGTTAGAGAGTTTGGTAACTCTAACAAGTTACCAAAACTTAATGTGTTAACATAACACTAATTTGATTGTCTTACTCTTCCATAGGTCAGGTCAGTATGGGTCTTACTGGACTAAAATTAACACACCATCAGTATCGCATTACTTCTGGAGGCTGCAGGAGAGGATAAAGCCTAAATATTTCATTGTTTCTACTGCTATTCTATAAACTGTATGATGGCATGGACTGTGACTGTATTCACTGACAATAATTACATTCATGCACCAAGTAGTTCCTAAAGACAGAAGTGAAATAAATGAATATACAGAGACTCTAGATGTAAAGTTAGATGACTGGGTTAAATGCTGGCTCTACCATATAAGAGCTTATTGGTATGAAAACCAGCTAATACCTTAAGTTTCCGTTTCCTTATCTACAAAGTATATGAAATATTATGGATCCTTTTTACTTTCCCAAGATTATCAAATTAATACCATGAACTAAAACATATAAAACATACCATTAATTGTTAAGTATATTCATAAAAATATAAAATAAGTGCTTTTAAAACAAAAATTGAATCTCTTTTCTTCCTCTCCCAAAGCCTTGTCATAATGATTAATCTAGAAAATAAATTTTATATTCTATAGTATTATATTAAGATCCTCCATCATATGGCCTAGATTAATCTTTCTAAAACAATCACAGATCATATCTCATAGTGATATCTCCTTTTCCACTCGATTTAGATTATACTCTATCCTTAAATCATACCACATTTTATTGTTCACTATAGAGACTTATGTTATTAAATTTTCTTGTTAAGTATATTTTCCAAGTATACTAGAATAGTTACAACATCATCCCATTACTTTCTCTAACTGTAGCAACAATAGTACCAACAGTAGGTACACCTCTATGTATTTTTGAACATTACATTTATATTCAGCACATGTTTTGATCATTATAGTTCTCTGAGTTTTTCTCACCATGGTGCAGGTAAGAAAACTGATGTGATGACATTTCTAATGTCTATGTTCTTCCCTCCTTCCCAGAATTTTCCCTTTCTCAAATTTTCCCTTTGTTTTTGCAAAATTGATAACACTTTAGTGCCTTCAAATGTTACTTACTTTTTAAAGATGTAATTTCCTCAGTTACTATTAATTATATCTTTCTCTGCATTTCTACAATGTGTCATTTGTGATTATTTTCCACAAGTTTTGTTTTTCATCAAAAATTAAAGTTTTCTTTTCTTTTTTTTTTTTTTAATACAGTTTGATCCTGTAGGGCTTTGGACGTAGTTCATGGCCCAGTGCTTACCTAGCATGTGTGCCCTGGGATTTGATTCCTATCTCCAGTACTGCAAAATGACAATGATGATGATGATAATGATGATGATGATGATAATGTATATAACAACAATCTCCAGTGGTTTTATCCCATAGTAAGGTTCATAGCCCTTAAAATATTCTTTTTTAAGTATCAAAATGTCTGTCATGGTGCTTTATGTATACAAGTCACCCATTGTAGTTAAAAATAAATGAGCTAACTTAATGAAAAGCACAGAGTCTTTAAGTGGTCTTAGGAGGCTCCTAGCGAAGCTTCCAGTCATATTTTATTTTATATAATATCATTTGATGGACAAAAGTTCAGCCAATACATTAAGATGTCTAGCTCCAGTTTCTCTGATTTTGATAAAATTTGAAAAGTATTTTACCAATTTTTTCATCAAGTAGCCACACAATAAAAGCAAACAGCTGAAACAATAACAGGCCATAGAATGAGAAGAATATTTCCAATCTTGCTATTCTCAGTAGCTGTATACCTATATAATTCATTTTCTTCTTTAAACCTTAGTTTTCTCATGTTTTATAGGAAGAGTCCACATAGCTACCACAAGAGTTGTTATAAAGATTAGAAAGCACTCACCAGAGTATTTGCAGTGTATGTAGGTCTCCTTTGATGTTCATTACTGTGGATAATGTGATTATAAGAATAAGAAAATTATACACACAAAAAACTGAACTATACATCATATAATCTGCAGTTTTCCTTTGTAATTCTATATACTTATCTTCCCTTGCTGAATAAAGAAGGTAATGCTCCAGCTAATGTTTGGGGCATCTTCTCTTACCATCTGTCCACTTTCACATCACTCTCCCCATCACTTCCTACTGACTTCTGTTTCCTTTTCTTGGTCCTACTTCATCTATGCTATCTATCACTTTAACTGTCATTTTAACTATCAACATGATATAAATACATCAGCATGTGACTCTACCTAAATGATTTGGCCTGATTTACTCAGTATTCTGTCAGCTTCTTTTGAAGGAGACATGAAAACCTACCCATATTTACCTGGGTAATATGTCAGTCAATTTTTTTCTTCTTATTTAATTATAGTGTACCCAAATAGGTCCACCACATTTTCCTTTTACTTCTTTTCTATGTTCTTGATGTAAAATATTTGTAATTTGTGGGCCTCATTTTAAAATGAGAATATGTATTAAACTAATTTATAAATTAAAAACCATTGTGCAGTGTAGAATTTGTATTTAATAACATTAATGATAGTTATTACAAGGATGCACCACTGAATTTGCAATGCATGCTTAAATTCAAAGTGAATAAAATGATTGTTTGGGGAATCTTTTCTTAACACCTGACCATTTTCACATCTCCTACCACTCTCTTCTCACTTCTGCTTTACTTTCTCGATCCTGCTTCATCTATGCTATTGCTTTAACTGTCATTTATAACTATCTACATGAATATAAATACATCAGAATATGACTCTACCTAAATGTGTTGACATGATTTACTCAGCATAGTCCCAGAATAGGTTACTACAATTCCAAGTTGGCAAAGATTTCTAAATAAATATTAAAGACTACAAAAGGAATAGCCCCTCACATATGATGTGGCATTTTTTAAAAAAATCAGTTATATCCTATTATGTGATGATACAAAATGAGATTTAATATAAGATTTGAGCTCAATATTTCCCATCTTTCATTTTAGAAATTTTATCTGGCTCTTCTTTTCAAAACCATTGTACCTCTTGCCTTTGAAAGATCTCAGTAACTTTGGAAAGAATCTTTTCAGAAAAAAGACTGAGAATATTGAGGGAGGGGGACAGAAAAAAAGTTTAATAAAGGGCACCAAAGAGCATACCTTAAGGTCTATTTCATTTCCTATTTTGAGGAACAAGGACAATTTAGTATATAACTGGATCCACAAATGAGGTGCTGTGAACGCTTGGGCAAGGCTGCCTTCTCCGTTTCAACAATATAGGGAAGAGTGGTTATATTTAGGAGATGTCTCTGAAGCAGAAAGTGCCTTTTTTTCCCCCAAATACCTCTAGGGATCATATAAATGTAGTGTTAGAAATTCTATATTTTGACTTCTCTTCACTCTTTGATGCTATTTCAAGATTTATTTTAGTTCTTCAAGATACACCCCCTTTACAATATCTTTAAATATAGTTAATTTTCAACTATGTAGGAATTCTTAGGATCATCATTATATTCAACTTTGTAATAACACAGTTTGTGACAGATCATCCTTTTAGGGGTTGGCACCACTTCAAATGTGGTTATTTACTTACACATAAAGGCATTTTCATTATTATTTTCATTTACAATGTGACCTTGAAAATATATCTTGGATTTGTCTGGAATGTCTTCATTTTAAATGTTCTGTTCAATTAAGAGAATATATGCTTGGAATTTATTTTCAGGAAATATGATTAACATGCCTCTAGGCATATGAGTATTCATTGCACAGACCCTCCAAAAAGTTGGGTTGTTTTTAGTGTTTATAATTTATTTTGATCTTTGGGAATAAAATACACTTATTTTATCCCTCTAATTTCTTTGTAGTCCCAACTTCAATCCATCATCTGGCTATCTGATTTATCTACTTAATCTATGCCTATTAATCTGCTTTCCTATTATCTATCATCTCTTTCATTGCCACCAAGTTTTTCCTATTATTTAACATAATAGGACACATTAATTTCTTTGTATATAGAGAAAGTTTCTCTTTTGTTTGTATAAAACTTTCATGATATAAACTTTCATAAAGAATAAATAAATCTTTAATCATAAAATAAAAGTAAAGTAAATATATGGCATTTGGTGAGGTCTTTTTCCTAGATTCTATAACCAACCTTTCCTTAATATATTCACCGTGAATCCTTCCAACAGGTGTTATTCTTTTTATTTTACTTATATTCTTTTTGTTTCCAAACCTCTAACTCTCAATCATTATATTCTTCTGCCAAAAGCTGTCATTTCCAAATTTTATCATGAACCTTCTTATATTCAACCTTTTAGTCAACTAAAATTAATCTTTGTTACACTGACACTCTCTACATTTTCATTTATCCATGTCTGTGCCCGTGTCTTCCTCTTAGCCTTGAATGCTTTTCTGATATTTCTCACTTACTAAAATCCTTGTCAGGTCTCAAGGCAAAGATCAGAAGCCATATCTTCCACGAGGCTTTCCCTGATAATCAAGATTAAAATAAATGTCCTACCTTTTCAAACCACAGAAATTTATGAAACAAGCAGATGGGACTTTGTGCTTACTATTTTAGTTCATTGTCAGTATCACTGGAATTCTGCCTCAAGCCAAGAATCAGGAGACAAGTGCAAAATAAATGAAATTATTGGGTGCTAAATGTAAAGTTATGAAGGTTTAAAATCAAGTGCTAGAATTAAAAATGAACTTACAAGATTACAAGGAAATATGAGGGACCGTGATAGAAGTGCTTACTTATCCATTTCTTTAAACTATTCAACTCCTCAGTATGACTAAGGAATTAACATGCACCAGCAGATATTCATAGAGCATTTATTTGCTTAAATTACATTGTGTTGAACATAAAACTGCTGCTATGTGGTGCATTTTGGGGGTAATCTATTAATTTATTCTAGCTCTGTGCATTTTAGATGATGTGAAGAGAAAATATATGTAAAATAAGTGATATTGACTTAGGGAGAAGGTGAGCAATAAACATTTTTAGGGTGGAAGTTCTATGTATTTTCAAAAAGGATTGTTCTGTGATTCTTATATTAATGTGATAGTGATGCTGGAGAAAGGAAATAGAAATAAGTACATAGTAACAAAGGGAGAATGTTTTAATAAATAGATATGACAAGGCCATAGTATTGCAAGAGGTTGGCCATAACTGGTGATCCTGATTTTGAAGGCAGTTCATTTACTAAATAATAAAATGCCAAGTGCTATGCTGGATGTTTTAATATTCTTTATATTTTACTTCAGAAAAGGATTCTAGGCATATAAAAAATATACTAACATTCATTATACCAGAAAAGTCTGCATTTTAATTTTGTTGTAGTTGACTAGTTCTTGATTTACTGTCTTGATCACAAATTAATGCTCTCAGAAAGTTTGTATGCCTTATGGTGTGATATTTTCTATAAACATGAAAATGACGTATCAAAAATTTTTCTTGGTAAACCTAAAGTCTAAATACTATGGAAAATTTTCCATGTAATTAACTGCAAATGTTTGCATTTAATAAATCATTCTCTTCCTTATTAATTCTTCCCATTGTGGGACTTTTTCTTGATGTTTTTAACAAGGAATGATTCCATCTGTTAGAACAGCAGTCTTATTTAAAAAAAAAAAACACACACACTAAGAGAAGCTGAGTCCCAATATAGTAAAATACTATAGAACAAAAATGACAAGTAGGAAACAATATAGAAACACTTAGAGATTGGCTACCACTCCATGGCTCCCAGCTGCCCAGCTGAAGTCCCTGAGGAAACTTCCACAAAGCCTAGTAGTCAAAAATTTGAAAACCATCTGTCTGTATCTCATTTTTATTCTGAAGATTTATTTGGGGATTTGTCACCAACTGGCTGGGCTGGCAACTAGAAAACCACACACACACACACACACACACACACACACACAAATACCTGTTTTGGGGTTCAGGGATGGCTCTGAGACCTCAGCTCCCACACTGGAAGGCAAGGGGAGCAAGAGAGGCAAGAGGCAAGAGAGAAAGTATACATGAAACCCCCTTTTATTGGGGAAAATCTACCCAAATAAGGCAAGAGATTGGGTTTTAAAGGGTGGAGCCTTGCTTGGTGATGTCTTGTGGTCAGCAGGTTGGACATCTTGGAAAGCCACACCCATCCCAGGTGCTGTATGAGATCACAGGCAGAGCGAGAGAAAAGGCACACATATGTCACACAGCCCCAAAAGTACTTAATGCCAGACCAGTCCCCTCATATGCTCAAATGAGCATAGCTAACACACACAGCCCATGGATGGCTCATGACAGGGATTTAAATATTAAATATTACTCTCCTAAACTATAATTAATATTTTCCAATTAGCATATAAGTTAGAGTAAAAGTAAACTACCATAGGAATAATAATTTTCTAAGTGAAATGGAGTAAATTCTTATATAAGTAACCTGGGAAATGAAAATGGATTTTATTTCAAATAATTCTTTGACAATTGGATTCTATTTCAAAAAGATTTCCTATCCTATGTATATTATTCTATAGTGTAATGGACAGTGAAACACAGAATGAAATTTGTGAAATTAAAGTCTTTAATGAGATTAATATTAGTCACGTAAAACTCTTTTCCTCAATTCTTTTGGTAACTAAACATAACATATATCATACTTCTCTGAAAATATTGGTTTGGATCATATACTTTTAAATTAAAAAAATTAATTAAAATACACAGATTTACTTTCTTAACCATATTTAAGTATAAAATTCAGTGGTATTAAGTATCTTCATATTATATAACCATAACCACTATCTATCTCCAGAAGCCAGTTCATCTTGCAAAACTCTGTATTCATTAAGTAATAATTCTACAATCCCCAATTACCCAGCTTCTGGTGATCACCATTCAACATTCTGCCTAAAATCATAGTTTCGACTATTCTAGGTAGTTCATATAAGTAGAACCATACAGTATTTTTCATTTGTGAAAGGTTTATTTCACTTTGCATAATAGCCTCAGGATTCATTTATACAATAGAATATATTAAGCCTGAATGATATTTTGCTGTTCATATATATGATGTTTTGTTTATCCACTCATCTGTTGAGGATATGTGATTAATTAATTATAGTGTTCCACTATAAGGGTATTTTGAACAATGCTGTTATGAATACGGATGTATATATATTTTGTTGAGACCATGATTTCAATTATTTTGGATGTATATACAGAAGTAGAATTACTAGATCATATGGTAATTTTTAGAGCAATTTCTGCAATGGAACAACCAGTTTACATCCCCATAGAGCACAAAAGTTCCAATTTCTTTATACCCTTATCAATACTTGATATTTTCTGGTTTTTATTTTGTTTTGTTTGATGTTATTCTTTTAGGATTTGGTTATCTAAACTATTATTATGTGTTAAAACTTAGTTTTGATTTTTCCATTTCCTCAATGATTAGTGATGTTTAATTTCATTTTATATGCTTGCTAGTTCTTTGAATATCTTCTTAGGAGATAAGTCAATTCAAGACCTTTTCCCATTTTAAATCTGGGTCGTTGGTTTACTGTTTGTTTTCATTTTTTGCTGTTTTTGTTAAATTGTAGGAATTCTTAACATATTTTCTATATTAATTCCTTGTTATATTTGATTTGCTAATATTTTCTCAAATTAAATAGGATGTTTTTCACTCTATTGATTTTGTTATTTGATGCACAGAAGTTTTAATTTTGGTATAGTTCATCATATCAATTTTTACTCTTCTTTCCTTTGTCTAATTATCAATTTTTGTCTTTATCAATTCTATTATATTTTTTCTTTGTTATGACTTTTTCCTTTCTTGACTTTGTTTTGATTCATTTCACACATTTATTACAGATTTATATCCAACTCCTTCTCAGTCTTTTGGGAAACCTTCCAATATAAACATTTGAGACTATAAATTCCATGCTTAGCAATACTTTCTTTGTATCCAACAGTCATAGATACATAGCATAGTACAATTCTAAACATATTTTTTTTTAATTTCTATTGTGGTTCCTTTGGATTTCTAAAATTAGTCCATTGGTCCATGCATCTCTTAGAAGTGTGTTTCTAAATAAATCTATTTAAAATATACATAATTTGCCTGAATTTATATGGCACATTTGTAATTTGTCAAATATCTTATTTTGTGCATTATATTTTTGTCACTTTTCTATTATTTCTTTTCTCTTAAGCTCTTTCATTTTAAAAATTAGCATATTTACACTTCAGAAAATTTAACACAGAAGCACATGTAAATTTTAACACATATAGTAATATTTTAAAACTTAACTCTTATTAATACTCTTCTTCTGAAAATTCAAAGACCTTAGAATTTTAAAATTTTATTTAATCTCCTTCTAAATTATGAGTCTACTGTTTATATTTTATTCTTTATTAACAAAAACATATTTACATAACCAAAAATTTTTAAAGCTTATACTTTTACAATTCATGAGAGATTTTCTTTTATTCAGTGCTAAAATTCAGGACAGACAGTTTTTCTTTTGTCTCCTCACAAGCAGTGATGTTTCTAGATTGCCCTTAAAGGATAGTTCAGGTTATTGAGGACAGTTTTATGTATCAGTGAGCATATGGAAGAAGTTAGGGGTCTCCAAGTCCTTGTTCCCTTCAGTGTGTCCTGGATTTCTTCCTCTTTCCCCAGAGACATTTAAGGTCATAAAACTGATGTTCAAGTTTATCTAAGTTAGGCAGGTATCACCCGAACAAGTTTTCTGTGCTTTAATTTTCTTGGATTTTTTTCCCTCAAGAATCCTAATGTTCTTGCCAGTGTAGAATACTTTTAAAGGGTTATTTTAGTCCAGCATTTAATTATTTCTATGAAAGAGATAATCTACCATCCAGATTTAAATGGAAGCTTTGTTTATTATGTTTGTCTTTTTTGTTACTGTTTCAAAGTGCAGATCTAAGGACAAGAGAAAAAAGGAAGCAACTTATAAATACAGAAGCTTTTAAAAATTATTTTGTTATGTTTTAGAGATAAGCAGTGCTTACTTAGCATTATCAATGAATAAAATCTGCACTTTGAAAAATAAATTAAAAAGGAAAAATGAGGCTTTATCTCTGTAAAGATACCATTACACTTGGGTAAAATTTAACATACTTGTATAAAAATTTGGCATTTCTTTGTATTCACTAACATTTATTAAGTGCATATACATACAAGGCTATTCATGTATACAGAGTGATCTAGAAGCATAAAATATGAATAGTCCAAACTGCTGCAAGTTTGGCTTATAATATTTTTATTTTTAGGGAAAAATGAAATAAAATGTAGCTCAATTCTTTATAGTACATATGATTAAAAAATTTAAAATGTTTTGATATCATGGCACATTTTAATTTTTGTTTTAAAATTAGACTTATTTTAACTGAAATACAGAAACAAATTTTAAAAAAATAAAATAATATAAAAATTAATTGGATTCCATGTGATGTTCAAAATATGTATACATTGTGTAATGTACAAATTAGGTTAAATGTGTCAATCTCCTCAAACATTTATTATTTAATCCATGTTGCTTATTATGATTTAACATTGGGCATTTAAGCAAGCCCAATTACAAGCTATAAAATGACAAAATGCATTATCCCATACAGAAATTTTTGCACTCACAAGAATTTAAGGAATCTGTGCTCTTCAGGATTCTTCAATTCTCATATAAATTATTGTTTGGGAAACTAGTAGCAGAAATTGAAACTTTTACTGTTAAGCAAAACTATAAAATTGAAACAATGGTCAAGACTGAAGTGAAATTTTATAGTATTCATTGACTTAAATACACCATATTTTATGAATTTTATGCATAGGAATTGCCCTATCTACCTCTGCAATGCAACATTTATGTAAATAACTCTCCCCACCTGTTCTCTTTAATCTTATTCTTGTGTCTAACTGTATATGCAATGGCTTTACAGTAAATTTGATTTTCTGTGCTAAAATGGGTGAGCTCTAGCACAAAGAATAAAGAAAAAAATCTGCCCAACTAGACTATAGAGAAATTTATTATACTGCAAATTTTATTTGTAATCAAATAGGTCAAGGTCACTAAAATCATACCCCATTTCCCACCCTCAGCTTTGTCTTTAGTCCTACAAAGAATGTTGTTATTTTAAACAGGTAATATGCCTTTGTCACCAGGTCAGATTACAAATACATATTCAAATCATATATTTTTGTTATTGTTCTCTGAGATGCTTGCCTTCTTGTCTTTTTGATTCTTGGCCACCCTCCTCCTAAAACCAGATTATCTCAATATCCTCCAAAATGGCTTAAGTAAATTCAGAGTCTCTTTTCCAATCTCAGAGCCACCTCTCTGTCTTCTCTTAAACCCCCTTTAGATTATGTCTTCCTCTTGCTAGAGGACAAAAGAATATTTTTGGTTCACAAAATATTTCTGTTGGGCAGTACTGATTTATAAAATGTTTCCAATTGGGCAAGTATCCTAACCTATATTTAGTTTCATCATCTGTATAAGGGTAATGATAATAATTACACATGCCTTAAAGAGTTATTGTGAATCTTCAATAAGAAAAGAGTTAAGCAGTTGTGATTGATTACAGTATCATTGTTTTCACAAGGTATCAGTTGAATATTGTCAAAAAAGTAAAAAAAAAAAACTTTCATTTTATTTCTTAACTATATACATATGATACAATGATAGAGGACGATTTTCAATATGTAATTTTTTGTAAAATAGTGAGTCACATACTAGCTATATTGAAATATGTTGACTTTTTAGTTTATTGTTTAAATTTTCTTCTAGAGTTATATAATTTAAAGAAGGCACTCTGAAAATTGATATTTTTATGTATAAATGCTTGGTTTTGTAATACAGAAAATTAAAAATCTAATGATAAATGATTTTTTAAATATCTAATGATAAATGATTTTTCAGGTTTATAAAGCAAATTTGTAGCAGAATTTTATAAGGATAAACCCTCTGCTTATATTTCTACTTTTTAAACTTTTAAAACTTCTTCAATTTAATATGTAGTGTTTCTTCTACAGTAGATGACTACTTGCTAACTTTATATGAATGGTGACTGAAATTATTAACTCAAGAAAAATTATCTATGCTTTTCTGTTGATTGTTAAATTTACAATTGTAAGTCAGTTGCTTTTTAAAATACCTAGAGAGGAAAAGAAGATGCTTATTTTATCTAAATCTATAATTAGAACTGAGTCTTCTTACATTGACGGGGCAAATTACCGGCAATTTTCCAATTTGCCAGATTTTCACATATATCACATGAATAATTGAATAATGAGAATGAGCCAAATCTAGGGTGGTTAATTTTAGTTGGGTGAATTTAGTGCCATCTGGACTTCTGGCTTTACTAACTTTTAATTGACCTAGTTCTTTCAGATGTGTCCTAATACCTAATATATAAAATAGTTATTTGAGCTCTAATGAGAATGAGTAAAGTCATTTGTTATAATATGTAACTGCAATTTATTAAAACCTGAATAAATAAAATAAGTAACTGATGTTAAAGCTCATTTACGGGGTGGGATTGTGGCTCAGTGGTAGAGAGCATGCCTAGCAGATGCGAAGTCCTGGGTTCTTTCCTCACCACCACATAAAAATAAATAAAATAAAGGTACTGTATTCCAACTACAACTAAAAAATAAATATTTAAAAAAAGTCATTTACTTCAGTTTCAATTAAAATTAAGCAACAATGTAGCTTGATATCTTAATCTTCAATTTATACTTCTCTATTCATTCCTTTTTTCAGTCTTAATTGATTAGTATTTCTGTTATCATCTGTTGTCACCTATCTGATTAGAATATCATTTATAAAAAGCATGGTTACCTTCAGCTTTACAGCCACCCCACCACCATTGGAATTATTGCTTTCTTATGAAATACATTAGTTAAATTACCATCAGAAGAATCATACCATTCAACTTATATTTATGTGGATATCAAAATATTAATGTTTCTAAAAATTTAATTTTAATTACTCTTTGGAGAATATCTTGGCATGATCTTCTTATTAAATTAAAAATAAAAGTTAATTTCCATCTGCTGCTATATGCTCAAAGTTGGAAAATTAAAATATGCTATCTAATTATAAGTGTTATCCTTATGTCCTCTGTAACTATAAAATAATGCCTTGGGATCCCAAAACCCACTTTGATGGTGATATGCCAATTTATTTTAGATGCTAAATTTTAACTTAATATTTTTCTGCATTAAATATTTCTTACTGCACTAAAAATTACAGATAAAATTCTGTACATTTAAAATTGTTTTATTTGCAACATTCATTGTATATTCTAGTAAGTACTTATAAGAGTATTCAGCAGATAGAAGCTGAGCAATATTTTCTGAATTGTGAAGAATGCTTACATGAGACTTGAATGTTTTTACTACTAAAAAGTATTCTTAATTAAAGCAACTTGGTAATCCTGTGTCTCTTGTCTATTTTTCACATTTATGGCTTGGACAACTTCCAGTGGCCAGCCTCATGTGTGAGAGGCACGGGAATCTTTAAAATGTGAAAAGAAATAAGTAAGCATGGTAACACGTGTTGCAGAAAATATTTACAAGGAGAATGTAGGAAAAGGTGGAATGAATTGGAAAGTTTGGCAAAATACAAATAATTGTGTGTCACTGAAAGGCTCTGAGCACTCTAAAGTGACAGCTAACAGGAACCCCAAATCATTATACTAAACAGGGCAGGCACCTGGTTTTATTTTTATTTTTTCATTAGTTGTAATTGGTTTTTGGATTATTCTTCATCAAGGACTTAATTTTTTATTATAAAAATGTTTTTTGTTTTCCTTTGGAAGATAACTTCTATAATACTACATCATTTAAAAAACAACTTATTCTTCAGATTTATAAAATATCCAACCCCAAGTGAACCCTCATGTAAACAGTGTTCTTTCAGGTGATAATGTTGTGTCAATGTAGGTTTATGAGTTACAATAAATGTGCCATTCTGGTAGGAGAAACTGATGGTGTGGGAGCTGTATATATATGGGGACAGGATGCACATGTGCTATTTCTGTACCTTCTTCTCTATATTACTTTGAGCTCAAAACTGCTATGAAAAGTAAAATCTATTTTATAAAACAAAACAATACCAATAGCAACCAAAATAAATCTATAACAAAATGGATCTTTGTGTATTAAGATATTATCAAACATTTTAAACATTTGGTTGTATTTATAGAGGGATTAATATAGTATATAATATACATGTGATTGTACCTATGAGTCTATAGGGAGAAAATACATTTATATATCAATGTATCTCTATCAGTGCTATATATAATTAAATTATAAATTTTATTAGAAAAAATTTTGATTTCGCTTTTCATATTCTACCCCACCAAATAACATTTTCTATACAACCAGGTGATGTTTCTGTATATTCTCAAAAAAACCCTAACCTTTCTCTTAAATCACACCCATTGTCCTTACTACATTAAATTTTATATGTAATCAAAAAGAGTTTTCCTCTTGACTTCATTTTCTCATCAATTTCTAAATGTAAAACCCTTAGAAGAAAACATAGGAGAAAATGTTCTCAACATTAATCTTGACAATGGCTATTTTAAATTTGACACCAAAGCTTGGGATAGCCAAAGCAAAAATAGGATAATGATATTGAATCAAATTAATATCTTCTGCATTGCAAAGGAAACAATCAGCAAAATTTAAAAAGCAGCATGCATAATTCCTAGGAAATATTTGCAAGCCATATATCTGCTAAGGATCTGTTATTGTTAAGAATGCCTAATACTCAATAGTAAAATATCAATAATAATTTATTTTAAAGTTAGGCAAAGGGCATAAATTGATATTTTTCCAAAGATGACATACATTTGGACTAACAGGTATATTAAAAGGTATTCAACAACATAAAATTAGAAAGTATAAATAAAATATCACATTGAAATAATACTTTTCTCCTCTTAGAATAACTATTATAAAAATACCAGAAACATAAATTGTTAGGGAGGATAGAATAAAAGAGATCCCTTGTACATCATTAGAGTGAATGAATATTTGTGTAGCCACTATAGAAAGTAAAAATAGAATTTCTATAATAACTAATAATTCAAATTCTGAGTGATATAGTCTAAGAAATGAAAACTGTATCTCAAAGAGATATCAGTCTTCATTTCCATGTTCATTGTAGCATTTTTTACGATGGCCAAAACATGGAATCCTCTAAGTGTCCATGTAAAAATGAATGGATAAAGAAAATGTGATATATACACATAATAAAATGTTATTTGGCTATGAAAAACAAGGGGATCCTACCATTTGTAGCAATACGAATGAACCAGAGAATATGGTGTTTAATGACATAAGATGGACACAGAAGACTAATGTTTTGTGATCTCACTATTTGTGAAATCTACAAAAGTGAAGTATTTGGAAACAGAAGGTCAAATCACTGATTTTCAGAGTCCATGGGGGGGAGAAAGTAGTAAATTTGATCAAAGTTTAAATGCTTTTCCTTACAAGATGAGCATGTTCTAGGATTCTGTTGAAGAGCACAGGCAGTAGAAAAGTGTCTAAAAATGATAGAAGAAGGCTGGTTTCAGTGGCTTATGGCTCAGGAGGCTGAGGCAGGAGAATCTTGAATTCAAAGCCAGCCTTAACAATAGTGAGTGCTAAGCAACTCAGTGAAACCCTGTCTCTAAATGAACTACAAAATAGGGTTGGAGATGTGGCAATGTTTGAGCGTCCCTAAATTCAATCCCCAGTAAACAAAACAAATAAACAAACAAACAAACAAAAAGAAGACACACACTGAGCATTGCTAGAGCAATAAGAAAAATAAATTAAATGTTAGAGATGGTAAAGAAGATATAAAATTCTCCCTGTTTGCAGAAGATATGACTTATTTACAACCATATGTGATTGACTCTACAAAATACTAATAAATGTCTAGCATATTTTTTAAGAATCTCAGCATCATTTTTTTTCTAAATATAAGGAGTATTATTCTAAAGTTATATGAAAAGTCAAAGAAACTAGAAGTCCTGGACAATTTTGCAAAAGAATAAAATAAGAGATATCAGTCTACTCAATTTTTAAGTATTGTTAAGATAATGCAATCAAACTATGGACTAACAGAACATATTTTCAGCATATATATTCAGGAAGATTACTGTTTCGAGGTGTGTATGTGTTTAAGTATAGATACTTACTAGTTTAAAAAACCCAAATATAAAAAATAGCCAAAAAATTGACCAGATATTTTTCCAAATATGTATAAAGGGTAAAAAGAACATAAAAATTTAAGCAATGCCATTGAACATTTAGAGTAAATTGAAATCAATCACAAGATATCACTTTCAGAATGCCAGATGTAATAGTAATATAAAAACATCACAAAATGCTAATAAGGATGAGGATTGGGAGACACAGAATCATGCAGGCATTGTTTCTGTGAATGCACAACAGTATAGTCATTCTGAAAACAGTTTCTAAAAAAATAAAATAAAATAAACATACAGTCATCATAAAATTCAGCAATTGCACACCTGAATATTAATCACACAGAAATGAAAAGTTGTGACCACAAAACCTATACTTGTATTTTCATGGCAGTTTTATTTGAAATACTTGAAATCTGGAAACAACACTAATATCCTTCAATAGGTAAAACAATCAGGGGTACATTCATAGCCTGCAGGACTACTCAGTAATAAATGTGAACAAATGGTTGGTGTAAATTACAACTTGGTTGAATCTCCAGGAAATTATTTCAAGTGATAGAAGTCAATGCTGATGGCTTATATGCTATATCATTTGTATGTTATATCATTAGTAAAACTGTTAGAGATGTAGTGTTCCCTGAAAGCTTATGTGTGACACAATGCAAGAAGGTTTGTAGGAGAAATGATTGGGTTGTAGCCTTAACCCATTCAGTGGCTCAATCCCTGTTGGGATTAACTGAGTGGTAACTGGAGGCAGGTGAGATGTGGCTGGAGGAAGTGGTTCATTAGGGGCGTGGCTATGGGGGTATATATTTTGTATCGAGAGAATGGAGTCTCTCTTTCTGCTTCCTGATCACCATGTGAGCTGCTTCTCTCTGCCACAATCTTCAGCCATGTTGTTCTTCCTAGAGACCTGAGGAATAAAGCCGGCTCTCTCTGTGGATTGAGACCTTTGTAACTGTGAGCCCTCAAAGAGACTTTTCCTCCTCTATCACTGATCTGGTTGGGTCCTTTAGTCACAGCAGTGAAAAAGCTGACTAAAATAGAAATAACTATTAATAAAACAAAATCATAGGAACAGAGAAAGGATTGTTGGTTGTCAGGAGTTAAGAAGGGACAAAAGGGAAGTGTCTTATAAAAAGCAACAGGAAGAACTTTTGTGGTGACAGAAATATTCTGTAACTTAGCTGTGTCAATGCCAATTATTCTGATTGTGATTACTAAAGTTTTATAAGATGCTACCATTGGGTAAAACTGGTAAAAACATACATGGATTTTCTCTGTATTTTTAAAATTACATATGAATTTACCATAATCTCAAAATGAAAAAAAGCTCAATACAACCATTATACCTGTCAATTTGAATGAAATTTAATTAAGAACTTTGTTCAAATATTAATCCAAGGGGTATTCATTGAATGCCTGTTTCATAGTAAATTCTTAGAATTAATGTATAATATAAAAGTACAAAATTCATATTTTCCCTTTGACCAAAAGTTTGCCTAAGGACATCAAGATCAAACGAGCTCTCTGGCAGTCTACTGATGAAATTTCTCTCTCTGACTAGGTTTGCTACTTGTATTTTGTGATTATGGTATGTAACAACAGTTCTAATATATAAGTATGCAATAAATATCTTATTAATGAATGAATCAGTTCCAAGATGAAAATCACCATCTGTCAAGTATCAACTTCCTCAGAGAAGTATTGATCTATAGGAGAAAAGGCAATCAAAGAGATCCAAGCAACATTTATGGACTCAAGAAAGAGGGCTGAGAACAAAATCACTTGTGGAGCTGAAGCTGCCTGCCAGAGAATCATCAACCATGGGTTTAGTCACTGAATTTCCTCTGCAGAATAGCAAGAGCCAGTGTAACTATAGATGAGCTTAATGATAAATCAATTGAAAATATATACTATCATGTTGATGTAAGTGCTTTTTCATAAATCTTCCTATCCTAAATTTTGCACATGTAAATATAGCATTAGCCATTGTTATTTGACCTTTATGCCATAATGCACTTACTTCAAAGTCCTGTGAAAGATATGATAGAGGTTAAGAAAAACATTTTACAAATATCAGTTACTATTATGGATACTTTGGACATCACTGTCGGCATAACACAGTGTCCATGAATATAAATTGATTACATAAAACTAACTACATATTGATACATTGTTACTATAGATATTCATTTTATTTGTTAACATGAATCTCATCTTTCTTAGCAATGTTGTAGACACTCATTAATAACTTACCTCTGTCAGGTTTTTATTGTGCCGTGTAATAATAATGGAATTTCAGAATATTGGGTATTTTTAAACTGCATTCATATCATTTAAAGTTCTTTTGTATTCTAAAGAAAACTCAAATTTATTGTGGTGATTTGACCAATACTGTAAATTCAGCTTTTATTTGTTTCTTTCTGTATTCTAGAAGTTTGCATTTTTAAAATTATTTTTGTTTTTTCCTTTCAAAAAGATACAAATATTTTAATTTTCTCTCTTTTTTGTCCTCCTGTTGTGTCCTTTAAATTCAAGTGTATTCTACCTACACTTCATCTGCACTCCATTAAGGGAAGTTTTTTTTAGGTACTTCCTTGCTCATCTATTTTTCCTTTCAATTTTCTATTTTCCCTTGTCATATGGAGTGACTGCCTTGATTAATTCTTCAGGTTCATCAATACGTTAGGCTTGGAATTCCATTTCCTTTCCAATTTCAATAATGAAGTAATAATACAAACTTCCAAAGTTGTTTTTACTAATTCTTATCTTTACCAGCATCCCATCTTTCACTGTCATCACACGTTTTTGTTATACCCTTTCTTCTCTTTTAACTCAGTATTCTGCTATGTTTTAACATTTTTTGTTCTCTGATGCTTCAGTAGCTTGTTCTTTCACTACATTTTTGTCCTCTGAATACTACTTAATTGTTCTGCCTCAAGGTATGTTAATTTTTAAACTAGATATCATTTACTTATTTGCTTTGAATATTATTTAGGTAGCTAATGTGATTGGTTATTTTGGTGTGATTAATCTTTCTTTCTAGATACTTCCATTATTTGTATGCATTTTCTCAAATGTGTTTTGTACTGAAAATATTCTAGCAACCTTTTAAAGCACACTTTTTAATAGGAAATAGCATGTAGTGATTTTGATCCAGCACATTATTTTCATGAGTTAGTTTCTTCTACATGACTATTTTTCATTATAAGCAGCTTTAATAAAATTAACAGAAATGCTATCCCCTGGCAGAAATCATGCTGTTTTTAATCATGGCAGGATAATTTCTGTGTGTTTAATGATGTTAAACTTTATTTTGGAATCCAAGTTTGTGAATATATTTATTTATTTATATATCCCTCTTTGGAGGCTTTCTCATGCATTAGATTCCTATTTTAAACCTTCATCTTAGTGGTTGATGTAACAGATTTCCCCATCAGATTCTCAATTTCATCCTTGAATTCCCTCAATAATGTTGGATGATCCTGTCTAAGAATCTGTTTTCTTTCTCAGCATCCTGTTTCTTCCTCTCAGAGGCTTTTATTCTTTGCTCCCTGAGCCTGGAGTTTGGACTGTACAATATCACTTTTAAAAGCAATTGAACATAAACTTGTTTAGCCATTCAGTCCCTATAATTCCTCTTCCAAGAAATGCAATAAGTTTCAAAAGCTCCTTTAATTCCTTCCGCCAAGAACAGATTTATGTTTTCTGTTTCCTTGATGACTAGTCAGTATAATATAAGATTAATCTATGGTCTGCTTTTTACTTCTGATCAATTTATATTAATATTTCTCACATTCCTTTGCATTTGAAGAAAAAAACCTCCCTACACTATTTCTATTTCTCTATCTGTCCATCTTTGTCTTTCTGTTTTTCTGTCTCTGCAAAATTCCCCCTTATGCTTCTCTCTCTCTCTCTCTCTCTCTCTCTCTCTCTCTCTCTCTCTCACACACACACACACACACACACACCTCACACTCATCAATGTCAGGCACTATTATTAAATTATACCTTTCAATCAAAGTTACTACTAATCTATAAAGAAGTTAAGGGTACTAGTGTTTATGTTAAGCTCCTCAGAATTAATCTGTTGCTAAATCTACAGTTCTCAGTATTTATTTATACCAAAGCTATCTCATTTATCAGAAGGAGATTAAATAAAAAAAGAGCACACACCTCATAATTCAATACCATAGGTTAATTACTGTACCAACAAGTCTAATTAAATTATCATTTCAAATTCCATGTTGGGATAAAATGGATTTGCAGCATTTTCATTTACCATTAATATGAAAATGTTGCTTATTGCCTATTAAATTTTGAACTTATTGATAGCAGTGGGGGAAATATTTTCTAAAGTCTTTAGGAGAAGACTACTATATTTTTCCTAGTGGGAGAAATAAATATATTTTTTTCCTAAAATGAGAACTAAGTTAGTGTATTTTTTTTCCCTTTTCCTGCCATATGGTTGACATATATGCGAATTTAAAGATTTTCTGAAACTGAAATAACAGGATTGTTCTCCTCAAAGTGCATTAACTCACAGAAGCTCAGAGTACCACCACTAAACATTTTATTACATAACTGGGCAAAGCTAACATTTTGCTCATAGTTCAAATGTTTCCCCCAGTCACTAGAATATTCAAAGAGGGTAATTAAGAAACATATTCTTCCATTGGGCTTGGTTTTCTATGAATTTGAGGTAGATATATGCAAAAAAGTCAGTAATCACCCTTCTCTCTACTTAGGGGTTTATTTATTTTAGCTCATATGAGCACATTTGCTTGTTTTTGATTCAGCATATATGTAGTGATTGAATACTGTATGTCATATATCTGAATCTTAAGAATGCAATTGCCATAAAAATAATAAATAACCCATATGTATGTGGAGCTTATCATATAATGGAAGAAACAGACATAAAACAAAAGAATCACATAAATAAATACAGTATGTAACCAGTGGGAAAAGAGCATTATGCTGTGGGTACATAGAGGAGGAACTGATTTAGTTATGGATAGGGCTGTGGAACAGAAAAAAGCAGCTGCCATATATTATGGGGTTTTTGAAGTCTGTACAAATTAGGTGATATTTAACAAATTTATTTTATATAAATCTCAAATGTACAAGAAGAGAAAATTAGGTGCCTACTAAGTAATAGATTTGATTTGTAATTCATAGGTGACAATGATATTCAGAGTAGGTGATGTTACTAGTTTATATTTCATAAGCTGTTTATGTATAAAATGGTAGTCTAACAACTCAAGCCTAATTCAAGCTGAAAGGTTATAATTTGGGGAACAGATATTTTATACCTTGTAAAATTAAGGACATACATTTTTTAAAATTTATTTTTGTCCAAATATACCATATCCAGTCTCCCTATCACAGTACATAGGAAACACACAAAGTTAAGAGAAAGTTACAATTGTCTGAATGATGGGGGGAAAATTAGATAACACTTTAAAGAAGTTTTCTTAAGATATTGTAAAACTTATTTTAGAAAAAAACTGTTCTGCTTAATTTAGTTGCTCTTCCAAAGTAACCTTATTATGAATATATTAAAAAGATTAACAAATTATATCAGGCTCAGTGACATATGCCTGTAATCTCAGCAGCTCAGGAGGCTGAGGCAGGAGGATGGCTTTTGCCAGACTCAGCAAAAGCCAGGTGCTAAGCAACTCAGGGAGACCCTGTCTCTAAATAAAATACAAAATATGGCTGAGCTGGGATATGGCTCGGTGGTCAACTGCCCCTGAGTTTAATCCACACTATTGAAAAAAAAAGAAACAAACAAAAGAAAATTAACAAGTTATATTTATTGTCTCTAAAATTTCTATTACTCTAAAAATATCTTTGATTTAGCTTTTTTACCTTATACTACTTGAAATGAGCCTTATAATTGATTTGAAGCTCAGATGTTTGTTTGGGTAGCTACTTTGACAAAATCCATGGTTTATAAAAATTTAGTGCAAGAGTATAGGGAGAGGCTGTACAATCAAAAAATCTCAGTTAAAATACCTTTTAAGTGTTTGAAGAAATTACCAAAAACACATTAATTTTTATCAGTAGGTATCTATTCTATGGCGTTTATCTTTTTAAAATGAACATATAACTTATTAGTCTATGCTAAGACAAAACAAAAGTGATTTGCAGATTCTTTGAGTCCTTTTACTTAAAAATTTAAAAATAATTTTCTTATTAATTTCTTTATCAAAAATATTTGTGCATATACTAAAAATTTATGTAGAGAATAAAACTATGACTTTGCAAAAGTATATATATCATAATTTATTCAAAGGTAAACAATACTTCCATACCATTTTGGTTAATATTTACAAATTTTACTTCAGAAACTAGAGACCATATTACCAGACTTACAATCGTAGATGAGGCTTCTTTGCCTCAGTGAATTTAAGAACATACAAAAAGGCAAAGAGATTGAAGTTATGAATTGAATTGTTAAGAAAAAGATAAGTAAATTCACCTGAATCCTAAATCCATTCACCTTTGAAAAAAATCATATTGCCTGTGTAAAATATTTCACTTCTTGGATGAAATGCAAACATTTTCCTTTTACGAACAGCATAATAATTGCTTCTGTAGCTATAAATGTAAAAAAAGTTCATATTTATTTATTACTTTTTCTGAAAAAAAAATCAAAGTAGATAGTTTATTTTTAGCTCAATTATATCTGTGCTATAGGTTTGTCTAAACTGATCAGCAACTATCAAATCTACATAATTTTATAAATGTAATGAAAGAATAATTGTGACACGTTAGTATAATGTGATAAATGTTAAGCTATACTTTCACAATTTAAGAAGAAAAAAGTGCAGACAATATTATTACTTATTCCCCTCTTTCTTCAACTTAGAATCATTAATTGGCAGCATGTATGTTTATCTATCACAAAAAAATACTAACATCTGAAAATAAATGGATAATAACTATTTATATTATGAAATATTATCATGTGTGCAACAGTGTAGATATATATGTGGTACCAATATACAGATATAGCATGTAGTATTGTTATGTTACTATTAAATGAATTACCTTTGGAATTAATGGTCAATGACTGAGATAATTGAATTCTGTGTTGTTTCCCTTAAAGTTGGAATAAAAATTTAGCCTATAAAACTATACAAAATGATTAACAGCTGTGTAACATAAAATAAAATAATGTTTAGTCATTTTATGACCCCACAAATTAAGCCATTCTTTTAAAACTTCTAACACCACCCCCATCTTTGATTCAGTAATATAGTCAAGAGGTCATAGCAACAGTGAATCTTTGTTGTTTTACTGGGCCTGACAAATGTTTTGTTATGTTAATTGTCTACTCTGAGCTTGGCAGCTCATAGGAAATATATCAGTCATTAATTGCTACTTCTTGAAACTCAAAACTCCTACATATCAACATTGTATATCAGTCATGCTTGCGATTATGTTTTTTCTTCTGGTGTTTAATTTTCATAAATTCCTTCTGATAAATGTCCAGATTCATCTAAAATGCTTCCCTGGCTTTTAAAAAACCTACCACTGTTAAATTAAAAATGAAAATGAAGAAGTTGGGTGCATCCAGGGACAGGAGGGTGAAAGAAAGTAGATAGTTTACACTGCCAACTGCTCAGTATTTAGCTGTTTTAAAAACACTACTTCAGTGCTATGATCATCGAGGCCATTAGGGACATTTCACTTTTACCAGCCAAATGGAAAATAGTGTCATTTGTGAAATGTGGAAGCTATACAGCAAGAGTGTTAAAAAAGGTAATTTTATATATAACACTTAAACATAATCAAGTTATGGGGAAGTAGTATGGATTTAGTTTTACAAGCATTTTTTAAGATCAGTATGATTTTACAGAAGTAATTAGAAGGTTATTACTACTAAAAATCCGAAAGTCAATTTATGATACTCATGTTGGATTTATTTTCAGATTAGTGTTTGGGTAATATATTTAGTTTTAATATTGTTATGTCTGCAAAATTTAATGAATAATGACAGAATTAAATTTATAAGCCAACAAGTGTACTAATGTGAAAAACTAATACAAAAATAGCCTTTAGGAGTCTAGACAAACAACTTCATTTAGAGTAATTTAGTAGTTAGAGATAAATCTTTTCAGTAACTATATCATCTTGTTTTGTTAATATTTTAGGCTGTTTTTCCTATTATATTGAGTACAAAATTTCCTGTGCCAACAGTGGCTATTTATGTGGGGGGAACTGAATTCATACATGTGCATTTAAAAAAAAAATCAAGGAAATTAATTTATTTTAAATACATTCAGTACATTTGTGTGTTCACATAGAATTTAAATGCTAATATGAAAGGTCAATGGCAATGTGGCAATTATGTGAGCATTATTTGAATGAAATTTGATGATGTCATTCTTGTTTTCCAACCTTTTTTATTAGATGGGTAGGAATAAAATCATAATAAACATTGTAGAAAAGTAAACATTATGTGGATGCACATAATAGATGCTTGCAAGTCAGAATTTTTAGCAGGCAAACATACAGCCCTAATAAACTAATAGAGGCTCCTTAGAGCCAAAAAAGCCATTTTTAAAGTAATGTGCTGGCTGAACTGGCAAGAGCCCATTTGTGTGCTCTACAAAATAGTGGTGCCCCTAGAGGAGCTGAGTTACATTAGACTCTAATGACTGTGACTATTTCATTTAAAGACTTCCAAAGGTTATGATAGGAAGATATTTATGTTCTGGAAGGCTCCAAGTAGAAAGTAAAATTTAGGTAGATACAACAATGCTCTTATTTAATATAAACATAAAGCATCTGGATTGAATCCTGAGAAGCCTTTATGTAAAATGTTCTCATTATGATAATCAAACCCAACAGCATGTTTTCAATTCAGCAATCTATTGCTTTGTTTTTCCAAAATTTAAAATGAATTCAAGGTCTAGTTGCAACTAAGGTGAATCTCGTCTTCATGACAGGGGGAAAAAAAAATCTGTACCAATAATGTTACAATTTTATGTAGGAAACATTAGCTCTTATTTCTTTCCTAAGTTTCCCCAAAGTCAAAATAAATCAGTCATGAAGTACTATATTATATTGCTATAAAAGAAGCAAGCCAAGCAAACAATAGCCACATGATCTTGGTGATTTTCTATAATTATATTTTGTCCTGCATTTGTGAATCCTGGTAAACCACAAGGTTATATTTAGGGGATTGGGATTCTCACCATACTTGTTGATCATCATCCCAGACTGAATAATGAGATTTATTATCTTACATGCTCAAATGTCATTGGTCAAAGTAAACCAAATGACCACAGTAAATTTAAAGTGTGCTAGTAATGTAAGCTTGTCTTGTATTCAGAAGAAGAGACACTGAATATTTATATTTATATTTAATATCTTCTATCTGTGTTGTGGTACCTAGCTTCCCAGAGATTTTTTTTTTTTCTTAATGTGTTCTTGTCACCACTTCTCATGATTATTTCAATACCTCTCATCAGAGTTTCCACCAAAATAAAAAGTGATTATAACAGTGATTCTGTATCACTATATTATAAAAGAAATACATTAAATAGAAATGAGAAACCTCTTACATCTCAATTCAACATTTATTTTCTCTATACAAACTGAACATGTTGAATATACACTGTAGAAAGTGTCATGTTTTACTTGATTCCTTATAGGAAAATATGGGGGGAAACTGGGAAAATTTCCAATAAATATCTGGAAATTAACACTTTCCTATAATTATTAACATTACTGGGGATTTATTTATTTACAACTTAGTTATTTTGTTAAGTGGGCAATGTCTCCAGAGTTGGCTCTTTCCTTTTGGTTGCTGCATGACAGAGAAAATAAATTGATCATATGGTGTGGAAAAGTTTTTTTATGTATGTGAAATGATAGAAATTGAAACTATAAATGTAGCAGAGTTTAGCAGATTGAGGTAATCAAAAGCACCTGATAACTACAGAAAGCTCCCTGAAAGGTAGTCCACAGTCAGAGGCCCTTCATATTTAAGGTGTGTGCATCGGCAGATGAAAATGCACCCAAATCAAGTTAGGTGAGGTACATTTTTATGAGAAAATCGTCATGAATTATTTAATCTGTTTAAATATCACACAATGTACACATGAATCTGAATGTCCCATAGTTCTGCATAAGTATACAAAATTTTTGTTTTTATGGATCAGATAAAATCAATTTAATTTAAAAAAGAAAGCCTCAGACCCCAACAGTTAAATGATTATACTAAAGTATGAATGAATAAATTATAATTAGAAGACCTCAAAATATTTTTTGTGTAAAAAGGCAAGTGTACAGAATTTTGTTTAGCATGATCTCTCTGTGCAGTTCATGACCATGACTTCATAATAAAGGGAATGGAGAAAGAATCATTGGGATGATGAGTATAAGTTTGTTTTTTGTTTGTTTTTCATAGAACATGATTACCTTAATTTTTTCTTTTCTTTTTCATGCTTTTTCTTTGGGGGGTGGTAAAATCCATATTTATATTCTATGCATAGTAAAATCATTTTTATGGCTACATTTCTATTTGGGAAAAGTATGTTAGTGGAAGCTGTTCACTTTAAGTGGTTTGTTTTTCCTACACATACTTGGGTTTGAGCATTCATTCCAGTTACATAAATTATAAATATTGTTTCTCCTACTCAGAGACTGTGACATATCATTACAAGCTAAAGTCATTGTAATCGAGTGACCTTAGCTAAACTACCAAGTGAACTTTTCAAATGAGAGCATTCAGATAGATTATGCATTTATGAATAAAAATAAATTTGCTTTTCAGGGAGTTTGGCCGCTGGAAAGTAAATAATCTTGCAGTTGAAAGAAGAAATTTCCTTGGCTCCCCTCTGCCTCTTGCCCCTGAATTCTTCCGCAACATAAGACTTTTGGGACGGCGACCTACCCTTCAGCAAATCACAGAAAACCTTATCAAGAAATATGGAACTCATTTCTTGCTATCTGCTACTCTGGGAGGTACGATTCTTTGAAAATATTTGTGCCTGTGTGTGCTTGATCATAAAACTGTATAATCACTTAAATGTGCGAATTAATCCAGATAGCTGCAGTTTGAGTAATTGTATAATATATCCATTCATTTATCCCTCACATTGAGTGTTTTAAATGCCATTACAGTATTCATATTCACAACATAGATGAATATCACTTACTCTATGCCAAAAAGCTATTTAAAACCTAATATACATTAAATACAGGCATAGTGACTATATTCTGTGATACAAATGTTATGGCAAATTTTGTTTAAAAAATGTCACTGGTAGAAGTCATTGCTTCTAGAGAGCAGGAAGTGTTTACTAGAGGTAAATAGTAAAGATCTACAATTAGATTCTTTCCATTATTGTATTATTTCTGGTTGTGTTTGACATATGATATAGTAAAAGAGAAATAAATGCCAAGAAGTATGATGCATAATGTGAAAAATAGAGATTAATAATTTCACTTATTCCCAATTTGTAAATTTTTTAAAAATTAAGAAATTCTTAATTTAATATTGCTATGTATAGAATTATCACAGTGATATATTATTCAGCACTTTGGAGACACTAAAATGATATTTGCGAGGTATTGTGTAATAAGTGAATTATGACTTTTTCCTAAGATTTAAAAATATCCCATATTTCTATATTTGCAATTTTGTATATGACTTGAAATAATATCTAAATATTCCATGGTTCCTAAAAATGAGTAATTTCTATAATTCCTATAATGAAGAACACTGAATAAAGCTGGATAGGAAAGTTCTGGAAATAAAAAGTCCTGTTTCCTTTTCAGTTGCTTGATAATTTTAATAGAAGACTGGTGAGCTCATTCATGCAATTTTTCAATGTTGTGAAAGAATCTTCCTTAAAGTCATTTCTTTCCCTTCCCTGCCTTTCAAATCTGTATGAAGTCATCCGTTTATAACCTCAGAATGTTTCCTGGGTCTTACTCTTTCCTGGTTCTCAACAGACCAAGTCACTATTACTTTTTCTCCTACAATATTTCTATGGTTTGTTCTCCACACAGAACTTTTAAAAACCTGAGTGTGGTCATCTTCCTTGCTTTATCTAAGACCAGGAACTGCCCACTGTAAACGAAACCTAAATATCTTGCTCTGATTTATGAGGGCCCTACTTTGTGACCTAGAGCAAGGTTTCATCTGAGCCCCCTCAACTCTCTCTTCCTCATGCTCTATTTTTTTTAATCACAATAGGCTTCACATATTTTAACCAAGTCTTACTTTCTCAGAGAATCCCTTTATTCTCTGCTTTTTCATGATCTTACTTTTCTTTCTTCAAAGTATTTATTATGTAAAAGTATTTTACCTGTGTACTGGTTTGTAATCTCTTTCTTGCATATTTTAGTGGAAACAGGGGCCTTGTCTGTATTTGTCATCCCTTCACACAGTATCTGTAATGGTGCTTGGTAGACAGTAGGTTTTTCTAACTATTTGTTCAATGAGTAAATAAGTGGAACTATGCTTTTCTAAGGGACCAAAGTTGCCCAGTTTCCGAGATAAATGTAAAAGTTTCAAATATTGAGTGAGGGTAAGTGAGTTCCAATTCAGGAAGAATACTGAAAGAAGGAAGCAAACCCAGCAAGTCAAATGGTTCAGTTTCACAAATGTTTAGAAATGGAGAGAATGAGAACCCAGGCAAGGGCAGATGAAGAGAGCAAGGACAGGTTAGAGAAGGAGTAGATCCTCCTCACATTTTGAAAACATATGACTGTGCCATAACCTTGAGGATTTAAAGAAAAGGCTGCTCTGTCCTTTGTTATTTCTCCATTCCATTTTCTCACTAATGAATTATAATAAAATAATAAAACAAAGATATCAAACCTGAGGTTGAATCCTTATCTACACCCTCCCACCAACAAGCAGCCCAATTTTAACCAATTGAGTCTTTAAAAACCATTAACTTCTCTGAATTTTAGAAAGAGAGAAAGTAGCACCTATGTGATAAAAATATGAAAAAAATAGTGTAAATATATGGAAATATCTTGAACACTGTGTTTGGCATACTTGAAACATAGTGCATTTACATTTTTGTTATGAAAGTAATGTAGGTAGACAAAAATGTATAAATACTTTCAATAATTGTGGAATTCTATAAAGAGTTGAGAGATTTTGAAATAATATTAGTCTTCATTATTTTTATTATTACTGCAATACTGTTGTATGGAAAAGCACCTAAAAGAATTTTATAACCTAAAATTCATTTTCTGAAAGAAAAAGAGAGAAAGGAAAAATAGGAGAGAAAGAGCAAAAGGTACATATGGCTCTCATGGACAATTCTGTTCCTGAGTATCAAAATTTTGTTTATTTTTTATTTATTTTACTTATTCTGTTATTTTGATATTGTGAATGCCACACTTTGGCTTTAATGTTAGTTTTTGTTTTGTAATTTTTAAAATAAAACATGTTTCAAGACCTTATGGGATTAAGTCACTTTTTCACTTTGACTGTTCCAATGATGGCAAACAGCTTGCACGTGACATCATTTTAAATATAGAAAAATCTCAGATGCCACTAAAAATGTCCAAAATAGTAAAAAATACAGCAAAGTTTCAGGATACAAATTCAACATAGAAACATAATGTAAAGTAGCTGTACACCAATAGCAGTTTATCTGAATAAGAAATCAAGAGAGTAGTCCCACTTCAGTAGCTACAGTAAACAAACAAAAAGCAACAACAAAATAAAACCCTATCATATTTGTATCCAAAAAGGTGAGAATGTCTGTAATGAGTTCTATAAAACATTCATGAGAAAACTGAAAATGACACCCCCCTCAAAAAAAATGGAAAGACATCTTGTGTTCACCAATTGGAAGAATCAGTATTGATAAAAATCACTCTACTACCCAAAATGATCTATTGATTCAGTGCAATCCTTGTCACAGGCTGAATGGCGATCTTCACAGAACTAGAGGAAAACAATACTAAAATTTATATGAATCACAAAAACCTCAAGTAAGCAAACTCATCTTGAGCAAAAAGAACAAAACAGGATCACACTACCTGACTTCAAAATACACTTCAAAACTGCAGTAATCAATGATGACAATATATATTCTCAAAATTGTTTTGCTTGAGTTATTTAAAAGTCTTGTTCAAGCATATCTTTAAGGGCATTGGTTTCAAATGAACACCCTCAATCACTTCCAATGTTTTATATATTTCTTGGATTTAGTGTTCATTTTATTTTCTATTTAAATTATTTTTTTCTTCAAATGTTACTTGTATTTTTCTTCATGAATCTCTATTGGGTAATGATAATAATTTAGCATAATGAATGAAATCATTAAATGGCTTAAGGATATAAACTACCTATAATTATACTATGAATGTTTTCAGATAATTTTTGAAATTGTTGCTGTTGTAATTGCACCAAACCTGTTTTGTTGGTGTGAGTCTGTCATTCCTATGCTTTATCTGGTTGAATATGAATTTGAATTACTTCACTTTTTTATTAAACATAAGTTTTGTGGTTTTTAATTTGAGATAATTCTTTCTTTTACTCTTTCCCTTATTTCCCGTCTCTGGCTGCCCTCCTAAATGACTAAGACCAAGGCATAATAATACTAGTATATATTTTGTAAATAATAATATTAATAATGCTAGCATATAATAATGTGTCATTAAAAACAAGCAAACATTTTAAGCAAAAAAACTTGACTTGTTAGTTTTTAACACTGTGCTTTCTAAGTACCTAAGTCTTTACCTATGTTTAAATATTTTTTTCAAAATAAGTTGAGTGTAAAATACTATCAGTAAAAGAAGTGCAAAGGAAATAAATGAAAAATGACTTTTTTTCCCAAAGAGTTATTTAGTGCATAATATTATTGACATAGACATAAAACTCTGGATAGCACATTTGAAACCTTTAATAGGATATTTTATGATAGATAAAGCTGGTGATTGAATTATCTTCCTATAAGGAAAATATGTATAATAAAAAACCTTCTTCGATATAAATCATTTTCCCCATTTATTGCATTTTATAGCTTCTAGACTATTTATCAATATAGTAATTCTTCTTGCTGCTATTTTGGATAATGATATCCAAACTCTATCACTGTTTAAATGTCTAAAATAAGCTCCACAATTTAAAGAATCAATCTTGAAAAAGATCGCACTCCTGGGACATATTGATTTCTAGCTATGAAGTATATTTCATGACTGTGTTTGTAATATATTTCATTATAATTCAATATGCAACAAATATTGAAATAGAAGTGTATCTGTGTGCTGAAGACAGAAATACAAAAAACAATGAATGAATAGAAAAAAAAAAAGATGCCTATAAATTTGTTGGTCTTTGGAGCATGAAGAAGTGTTCACTTAAAGTGCTGGGTCCAAATTCTGGTTCAGCTTAAAGATAGAGAACTATAAAATTTTCACTAAAGTTTTTATCAAAATATTTATAAAGTAGTTTTAAGTGTGCCTGAACCTTACCTCTGGAACTATACAGACTTACTCATCCAGTTCCCACCTAGTCACACTAGCACTGAAATCCTGTGGGTGCCTCTGGTATTCTTGCCTCCGTCAATTCTAAGGTAGTGAGGAGAAGGCTGAAGTATAGGTTCTCTCCTGACCAGGTCATCCTGTCTAACACAAGAAAAGCAAGGGGGAAGTTTCCTCTCATCAAGCCGCATTCCTACACTGAGTCTCTTTGCACACAACTTTTTGGGCAGAGTCAGAAAAATAGTGACCATGAGGACCATTTGGATAAAATACCTTCCCAGTTAGAGTATTAGACGTAACACTTTTTTTCTAATAATATCTTTCAAAATTGGGTCAAAATTAATTCTAGTGCCAAACAGATGAATTTTAAATTTGTTAGTTTAAAACAACTTTAAATAATAAATTTTGTCTTACCCTAGAGTAAATCCAAATTCACCACTGTTTTTGAAGGCATAGATTTTAAGAGCCAAATTAAATATTTAACTTAGTTGACTTGTTTTCCTATGAGAGTCCATATGAATTTTTTTCCTGAATGTGTTTCTTATGACAATGTATATTTTGGTTACCACATTAATAAATTTAAGCATTTTTTCAGATATTCAAGTTTATTTAAATATAGAAAATATTTTGTATGTTGTTGGAATGTAAACATGCATGATTGATATCCAGAATAATACTAACTTACTAGAATAAGTATTTAAAATAATGACTTCTGCTACTACCACCACTACTACTATTTGAAATAATCACCACATAATGTGTAGGGGTCACTGTAGCTGGAAAATATTCCATATAGCTTGATAATATTACAAAATAGTTTTCCTCTATGTATCTCATGCAAAGAAAGAATGAAACTCAGAAGTTAAACAATAAGACACAAATGGAGAGAATATCAATTATATTTCTCAATATTGTTACATCCCTAAAAGAATTTCAAATATTCTCATTTAATTTTACAAATAGTCAATTCTCACTTTTCTCTACGTGAATTATGTTCTATACAGTGTTTTCACAGATTGTTTTAATTCTCTGCCATATACCACCTTTTTCAAAATCAATTAACAGCTGTCATTCTCATTTTCACTTTTTCTCTTCTTAAGAAGTACAAATTTACTTTAGTTTAAGTAATTGAGTAAATCACTAAATATATGTAAATTCATGTCTTAAATATGAATAATCACTTGAAAATTTGGATAATTGTTTATTCTTTTGGAATACATATTTCATTTTAACTCTTTTTTGTCTTATCATCTTGGGTGTGGAACACCTATAAAACTTAAATTGAGGCTGGGCATGGTGGCTCACTACTGTAATCTCTGCAGCTACGGAGGCTGAGGAGGGAGGATGGCTAGTTCAAAGCCAGCCTCAGCAAAAGTGAGGTGCTGAGCAACTCAGTGAGACCCTGTTTCTAAATAAAACACAAAATAGGGCGGGTATGTGCCTCAGTGGTCGAGTACCCCTGAGTTCAATCCTGGGTACCCTTCCAAAAAAATTAAATTGAGCAACAAATATACCACTTTGAATTTATTATTATGTTTATAGACATCTATTCTTTTGAAAAAATTAATAGGTGTGTGATTAGAGCATTTTAAAATATATGTATATGCACATATCTTTTGGTCAGCTTTTTTTTTTTTTTTTTTTTTTTTTTGCTGTGAAAACCAAAAGACCTAACAAGAACAGTTAGAGAAAAAAGAAGATTATTTTGGGCCACACTGTTTAGGGTCTCAGTCTATAGATAGCTGACTCCATTGCTCTGGGCCAGAAGTGAAGCAAAACATTATGGTTCAAGGGTGTAGCAGGAATATAGTTCAGGGCATGGCACCAAGAAGCAGAAAGAGACTAAGTTCAGTTCATAAAATATACACTCAAAAGGTATGCTCCTCATTGACCTACCTCCTCTAGCCACAGCCTACTGACCTACAGGTACCACCCAGCTAATCTCATCAGGGGACTAATGCACTAATTAGGTTAAGGCTCTCATAACCTGATCATCCCACCTCCAAATTTTCTTGCACTGTCTCACACATGAGCTTTTGGGGAAGACCTAATACATAAATCATGACATACATATACTGTCATGGAGTCTATACACACACACACACACACACACACACATATTGTCATGGTTTATATATACACACACACATATGTAAAAGATATATAAGCTCTAGATTACTGTATTCAACCTATTTTCATATACCTATGTCAATTTCATTGGCATAATCATAGAAATGAAAACTTGGGAATTAATGGGTTAAGAAAAAACTTTAAAGAAAGGAAAATAAATATTTTCTGAAGTTTGCTATTCTAGAGAATCATGAAATAAATGGCAATGAAGGGGAAATGACTACTATACTTATATTTAAAACTAAATGCATACTCATATTTCTTAAGATTAATTTTATCAGTTTTCTCCCTCTCTTCTGCAAGCACCTGTGTGTTCTCTCTCTCTCTCTCTCTCTCTCTCTCTCTCTCTCTCTCTCTCTCTCTCTCTCTCTCTCCTTCTCCTTCCCTTTCTCCCTCCCTTCCTCCCTCTCTCTCTCTTTCTCTGGTAAAGAAATTGAAAGATCTGAAGTTAAAGCACTGTTGCTAATTACTTGTAGTACATTACATGATCATTATTTACTAAAATGATTTAAAACCTTTTGTGTCAATAATAATGAAAGAGAGAAAAACTAAGATTAAATTTGCTAGTTTAGCTGATCTTTGTAATAGTGTTTCCAGCAAACAAGAGAAAAGACAAATGTTAAGTTGCAGAGTATCAGACATGTGATTGTATTTTTTTTTCTATTTCTTTTATATAGCACATTGATGAGGCACATAAATCATGTATCCACACTTTGACATATATGCACTGAGTTATCTATGACAGTTCAAATGCCCCAAATCTCCCTTAGAGAACAACTCAGGTCACTGACAAAGACAAATGTTTAAATTGGTAATAAATTTTATTGTGGTTTAGAGCCTTAGTACTTGAGTGTGGTCCATGGGCTTACAGCACCAATATCATCTTGGAACTTGTTAGAAAGGTAGCATCTCAGATTTTGTCACAGATTAATGAATCTGAATCAAAATTTCAAGAAAATGGATAGGTGATTTATATGCACATTAAGTTTGAACAGCACTTTGTACGATCTATATAAATTTCAAGTACACTCTACTGTTCCAGAAATATCACTTCTGAAAATTAATCTCTCCAAAATAGTAGCAGAACTTTGTAACTATACATGCCAAAATATTTTTTTTAAAAAACCACTTAACATTGTTTGTAAACAGCTTCAAAATTAAAGAAATTTTAATATTTTACTCAGGGTAGATTCATTGACACCTAATCTTAGATCTAGTTCTAATGCTTTTATTTTCCCCACAGAATTACACTATCTGTAGTGTTATAGGCTTCTGGGCAAATTTATTCAGAAAACAAAAATTCAGTCTTCTCTTGGAGGTAACTGCTAGTAATCATAGGTCCATTGCTTTCTCTCAGGATGCTTTGCAAAACATTTTTTAGTATAAATTTAGCTGTTTCTTTCCATATTACCTTGCAGATGGCAATTGGTGTTAAGCCAACGTGTCTATTCTTTTTTAGCTATCTTTATATATTTGGTTCTGAATCATTCCAAAAACCTATTTTTTTTCTAAGACTGCTTATTCTGTAAGTCTATTTGCTTCTAAAATATAATATTTTCCTCTACAACACTCTATTAGTAGAATGATACCAGAATTGATACCTTTAACATGTGGAAGGATGATGATGAGTTGGGAGTGACAAAGTAAAAAAGGAAACTGAATATGATGTCAAAAAGATAATACCCCAAATTTCATGGACTTTAACACAAGGGATAATGTAGTCTCTCATTGTCCAAACTAGGACAACAATTTTGAGGTAAAATGTTTTATCAAATATAAGACCTACAATTACATTTAAGACATATTTGTAAGGTTTATTCATGTGAGAAAGATATTATCTCAAATAGCAGTTTTGACAATAAGTAAAAATCACACTAAAGCAAAACAGGCATCACAATAAGATTTTCAAGTGTGAAAAAGTTGAATGACAAAGTGATATCTACCATAAATGCACACTTTTTTTCTGGGTGAAATGTATATGTGATAGATAAATACAAACACAAAGGCAGTAGCAATTTGAAAATAAATAAAATAAAATACAGCCAACCCATAAGAGTTAGCTTTGTTATAGGAGAATAAAAAAGGCCCCTCAGTGTATCATAACAATAGTAACTGCTATAATGTTATATATCAGTGGTTGTAAGTACCCTGTGTTTCTACTCTGTATGACTTCTCATTCTGGAAATCAAATGGAAGGAGATGCCCCTTTGGAACATGCAATCCTCCCGGCAGAGGAAAAACCCAAGAGAAATGCAACTGTGATGCCTGTCAAAACTTATACTAGATGGAGATGCACATCTGGTACACTTGTATTCCACTGAACAACGCATTTTCCCTTCCAAAACCAGAATGAAGGAAACACATTCATGAACTGTCATAGTTCTTCTCTATGGACATGAATCCATGTGTGTTTGTCTGTATCCATGATGGAGCAGTGAATAATTACAAAGAATAATACAGGCTACCACATCATTCTTATAGATTTAACCCTAGACTTATGTAATCATTCTATTGTCCATCATTTTTAAACTGTTTTTAGAATGTTATTCATATCCATATATATATATATATATATATATATATATATATATATATATATATATATATGTTCTGCAAATTATGATTCTCATAGACTCAAACAGATGATGTCCCCAGGACAGGGGGAAAAAAGACATTTTAGTAAGAGTCACAGCATAACAGAATTATCTAGTCCAATAAGCTAATAAGGACATAACAGTAAATCTCTGATTCCATTTGTTTTAAAGTCCTGTGATCCTCATTCTCTATAAAATATCCTCAAATACATGTTTTTATGTCCATAAACCTCACAGTTTTACTTGGATAAGACACAGCTGCATGATTTCTGTATAGAAAAATCATGGCTTTTTATATCCATAATCATTAATCCTTTTCACATTTTAACAGACTCAGAATATTGAATTGTTTTCAAAATCACATTTGATTTTTATAAAATGTGTGAATATCCTTTGGAACCCATGTCCTACTTATGATCTACAGCTGTTTTTTTTTTTAATTACCTTGAAAACGATTTTTTAGTTGATTGAGATGTTAAATTTGAGTGTTGCATGCCATTTACATAGAATTCTAATGAAATTTTATAATTGAATACTTTTGAGAAATTTACAGTAAAAGCTGAGAATATACTCAGATGTCTCAAGACTGGAAAAATGTGAAGAATGTAAATATCACAAAAGCACAGTAGTTACATATAATTTAAAAAAGGGAGGGGGGGTGGGTGGAGCTGGGGATATAGTTTTGTTTGTAGAGTGCTTGCCTTGCATGCACAAGCCCTGGGTTCAATCCCCAGAACCACCAAAAACAAACAAACAAACAAAAAAAACCCACAAACAAAAAACAGATCTCTTAGAGAGAGAAAAAAACCAAACCTATTCTCCATGTAGATTGAGAGGATTTGCAAAGAAATCTTACATATTTAATAATCCATGATTTCCTATGCTTGTACTTTAGCACAAGCTAGACAGCTTACATCAGCCAGTTGTCTTGTCTGTTATAAGTAAGGGCTTAAAACAGGGCATCCATAAAAGAACAATTGCAGTAATTTAAGCTGCAGCTTTAAGCTGCCTCACATGCTTCACTGCAGGGCGCAAGGGAAGCTTTTCCATACATGGATTAATGTTCCACTACGGAGAAGAATCATGAGCAATTTTGGAATGGATTCTCCTTATGAGGCTATTGGAAATGATAATTCACTACTCTCTTTAATAATCCCATGTATCTTGATTATAAAATCTACTAAAAAACAATTTTGATGAAGTCTAGATTCCTGAAATGAAACTCTGTAATCTGAAGTTCTTGCTTTTGAAAAATTAAAACCTCCTTGTTAACTGAGAGGTCCCAATAAAAGTAGGAAAAAAGATGAAATCAACATTTATTGTACACCTGTGTCCTGCTAGGTTCTATAGAGCAAATATACTGCTTAATTTTCCCAATTAATTGAGAGAAGGATATTTCCTCTGTTTTGGAGACAGGGATGTTAAGAGCACTAGCATCATGTTTTGCACGATGATGATTTTAGATCACCATTTCCCTATGCTCATCTTTGCTTAAACGCATACTTATTTTTTCTTTCATATTCTTACAGTGAGGTCATTTCTGAAACAGTGATCACTGGCTCTTGCTACATATCACTTGACAATTTTGTCATAGAACAGACTAATATTTGAAAAAAACAATCTTAAATCAAATCAATTTTTACTGACATTTAAAAAATAAGGGTTTGCTGCTTTCTTCCACTGGAGTGAAGTATGACTCACCTGGAGTCATGAAAAAGTTCAGAGAACTGTACTGGGAGAGCTTTACTCTTGATATGGCTACAGATCATTGAATTTGTAAAATAAGTGGAAAGGCAGGCTTCCATTCATCACAAAGAAGACAAAAGAGCTAAAATTACTAGAAATGTCTAGGTTTGCAAAGAGTTGCTTTATATGATTCTAAAGAATTGTGGTGAATAAAACAGAATGATAGCATGCTGACAACTTTCGAATTCGTACTGTGTTTGAATCGGAATCTGGACTCTTTACAAATATCTATTCCACACAAGCTGCTCTTGAGGAGAGAATTACTATGCTTAAGTTACATAAGAGGAAACTGACTCTTAAGTAGTATCATTCAAGATCATTCAATCACTAAATTGAAGCAAGCATGAGAACCCAAATCCATTTGATGATAAAAATTGGAACAATTACGTCTAAAGTATAATAACTAATTTTATATTTTTCTGTCTTCCAGGACTCATAATCCAATGAAAGAATCTCTTCTAGTGGTTTAATTATCTCTTCTGCTCAACGACATATACTTTTCAATTAATGTTTGAATATCTCCAGTAATGAGAAAATTCACTACCATACCAAAAGGAGACTTAGTAAAAATGAATTTTTTTCACATATTTAAATGGCCTTCTTGCATCTTCAGAAGGCAAAACTAATGTCTACTTAGTCAATTGAGACAATGTTTTGAACGTAATACATTACTGAGTTGAAGAAGACATTACATATAATTTCTAAAAAGGACTGGTAAGCTTTCTTTCAAATACAGAAATCTGTAGAAAACAATGAGAATGCAGCAAAATTGTACTTGGATGCTTTCTCAAAATTTTAACTATATTTTCCACATAGAATCATCTGGCAACTGAGTAAATCATGTAGAATTGCATTTTAGCCATAATATTAGTCATGAACTTACCAAGTAAGAAATTTTATTATTAATTAATGTGTTTTAAACCTGGGCACAATGTGCAATGAGAGTTGTGGACATTCATGCCACTACATTTTTTTTTTCCTAAATGAATATTCAAACACCCAAACTAGAGAGACTTCTGCAATGATTTCTGATACACTCATTTGTAAACATATACTGTGGAAAACCATACCTACCACTCCTACTATACCTACTCACACTCTAAAGGACACTGTTTATTGATTTTTTATAATTTTGTATGTCTTTAGAATATTTCCCCTAAACTGATTTGCATTTAAAAGTCTATGTTCTTACATAACTTAATTATTTTATGAACTCAATACACAATTAGGGACAATTAATTTTTGTGTGTGGCTTTCTCTATTTATTTATTTTTTTTCATTTAAGATTATCTTCTTAAAGACTTTCAGTGCTTAAATACCATGGCAAGGTATATCCAAAGGCATTACGTCATCCTATCTCCTTCCTCTCCTTTTAGGTGAATATTTATAAAAATATTTGGTTAATCCTTCCAGTGTTTGTTATTTTTTAACAAAAAGAAGTGTGCACATATATTTCTATCTTTCCGCTTTCTTTTACTATTTAAAAAGGCCTCTTGTGAAACCTTTTATTCATTTGACTTTCTTCATGTCAATGTGTAGATATGTATCCTTGCTTCTTTTTCCTGGCTGCACAGTATTTTTCCAGATGGCTGTAACATGCTTTATTCCTACTGGTAGGTGTTTGTATTGATTCCAAATGCTAAAGACAAAACCATAGTGAGAAAATTATTTGAGTATTTTCTACAGTTTCTTTGAAGTAGATTTTGAAAAGTGGGATTGCTAAGTCAATTGTTACAAACTATCACGGATTTTCCCTTCTTCTGAACTCTACTATTTTGCTGTCCTACTGGCAGTGTATCAGAGGGCTTGATTGCTTGCCATTTTCCTATATCTTTGTTTAGATTGTCAAACTTTGGGGTGTTGGAAAATTCCAGAATAGTGAAATAATCTATACATATTTTGATTTATGTTTATTTTTATCTTTTCTTACCTGAGCATTTTTTCCCAGTCTTTTTCTGTTTTCCTTTCTGAATATTGTTTTTCTTTTCCTTGAGTCTTTAGAAGCTCTTAAGTTGTACAGAGATTAATGCTTTGATGTTGTGTGTTTTAAATATACTTTACAAGTGTAAAATTTGTATTATTTATGGTGTTTTGTGATAGAAAACATTCTGGTTTTACCTGATTTAATTAATTTTTTTGTTACTTTTGAATTCTTAAGTATGAATGTTTTTCTCAATCGGTGTTTTCATAATTTTTTCTAGTAGTTTAATGGTTTCTTTTCATTAAAACTTTATATCTTTTATATCTTGAGTATTTATCTTGTATACAATCACACAGTTTATTTTTCAAATGACTATTTAGATGTCACAGTGTCATTTAGTAAGTTTACCTTTCCCTAGTCAATTAATACCCAGACTTATTTTATGCTAATTTTACTTATGTATTTGTTATTTTAAGGATTGTTTCCATTACATTTGTCTATTTATTCATATATTAATACTCACTGCTTTATGTACACAGATCTTTTAATACATATTCATATATGATAAGATGTTCTCACTCTCACTTTTAGAAATTTTTTCCAGTAAATTTACTTAAGGAATTTTCCATTTATAATTTAGAACTCACACAACTAGTTCCAGGAAATAAAAACGACCTGCTTGTTTTTAAATCAGATTACAATTATATATTAACTGAAAAGAATTTGACATAATTTAATGTTGAGTATGGCTATTAAAAAAGTCATAGTATCTGTTAAGGACTATTTTGCAAATTTCAGGTTTGGTTGACAATTTTTCTAATATATGTTTTGTATTTTCCTGCTGTTTTAGTGTGCCTTTATTCATTAGTACTTATAATTTGTTAACAGTTGTATATTTAATTTGTAATATTTTAATTTTGACTTTTGCCTTAGTAAGTTCTGTTATAGTGTACAGTTCTTTGTTCATTGATTTCTCTGAGTTTTACACATGTATAAACATATTGCCTACAAAGAATCAAAAGTCTAAGTATTGTTTCCTTACTTTATTGCTCTAATTTGCAATAAGTTTATATTATTTATAAAAGTATATTTCCATTTTGGTATACTTACTTTTTTAAAACAATAGTACCAATTGGGGATATGTTTGTCTGGTTCTGATTTCTATTGGAGTACTTCCAGGATTCTACCATTAAGTGAGATGCTGACTATAAAGCTGAGGATCACATGTTTTACTCATTTTAAAGATAATTTATTAAGTCGCAATTAGTCAGGAATAGTTATAATTATCCATCAAATACAGTTAAGCATCATGGTGATCAGGATTTTTTTATTTTAAAATATATTATTATGTTGAACTGATAAATATTAATAGTTTCCTAATATTGAATCATGTGTGTACTCACTGGGATGATCCTACTGGGTAATAACACAAGAATTTTAAATTTAAACTTGGATACTATTTGCTTTTGCTTTATTTATGAATTAGAATACTCATAAATTATAATATAATCTGTTGTATATGTTTGTGATCTTTTCGTGTATTTGTGCCAATTTTACAATGCTTATAAAAATGAAGTTGGAGACTGGACAAGGTAGTGCATGCCTGTAATCCCCAAGGCATAGGAGACCGAGGCAGGAAAATCTTGAATTGAAAGCGAGCCTCAGAGACTCAGTGAGTCCCTATGCAACTCAGTGTGATCCTGTTTCTAAATAAAATACAAAATAGGGATGGGGATGTGGCTCAGTGTTTGAGTGCCTCTGAGTTCAATCCCTTGAAGTTTTGGCAAAATTTCTGCATGAAGTCATTTGGGTCTTTGGCATTGTGTTGGTATTTGTGTGTCTGCAGGGGATCGGTGACACCTTATTTGTAAAATGTTTCCCAAAATTGTTCTTTTCATATTTTTTAAAAAGGTTTGTTTTATTATGTGTTTACTATGTCAACTCTTTATTCTCTTTTCTCTGTCCACTAGTTGTCATATTTTCTTGTTTTTCTTCTGAAACATGCTACTTTGGGATTTATAATTTCTATTTTTTTAAAAACTCATTAACACATGCTTTATTTCTTTAGCAATTGATTTTTATTTTACATAGTCTTGTTTTTGTCATTTTCCTTTAGTTTTAGTTATGTAGTTAATATTTTATTTTCACAATATATGTAATGTGTAATTAAGTTTATGGATATTTCTCTGAGCACTGCCTTAGCTTAATCCTTTATATTTTGGAGTAATGATTTTCTTGAAAATTTATAATTGCACTTTCATTTATCCCATATTAAAATATTATATGGATTCTATCTACATAGAAATCTTATTTTTTAATCAAATTTTAGTTTTATATTATGGTAGTTGGTGAATGATACTATATTTGCTTTTCAAATTTTTCTAATTTACAAAGAATTTATTTGTAATAAAGTTTACCATCATCTTGCACATGTTCTGTGTACTCTTGAAACTCATATTCTTGAACATGAATTTATGAAAATGAGCTTTTTTATTTCAATATAACTACTTTAAAGTAAATTTTTGCCTCTACTATTAATATAATGTTCAATATTTACCTATAAGTTCTTAAGGACTAGGTTGTATAGAGCTCTTTTATCAGTTTTTGTTTGCTTATTGTTTTTTTTTAGCCACCTCAAGATAAGATAGGTGTATTAAAGTCTCAAATATTAGCAGTGCACATCTATTGTCCCTGTATTTTCTGCTCTGTGAAAAGTGTTATTAAAGCAGTTTCTCAGGTCTCAAGGAAATGCACACTTAGAACTTTCCTTTTTCCTCATTTAATAATTTTTGGCCTGAATTCTATAAGATCTCAGGTCAGAATTATGAGCTTTGTTTCCTTTTTATTTAGATTTTCCTTTTAATTTTAATCTTTCTGAGACACCCTTCCTGCATTAGTGATAGAACTGTGTTAGGAGTTCTTGGATCCACACAACCCTGTGGTGTGTATTTGTTTTGGAATTATCTCAAAATGTGGCATGAGGGTGAATTTTTCTCATATTCAATGGTCATCCAATTTCCACACTATTTGGTCCTTTACTGGTAATGAATGATTGTTGGGGCTTTTTGTTTCTATAGCTTTTTATATATATATACATCCTTTCACACTCTGAAGCTTCCACCCCAAAACTGTTCATTGTGCACATGAACTAATGCTGTCACAGTTAGACTCACTTATTTCATATTCTTGACAATTTTTCTTTGGCTGTTCTATTTGGCATGTTTGACTTCTAGTGTGCATGTTAGGGTCCGCATACAAAACTGGGAATGTAATTTTCATGAATGTTTGTTGACATCTTACTCTGATATGGATTGACCTCATCTCTTATAGAGACACAGATGCTCTTAGAACTGGCTTTATCACCTGAGCTATGTCATTTTACAAGTGGTACATTTTGTAAGATAGAGGGGAAATGTTAACTACTCAAATAGATGATCTTATTTGGCCTTTTATAAACTAGCTTGTCAATTTGTATATGGGCATAATGCCAGTGGAACAGATGGGCTCCCAAGAGAGAGAAGCAAGCTTGACAATTACATGCAAGATGAATATCCAATAGTATAAAGTCTAAGGATTGTGAGTTCTTCTTATCTAACTTAAGTGACGTGGATATTTTTTGTTAACATTTGAACACTGAAAAATGTAGCTGAATTGTAACATACTTTAAGTTTCACAATTGAGAATTCATTGCCAGTATCTACATTTTTCATGGAGTTTAGTGATTTCCATAGAGCTTATTAATGTACTATATTTTAATACATCATATGGAAGGAACCTCTGAATTCTTTCATATATTTTATAACTATATATATGAATAAATAGTTTCTGTACACTTTAAAGGTGCAATTGAAAACTTCTGTTTCTTCATGTTTCTGTTTTGATTGGTTGTTCAGTGGTAAAATATTTCTGGATTTATACAGTTCCACACAACGCTACCTAAGTTCATTTTGTAAAATCTTAATTTGCTTTTGTGCCATATGAAAGTTAGGTAAGTTTTACTACATGAGGATTTCAGCAAAATCCAGAGAAATTATTCTGCAAATTTATATTTATACTTATGTACTTAGTGTGTATTAAAACTTTTAACACCCCTGCCTCTTTTCTAGGTATTTGGAAATATTCATAAATTTTTTTTAAAAATTACAAAAGTTTTTGCCTTTTAAGCATGCTCATTCATTTGCAGATAAATGAAATAGTGGTTTTATGTGGAAATGGAAATAATTTGAACTATTATTAATGCAGGAGAGGAGTCACTCACAATTTTTGTGGACAAGCGGAAGCTGAGCAAGCGATCGGAAGGAAGCGATACTAGCACCAACAGCTCTTCTGTCACCCTGGAGACCCTCCATCAACTTGCTGCTTCCTACTTCATTGACAGGGACAGCACTCTTCGGAGACTTCACCACATTCAAATTGCATCCACTGCCATAAAGGTATGAATGAGTTCATTCTAGCTTTGTCTTATTCCTTTTTTCCCCCATCTCCAAAATGCATTTCTAAATATTTGATTAAATCACTGTTTTAAACAATCACATTACAAAAATATATTTGCTTTTCCTTTTGGTCCAAATTATGTAATATATTTAAGATGAAATCATATGCACTTTGACATAATTTCTTCCTTCATTATTGAGTCCTGGTTTTTCATGCTCAAGAATAATTGAAATAAATATATTTGAATTTTCTAAGCTTACCCTGAGGTACACATACTCATTCACAAAGTATGTTTGGAAACACATTTATTGTAATGATATCATTTTTTTGTATTTTTGTATTTTTATGGATTTTAATATTTAAAAAGATGGGATTTATTAGGCCCAAAGTTGTCAATGGCAAAAAATAACATCAGGAAATCCTGGAAGATGTTTTTGAGATACAGTCAAGAAATTAAGTACTTGGTTGTAAATTTCTAAAAGTAAAATATATCTAAAATGAGTCACTAATGCCGTGTGCTTACAAAACTCATTTGACTTTATGTATACTAAAGCTACATTTACTAAATGTGAAAAAGGGGAAAATAACTATAGATCTAAGTTTGAAACAAACAAATAACAAAAAAAAAGATGAGAGGCAGAAGGGAAGCTAGAGGAAAGGGAAGAGAGAAACAGAGAAGGGAATGTGTGGTCTCTCAAACTGGAACCATAAATTTTTAAATATTAAAAAAAAACATTTATCTGGAAGTTTAGGTCAAATGTTATTTTGTGTAGCCAATAGTCATTGTTAAAACTAAGCAAGACCCAGCACAGTGTGATCATAGACTAAGATAACAATGGCAAAATAAAATATAAAGAGCATTCCTAAGCTCTTCAAATCTAACATTTTATAGTTAATGCTAAAAGCAGACCTTAAATAGAACATTTTGTTTTTTTTAAGTTAAAATTAATGTATGCATACTTTTCTCAGTTGGTTGAAAAGTTGTTTCAATATCTTCAAAAAGATACACACTGAAGTATAACTTTTGTCCTGGATATACTGGAAAAGGTGTTATGGAAACATCTTTAGCTTAAGGGTTATACAAACAATAATTCAAAGTTCTGACATGTGTGTCTTCAATATTACTAGTAGACAGGGCTGGGGAAAAGATTTCTGTGAGTGTAAATTACACAATATACTTAGTCTGCTTCTGACTCTAGGACTTTGTTGTACTGAGCAACCAAGTACATAAATAATATTTATGCTGTATAGATAAAAATATAACCAGCACAAATTTTGGTGTCTTAGTTAATTTTAAAATGTTGTAAGGTAGGATATTGTTAGAGATATTTAGCTTGAGGATGCTGAGAAGAAATAGACTTTCTCAGAAATCAATTTTAATGATATTAAAGTAACTTAAACTGTATTTTCTAATAGAAGAAAGCATTGTTGTAAGTGCAGTTTATTATATAGTTATTGATTTCTTTATTCAACACCAAGTAGAATTATAGAATAGAGTTTCTATACTAATACTAAGCAAGAAATATCCATGCACATTTCATGTCTAAACTTATGATTTGCAAAGGCACATTTTAAGGAGGCATGTTATTGCATAAAAGCATTGTTCTTAGACACTGGTGACACAACTGGTGGTAGGAATTCATAGAGTTGATGCTCTACTTTGTAGAAATGAGCCTCCTAAGGGAAAGGACTTTAATAGGAAGTGTATTATTAGGAGCAGCTCTGAAAAAAGACAAAGGAGTATCTTGGAAAGGGAGTCAACAGCCTTACCTTGACAGGCACCAAAGAATGCCCTTTCTCTACTAACTGTGGAAATGAGATCCTAGGCATTCAGAGGAGGTATCTGAAGGTGTGTATTGAGTGCTGTGGATGGCAAGAAAGGAGGTGAGGTGGGCTTTAAATCAGGGGGAAGAAACAGAACAGAATGGGAATGATGTGGTGAGAAGTTCTTAACAGAGGTTCATATTTGTCTTTAATGGAGGAAAACAGGAAATGAGATGTGTGCTAGCTGGCAACAACTTGGCTATGAATATAGGCATGAAAGTGCTCAGGTGGAAAAGGGTGAGGAAGTGGTAATGGGATGGACAGGAGGTCACTAGATCTCTATGGATTTAATTTAGGTGTGAAGGGAATTCCTTTCTGAGACAGTTGTAATCACCAGACAGAACAGTTGACTGATGATCCTCCAGGTCAGGTTTAGCTGCAATCTGAGTTAACCTGAAGCATCCTAGAGAAGACCTCTTGCTGGTGTGCTGTGTTAAAGGAGGAGCAGAGTTGACTGGTGTGCTCCCACACTGCAGGTTTACACATCTCTTAATCTATGTGCACACTCATGTTTGTGTGTTTTTCTAGGGAGAATATATTTCCTTTTCTTTAAGGGGTAAATTAGCAAATACATCTCTACACAGATATATGATTTGCTATTTTAAAATTCTAACATTCCAAGTGATTCAATATGATTTAACAGGATATAAAGGACCAAGAAGGTGTGGAAGCAGGGGCCATGCTGAATCCAAGGGCATCCCACTAAGAAAATTCTTCACAGTCAAATAAATAATCCAATGCAAAGTACCTAAGCAGTGTCTCTGAAACCTAGAACTGAATTCCATTATGTAATCCCTAAAGGCTCAATTTATTGCCTTTATATTTTAAAGAATCAATCTAAGTATAGCAAGATCCACAATTTCTTTCATTTGGTGATTTAATTTGCATTATTTACTGCCATGTAGTGGACATTTAATTTCTTGAATAAATGTGAATGATTTTGTCCCTTGATTCACAGAATTCAAAAGACCAAGTATTGCTAAAAAATAGAGTCAAATATAATTGTTTCCAGACAACAGCAAAAATATAATCAAATCTGCAAAATCATGCAAGCATTTATCATGTGCATTCTTGCAAAATGTAAAAGAGTTGTGCAATTAGTGTTAATTATGAGCAAGTTTCTAAGAAATGGAATAGAGCACTTTGTTGTCTTTATTGCTCATAATTATGAAAGTAGATGTGAATCGAGGCTCAATAACACATCTATAAATTAGAAAACAGAGGCTCAAATACCCATGTAACTTAATTAATTGTCACACTAGGGCAACTATTGACATATATTTATAATACTATTTCTCAATATTATTTATAGTCTAGTAGCATGTCAAATATAATTTATAGAATTGAATATTATTTCTAGAAGATTCAATTCAATGGATTCAGGTTATCTAAATACATCTTACTAATTTATAGTTTATCTTGAGATAGCCTAATAAACTTTTATATAATTGACAATAATGAGAAAGTTAAAATATATTTTATATGGGGGAAAATTGAATATGTCACCTGACTTCAAGTATAGCATAAGCATTTTTAAAAAGTGTTTCCACCATGCATTATGTTTTTAAAATTCTGCAATGAGTAAAATTAAATTATTTTAACTCTTTAAAAAGTTTTAAGATAGTAATTTTTATTTTTCTTAAATAATTACTGATAACATTCACTGTGCTGCCAGTTTTTTTTAACATAGGAAAAAAAATCAGATTTTTTTAAATAACACTATTTTAAAAATTTTGATAAAAATATCTAGGAAAAAGTAGAAACAATACTAAAATTAACTTTGCAAGACAATACTCTAGTTTAAGAAAATACATTTTCAAATAATATACACACACAATGTGACATTTTGATATAAGTTGTGAAATGGGTACTACAGTTAAGCAAATTAACATATCCATAATCTCATTATTGCACATAGTTTTACAACTAGGGAAAGCCTGTAAATCTATTGTTTTTGCAAATTTCATTGGTACTTCACAATATTATTAACTAGAGTCTTCATGGTGTTTATTATAGCTATATTTTTTCATCTTTCATAGCTGCAAATTTATACTTTTTGAACCACACCTTTCTTTCCCCCAAACCAACTGTCCCTCTATTCTGTTTGTCTGTATCAACTATTTTTTAAAGATTATATATGAGAGAGAACATGCAGTATATTTCTCTTTTGTCTGGCATATTTCACTAGGAATAAAGTCTCTAGATTTATCAATGTTGTCACAAAGACAGGGTTTTCTTCTTTTTTCAAAGCTGAATAACATTCCATTGTAGACACATCCACCCATGTATGTGCAATGTATATGTATATATGACAATTTCTTTATGTATTTATCCATGAACAAGATAGTTATGTTGTATCCTTACCTTAGCTATTATGAGTAGTGCTGTAATAAACATGAGAGCACAGATATTTCTGTAATATTCTGATTTCATTCTTTTGGTTATGTACCCAGAAACAAAATTGCTGAATCAGAAGATAGTTCTATATTTAATTTGTTGAAAAGTCTCCATAATCTTCCATGATGGCTATACCAGTTTATAATCCCCCTAATTGTATATAACATTGCTTTTCTCAACAACTTGGTCAATACCTGTTATCTCTTGATTTTTTTTTAATACCAAATGCCCTTAGGACTTTAAAAAATAATTTATCTCTAATATAAATTTAAGTATCCAATTACTTTGCAGAATAAATAAGACTTAACAAACTGGAAACCTTTGATAAATTTGACTGAAAGTTTTTCTAACTTTTTTATATACACATGCTTAGGTAAGACTTTCAATGTCTTGGAAAGAAAGGGATATTATTTCTCTCCAATTAATGCATGTAAATATAGGGTTATTAAATTCTTAAAAATACTGCTTTTAGGTATTTGTTCTTTAATCCCTTCTTTGCTTTTTTTTCCCACAGTTCTAAATTCTAGAGAGGAAAAGCAGAATCTATTTTTTTATTTGTGTTTTGTTTCTAATCAAAGTGGTTTACATATAATAGCTATGAAATGGTAGCTTCTTTGCTCTTTGCAATAAATCATAGGTAGAGAAATCATGGGAAAAGATAAAAACTGGATGATATCATTTCTAGTGTTTTTCACATCAGGCGTTATTGCACTCAGTTTCTTCCAGCTCTGTTCTAATTAAACCTGTTGTCTCCTTGGAAGGAAACTATATACTCAGTGAGGCCATCGCATATCTCAGTTATCAAACTATCAAAGATCAAAGCATTATTTCTGATGTTTTCTATGTTGTAATTGGGTGATAATTATATTTTTTCCATTTCCAGAGAATATTTGAAGTAAGTTTCTTAAAATATAAAATTAAGGCAAATAATTGACACTAAAGCAAAAACCTCTCTGAATAGACATATCTCCTTCTATGCAAGGGTAAGCTAACACATAGGATTCACTCTTCTATCTCACAATTGAAAGATATATAGGTTTCCATAATAAAAATGTATTTATAAAATAAAATTCATGTTATTTTGGGTCCAGAGTCCAGAGCTAAGCGTGGCTTCACTACTTCCTCCAATCAGTGCCACCAGAGCTGTTTCCACTTTGGTCCCAACTTGGGAAGGATTCATTTCCATATTTGTGTTGTGAATAGCATTGATTTCCCTGCAGGTTTCCACACTGAGGGTCTTAATTTCCTGAGGACTGTTGGTGGGAAGTAACCTTTAATTTTTTGCCAAATGGCTGTCTCCATAATTTATACCAGTTAGTTTCTTTCTTCAATTTCATCAGAGAAAAGAGTCTATTAGCAAGATATTACAATCTCATATGTTATCAACACATATACATAATCACATACATCAATCACTTTTCTGTTGCTCACATACTATTGCTAAAACAAGCCTAAGATCTCAGTGACAATGGGAGAGAATGATATGGGATGTGCATCCTCTGAGGAATGCATCATGGGACCAACTTAGAAGCCATATGCTAAAGATAAAATAAAGAAGACTTTAAAACCACTAAAAACTCCCAGAAAACACTAAAAAAGTGGACAAACAACCCTAAGCATGAGAAAAATTTATCAAGTTACAGCATAGCATTTTGTAGTCAAATAAAGCCAAACCAATATGAGGGGAAATAAGTTAATTTTAATTAGCTATCACAAATTTTCCTGTTTGGAGTTCATTGTATAATCTAAATGCTTCAAAAATAAAAGAAAATATATTCAAATATGCACAAAAACTATAAAAATTTCAACAGCGCATGCCAGGCATTTGCAGGTAAATGGGTGGAGTTTGAGAAGATAATGCTAAGTGAAATTAGCCAATCCCAAATAACCAAATGCTGAATGTTTTCTTTGATATAAGGAAGCTGATTCATACTGGGATAGGGAGAGAGAGCATGGGAGGAATAGACAAACTCTAGATAGGGCAGAGAGGTAGGAGGGGAAGGGAGGAGACATGTGGTTATAAATGACATGGAACACGATGATCATTATTATCCAAAGTACATGTATGAAGACACAAATTGGTGTGAATATACTTTGTATACAACCAGAGATATAAAAAATTGTGCTCTATATGTGTAATAAGAATTGTAATGCATTCCATTGTCATATGTAAATTTAAAATAAATAAATAAATAAATAGAATTTCAACAGCAGGCCTGAAGTAAGAAAAAGGCAGGAGAGGTTGACGCTTTCTTTGTTTCCCTAAGAAGAAAACTGATATAGGTCTATATAAGGAAATAAAGAAAACTGGGAAGTATACCTACATAGATAATTGTATTGTTATCATGAGTAATTCAGACTCTTTAAAAGAGAATCAACTCTTTAAACAAGACCAATCAATGTATAATAAGATTTATAACACATGTAGAAAGAAGAAAACAATATTCCAAATGTAGCATGAAGACTTAGAGGAGGAACTGGAGGAATACATTGGTAGGGTCTCATATTATCAATGAGATGGTATAATATCATTTGAAAGTGGGCTCATGAGAATGAATACCATGAATCTTAACCAACCAGTAAAATACCAAAGTTATAATTAATAAGACAAAAGGGTGGTGATAGAATTATATTTTAAAAATGCAAGACAAAACAAGATAATTGGAAAAGAAGAGCAAATGAGAAAAATGTAAAATAAATGTAAGTACATGGAACCAAATCTTACCATATCAATATTCACATGAAATACAAATAGTGTAAATGTCCTATTAAAAGACACAGATTGCTACACTGGATTAAAAATATTAGAAAATTCATACTTAATCTTGCCTAAAAGGAAATCTCTTGAAATGTAAAAAAGAGGTTAAAAGTAAATGGATGGGAGTAGATATATTATACTGACACAGATGGCCATTTCACATAAGGAAACTAGGTTTCAGAAAAGATAACTACCCAGGTAAAGTTGCTTCATAAAGATAAACTAGTCAATCCACAGGGAATCGTAGTCCTAAATATTTATGCTATCAATAGGAGAACTTCAACACATATGAAGCTTCCAGCTCTACTGCCGAGAGCAAAAAGTAACAAGATCGAGAGAAATGTTATTAATAACAGATATTTTAACAGTATTATCTTAATCATTGCCAAACCAAAAGACAAAAAATCAGCAAGAATATAATAGAATTAAACAAAAGTTTCATTCAAATCACATAAAACAAATATTAGTACCAGAAAGGTATACAGAGACATCATCAAATATTTAAAAACTAAATAATACACTTCTAAAATGTCCATAGATCACACAGCAAATAAAAAGGAGTATGAAATGTCATGAAATCATGAAGTACAGCATAAATAAAAATCTTTCCAATGTTTCCCAAACAGTATATAATGGGAAATTTGTAGCAAACAATATTTATATTAGGAAAAAGTAATAAAAGGAAAAGATGATCAAATTAAAAATCTAAAGCAAGCAATCAAAAAAAATCAAAATGGAATAAATGATATTTTTGATGGTATCCTGCCGCAGTCCGGCTGCAGCAAAATAACCGGGGGGTGACGAACAACTTGTGTATGTTGATACAGCAGGAGTAGGAGCCGTTTATTGTAGGACAACAGAGGTATTTATACATTTCACACAGCTTATCTAATTAGCATAAACTAGATACATCAGTCAACCAATAAGGAATCTCCACACTTAATGGCTCGCTGGCATTACTTCACAAACCACTCCCTCTGGCATTTTGCCAGGCGCCATCCTGACTTGTTTACAGACTCTAACATTTCCCCCTTTTGTTTAATTTAAATAACTACCATAGTGGTTTTTACAGAAACACCATAAATAACCTGCTACAAACAGAAAGGGAGGATACAAAATGCCACAATACCAAGCCAATTGATGGCTCCATGCAAGAAGCCCTTGGAAAAATTATACCAGCAATGACACCGTTAGCAAAGATACCGAGTTACAATTTGTTGTAGATTACAGTTTGTCTCAGTCCAGATAAAACAGTGTCTCAATAGATTAACTCACAGTCCAGGTAAATCACAGTCCAGGGAAGTTCTGCAGGCAGCTAGCTTAAATCACAGTCCAGGTAAGTTCTGCAGGCAACTAGCTTGATCCGAAGTCTCATCCGTTTCTCAGCCGAAGTCTCCTCCGGTTTTCAGCAACACTGGAAATTCTTCCACCTTGGTCTTTACCGGCACTGTGACGAAGGCAGGAACTCCCGGATGGCTAAAGAAAATCCTGTAGCATTCAACTAAGAAAACAACCTTCTGAACAATTTAGTACATTATCTCAAGGTTTTTTTGCTTTTGAAATAAGCATTAATAGTACTCATTATTTATCAGCCTCCAGGTCAGGTCTAGATTTGGGCTCTCACAGTGGCGTTCTGCTTCCCGGGTGCGGGGCGGGGAAGAGCCAGCTGCCGCAGCTTGGAAATTCCTTACTGCGCCATGATCGGCTCCTATACGTGGTAGCCTCCTTGCGGCTTCACGCACCCTCCGATAACAAAAAGTATTTAGTAGTAGCCTTTTGCAATTTCTTTCTTGATAATCCTTCCTCCTCTGAACTTTTTTCTTCTTTCTGACTAGAGTTCTTGGGCTTTTATCAACACATGCCCTAACTATTCTTGGTTCCACTGGGGTGCCTCCTTCCCTTAGTAATTTACTTCTCACCCCTTCCATATTTTCATCATAAAGACAATACAATACACTGAGACAAAACAAGACACAAACATACTGTATCAATCTTCTCCATTTTCTCAAAATGGCCATTTTTCCTCTCGCCCTATCTGCCTAGGGATGAGCAGATTTGCTCCCGTCCTATTTATGGACGGGCAGCTTTTTTATTTTATTTTATCACTTACCCCAGAGTGTCCCGGGGCTCCCCGTATGGGCCACCATCTGCCGCAGTCCGGCTGCAGCAAAATAACCTGGGGGGTGACGAACAACTTGTGTATGTTGATACAGCAGGAGTAGGAGCCTTTTATTGTAGGACAACAGAGGTATTTATACATTTCACACAGCTTATCTAATTAGCATAAACTAGATACATCAGTCAACCAATAAGGAATCTCCACACTTAATGGCTCGCTGGCGTTACTTCACAAACCACTCCCTCTGGCATTTTGCCAGGCGCCATCCAGACTTGTTTACAGACTCTAACATTTTCCAGGCGCCATCCTGACTTGTTTACAGACTCTAACAGTATCCATGGTCACTCTACTGCTGAGCTACATTACCTACCCTTTTTCTTCTTATTAATTTTGTTTTGAGACAAATTCTCACTGAATTACCCAGGTGGCCTCAAACTTGTCATCCTCCTGCCTCAGACTCCTGTGTAGCTGGGATAATAGGCATGTGACACTGCACTTGCTTGGAAATTGACAATTTAGATAACAAAAACCATAGGGAAAAACATCAAAGAAACAAAAGCCTTTTTAAAAAAATGAATAAATAAAATTGATAAATATCTAGCCAGAATTATCAGGAAACAAAATAGGGAAGAGACAAATTACCAAAATAAGAAATGAGAGAGATGACATTACTATAAATGACAAAAATATGTAAATATTAATAAGACATAACATGAACAAATTTGTGCTGTTGATTTGAGATCTAGTGGACACAGTCCTTGAAAGACCCAAATTTCATAAGCTCATTCAAGACTGAATAACCTGAATTACCATATATTTATTAGACAAATTGATGTTTAGTTAAATACATTTCCTGCAGAGAAAACTTCTTGCCCAGATGGCTTCACTGTTGATTTATAACAAATATTTTAAGGCAGAAATAATATTAATCTACACAAACTCTTCAAAAATGTTCAAGGCAGATGAATGCTACCTATTTATTTTAATCCAGCATTGCATCGATACCAAAATAAGACAAAGATATTACAAGAAATAGAACTACAAATATTGCCTATTAATATGAATACAAAGATTCTAAGCAAGATTAAAGCAATTTGAACTCAACAGTACATCCAAATAATTACATAATATTATTTGGGATTTATTCCAAAAGTACAGTTGGAATAACATTAAAAATCAAATAGTATAAATTAACACATCAATAAACTAAAGATAGCATAGATAGATGAGACAGAGTTAAATATATACAGAGATGACAAGTAGAACATTTTCAAGAGACATAAAAACTTTAAACAAAGACATAAAAACTTTAAACAAAATCAAATAGTATAAATTAACACATCAATAAACTAAAGATAGCATATATAGATGAGACAGAGTTAAATATATACAGAGATGACAAGTAGAACATTTTCAAGAGACATAAAAACTTTAAAACAAATATTCATTTATTTCATTTAAATAAATGAAAACAAGGGAGATAAAGTAAAATTTTCAACCTGAAAATGGACTTTTATATAAAACCTTGCAGCTATCATCACACTTACTGATGAAAGGTGAATGTTTTTATTCTAAGCTCAGGAATAAGACAAGGATATCTACTACTCCTGCTTTTATTAAATATTATTCTTAAGATTTAGCTAGTGCACTCAGGCATGAAAAGAACTAAATCATTTAGATTTCATAAAATAAGTAAAACTGTCTATTCACAGATGACACAAGTGGTTCTGTTGAAAATCCAATGGAGTTTTTAAAATATACAAAAGCTAAAAAAGGAAATTTGCCAAGGTTGCAAAGTACAATATAATCTGAAATTGAAATTAAAATTGATTCTCTTTTTATAGCATCAAAACTATTAATATTAAATCATCAGTGATAAATGTGACAAAATATTTCACTGAAAACCATACAAATATTCAATTAAATCTAGTTCATTATTTTTAGTATTTCCATTATTGTATTTTACATGCACGTATCCATGTTTTTATAACATTCTTATTGTATTTTGTAAGTACCAATTCATCTATCAGTATATAGTACACATGTCCAGCCATCTATCATCTATCTGTAGTAGCCCATCCTTCTTGTCCTGCCCCTTTCTATCATAGTTTTATCTTCTGATCACCATTTTCCTGATGATAACAGTTAATCATTGTTTTGTTTTTTTCCCTTGATAGTAAGACTTCACTGTCTCTGGTTCTTTTTGAAGCTCCTTTTGCTTTGGGTTTTCAAAAGTTTTACTTTCACATGCTTTGGTGTGGTCTTCTTTTTATTTATCTTTTCTAAAATTCTTACACCTGGTGGTTAATAACTTCTATCACTTTTGAACTATCCTGGAATATTATATTTTCTCCTCTACATTATTCTTCCTCTTCTCTGGAACTGTTAGGCTATTTTACAGGGTGCTTTAAAATCTTGGACTGTTTCACATTGGTGTTCTTTTTTCTCCTGTTTTTTTCAATTTCATTAATTACTCATGATTTGTCTTTTAAATTATTCATTCTCTTTTCTTATCAGTCCAGTCCAATTCAAAACCAATCAAATAAATTCTAATCTCTTATTTTTATCTGAATCTGCTTCTATTGTTTTCTTTTGCCTTATACATTAAGTTTGCATTCTTTTTGTCTTTTCACATTTTCTTGTTATGTGTAAAATAAAAGAAAGTCAAAACAAATCCAAAAATATCAGAAAATATTGAAATGAATAGTGTTTACTCTGAAAATGTGTCAGGGCTTCAATGTGTCTGACTTACTTTATCAATACAAGGCTTTAAAGGTTTTGTAATTAGCACTCATAGTTTTCTTTCAACAAGACTCAGGATCTGGCCAGCAGTGAAATTCAAGAGGTAGCCACCTGTTTTACAACACAATTGCCAACTCTGAACCACAGAGAATCCATTTCTGTTTTGTAGTTTGGTTACCAGTCTCTGAGGTTGTGGGAAATTAGCTTTGCTTTACAGTAGTCCTAAATATTTATGCTCTCAATAGAAGAACTTCAACACATATGAACTCTCAGCTCTACTGCTGAAAGCAAAAAGTAGCAAGATCGAAAGAAATGTTATTAATTACAGACGTTTTAACAGTCTTCTATTAATCATTGCCAAACCAAAAGACAAAATATCAGCAAGAATGTAATAGACTTAAACAACAGTTTCATTCAAACCACATAAAACAAATATTTGTACCAAAATGTACCTCCTTTGCTTTTATGGTACTCCTTGCCACCTTGCCACACTGTCTTAGGATTTGAAATGTCAAAGGTCAATGCTGGGTACTTGGTGAAAGCCTAGGATACTTAGTCATCTTTTTCAGCTTTTTGTTCTTTTTTTTCTTTTTTTTAACTATTCTGTGTCCTGTACTGATGAAGGCCAAAAGTACCTTATACTGTTTTTCAGTTCATTTGTCTGTCCTAAACTTTCTATTGCCATAGGGCTTGTACATGGATAAGACTCCTGTGCTTTAGAGAATATTTCTTTCAGGTCTTCTGCTTTGTACATAGCTGCTCATATACTTGTTGCCATGAGCCCAGCGAAAGGTAATGGATGCCCACTTTGTGGGTAGAGGTAGGGGCATGCTCACCTTGGGGATGCCTGGTATTTTAATCTACCATATCAATTAAAAAATGGCCATTACATTTTATTTCAAGGTCTCCTTTACCTTACCATGGGCAGATTCATACTCCTGCCTCTCTGTTTGCAATGAAAGCCCTTTGTCCATTCCTTCCCATGAAGTCTTCCATCATTTTCTGGATTATAGTTTATTTGCAATGTCCTTTATTCTCTTTCACTAAAAAAAAAGAAAAAAGAAAAAGAAAAGAAAACAACAAACAAAAACCTTTGCATTTGAAATTATCTGATTTATTTTCTTTGTTAGGATGAAAGTAATAGCCTGTTGTGATTTTTAAATTTTGTTTTATTTTTACATCCCATTCAGAATTGAAAGTCCTTGTTTTTAAAAGCCTCTGATATTTCATTGCTAATACCCTGCTCTATACCATAATAGTTATGTGCTTTTTCAAGACAGTATATTAGCTTCTTTTCCCATATGAGGTCATGGATACTTCCTGGAGGTAGTAAGAATTCAAGAATTTTATTTATGCTCCTCTGTATTTCTATCATCATTCTCTATTGTCATGCAAGGACTCCAGAATTGTGCATTACCCCACCCTGCAAGAGACTTTAGAAACATTTCAGAAGTTCTATTTCAAGGCCTGATTCAGTCTCAACAGGCTTCAAAACTGTTTTCTCCATATAAAACTTAAATAACTAGCACCCTCCCTTAGGCAAAATATGCTTCTATTAGTGTAACCTGAACAAAAATAGACAAAATTACACATTCTCTAACGGATCCAATCAAGTTTCATCACAGAAGGGGCAAAAGTGAACATTCATAATCCCTTCCTTCAAGGTCCTTTATCAGGTGTCCTTTTGTTTTTGATGGAATGCATTGGACTTGGAGGAAGTTGGGCTAAGAGAGCATCAGCAGGACAATGCCCATAAAATTACTCTCAAAGAAACGTTAGGCGAAAGAAAAGATAGTTTCCTCTCTAATGACACTCAGGGCAGCTTTCTTAGATTGAGTATGGTCAGTGCCTCAAGCTTTTGAAGTTAACTATCTATTGTGAAAATGTTCTTATTCTGATAGTGTTACTGTTTGTTTGACTTGTTAGTACATCATTTTCTCCATAAAAAGCAATTAGATGTTGAGCAAAAGACTCAATGATGATCATGATCACCTACTTTTTAAACAGGAAAATAAAGCTATTTGTTTCACTTTATTTTGTTTCAGTCTAAGAATCTGGATTAGGTCACTAAATTCATGTAGATTTTTTTTGGCGTTTAACCTTCATTTAGAGATGAGAGGCAGGACTCAGTAGCCTTGCGTCAGAGGTCTTATATTTCTACTAGAACTCTGGGTGGTTTATTAGAAACAGTGATCTGGAAAAAAGACTCTCACAGGCAATCCTTTAAGTCAATAAACTCTTGAACTCTGTTTCTCCCCACATATAAATTAAACTTATGGTTTCTAAAGTAATATCAAAGGAGCAAATGTCAAGTAATAAAACTAGTAAAGGGTCTGACTGTTTTACTAAGCCCATATGCCTGTCTCACATTATGCTTACAGTGATCTCTCTGGAAGACAAAAACAGAAAACAAAAGCTGGCCTACAGACCTCCCAGAGAATCTAGATTATTTGACTTCCCTTCATGCTCTTTATTATATCCTCATTCTGCACCATGTGCCCAGCTGTCTGTGTGTATACGCATTTGTAATTCATGGGTATTTTTCCATGTGACTGGATATTTTGGCAGTATTGTATGTATTAAGAGAGCTCTGAATTTTAAATGATACTTCACCAAATTCCTTGATAAGAGCTTCCCCACCCCAATCAAGCTGATTTGATCTACGAACTTCAAACTGCCCAAAAATATTGATGTAAAAACCCATGTGTAGCTGGGCACAATCTGTAATCTCATTCAGGAAGCTAATGCAGGTGGGACTGTGAGTTTCAAGCCAACTGTGGCAACTTTGCAAGGCCCTGTTTCAAAATAAAAAATGAAAAGGGCTGAAGATGTAGCTCAGTGTTAAAGTGTCCCTGGGTTTAATCTAGTACCAAGAAAGAAAAAAAAAGTGTAAAAATGCATATTCGAAATGTTTTAAATACATTTTAAAAACCAATATAAACAAAAATATAAATTTTCATGAGCATGGATCAAATATTTTGTTGGTTACTCAAAAAGCACTGACTTAATGTTTCAAACATTTTTGTTTTAAAAGAGAATGTAAATGACCTTACAAATAGGGTCACACTCAGAAAATAGAAGCTCTATATTCCTTGAGCTTCTTTTTAATTTAGTCTATTACAGTAAAATGACACAAGAACATTATAATACTTATGGCATGATCTTATGTAAATTGTCATTTAATGATCATTTTAAAAACATCAGCTTTATTTAGATAAGTTGTCTTACAATTCACTTATTTAAAATGTCCATTTCAGTGGTTTTTAGTATGTTTTTACAACCATAACACAGTGACCTTTAGAACATTTTCATCACTTTACAAAGAAACCAAGAAAGTTGATCTTGATCCTCTTATCTACCACCCACAGATGCCTAGCCCTAAGTAGCTGTTAATCTATCTTCTGTCTCAATAGATTTTCTTATTCTAAATGTTCATAAGAATGATATCATAAGAATCATATCATACAGGACTATCATGACTGCCCTCTTTCACTTGGCATAATATTTCTTAGGTTCTTCTAATTTGTATATAAATCAGGTAATCTTTGTTTTCCATTTTATGAATGAATAAAATTCCATTGTATGGGTATACTCACATGGATTTTCCATTCATCTATTAATGGACACTTAAGTTATTTCTATTATTTGGCAATATGAGTTATGTAAAAATAAACATCTGTGAAAGTTTTTTTGTGTGGACAAATGTTTTTCCAAAGTTATATACTAAAGAGTTGAAATTATGAGTCAGGTGATTGATCTGTTTTTAATCTTTTGAGGAACTGAGGGATTGCTTCCAAAGTACCTGCCTATTTTGCATTTCCACCCCAATGTCTGAGGATTACAATGTCACCATTGCCTTTCCTATGACTATTAGTACCTGACTTGCTTCCTTCTGGTCATATGAATGGCTGTAAAGTGACTTTGATTTGCATTTTCTGCAAATGTAATGATGTTGGGCATCTTTTCATGTGTTTACTGGTCATTTGTGTATCTTCCTTAGAAAATGCCTTTTAAGATCTTCTGCTCATTTCTTAATTTTTATGGTTGAGACCTCTATATATTCTAGATTTGATTACCTTACCAGATATATAAATTTGCAAACATTTTTCTCACATTCTGTGAGTTGCCCTTCAATGTCTTGATTATGTTCTTTAAAGGACACTTATTTTTTTTAATTATTGGGTTTACAAGATCTTGAAAATCTACCCTTATATTTTCTTCAAACAGTTATATAATTATAATTTTCACATTTAGATCTTTGATTCACTTTGAGTTAATTTGTATATGTTGTGGTAGAAAAGGGTCCAAATTTGTTCTTTGGCATTTGACTGATCAGTCTTCCTAGTGTAATTATTTGAAAAGACTTGTTTCTATTGAATGATATGACATCTTTGTCAAAATTAGGTGATTATAGATTTATAAGTTCAATTCTGGACTTTAAATTTTATTCCATTGACCTATAAGTATGTTCTTATTTTAATACTAGTTTCTTAATAGCCTTTATTTTGTGGTTAAATTCTAAAGTGAGGAAGTATGAGTCCTTCTTTATCAGGATTGATTTAGTTTTTTGGAACACCTTACAATTCCTATGAAGTAAGCTTGTCAATTTCCACTAAGGTGTAATCTGAGATTCTGATAAGCATTTCAATCATGAGATTAATATGGGGATTATTGCCACTGTAACATGTTAAATCTTTCAATCTTTAAAGAAATCTTTAGAGTTTCTTTAATTTTTTTAAATTAATATTTTTTAATATAAAATTTTTTACCTTTTTAAAATTACTTCCTAAGAATTTTATTATTTTTGATGCTTTATAAATGGGAATTTTTTATAGTTGCATTTTTAGATTGTTCATAGCAATTATGAAAAAATATAAATGGAGTTTTTGTACTAATGTTGTGTCCTGAAACTTGGGAATTTGTTTTAGTTCAATTTATTTTTAGTGATTCTTTGGAAATCTTTCTGTATAAGCTCATGTTTTCTGCAGATAGATAATTTTACTTTTTCCTCTCCAATCAGTATGCCTTTTACTTATTTTTCTTGTCTAATTGCCTTGGCTAGAATCTAGAAAAGAATAATGAATAGACTTGGTAAGAATGAAAATCATTGCTTTGCTCCTGATCTTAGAAATAAATCATCCATTCTGTTTCTATTATGTTTGATAATTTGATATTATTTGTGGGTAAGGTGCTTTTTAATACATAAATGAAGTTTTTCTTCAATTTATAGTTTGGTGAGTCTGTTTATCAAGAAAGGGTGCTACTGCTGGGTTTGTCCAATGCCTTTTCTCTATTGATATGAGCAGGTCACTTTAATTTTTATTCTGTTTATATGATGTGCTGCTACATTAATTGATTTTCAGATGTTGAAGCAACCTTATGCTTACCATAGGATTAGTTTCTCTTCGTTTTTCCATTATCTTATCAACAGAGGAATTTACAACTATTGATTTCTTCTTCTCTTTTATGTTTGCATTTTTACTATATCATATCTCTTTGTAGATTTCTTTGTGCTCATTTTCATATCATTCGTTGAGCTTTCTCGATGTATAGGTTACTGTTTTTAATCAAATTTGAGATTTTTTTTGTCATTATACCTTCAGGTTTTTTTCTTCTTTCTCTCCTCTCCTCACTTTCTGTTATTCATAGTCCATATATGTCGGTATGCTGGATGTCATCTAGTATTTCTCTAAGTCTCTTCATTTTATTTATTAGTTTTACTCTTTGTTTCTTGGCTTGTATGATATCTATTCACCAATATTTAGTTTCAATGTTTCAAAAGTTAATGTCTACTGCTGAGATTTTAAAAGTTTCTAGTTATATTTTTCAACTACAGAATTTCCATTTAGTTTATAATTTCTACATATTTATTTGTATTTGATAAGAAATTATTATTATTTCTTCCTTTACTTCTTTAAACTTGCTTTCCTTTATTTCTGTGAAGATTTTTATAATGGCTAATTTGATGTCTTTTGGTAAAAACTCATACCCACTTGTCTCAGTCAAGTGATTTATATTGCCCCTTCTTTTCTAGTACATGAGTCATAGTTTTCTGTTTCTTATCATTTCTCATTTTTGGTAGGAAATTGAAAATTTTGGATAATATATGTAGCTAGTCTAGGCGCTATTTACCACTGCCTCACCCACTTCCTAGTGATTACTACTGCTATTTGCTTATTTATTTTTTAGTGACTGCTGGACACTTTTAGTGGTGTCTCCTCCTCCCCCCCAGAGTAGTAAGCCTGTGATTTAATCCTCATAGATGTGAAACTTAGCATACACTTGCATACAGTTATCTTGGAATCACAGTGGGCTCATCAGAAGTTTTATTCCTCTTTTTTTTCCTGAAACACTCATCTAATGAACTGTAGTTATTATTGATTGTGTGCTCTGTTGCTTTCAATCAATCTGTGTCTCATTTGAAGAGATACTTTGTGTAGTTGATATGAGATATTTGTGCTAATTCTAGGGGAATTCTAGCTTTTTGTTTTATTTACTGGTTCTCTCTTGAAAATGAACTAAACCACAGTTTAATTTGTATCTTCATAAAATCCATAAAATTCTTCCCAATTGCATGTATTACAACCTGTGATGAGATCACCTTTAGTTTAAACTTGTTTCTTTCAATAATAAAGTCAGTTCCTATTGGAAAAGATTAGAGGTTATCTGCATTATTTCATGTATCTTCCACCATGCAAAAATCTTTAACACAGGGCTGTGCATCTGGGAAGGTAAAAAAGTTTCACTTTGAGATCCAGCCCCACTTCAGGACCTGAGTGCCTGGCGAAAGGGGAAAGAAACCTGATGTGAAAAACAGATTTTGCTCCACTTGCTCATGACTACATCTTAACACTTGATACCTTCCAAACTTCCATTGGTGTAGAAATGACAGCATTTAAAATGTATATTGTGGAAAGAAATAGATTTTCAAATTCAATAACTGGTCTCCTATTGCAGGATGCTGCTTTCCAAAACCATTAATTTTCACACAGTGTCCTGTAAAAGAGATTTTCTAGAAGCTAAGTACAAAACAAATATGCCAGGTATATAGGTCAGCCACAGAGGAAAGAACTTTGATAGCATTTATCATCCTCATAATTATGGTGTTTGTATTCTATATAAGGAGGCATTCTGCTCAGAGGCAGACAAGGAGATCAAAAAGAATCATTGCTAATGATTGGTCTAGGAAAATCATTATCCTTAGTGTTGCAAATATTTCCTGTAATCTTAAAACTTTGCAGTTATGAAAACATTTACTCAAATGCTAGGAAAAAAGCTCTATTATCAATGGGAAAATTTCGAAAATCTTGAGGTAACAGTCATGAAGCAAACTTTGGGAAGAAAAAGAAAGAAAAAGAAACTTAAAAATAGAAAAATCTACTGAAGAAAAATAAAATATTCCCATTGTGAATATATAGAATGCTTCTTAATAGGTAGTAAAATACAAATGCCAGATTATACTGTACGTTAACTGAAGTTTCAATTTCATTCATCATATTACAGTCAGAAAACATAGGTAAGATCCTTTCCTAAATTATCATAAAAGTTTACTGTAATAAAGTTCTCTGTCCTGTTATAGCTATATAAGGGGAAATGGTATACACCAAGATTAAAATAATGATTAAGTCAAAAGTCAGGGCATGAAGTGAGGATTATAATGTATTGAAGGATTTTTCTTATACATCTTTGAAAACTTTTAAGGTTTTAGCAACCCCCAATTCTAGACTAGAATACTTTGATATCAGACCTAGTTGGAAATCAGAAAATATGCACAATGCTTGGTCAGGAATTCTTTCGTTGGTTTGTCAGCTTCTTTTTCTTATGACCTTCCAAGATTTCCATTAATGAATCCCTAGTATTTCTGTACCAATTTCACTGCTTATTTTGTCCTTTCTTATTGGTATTCCCACTTGGACTGTCTTAAACAGAATTCATTTTACTCATCCCTGGAAAGTCTCTGTATTCAACACCTTTATTCATTTAAAAATGTGCACATTCCTCATCTGAACCATTCAATCACTCCTTCAAATAATTAACAACATGGATTCTAGAGCCAGGATATCTGAGTACAAATCACAGCCGTGCCAGTCAGTAGCTAAGTGCAACATTCATGTCTCCTTTTCTTCATTATCTTCTCTAGAATAAGGGGAAAATGGCTTTGTTGAGGGAACAAAGGAATTAATATTTAAAAAAACTCCTAGAGCAATATTTAGCATGTAAAAGTGATGAAATGTCTTAGTGGTTTCTATACAAAATATTGTTGTAGATCAATTATTTTATTCCAAGAGATAACTTGATTATCTTCTGATGTCTCTACCCAGAGCTTGGTACTAGATAGTTCAATAAATGCTATAAAATTAAATGGATCTAACTCAGCATGAGCAGAATTGGTATGCTAGTAATCAGAGAAGCAGAAACACCAGAGTCTCAGAATACTAAACTGAGTTAAGGGATTACAATGATTGCATGGATGATCAAATAGCTTTGAAAAATTTCATAGGAATCTCCAATAGACCTTTATCTTTCTACATTCTCATATTTCTTCTACTGAGTAACAGCTCCTCTAATGAAGAAGAGAAAAACTCAACAACCTTTTTTGGAGAGAGCTTACTTTTATAAGAACACAAAATTGCTATTTTCTTTTATATTTCTTCTGTATATTCTATTTTATGTTCTCCAAAGCATCAAGTTACAGCCCAACTAAACTAGGAAATCCATCACTGGAACTGATGAAAACCTCTTTGGGAGATTCATCCTTGTCTTTGAAATGCCTGTTAGCACCAAGTGTAGAACATGTAGCATGATGACTAGTAATACTCAGCAAATATTTGTTGCATGTATTTTGTTGAATTTGTGAAATATCAGTTCAGTAAGACAGATATTTAGAAGGAAAATCTATGTACAAAGTAACTATTTATTAAATTTCTTTACAATATATCAGATAACCATTCTATAAAGTGATGTGTGTTCTTTCATTGATTAAATTAGTAGGAATTTAATTCTTTCAAAATTATCATTTCTTTAATCACCACTGTCTGAATATAAGAAAGGCTGAATTGGTTTGCTTATATTTGATAATAGCTCTGGGAAACTGTTATTTGGAATTGGAATATATTTGCATAGTTATGAAATGTCTGTTTTTATGATGTTTTAAAGGATACTGTTAAATATCATCTTAAGTGAAACAGAAATTAATTTTGTACTCTACCTCTTTCACACTGTTGTGATATTGGTGCAACTACTTCTCAACAGATGATAAACAGGTATTGTTAGACATTACATGTTCTTCTCAATTTCTTCCATTGCATTCCTGGAATAGAATTAAGTACTTGAGAAAGAAATTAGTTCTTTATCTCTCTTTCCATCTACACATTTGTACATACCCGGCATTTCAGCATGTCCCACAATATAAGAAAGAGGCAGGTGAGTAGAACAAGGAAGAATTTCAATTCTTGGTTGTGTCCCAGTGTCACTACTTATTGATTATGTGATCTTGCTCAATTAACTATCTTCTCTATGTGTCAGTTTAATCATCTTTAAAAGAAAGATAATGATAGCCCTGTTTAGAACAGTGACTGACTTACTAAGTACTTTATAAATGTTAACTCTATTAATTATACTGATGATTTTAAGTTCAAGTTTAGGCAGATGAGTGTAACAGAAGAACAAGCTCTAACAAAATAAATTTGATTAGAGAGTAGACATAACTCAGAATTCTATTATTCTTTTAAAAGAAATCAGGTGATTAGAGAGGGCACCAAAAACTAAACTATGATATAGTAATCCTTTCTTTGGTATTTATGAAAATTCACTGAATTAGAGATGGATGCTAGACCTTCTGGTGAATTTATGTACTTCACCCATAATTACTGGAGGGCAAATGGAGACAGTAGTTCTGGAACATTCTAAAATTCAGCTTCCCAAATTTCAAGGAATAAAAAGAATTTTAGGGACCCCAAATTTTGACAACTTTCCTTTTGAGTGATCAGTTTCAATTTTTGCCTAGATTTGTGTCATTAAGTATTGATACCACTGGGACTGTTATCTATAGGTCTATTTTTTCCCCTTTGGCTTGCGTTTTATCTATTTAACAAAGAACTTTATTTTTATTATTTAAAGGGGATAATAAATAATAAAAATAAAAATAAAAACCCCAATTTATAGCAGTTTTTATCTGGTTGGGAAAGTGAGGAAAATCTTAAGAAAGTTCCTCTTTTATTGACTTTAATATTTATCAGTTTGTAGAAAAGTGTATTGGAAAAATTGTACAAGGGAATAAATGATCTGAATGCAATTTACCCTTAGTTTTAGCATAAGAGAGGACAATCTCAACATTTGTCCAAGATTATATTACTTAAACAAAGCTAGTTAGTTTGATATCATTAAAAAGTAATTCCAGCCCTGCATGGTGGCTCATTCCTGTAATTTCAGCAACTGGAGAGGCTGAGGGAAGAGGATCACAAATTTGAGGCCAGTCTCAAATTAGAAGCTTAGCAGCTTGAGCTTGTCTCAAAAAATGAAATGATATAAAATAAAATGGCTGGGAATGTAGCCAGTGGTAAAGTATACCTGGTTCAATCCCAGGTACCAAAAAAAAAAAAAAAAAAAAAAAAACAATAAAATTTCACTATAGGGGTCTTATTAAGGAAGTTGGGTCCTAATCTGACATGATGGAGATTTGGATCTACTTTTTATTTCATTAAGCACAAGGTCTCTGGGTTAATTCCTAGGTCTGATCCATTTTGAGTTTTTTGCAGGGTAAGAGATAGAGGTTTAATTTCATTTTGTTACATGTGGATTTCCAGTTTTCCCAGCACCATTTGTTGAAGAGAATATCTTTTTCTCCAAAATGTATTTTTGGTGCCTCTGTCTAATATGAGATAAATGTAATTATGTGAGTTTGTCTCTGTGGCCTCTTTTCTGTACCATTGGTCTACAGCTCTATTTTGGTACCAATATCATGCTGTTTTTGTTACTATTGCTCTGTAGTATAGTTTATTACAGGGATACAGCCACATCAAGGTTTATAGCACCACAATTCACAATAGCTAAATTGTGAAACCAATCCAGATGCCCTTAAGTAGATAAATTGATAGGGAAACTTTGATATATATACACAATGGAGATTACATACACACACACACACACACACACACACACACAGCATTAAAGGAGATTGAAATCATGGCATTCACAGGTAAATGAATGGAGTTGGAGAATATAATGCTACCAATTCCAAAAAACAAAGGCTGAGTTTATATATATATATATATGGATGCTGACTCATAATGGCAATACAGGCGTGGAGGAGAGGCGAGGAATGGAGGAACTTTAGATAGGGCAAAGGGGAGGGATGGGAAGGGAGGGGCCATGGGGGCAGGAAACACAGTGGAATGAGTTAGATGTCATTACCTTAAGTACATAAGTAAAGACACAAATGGTGTGAAAATAGTTTGTATACAACCAGAGACTTAAAAAATTGTGCTCAATATGTATAATATGAAAAGAATTGCATTCTGCCATGATATATAACAAATTAGAATAAATAAATAATTTAATAAAAATAAATAATTAAGACATTTTTAAAAAAGAAAAACAAACTATTATTTCAGTGGTTTAAAACACAAAGGCTTATTTTTCTATTCATGTTATATATTTGGTACAGCATCATGTGTTTTTGCATTTTATGTATGGTTACTAAAAGAATCAGCTCTAAGTGTACTTCTTTGACTCCTTACCAGTAAAAAGAAAAATGAAGGTACATGATGGCTTTTAAAGCTTGTCTTTAGAAATGGCATTTGTTATATAAGCTCAAGTTTCAGTGGTTGAAGCTTGTCATGTAGTCAACCTGGAGGTCAGATGGTGAGATTACCACATAAAGAAGGTGGGGCAGTGAAAGAAGTCTGTCCTGATGGCAAGCAATTCATTAGAACTTAGAGGAACTAACAAAGGTGGACTATCTTATCACTGACAATTGTTCAAAATTGCCAAGACATGATGACGATGGAGACCAGGTTTTTGTTTTGAATTATTACTATACTTTTAAGACTGCAGACAGTGCACTCTTATATCCTATGTACTGGGTGGCTGGCTGTCATTACCCTGCTCTTGATAATTCAGTGGACAGAAGATTTCTTTTCCCTAGAGGGAGGTATCCCAAAGGTGAGGTTATAAAGGGAGCAAAAACTAATTTGCCACCAATAAAGTCTACCACAGTGGCTGGAAAAAAAAGGAAAACTGGAAATAGTGGCAATAGAGACATGTCAATTAAGTTTCAGGAATATTGGCAAAACTCTACTGGAGACTGGAGGTGAAGAAAGGGAGTAAATTAGGTCATAATTTATATTTAGTAGAAATGACAATTGAGAATAGCATGAGAAAGAATAAAAGGAACAAGAATTTGCAAATATATATCTGAAAAAATGAAACTTCTTCTACTCCACTGATCCTCCCTTCTGTTTTTATGGGGTACCCACCCCTGTCTTTTCCTTTATTTTGCTCTAGGATCTACCTATGAGAGGAAACATTCAACCCTTGATTTTCTGAATCTGACCTATTACACTTAGCATGATGTTCTCTAGTTCCATCCATTTACCATACATTGTTGTAATTGCATTCTTCTTTATGGCTGAGTACAATTCCATTGTGGATACTTACCACATTTTCTTTATTCATTCATATTTTTATGGATGCTTAAGTTGATTATAAAACTTGGCTTTGTAATTGTGTTGCTATAAATATTTGTATGCCTGTATCACTATAATATGCTGATTTTAGATATTTTGGATATGAATACCAAAAAGTGAAATATCAGAGTCTTATGGTTGTCCCATTCCTTAAGTTTTGAGGAATTGCCATTATTCTTTCCTAACTTGTTGTATTAATTTGCAATCTTACCAACAATGTTTTTTTTTTTTTATGGGGTACCCACTTCCTTTTTCTCCGCATCCTATTTTTATTCTTATTTGTCTTCTGATGCTCACATTCTAACTGGAATGAGATGCTGATTGTTTGGGATATTGAACATGAAGGAGAAAAAAGAAAAAAAAAACAGGAAAAGGGAGCAAGTATTCCATGAAATTGACCAAATTAAACTACATAGATATATAATATACCATAGTGATTTCAACCTTTATGTTGAATAAAGCACAAATTTAAAAACAATAAATACATAGAGGAAAAGACCAGTAGAATACAGGAAGTGGAAAATGGAGAGGGAGTAAGAAAGGGGAGAGGAAGTACTGGGTACTGAAATGGAGCAAATTATGTCCCATGCATGTATGATTATGTCACAATGAACCCACTATTATATATGACTATAATACACTAATACAAACATTAAAAGAAAGGGAAAAAGAAAACTATTATTCACAGTTACCACACATGACATTTGAAAATAAATTGTGATTCAAATTCCCTCCTTCTCCCCCAAATTGAGGCTTCTTAGAGTCCAATTTGAATCAGAGAATGTGTTCTTAACTGCCAATAAGTAATGCTTCATTTCAGATTTTTTTTTTGTTGTTGTTAATGCAGTATGACATCAAAAATTATGTGAAAAAGGGCAACTGTTTGTCCTTCATATTATCAACCACCAACTCTAAATTGACAACTTTGAATCTATATTTCATTTCCATTCTTAAACCAAGTTCTTCTCTACTATTACCAGTAACAAAATATATTCCATTTATTATATATTTACATCAAATTCTAAATGTCTACAAATAATTTCTTTGTAAGCCATTCTTTTATTTCCATACCTAATCATCAGTCAAAGGGGTCTGCAGATGTCTCTGGTTTCCATCACTTTCTCTCCATTACTGACACAAACCTGGTTCAGGTACTTCTCTTTTATGTGGCTTCCTGGCAGTTCTACCTGAGTACATTCATTATCTTTCAGATGCAGCCTGCAAACCTTCTCAAGATAAATTCTCAATAGTGATTTCTTAAACTTTACTACATAGCTGTTCAACACCTAGAAGCTTTCTTATTTCCTATTATCTCTACTGCCCCACAGATAATCATCTCTAGAATTGAATGATATACTGCTGCCATCTTTCTAATTCAACTGCTTCATCACTGACTTGAGTAGTGATATAAGGATGGGCTTATCAAATTGTAGAAACTGAAAAGGAAGTTAATAAAAATTAAAAACCATCCTAGTAGGCTGAAGCAAAAATGAATTTAAAACTATGATGTATCCTTGACATGAATGTAAAATTTAAAAACAAAGAGTTCATATGCCCCTTTAACATTATAAATATCCATTGTATTGTTCCTTTATTTTAAAACTTGAAAAAAAAAACATTAATAGGAATTTAAAGAACATTTAGCAAGGTTTAAGAAATAATTTCTGATGTGGCATATAACAGCAAATTTATTTTAAACTATTTGATGAATATTTTTCTCATGATACTACTTAAGTGGTCCTCAAGATTTACGTGATCAAAACTCAGTAGAGGACTTGCTGGGCACAGAATTTATATATTTGGATTGCTACTTTTCTCTCTAGTTGGATTATAAAAGGTCGAGGTTAAATTACTTTTACATTTTAAAGTGCATTTTAAAGTGCCTGAATGTCCTAACATTTATGCCCTGAAATGATACACTAATTTGATATTTGTCCTATATCCTTTTTCTATCTAATTTAGACAGAAATCTGAGTTGACCTTAATCGTGTTTTCTTTACTTTTAAACTACAGTTGTCTGTTTGCAATTTTTGGACTCATAAATGGGAAATTTTGCTCTGAAAAATAATATTTTCTCTTAAATTTAGAAGTTTCTGTGAGAAATATAATAAAACTTGTCAACTTTAAAATATATAGCATTAGTCATTTGGGACTTACGTCACTAGAAATGGTTGGAGACCTTTTTAGTTAGGTGCCATGAAAAATGTACTCTCACCTTTCCATAATTCAAAAATGGCTAAAGAACTTTAGTCCAAACTCTCAAAAACATTCATATCTGGTCTAAGTTAAAGTTTGGAAACCTCAATCAAAATGAAATCGCAGCCAGAGAAAATTATGATCTGAAAATGAGAAAAGACATAGAAATTATGCGATCATCCTCCCTCTTTTTTTCTTAATGCTCAATTTTGAGTTAAACCATTTAACTTTTCTTGATGCCTAGTTTAATAGAAACTAGTTGCTAGATTTTTTAAATTTAATTCATCTAATAATAAAAATGAAAATTTATTTTAATAATAGTGAAAACATTTAGTTACTCTTAGTTTAATGAATAATATTACTTAAGAAGACCTAATGTATACATAAAATATAATCCTATAACTGCTAATAATTATGAAATATTTAGTACCCTACGTGGAAGTATAAGGTTATTAAAGATCTACAATTTAATTTGCTTATTGGTGAGTGTTTAGTATCTGTGATACACTCAGCACTGCTACATATTATGCCTACATAAATTAAAATGATATAATTCTTGCCCTAGAGGTATTTATTCTTCTGAGACAGATACCTAAATAGATAAAGGCAGTATTGCAAATTAGGGTTTTTTTTTATTGCAAGAATAATGATTGATTTTTGCCTGAGGTATTCAATCAGAGTGCTCAGAAATACATACTCGATCTAGGTCTTGAAAAATATGTAGCAGAGTAGAAGCATAGAAAGGAAAACCCAGACAGAATGCAAAGGCTTTGCAAGGTTAAAGAGCATGGCATGTGCATGTATGTGCAGGAAGGAGGGAAGTCTGAAGGTCTTGTATATCACCTCACCAATTAATTCTTAAACCTAGCTAAGTGTTCTGAAAGCATAAGACCACGGCCCGCCCACCCCGCAAAGTAGCTAAAATTATAGATGGAATAGTGAAAAAAAAAATTCTGTGAATCCATAAATTGAAGAAAAAAGAATTCTGGAACCAGAGTGGCAAAAGAAACATTGCAGAAAAGAGACACCAGGGACTTGATGGCATTTGATGTACTGGATATATTTTATCTCTTCTAGCTTATTCTTATGGGGTTCAAGGTACAAATGGTAAATTTCAAATTCTATACCAGATAGAGGGTCTATAATAGATAATTCTACACATTTAAATCCCAAAGGTCTACAACCTTGAAATACACTGGAAATATTTATTGAAAGTATGAGTGGGTTTTTTTAATTTAAAAAAAAAACCTCATAGAATCATATCAATAAAAAGGTACATGACAACATTTAACATCTAAAATGTAAATGACAACATTCAACAGCTAACATTCTTAAAACTCATAAGATTTCAATGGGAAAATTACCTAGATTTGGAGGAAGTCATCTGCTTAATATTTTGAAGTCAGTGATTTTCAATACCAGCAGCACAATAAAATATTCTGGATAGCTTTTTAAAACTACCAACAGCTAGGCTCCTGCTGCAGACAGACTATATCACAATTTCTAAGGATAATGTTTTTGTATAACATATCAGGTAACTCACATGTGCAGCCAAGGTTGAAAACCTGAGTAATGAAAGACAAAAATTAATTTAATTAAACCAGAATCTACAGAGGATGCAAATTTTTTATTGTTGTTAATGATATATGTGTGTTGGGGGGTATGTAACACTTTATAAAATGGCTAAATGAAGAAAAATATACAGAAAATAACAATGTATCTAATACTAAGTGAAGTTATTAGCAAATATATGTTAACTCTCTCAAAAAGGAATACTGATAATTAAGTTTCAATTTATATTGTGTAGAAGGAAGCTGTGGAAATTAAAATATGACTATCTTAAGAAAAGAACAAAGGAGAGGAGAAAGTAGAAGGGAAAAGAGCAAACAAACTTCCACCCCACCACCATTTGAAAACAAAGAGACCACTAAGACAACCAGGAAAAATAGCTAATGAATTGAAAAGTCAAATGAGGAAAACTAGAGAAAGAAAGTCTTTTCTACAAGAACTTCTGGCAATGGCTGTGTTGTTTTTATTTTCTTTCTTCTTTAAACTTATTAATTTGTTACAGTATTTACTTATCCATGCATTTATTTTAAATTTACAATAAAATTGTATGCATTTCCATACCTTATCATATACAGTATGATGTTTTCAGTGTGTACACACACACACACATTGTTAGATAATCAAATATGTATATATACATATATATGCACACATATACACTGTTAGATAATCAAATGAATTTTAGAGACTACCTTAAATTGTTTTCTTTTACATGTAAGAAAGTTAAGTACTATTAAATTTGAATTATTTTTTCTAAGAAAGGCTAAGAATAGTTATAGAAATAGAACATAGTTTTTTTTAATTCAAATTCTAAAATTGTAGAAATATTAATGAGGACATAAAATGATAGGAAATCATTTGCATAATGTACAGGATCAGAAAACCAGTCACATTAATGCTATACTATTAAAAAGATCTCAACTTTAGAATAACTTTTATATCTTTGTATCTACATTATTAGGTCTTAAAATTGTACTTTTATATAAATCATCATTTGAAGTTTTCTAAATTCAAAATGTAACATTTTCTTTTGGAAGGCTGTCAATTTGATACACATTTTTAAAAGCTGCAAAATATCCCAAAAGCAATGTTATGTATTAGAGCACACCTGAAATAACAGCTCATACATCATCAGGTCCTATTTAGCCCATGGAAATAACCAACAGTTCAATGTATCCTCAAAAGTTTCCCTAAAATATGCTGCATAAATAAACTCTGGATGAATAGAAAGTTGGTTTGTGAATTTTTTTTAATAGAGAAAGGGGAAAGATATACATTGGAATTAAATTCCATCCAAGGAATCATTTTCTTCTTTATTATTTTTCTTCATAAACTTGGTGGATTTGGGGGTTTACTCTGAATAAAAATCTCCTGGTTGTATGGTTAAAGACCACTTGTAGAGATTCATAGTTCACAAACTTTACAAACGTGGATGACTCTAAAGCTTTGTGAAATCCCAGAGATATTATGGAGGTAGAGAACTCTTGGATATCCAGTTTCTAGAGGGGATATGTGGTAAGAAAGACAATGAAGTAAGAGATGAAGGTGTGGAAAAAGGTAATAGAAGAGAAACACAGGATTTGCAGTAAGATTTCACATTGGACCTATTATTTGTTTTTCAAATTTGTTCTAGAAAAGACTCAAATATATCCTTTGTGTGTATATTGACTAAGTGGGTATTTTTCATTTTTGTTTTGCTTCCATTACTGTTTTAAAGATAAATAGTTAACATAATCCTCAGGATATACTTCAACTTAAAAAATATGTGAGGAGAAGGCAGCACTGCATACTATGATTAAAATATTACAGAGAGATTTGGGCATTTTGTTGATTTTTTTCATTACCCTTAGAATTTTAATGACACATATGTAATTCATACAGACCATAAGATTCCTCTTTCTCCTGTATAATTAAGTTTTCTTCTTTTGAAGTCATCTTAGTCTGACTTTTAGTGATAATCAGTTGCAAAAGAATTTGGATTTCTCCTAACTTCTTTTTGTGAGCAAAGCCAATTTATTTTTCAGAAAAAAAAAATAAGTAAGAAAGAAATGACAGAACTGTCTCTGTAATGGCCAGTTGAAACAAGAAATCCACTTCTGTCTTTCTAATTATGCTCAACTCTCTTGAGTTTTAGTATGCTGCGCTTATCAGTTCTCTCGGGCGCTTGTTTAATTGGGTGACAAATGGAAGAATATGACAATCTCAGTATGAAAGTTCAGCTAGTCTGTGCATAGGCATTAGCTGTCCTATTATAAGAAGATAACTGAAGTCAGAAGCTATTGATATGCTTAAGGGATTCAGAAATATTCAGTACTGTTGAAACTTCAAAAGGACATAATAAAAAGTTTTAAAGTTTTTAATCATAAGCAATGAGAGATGTTTTAATAAATATTTCAGAAGAGTGATATTAAATATGGAATTTCAGAGAAGTAATACAATTTTTGGTAAAAGTTTTTTGTTGTTGTTGTTGTTTTAATAAAATCGAAGGCAATTTATGAATTGTTCAGATACACTATACTGATTCCTAACTTGAGGAGAATTTTTTTTAATTATAAAATGTTTTTATTAAATGTTAGATATACACACAAAGCCTATTTCTAACCAGGTGTCCTGCTTTAGTATCTTAATATGACACAACACTTTATGGAGACGCTGTTGTTGCGTTTTGACAATGATGGATTGTCTCTGGTGTGCTTGGTGTAAACTATCATTGGTGATGGACTGGCAGTATTCTTGACACCAGTGCCATTGTCTTCTAATGTCATGATAGTTTCTCTAATGCAGCATTTGACATTTGCACATACATCAGTTTTGATTATTCTGTCAAAGAAAGCAAATAGATAATTTAATTTTATATCATCAGGACTATCAACTCCCACTTCATTGCTTGACTGAGAGGCCAGGTGAGTTCCAACTGGGAAAATAGACTGTATTTAGAAACATACTGATGAAATAAGTTACACGATAGGGATTAATGAAAAGGGTGGATCTGTTATTTGTAACACTGCTTTCTGGTCTTGGCAACAGATTTGTTTTCAATCTTAGTAGAATTTGCTCAATTGTAGGTTAGAGTCTGTTCCATCTAAGATATGTTCATTCCAACAGCTTTCTTGCTTATTCCATCAAATAAATAGTGCAACTCAAGGTAGAGGAATGATTTGAAATGGGTTGATCTATCGTTTACATTATCAGTTTTATCTGATGAATTCTAATAGCTCCAAAGAAACCAGTATTTGTGTTCTGAACTTTTCCTCTTGCACTTTAAAGCTCATGGTCATTTTAAGTACATTCAAAAATTAAAAGGCAATGGGACTGCAATTCATAGAACAAACAAAAAAGAAAGGAAAAGAATTTGTTCGTTTTACTCCTTCAGCTTGTTTCAATTTCTAAAATAAATCCGATGCATGCTGATATGGATCACATTTTATTTTTTATGTGAAGCAACAGAAAAGAGCGTCTGCCCCTGAGTTCTCTAAAACATAATTTTTCTGGTCCAGGAGTAGTGGCATTCGGGCCTGACACTGGCAGTAACAACTGCAGGGGCTTCCTAATAACTCACCAAACGCAGAAGGCAAACCGTGGCCCTGAACCAGGTCGCAAGCTGTGTCTGTTGTTTGTAACTGCCCTGTGGCAGTGAAGCTTTCCTTTTTTTCATTATTCATATTGAAAACATGTGAAAATTCTTAGCCAACTGTTGTGTAATAACAATATCCCTTTAGATTTTGTATAATGAAGTACAAGGTTACCATTTATGTAGCACCATCAGTTATAGCTTACACAAATATAGCTCAAAGAAAAATGTCAGTTCTCTAAATGTATATCCATGTGGTTATGGAACTTAATGAAAGCTGTTTTTGCTCTATAGATTCTTATGATTGCTATGATTGTAAACTCTGTTTTATTTTAAAAATAAATCAAAATAGCATCTATAGGAGTGAGATTGAGGTTTGGCTTCTCCATGACCAATCAAGTGCTAAGCATTTAAGTTCTCTGGTAACCATAGTTTTAACACAAAGGGGTCCTGATGTTATTTGGAAACCTTGTGCTGACTGAATTGTGTCCAGTTTACCTTATTCCATATCACATTAAATAGACACTTCAAGAACCTGAGAAAACTTCTCTTTTCTGGCCTGGTGTGTAATTTTATATTTTAATGTGTTCTCAAAGGCCATACATAGTTTCTCTCAGTAGGTTTACATGTGGGTGCTTGTGGGTGGTATACTTGTGTATTATTTTGATGGAGTATAATTTATGGGGTATGAAAAAGTAGGACAATCATTGTAGCCATGCCTGGACTCATAGTGGCAAATACAAGAGAAAATTACACCAAAGCAATTGCTCTCTAAAAGGACATATTCCACGTTGTTTCCAAAATACGATGTTACACCCTGCCTTTTGTATTACCTTCCTTGAACCATAATAGTTTACTTCACATAAATTGTTTTTGTTCTGTATGTTTTATAATCTGTAATTATATTGTTTATTTTTATATTTTAACATACATAATAGTGTTTATAATCATACTTTAATTAGTCTCATGTTTCAAGTACAACTGCTTCTCATGGAAAAGAACCACTAAATAGGTATTAAAAAGAAATTCCTTAAATGATGAATCTAATATCTTTAATTATTTTATCTATTGAAAGTATGGAGAGTGTGGAATTAGAGTAAATAGTTATCAGCATGCAGTAATTTGCACAGAAAAATGATTCAATATTAGTATGTTAAATTTTCATTTAATTCAATGTTCTTTATGTTAAATTTTAATTTAATTCACATTTGTTATTTACATGTGAAAATGTGAGTGATCTGGGAATTGATTTTATTTATATATATATATACTATTTTGAACTGCTACCAAATGTTGGTAGCATGTACAAGAAAACACTGATATTCTCAAATGTATTTTAAATCACAACATACATATTAGTTATCTATTATACACTAAGAATTGTGCTCATTATTGCATAGAGATGCAAGACAATTTTGTATCAACATACTATACTCATATTTTTCATTTGGTAGCATTTTATATGTGAATTTTCACTTTTCTTTTTTGGTACCAGGGAATGAACCAAGGGCACTTAGCCACAGAGCCACCTCCCCAAGCCCTTTTTTATATTTTATCAGAAACAGGGTTTTGTTGAGTTGCTTAGGATCTTGCTAAGTTGCTGAGGCTAGCTTTTATTTGAAATCCTCTTGCCTCAGCCTCCTGAGTCGCTGGGATTATGGGTGTGAGTCACTAGGCTCAACTGAATTTGTATTTTTCCCACAAAATACACTAAAAGTAAAAAAAAAAAAAAAGTAGAAATTAAATTAAAAATCTCTTTACTGAGCTGTTTATTCCAATATGAATTTTTAGTTTTATATGCATCTTATAATTAACAGTAAGTCTGAAAATTCATTTCTTAATTAAACAATGAAACAATGAGTTCTGGAAATATTGCAGAAGAATGAAGAACTAGGATCTCATTGAATTGCAGTCTGACTTTTAAGTGCTTGATAAAATGCTGAACTAAGAATAAATTATTGGTAGAGAAAAAAAACAAATGGTAAAACTATTTTAAACTCAATATTCACATTGGCAAGAAACAAAAATTATCATAAAACACTATTTTCAGCTAAGAAAATAGGAATTTTTTTCTTTTTAGTTATCAGCATTTTCTTAAGCTTTGTGATAGTTTGATAGATTTAACAATATGAAATTCTAAAACATCCTTTGTGTGTGGTAACAGAAAATTTCACACTCTGTTATGACAAAATAGAAGCTAATCAATGCTTACTTTTTACTTTTCAAAACTCCAGTGTGGAGTGATATGAGGATATGTAGAAAGTTATATTTCAAAGCATTAATAAATTATTATCATAAAGGCTAATTAGTTCATCCTTCAATCAAATTTATATTAACCAACTAATTCATAGTAATATTTATTGCGCATGAGAATTATCCAAGATATTCTAGAGCATCCTAACTGACTTCTATGCCAACCTAAACCAGTTAAATTGTGCTTTCTCATAACTTTATTTCAAGAGGGAAAGAATGAACAAATTAGATTGATGAAACCAAGCAAAGTTTCAAAAGCTTGTTAACTACTGAGTTTAGAAAGCCAGTATGATGTTTGGAATCTGATTTATGTATGAGTCAGGGGCTCGAAGTCCCAGAAATAACCCTCATTTTACTCACATGATACACATGACACTGAACTTGTTAAATGACCTACCTGTCTTCAGAATTGTCTTGTATAATGAGATGGTGATTTTAAATGATTTCTAAGACTCCTGATAGCTCTAAAATTTTATATATGCTGGCACTGATGCATTTTCTTCAAGAGGCTCTCAAAAATGTTTAATAAATTAAGTATCCTTTGTAATAAGGATTTCTAACTAGAAGTAAAATATTTGCTTACCAACTTACAGTTATTGAAGTAACTCCACAGTTAGAATTACTATAATGTGGCAGACACTATGTGCAATTATGAAAAGGAAGATATATTGTTAAATATATAGGGAAGATAATGGGAACAGATGACTGTATTGTAATTTTATAATTACCATAATAAAATATAAAGGAAACATTGTGGTAAGAAAAAGGAATAAGATATACCTATATCTTGGGAGTATTAATCTTCTTATTCTTTGCACGTTCACCCTTAAATAATTTTCTACCTTTCAGCAACACAGCTTTAATTTTGTTCTTAAACATCATTGCTTTTAAAAAAAATTTTCCAGGTGTACCTCTGGGGTCTTTCCTGAGCCTCTTGTAATTATTATGGTATGTGTTTTGAATAACTATATGAATTTAATAAACTCTTGTCTTATTAATATTAAATATAATGATTTATTTGCAATAATTTAAAAACATAATCAAAGGAAAACTGGAAAGTAATTATCATTAGGTTAAATAGAATATTTAAATAGCTTGCTTATTTATTCATATTTCTTTTTATTGCTACATAGAGGTGAGTTTATTAGGAAAAAACTAATTTCTTTTTATCAATGAGAAGAGTATTGTTTGGAATCATGGGTACCTATAAAATAAAAGAGTAGTAAGGATTATTAATCTGTAAGTTAGTTAATTATAAAAAATGATTTATCATCTATGTGTCTATCTATAACTTGAGAACAGTAATAATTACTCCTTGAAGAAAATAAGATAAATAAAACAAAATAAATATGACGTGATTAAATTATTAAATATAGATTGAATATGATATTTAGATATCAAATTCAGATTTAGTCAATTTTTATTTTAATAACCTTAAAATGAATCCTTTGTTTTTCATAATCTTTTACATTATGAGATTTTATTATTTTCTTTTTTGCATAATCATATTTAAATAATAATTAATTTGAAAGGATATAGGTAGAAAGATCCAAATTTGAATTGTAATATACATAGAGGATCAACAGTTAAATACATAGATAGGCAGATAAATATATAGATATTTATAAACATGTAGACTTGGTACCTGCCCTGATTTAATTCACAAGAGAAATAAATATTAATTGGCTTGGTTAGTAAATGTTAATATGTACCACTTCTGCAGAGAAGTACACACTGTGTTCAGATTTGAGAACATTTCAGCAACCATCTCATACATCCTCACTATCACTATCTGCCTATGAATCCTGTATACAAGGTCAATCAATCCTCATACTGGCTTTTAATAAATATTATTTTTTTCCTAATTTTGATATTAATGGTAGCATTAAGGATTTTACTCACATTATACTTGTGAGATTCATCCATAGTATTCCATGATATTGCCTTTACATCATTGATTCTGTGCTACAGTATTCAAATCCTCAGTATATTTATGCATCACATTGGTGACCATTATTGTGATATGTTTCTATTTGAAATTATTAGGAATGATATTGCTGTGAACCACTTTGCATATCCAGGTGCAAAGTGCAAACCCATTTTTGTTGACTACATACTTACCTCTTAAGATATGCCTATCTCCTCTGATGCAAGTAATTTCAAAGAATTTTCTGAAGTGGTTGTTCCAATTTATAGGCCAAGAAGCAGTGTAAGAGAATTCCAGTTCCTTCACAGTACTGAAAGCACCTGGTATTTTCTGACTTTATATTCTTATAAGTCACCTAATGAACATCATCTGATAGTGGTATCTCATTATGCTTAATTTCAGCTCCCTGATATGAAAGTTTAATGCAATTTCATGAATGTTGGTTATATAGATATCCTCTTTTTGTCAAGTTCCTTTTTAAGATTACCCTTGTTGTTTTATAATTTGTCTGTAGAATATTTTTACATATTCTGCATATGAGACCTTCATTGTTTATACAGATTGCAATAAAGTTTATAATATTTTAATAAATAAAATGTCATATAATTAATGACTCCTTGAGGAAATTTTTTTATGCAAGAATACATCATTCTTTATATTTGAAAAATAAATTTCAGATCTCATTTTAGATGTCATCGTCTGAAATACAGTGAGCCAAATACAGTTTATGTCCTTTAGTATAATCTTCTGAAAACAGTGTTTCTGATAATTAAAGAATTGAAGGACACCTCTGAAGGAATGGACAAGAAGACACTGTATGGTAGGATGAATCTCAGGAAAATGTTGTCAAGATGTGGGCAGCATTGACAAATGTAAGCAATGACTGGAATGGAAAGTTTGTCTGAATGTGGGTACTACTACCAGTTCTTCCCCACCCCAGTCCAAAATATTTAAATGAACTTCTCTTGCTACCATACAGACAAGGCAAAATAATCAATATTAAGGTTTTTTTTAGTTATTTAGTTAAGATGTGATATTTAGAAGAGAACATTGAACTGGGAAGGACGATCCTAGGTCCACTCTTTGTTCATAATTCTTTTGTGAATAAGCTATGTTGTTTCAGTATTTGACATGGGTAATCAATGGTGTATGCAATGACTTAAAAGTTACATTGATATAACCAAATGTAACTCTAACAATATAAATTTTTTAATGAGAAAAAGGCTGAAAAAAGATAGAACCTACAAATTTTAGTGTTATGAATAAAGAATAATCCTGAACAAGAATTGACCTAGTCACAGCTATTTTCACGTCTAGAGAAAAGATGACATTAAACAAGTAAAAATAGAAAAATATATTAGCTGTTGTTCCTCTGGGATAGTAATTTATTTCATTTCTTAAATTTCCAACATGAGCATTTATTACTTTTGTTATTATAAATGGCAGGTTGGAACAAGAAAGAATATTGCTACTCTCTGTGTTTTCTTGTCTTATAACCAATAAAAAGTTGATAGATGACAAGTCATTATAAGGGGGGATACCTATCTATGTCTCTGTGGAAACTTAAAAGATAAAAAATTACTTCTCCTTAAAATCAGAAAAAGTTCCTAAGAGCATTATAAGCTTTAAAACGTAGATTTTAAATAGAATATATATTTTATCGATTTGTATTAAGTATATAGTATATAGTATTTATATGATCATGCATTTTATTGAATTGTTGAGGAAACAATAATCAGTTTATCATTTTGACAATGATGAACAAGTATTTTGCTTCATGTTGAAAGAAGTCTAGAGCAATAAGTCACAGATCTCAATAAAATATATGTGTGTATGTATAATTTTACAAAGCACATAAACTTTTTCTCTTACCCTTTTCATTCAATATGAAAACATTTTCTCATGTACTTATATTTTTGGATAGACTCCTCAAGTGTATTCTATATCAAAGGATGACAAACTTTTTCTGGTTTTATATTAACGCTGTTTTTCTTTTCTGTCCTATGGACTTGAATGGCTCATTTTTCCTTAAGCAATATTTCTCACTTAGTGTCATTATGGAATATTCTTTCTGTATTAGGCATTGACTACATATTAATGTGACTTTGGGGAAAAATTTTTGCATAGTTTGATTCAAGGCTGAACTTGATTTGGTATGATTAAAAATGAAGCATCCTGTCTCTGTCTAAAAATAAACATAGTAGCATCCAGTATTGATATCAGAAAAAGTATTATAATACAACCTTGATTGGGTGCTAGAAGAGGAATAATTCTGGGATATTCCTACCAGAGTTATTTTTGTGCCTTGGTGTTTTTATAGTAAACATTTAACTCTTCACACATATTTTGAAGTAATTGCTATGGGACAAGACCACAGTAAAGTCTTTTAATAAACTATCTCATTTCATATTCACCAAATTGTAAGCATTTTGTCTGGGATAAATTCTTCTCCAGTGAGTATTTGGAGCCCAGGTGTGTTCTTTTCATCTGTTTATAAAAATTATATATCATTATAAGAATTTTGCAAGGAAATATTTTTAATATATAATATGTAAATTTGAAGACAGTTGACTCTAATAATACTATTTTTGTTTGGATATAATATTTGTTGTTTTACTCTTCTTTTGTTTGTCCTCTTTTCATTGTTTTCTTTTTTCACTTAAGATTGTTTTTCTTCAACTAATCTTTCATGAATTAATCCCAAAACTCCAATACATTACTATGCCATGATAATCATCATGAGGCAATCATCATATTTTGAACATATAATACTGTAGGGAAGTTTGATATGAAGTAGCCAAGATTGTTTATTTCCAAGTAAATTATCTGTACACTTTTTATTTTACTGTAAGCACACTTGAATCTGTACTTTGTTTATATAATTACTTATAAGCCATCTCTTTGAATAAGGAAGATTATTTTTCTATTACTCCTTATCAAATTCTCCAACTGTGAGATTATAGGTAATAATTCAATGAAACTACATAGAAAACTTTGAAACAAATAATTGAAAATGACATGCATTGCTTTTTTCTTAAATTTACTACACTTTACATCCTTATTGACTTCTACAATATAATTTAAACACAGTTCACAAATATATTCTTTTATAGAACCAAAATCGTGTTTGACATATTTTCAAGACAACTTTCTCAAATATAATTTTGGAAATGTTCAACGTCACATGCTGTAGCTGGGTAAGCCATATCCTCCTTGCTCTGAGCTCCCAGGTGTACCCCTTAACCTCCCAGTCGTTCAGGCACTGTACTTTTATTCGGAATATTCAGTTACAACCACAACCCAATTTGACACTGTAGAGAGGACATGCTTTATGTATTCTAATCTCTGTGTTTTCTTGATCTCAACATATTCTTTATAACATGCACTAAATAAATTAAAATGTGTTTCTTAAAACATTTCTTAGAATGTTTTTCATTTTAATTTATTCATTGCTTGTTTTTCTGGGACGGTATATTGAAATCAAGGAAACACAGAGATTAGAATAAATTAAAATGAAAAACATTCTAAGAAATGTTTTAAGAACACATTTTAATTTATGTATTGCATGTTTTTCTCACTCTGCATGCCATTTCTCAAAACCTTGACTATAATCAATAACGATTATAATGTCAGTGTCAACTCCTTTTGTGTTTATCTATTGAATGAACACATTTTTTTCTATAAATGAAGATCCCTAAATTAGAGTTTCATCTATCACCTGGTGATCAAAACTTCAACCTAGAGGATCCAACATGGCGGCGAGAGGGGAGGCAGTGCTTTCAGTACCTCCTCAACAACGGGGTCAGAGAGACGCATGGATACGCTTAGATTCGACTTGCTGAGAAACTCCTAGCAAAATTCCACTAAAGAGAGACCGGCCGGGAATTGGAAGGATTTTTTGGAGGTGACAGTCTGCGCTAGACGAGTGAATCTCCGCCACGCAGCGCAGAGGTCCAGACCCGCCAGCCGCTGCCCACGCGACTCGGCGACTGTCGGCTGCCTGCACGCGGCCCCCGCGTCAGGGCGGATAGCCTCCGAGGCGCAGCGCAGCAGGAGCAGTGCAGGGACTCTAGGAAGAGGTCTCTCGCCAAGCCTTCATGAAATAGCAAACCAGGAGCTGAAACCAACCAGACAGACCATTCCCACCCCTCCCTTCGGACACTCCGGCAAGGAGCCTGGGGCCCGCCATAGCAGAGTGGTGACATCACCAGAGTTCCGCCGACAGAATTCCTTCCCAGCGGAATCCACATTAGCAGGTGTGTGACTCCCACCCCCTCCAGATACAAGCAGCCAGGAAACCACCGAGGGCGTGTCTGTAGGGAAGCAGAGGGGATTCCAGATCCCCACCTCCCCTTAACACCAGCGGCGACACCCAAGATCTTAGCCGCCAGTTTCTGGGGGCGTGCCCACCAAAGGGGTCCGGAAAAATTAAACTGTTGGTTCCCAGATCACCCCACCACAGCACTGGGGCTTAATTGAATGACAGAGAGGGTGTTCATTGTTCGGGATATAGGACACGCGGTGGGGCTGCAAGTGTAATCAGATCCTTGGGGAACCGCCTCTGGTGAAAAGGACCTGGCTGGCTGGCTGGGAGGAGGAACAGGGGGAGGGGCCGGATAAGTGAAAGGGCTATGGACTAACAGGATTGAGAGGCTCCCAGGAGCCACCGTACAGGGATTTCTGTCAGCACATAGAGGGCAGAAGCTCGGCTCAGAGGGCACAGCTCCGCCTATTGGAAGAGAAGAAAATGGGATTCAGCCATAGAACAGGGGATGCCAGCATGGCAGAGATCTGATGTCATCGGAGAGCGGCCGAGGTGAAAACTTCATCGGTGCCAGCGGCGACGGAAACAGTTGGTCCCCTGGTAGGGAGGGTGAGTCACAGATACCCGAGTCTCTCTCGCTTTGTCGTCGAGCCAGAGGGGAGGAGAGGGGCTGCCGCCCGCACCCGCAAAGTAGGCAGACCTGCGACCAATCAACCTGCAGATCAGGCCCAGCGGTCTGCAGGCGTGGTAGGAGGGGCAGGGCAGAGCCACCGCCCGCGCTGGCAAGGTAAGCAGACCTGCGACAGACCGGTGGATCAGGCCCAGCGGCCTGCCAGCGCGGTACACACTTCATCCCAACTGGAGTAGGGGCAGAGCAGAGCCTTCGCCCGCGCCCAGATCAGGCCCAGCAGCCCGCCTGTGTGGTGGTCAAGTGACCCCAATTGGAGTGGGGGCGGAGCGGAACTGACACCCAGCCCGCAAGGTGGGCAGACCTGCGACCAACCTGCAGATCAGGCCTAGCGGTCCCCGGGCGTGGTAGGAGGGGCAGGGCAGAGCCTCCGCCCCCACCTGCAAGGTAGGCAGACCTGCGACAGAACGGGGGATCAGGCCCAGGGGTCCGCGGGCGTGGTAGACACCTCACACCAATTGGAGGAGGGGCAGAGCTGAGCCCCTGCCCGCACCTGCAAGGGAGACTTTTCAACTATACAAGAGCAATATAAATATATAGGGGGGGAAAAACTTTCAAAAACACAACAGTTTCACCAAGAAGAAAGAAACGCAAGCAGTATGAAAAGACAAGGAAAGAAAGGACTACAAGCAATGCAGGTCAGCTCAACTTTAGAAGAGGTAACAGCTGCAGCAGATGGAATGTCAGATAAAGAATTCAGGATGTATATGCTTCAGATGATCTGGAGTATCAAGGAAGAAATTAGACAGCAAAATCAGACAATGAAAGATCACTTCGACAAGGAATTACACAAACAAATCCAGGAAGCAAAGGATCAATTATACAGGGAGATAGAGGTTATAAAAAACAAACAAACAGAAATCCTAGAAATGCAGGAAGCAATAAACCAACTTAAAAACTCAATTGAGAGTACTACCAGCAGAGTAGAACACTTAGAAGATAGAACATCAGACAATGAAGACAAAGTATTTGAACTTGAAAAGAACATAGACAGCTCAGCAAGATTGTTAAGAAACCATGAGCAGAACATCCAAGAAATATGGGATAACATTAAGAGACCAAACTTAAGAGTCATTGGGATACAGGAAGGTATAGAACTCCATACCAAAGGAATGAGCAATTTATTCAAGGAAATAATACGAGAAAACTTCCCAGACTTGAAGAATGAGACAGAATCCCAAATTCTAGAAGCCTACAGGACGCCGAATGTGCAAAATCATAAGAGATCCACACCTAGACACATTATAATGAAGATGCCCAACATACAGAATAAGGAGAGAATTTTAAAAGCTACAAGAGAAAGGAAGCAGATTACATTTAGGGGCAAGCCAATAAGGATAACAGCTGATCTTTCAACACAGACTCTGAAAGCTAGAAGATCCTGGAATAACATATTTCAAACACTGAAAGAAAATGGGTTCCAACCAAGAATTGTGTATCCAGCGAAATTAAGCTTCAGGATGGAAGATGAAATTAAAACCTTCCACGACAAACAAAAGTTAAAAGAATATGCAGCTAGAAAACCATCTCTTCAAAACATCCTCGGCAAAACATTACAGGAAGAGGAAATGGAAAATAACAATGAAAACCAACAGTGGGAGGTAGGACAGTAAAGGGGGGGGGATAATCAAAGAGGAAAACAAACCATGTTTAGTAACATAAATAAACAAATATGGCTGGATCAACAACCCATATCTCAATAATAACCCTAAATGTTAATGGCTTAAACTCACCAATTAAGAGACACAGGCTAGTAGAATGGATCACAAAACAAGACCCAACAATATGCTGCCTACAGGAGACGCATTTGATAGGAAAAGACATACATAGGCTGAAGGTGAAAGGTTGGGAAAAATCATATCACTCATATGGACTTCGGAAACAAGCAGGAGTGTCCATACTCATATCAAATAAAATAGATTTCAAGCCAAAGTTAATCAAAAGGGATAAAGAGGGACACTACATACTGCTTAAGGGAACCATACACCAACAAGACATAACAATCATAAATATATATGCCCCAAACAATGGTGCAGCTATGTTCATCAAACAAACCCTTCTCAAGTTCAAGAGTCTAATAGACCACCATACAATAATCATGGGAGACTTCAACACACCTCTCTCGCCACTGGACAGATCTTCCAAACAAAAGTTGAATAAGGAAACTATAGAACTCAATAACACAATTAACAACCTAGACTTAATTGACATATATAGAATATACCACCCAACATCAAGCAGTTACACTTTTTTCTCAGCAGCACATGGATCCTTCTCAAAAATAGATCATATATTATGTCACAGGGCAACTCTTAGACAATATAAAGGAGTAGAGATAATACCATGCATCTTATCTGATCATAATGGAATGAAACTGAAAATCAACGATAAAAGAAGGAAGGAAAAAGCATACATCACTTGGAGAATGAACAATAGGTTACTGAATGATCAATGGGTTATAGAAGACATCAAGGAGGAAATTAAAAAATTCTTAGAGATTAATGAAAACACAGACACAACATATCGGAATCTGTGGGACACATTGAAAGCAGTTCTAAGAGGAAAATTCATTGCTTGGAGTTCATTCCTTAAAAAAAGAAAAAACCAACAAATAAATGATCTCATGCTTCATCTCAAAATCCTAGAAAAAGAAGAGCAAAACAACAGCAAAAGAAGTAGAAGGCAAGAAATAATTAAAATCAGAGCTGAAATTAATGAAATCGAAACAAAAGAAACAATTGAAAAAATTGACAAAACTAAAAGTTGGTTCTTTGAAAAAATAAACAAAATCGACAGACCCTTAGCCATGCTAGCGAAGAGAAGAAGAGAGAGAACTCAAATTACTAGCATACGGGATGAAAAAGGCAATATCACAACAGACACTTCAGAAATACAGAAGATAATCAAAAATTATTTTGAATCCTTATACTCCAATAAATTAGAAGATAGTGAAGGCATCGATAAATTTCTGAAGTCATATGATCTGCCCAGTTTGAGTCAGGAGGATATAGACAACCTAAACAGACCAATATCAATTGAGGAAATAGAAGAAACCATCAAAAGACTACCAACTAAGAAAAGCCCGGGACCGGATGGGTATACAGCAGAATTTTACAAAACCTTTAAAGAGGAACTAATACCAATACTTTTCAAGCTACTTCAGGAAATAGAAAAAGAGGGAGAACTTCCAAATTCATTCTACGAGGCCAACATCACCCTGATACCTAAACCAGACAAAGACACTTCAAAGAAAGAAAACTTCAGACCAATATCTCTAATGAACCTAGATGCAAAAATCCTCAATAAAATTCTGGCGAATCGGATACAAAAACATATCAAAAAAATTGTGCACCATGATCAAGTAGGATTCATCCCTGGGATGCAAGGCTGGTTCAATATACGGAAATCAATAAATGTTATTCACCACATCAATAGACTTAAAAATAAGAACCATATGATCATCTCGATAGATGCGGAAAAAGCATTCGACAAAGTACAGCATCCCTTTATGTTTAAAACTCTAGAAAAACTAGGGATAACAGGAACATACCTCAATAGTGTAAAAGCAATCTATGCTAAGCCTCAGGCTAGCATCATTCTGAATGGAGAAAAATTGAAGGCATTCCCTCTAAAATCTGGAACAAGACAGGGATGCCCTCTCTCACCACTTCTGTTCAACATAGTTCTCGAAACACTGGCCACAGCAATTAGACAGACGAAAGAAATTAAAGGCATAAAAATAGGAAAAGAAGAACTTAAATTATCACTATTTGCAGATGATATGATTCTATACCTAGGAGACCCAAAAGGCTCTACAAAGAAACTATTAGAGCTAATAAATGAATTCAGCAAAGTGGCAGGATATAAAATCAACACGCATAAATCAAAGGCATTCCTGTATATCAGCGACAAATCCTCTGAAATGGAAATGAGGACAACCACTCCATTCACAATATCTTCAAAAAAAATAAAATACTTGGGAATCAACCTAACAAAAGAGGTGAAAGACTTATACAATGAAAACTACAGAACCCTAAAGAGAGAAATAGAAGAAGATCTTAGAAGATGGAAAAATATACCCTGTTCATGGATAGGCAGAACTAACATCATCAAAATGGCGATATTACCAAAAGTTCTCTATAGGTTTAATGCAATGCCAATCAAAATCCCAAAGGCATTTCTTGTAGAAATAGAGAAAGCAATCATGAAATTCATATGGAAAAATAAAAGACCTAGAATAGCAAAAACAATGCTAAGCAGGAAGTGTGAATCAGGCGGTATAGCGATACCAGACTTCAAACTATACTACAGAGCAATAGTAACAAAAACAGCATGGTACTGGTACCAAAACAGGCGGGTGGACCAATGGTACAGAATAGAGGACACAGAAACCAATCCACAAAACTACAACTATCTTATATTCGATAAAGGGGCTAAAAGCATGCAATGGAGGAAGGATAGCATCTTCAACAAATGGTGCTGGGAAAACTGGAAATCCATATGCAACAAAATGAAACTGAATCCCTTTCTCTCACCATGCACAAAAGTTAATTCAAAATGGATCAAGGAGCTTGATATCAAATCAGAGACACGCCGTCTGATAGAAGAAAAAGTTGGCTACGATCTACATACTGTGGGGTCGGGCTCCAAATTCCTCAATAGGACACCCATAGCACAAAAGTTAATAACTAGAATCAACAAATGGGACTTACTCAAACTAAAAAGTTTTTTCTCAGCTAAAGAAACAATAAGAGAGGTAAATAGAGAGCCTACATCCTGGGAACAAATCTTTACTCCTCACACTTCAGACAGAGCCCTAATATCCAGAGTATACAAAGAACTCCAAAAATTAGACAATAAGATAACTAACAACCCAATCAACAAATGGGCCAAGGACCTGAATAGACACTTCTCAGAGGAGGACATACAATCAATCAACAAGTACATGAAAAAATGCTCACCATCTCTAGCAGTCAGAGAAATGCAAATCAAAACCACCCTAAGATACCATCTCACTCCAGTAAGATTGGCAGCCATTAGGAAGTTAAACAACAACAAGTGCTGGCGAGGATGTGGGGAAAAGGGTACACTTGTACATTGCTGGTGGGACTGCAAATTGGTGCAGCCAATTTGGAAAGCAGTATGGAGATGTCTTGGAAAGCTGGGAATGGAGCCACCATTTGACCCAGCTATTCCCCTTCTTGGTCTATTCCCTAAAGACCTAAAAAGAGCATGCTACAGGGACACTGCTACATCGATGTTCATAGCAGCTCAATTCACAATAGCAAGACTGTGGAACCAACCCAGATGCCCTTCAATAGACGAATGGATTAAAAAAATGTGGCATTTATACACAATGGAGTATTACTCTGCATTAAAAAATGACAAAATCATAGAATTTGCAGGGAAATGGATGGCACTAGAGCAGATTATGCTAAGTGAAGCTAGCCAATCCCTAAAAAGCAAATGCAAAATGTCTTCTTTGATATAAGGAGAGTAACTAAGAACAGAGTAGGGACGAAGAGCATGAGAAGAAGATTAACATTAAACAGAGATGAGAGGTGGGAGGGAAAGGGAGAGAAAAAGGAAATTGCATGGAAATGGAAGGAGACCCTCAGGGTTATACAAAAGAACATACAAGAGGAAATGAGGGGAGAGGGAAAAATAATACAAGGGGGAGAAATGAAGGTCAGTAGAGGGGGTAGAGAGAGAAGAGGGGTGGGGAGGGGAGGGGAGGGGGGATAGTAGAGGATAGGAAATGTAGCAGAATACAACAGACACTAGTATGGCAATATGTAAATCAATGGATGTGTAATTGATGTGATTCTGCAATCTGTATATGGGCTAAAAATGGGAGTTCACAACCCACTTGAAGAAAAGTGTGAAAGATGATATATCAAGAACTATGTAATGTTTTGAACAACCAACAATAAAAAAAAAAAAAAAAAAAAAACTTCAACCTATCAGTGATACATCTACACAGTTCATTTTTGTTAGACTTAGAACCTCTACAGAAATATCTGTATCATAATTTCATTTTCATTTTTTTCTTTTCATTTATATTTCACTTCATTATTAATTTGAAACTAAAATATATGCACATTTAAAAATACGGACACATTTATTAGAGTTGACACTAATAAGATATATAGGATCCTTAAATATAAAAAATTGAAGAAATAGTTCAATTGAAGAATAGTTCAACAGTTTATTATTTTTTCATACATTTATTCTCAATAACACAGTAACAGAAACAAACAAACAAAAAAGATTCTCTGTAATGAAATAAAATGACCTTACTTACTCAGTAGTGACCTTGCCACTTTCTTGCTTTGGTTTCCCCTATGTTGCATGTGTTTCTTTCTCTTCGCCATTGTCTGTGCATTTACACAAGAACCTCTCTAACCCAGGAAGGGTTGAGGTGGGGATATGGAAACAAAGGCATAGAACTGAGGTTGTTTTGTAGGACAGGGAGATAAATTTGCTGTTGAGGAGATATAGTACAGACACAAGCCAGATGGTTTAGACTTTGATGCTAACATAAGTAGAAGAATAAAATAATAAAATGAGTTTTTTTAAAAGTAGCTTGGCGGATGGCTCTGATTTATTGAGAAAACAAACAAAAGGCAATTTTCATGAGTTAATTTTTTTTTTCTAGCACAAGTGGTGGCACATTCCTATAATTCCAGTGATTCAAAAGGCTGAGGCAGGAGGTAGCAAGTTCAATCTAGCCTGAGCAATTTAGCAAGACTCTAAGGAACTTAGCAAGACCCTGTCTCAAAATTAAAAAAAAAAAAAAAAAAAAAAAAAATATATATATATATATATATATATATGTATATAAAATTATAAAATTGGCTGGGGATGTTGCTTAGTGGTTAAGCACCTCTAGGTTCAATCCCTAGTACAAAACAAAAACAAAAAAAAAAATATTTCTATCCTAAAAACAATTGCTCTATATTTGATAAAATATGAGACCTAATGTGAGTTTTGCTTCCATTATTTTCCCAGAAGATTTATCCCTGACCAAATGAGAGAAAGTGGAAATATATTTATTACTAGTATATATCAGATCCTAGACCTTTTAGTGATGTTTACCATCAAATGTATAATGTGAGTATGTGACAACTACACTGATCTGAAAGAACATTGCAAAATCTGATCTATATAATAAGGTTGATTCTTTGTTTGTCAGGTAACAGAAACACGGACGGGTCCTCTTGGCTGCAGTAATTATGACAACCTAGATTCTGTGAGTTCTGTTCTGGTTCAAAGTCCTGAGAATAAGATTCAATTGCAAGGTACGTAGGTAAAATTTTTATTAATGCTCCATGATTCTGGATGGAAAATTACCCTGTTGTGATTTCTTTTATATTTTTAAAAGAAGCCATAAATATCATACTATGTGTATTTTTTTACATTTATAAAAGACTAATATCATAATTTTTGGCCTATATGAACATTCTAGGCCAGATAAAGAAAATGTCAAAACTTGACTTTCTTCCCTGATTAATATTATAGCCATTGAAAATATATCTTAGCAATATTATTCTTGTATATGATAATCGTCTCAATAAACAATGATTTCTGCATGGGCTTGCCTGAGATATGACTTTTTTACGAATAGATTCTTGTGAAAGTTAAAACCATATTTGTTTACAGTGTAAAATGAACTGTTGGCATTTTAAATTTAACTTAGTATGTCAGCCAGTGCTGAATTTTTTCAGCTAAATAAAAATGTACTTGATAATATGTTAAGAAAATACCTGTATTCACATTATTTCCATTGTAGAGATTTGTTTTGTGATAATGGTGATGATTTGCCATGTTTTCTTTTATCATATTTTGGTAAATGTTTCAATATAGACTGTTAATCATAACAGCATTAATCATATTCCAAAAGTTCATATGGGTATGGATATTTCCTCATTTTTAAAGGCAAAAAAAGTTAATGAATACATATGTTTACACATTTATTAGTTGAACTAGCTCAGAAAAATATTTATGTTGACATTCATTGCTCAAAATAAGTTGAGTGATCCAAGTGGAAATCTTGACTTATTATTCTTTTGTATACATTTTGAATTTTGCATATTAGAGTTGTATGTACTGTATTCAGTTTTCTATAAAAGCTATCTGATTTATTAATGTAATTTTAGATTTAAGTTATTGAAATATTTTCTCTAATTTAAATAGAAATGCAATATTACTTGTAATCTCTACTTCTTACTCCTTTCCGATGTATGGATTAACTTTCAATCAGAATTATTAAGTTTGATAAAAAATGACAATACATGCTTAAACCGTTTTTCTTGGTTATTTTATTGGTTTGTTTAAAATATATATTAATGAGACATTGGATTTTATTGTCTATAAATTATCACAGTTTCAAAATAATTTTATATCATGAAACTAAAACCTCAATATTCTCTCCTAAAAAAGAAGAAAAGATAGGAACACTTTCCTTTTGTATAAATATTATTTCTATGCTTCTAATTTATATGATTCAGAAACTCTCATTTATAATATTCACATTTTTTTTTTACTTGCTGGACCTGTGTTTTCAATTGTTTATTCTAATTCTGTTTGTACATGTGAGGGTAAAGAATCTTTCCAGGATTATTTTTGGAAACCAGTCTCAAGATCTTCAGCATCCTATCTACTCTTTGTTAAATTTGATTTGTATTACAGTCCCAGTATCATCTTGATTTATCTTCTCATCTTTATTTTATAAAAAAATTCAAACTCTTTAGCAATTCAGGATCAATGCTATCATCATGCATTCCTTTGAAGGGGAAAAAAATTCCTAAACCTGGGTCACTGCATAAATCAATTGAAAAAATTGATATTGCTAAGAATCCACTTTAGGTCTTTGTCTATAACACTTTGTTAGCGACTTGGTTGAATGGATAGATTGTTATGGATATATATGTAGATGATAAACATAAATAGAGATAATTTGTTTTTGTGTATATTTTTGTCTGATAAGTAGAAGATGAAGTTCTACAATGTTAATGAGATTGTTTGGGGATGTTTGGAATGCATATATATTATTGAAAGGAGTCTAGATGTGTGAGTTTTTCTGTAAAGATCATCTTCTAAAACTCTACTGTTATAGAAGAAAAATAATTGCTTGTAAAGTAGAATTTTATCAGAGCAAAGCAAAGGATGCATTAATAACTACTGATGGCAATAACATTAGGCAATACATTCAGAACAAAAATCCATGACCTATCTACTAATATAAGAAATTGTTAATTATTTTGTCGATAATAACACCACATATGAAAAGAGTAAAAATATTAATTTTCACTAAAATTAATGAAAATGAAATCAAATGTTTGCTACTAGTGAGAAAGCTGGATGTTTTTGCTTGTTTGACCTTGCAATTTGACTTTGCCAATAGAGTTTCTGAGCAGATGTTTTTTGAGAATTGATAAAACCATATCTATAACTCCAAACTATTGATGAAAATATATTTAAGATATATGATAAAAAGTCATAGTATTGGAAAATATATATTGCAATTAATATTTCAAGTTTCTCAACCCCTTATGATTGTATCTTATGAAACCAAGTACCTCTAAGTGAAAGGATACAGTAGTAATTAAAAGTTGCTTAAGTCTTGATAGTAACTTTTTAGTAAAATTCTCAGAAATTGAGAAAGTGAATGATCCATATAACTGAATTACAAATAATTTTCAGGTTAGTTGGTTTCCAATTTATTTCAACAAAATTGACAGGAAAAAATAGGTTACTATTAGATAATTAAATATAATTTTAAAAAATGAAACACTATGCAACTTTTTCATTACAACAATAATTGAATGATACTTCTTTATAACACTATTTTTATCACCATTCGTAAAAGTTATTTATCAATATTTAAAGTTAATTCTAGAGAATTATATGTTATTAGTGATTCCTATGATAATCCCATAAGGATTTCTTTAATATTAAAAATTTTATTGTCATGAAATTATGTATGGCATATCTATAATGTAACACTTTACCTAATTTAATTTAAATTTCTCAGGAAATATACATGCATACATGTATTTTAGGTAATCTCCCTTCATAATAGAAAAGTATGACTATGAATAAGGTGAGATGTTTATGAATAAAATATTTGAGGAGAATATTAGGTATGTTGCAATGAAGTGACTTCAGGAGAGAATATATGTGTGTGCATCTCTATATTACATATACTATTATTGTTTATGTTTTATTTTTTGAAAGAATTATTAAATGTTGATCACCAGGATTAAATTCCATTTGGTGCATACATAGATATACCATAACATTTTAATATACACATATTTATAATATAATAGAAATGACCTACTATGGACATATTTAATGAAGGCTAGAAAAATTTTATGGCAACTTAATTATGTCCTTTTTCATCATCTTGTTTAAATACATTCTTCTGACACAGCTTACTATCTTTCAGCTGTACCTATTCTGCTATTAATCAATGCTTCTTAATTCCAATTGATGTATTTTCACTCACAGAATATACACTTGATTGTTACTTATAATTTCTAGTAACTTACCAAACTTGTCTGTTCTCTTATTTAATTTTTGAGCATGTGATTATAATTAACTTTTAGTTTCATGGTTGAGAGTCTTTAGATCATTGTTGTTATGTTTTAGATTTGTAAAAGTGATTCAACAATATTAATGTTCTTTTTTTCCTTCAGATTTCCAAAAGTATGGTAATCCATTTTAAATTGAGCCCATTGAAATTATGCTTCAGGTCTGGTGAAAGCTAATATGTTTGGCTTGTCTTGTCCCATTTGTCTTTTCTCTTTGGGTTTATAGTTCATCTTGGTTTTAGAAACCCCTATGTATTTACTATATCTGGCATGGCTAGTTCAAAGTGACAATTTTTGCCTTGTTACTGGGAAAAATTCTAAGGAAAAAAAAAATATGTGTGTTCAATGTTTGACTCACTCCCATGGAGTTTGATTCCCTTCTCACCATGTTAGCCCCACAAATTCTTACTGCCTAGTTAACCTTTTAATGCCTTGAAACAGATTATCTTAAATATTTATAAGCTTTCCACTTGCTCTCAATGAGAACTTTATTTCAAAACAGACATGTCCTCCAACACTGGAAGCATCCATGTGTTACTTCACGGCATGTATACCTGCCCTGCTTCTCCCATCCTGGTTTTTACAGTCAACTCCCAGGCTTTGTGATCAGTTTCCAAGAGTATCAGTAGACCTTCCCTAATGACAGTGTGGTCACTATTTCTATTATCTTGTTTCTGAACATTTAAAAATTTTTCCATTGGGCAACACTAAGTTACTCTGAGTTGACTTCCAAGGCAATTACCTCTCTAGGTATCGTTTGTAAATTTTGCTAATGGTACAGTTATAAAATAACAAAGTTTTAAATGCCTTATCTCTAAACCTATTTCCCCCATTTTTATTTTTAGTTTGATATTTCAGAATCTTAGTTTCCATCTATGAGCATTAGATGTGTGTACATGCATGCTTTTGTGTATGAGTACAAACACATAAATGTTTATATATATATATATATATATATATATATATATATATATATATACATATATATATACATATATATATATACATATATATATATATACATATATATATATGTATATATGTATATATATATATGTATATATATATATATATATATGTATATATATATATATATATATATATATGTGTATATGTGTGTGTGTGTGTGTGTGTGTGTGGAGAGAGAGAGAGAGAGAGAAAGAGAGAACAAGAGCAGATAAACTTGTATGTTTAAAACTGAACTCTTTTTTTTTTGCTGCCAATCATTCCTCCCCCAATAACTTCATTCTTTTCTGTTTCTACAAGTATCCTACACAATTGTAATGCAATTTTATAAATTGCTTTCTTTCTTTCTTTCTTTCTTTCTTTCTTTTTATAAAATCAAAGCTGAAACATAGACCAATAGTTTGCAAATATCTGATCCACACACAATTAATGTTTTAGTAAGTGTATTGTAATTCTTGAGTCCTGGCAACACACACTCAGACTTATTAAGTCTATTTTTAGCTCTTAAAGGAATGTTTTCAGAAGAAATCCCTAGGTATTTCTACAGTGCACTAATGAGAGAGTGGAAGTATTTTTTACTTTACTACTTGATGCCTCTGAGTCATCTGACACATTTCACCTACATCAAATAAAATATTGTCTAGTACATTCTCATTTTCCCATTCCATCATTATTTGTCTGGTTTAAATTTTGTAAAACCTTCTGGGGAAATTAATCATTTTTTATTTATACCTTTCACTTCCAGATAAGTACTACTCAGAGTATCCTATAGGATTAAGTCACTTAAATCCAAGTGAATTAATTTCATGCCTTTACCATCATACAGGAATACCAATTACATTACTCCAAATGTTTTTTCTTAACAACTCACTTATTCCATTGTTATAGACCTTGTCCATTGAAACAATACTATTAATTGCTATTTAAAGAATGTATTCTTCTATTTGTGTGTGATGCTGTAAATGTGTTCTCCTTTGACATGGAGAACTAACCACTCGATATTGAGAACTATCTATGAAAAATGGTTTTAGCCTTCCTGAGCCCTATATTAATTGTTTATCCAATTAATTGTATCTACTGAATTACATGTATCCTATTGTGAGAGTTATTATGTAGCTATAATATTATTATATAGTCAATCATTATTTTTCTTAAACATACTACAAATACTTTGACATCTTCACATTTGTTCCTTACATAACAATTACCTTTCAAATGACAGGTATTAAATATTTTTTGAGACAGAATAAAAATTAATAAAAATGTGAATTTATAAGTGCATAAAGTGATTTTTTGGCTAATAAAGACAGAGTTTATCTGAAAGAATGATATAAGTATAGTTTATAACGCATTTACAAAGTAGACTTTTTTCTTAAATATTAATTGGTGATATTTAGTAAATCAAATTCATAGATAATAGTCAAGGGTACAGAAATGATGTTTTTTTGAAGGAAACAAAAAAATTATAAAGATCCATTTCATCATAAATAATAATTTAGTGTGGGCCAAATTGTCCCTTAGTTTTGAATTCATTTTTATCCTTCTAATTAAATTTTCTTATGTAGCAAAAAATACTGATAGTGAAACCCTGATTTTCTTAGAATAATTGTGAAGCCCCAATATTAATTTTTAGCTTTTTTTAAATTGTTGATACTTTTCTAAAGAGAGTAACTTTATAAAACTTGAATCCAGAAAAGTAATGAGCTATGTCACTGGGGCTCTTTGTACGTGCCAAGGAAATGAACTGTGAAATAACTAAATCAGTCCATCTGCTCCTCTGTAGTCAATTGTTGCTACTCCTAAACAATACAAGTATATAAGTTCTGCATTGTTGAAAAAAATGGAATAAGCTTTACCAAGAACTTTCCAGAACTCTTTCACTAAAACCCATTGTATCATATGTGTGTTGCTGTAGATTGATACTCTGAAAGGAAAATGAAGATATTAAAAATCATTTGAAATCAAACAGTGGAAAATAAATGCATACATATATTTTCAATGTTACAAAAGAAAAGGCTTTATCTACATTGCATAAAACTAACTAAATATTGTGATTAATTGCAACAAAGATCCAATCAAATACATTTGAAAAGGTCATAGAGTCAGCATATGTGTTGAAAGAACTATAAATATTTACAATTTTATAGATAACTTTATAATAATAATTTTAAATTATACATACGTTCATAATGTACTAAAATTTGTACTGTTTTTACTTAATGTTATAAATACATATTTTGCACTTTTTTTCTTTATAAAGTAAACTTGTTTGATGACTTTGCTTATTCTTCAAGGGCTTCAAGTACTCCTTCCAGACTATCTTCAGGAACGTTTTGTACAAGCAGCTTTGAGCTACATTGCTTGCAATTCAGAGGGAGAATTTATCTGCAAGGATAATGACTGCTGGTGTCAGTGTGGTCCCAAATTTCCAGAATGTAACTGCCCTTCTATGGACATCCAAGCCATGGAAGAGAATCTTCTTCGAATAACTGAAACCTGGAAAGCCTACAACAGTGACTTTGAGGAATCAGGTATGATATATATTTTATACATTTTATCATTGACCAAAAGATGTTGAAAAGACTGTTTTATCCTACTGAAAGAATCTGCTGCATAGTTTGAAAGTTTTTTGTTTGTTATTATTTCAAATAGACATTCATATTGCTTTTATTAGTGGTTATTTAGTTTTCTCCTGGAAGAATATATTGTCCTTTGTGTATTAATATGTGCTATTGGCACTATCTAGTGGATCTATTAGTCACTTATTAAAAGTTCTTGAGTTATCAACACAATAATTTATCAACTGATCCCTTTCATGCTTATTTCGACTTTTCTAGTTGACTTTGAGTTTCACTTGTGACGTGAAATGTAGGCAGCATTTGTTCTGCACCTTTACAGGAAAACAATTTTCATGTGTGCTCACCTTCAATTAACTACTCATGTTATCAAATTTAGATGAATTTCACGTTGATAGTCTGGATTTTTTGTTTGTTATTTCTAAATTTTTGTGAGTTCATGTATATGTCTTCAAAATTCTTACTGGCTGCATAAACTTGAACAGTCTATCATTTACCTTTAAAAGTCTACATTTTATAAAGCATTGAACATTAAACAATATGATTAAAGGATTCCTCAAAACAAAAATAAAATGTTTATTTTTGATAGGACCATATGTAATATTCAAATAAAAGAACTAAAAATTTCCATAGTATGGTGAATATAATTGTGTAGAATTTGGTCAAAATTGTTAGGCATGATTAACTTTCAAATGAACAATGAGAACAATAAAATTATAAATAAATGGGTAGTAAATAGATTTAGGAAAAGTTAACATATTTAGATTTATGTAAAATATATTTTGATTTAAATAGTGCATTAAAACAGTTGAATTCATAGAAGCAGAGATAAGAATGGTAGTTATCAGAGGCTAGGTATAGGAAAAACTGAGAAATGGTGGACTAACTACAAAATTTTAGTTTAATAGGAGGATTAAGGTTTTGAGAGATATTTGCACAACTTGATGACTACAGTTAAATAATATCAAATTATACACTTAAAATTGCTATGAGAATAATTATTAAAATATTCTCACTACAAAAAAGATAGGTATTTGAAGTGATAGATTATTTACCTAGGTTTAGTCATTTCATGTTATAAATATACATCATAATATCAAATTATTCACCTAATAAATGCAATTATAATTTGTCAATTTACAGTAAAATAATTAAAAAAAAAAACTGTTACAGAAGGGGTTTGATAACCAAACAGACAAGGTTGGAGAACTCTGGAGAAAATGATGAATTGACACTAAGTTTCTACAACTGCTTTTCATAGGCCACATTTATCAACTCATGGCAGATTTCAAAGCTGCAAATCTATTAGCCCATGGAAAATCCTGCTACTCTAAGATAGAGAAACCGGAAGAAATATTTGTGGTCACATCAGGTTACAGAAAACTTTTGGGGGGCTTACATTGTCTTAAGTGTGAAGCCAGAATCTATTTTAGACATTTCCCTTATTTTCCATTAAAATGTAGAAGGTGACTTCACCATTAAACTAAAAAATTTTCAATGGTAGAATTGTATCTTCTGAAGTGTTACAGGCCTGGAGATGCAAGTAATTCACCAGGTCTGAAATTGAAAGTGCTCAAGGGCCACACCCAAAGCAAAAAAGAACCAAGTCCAGTTCATATCCTGAGGATATAATCCTAAAATGATCATCTCTCAATAGTGTCTTCTGAAAAAAAATCATTAAGTAGTTGAAAGGATGATGTCTTGTGCATTGAAACATTTTCTTAAACACTTCAGGTCATTTATATATAATGGACATAAAGTTCTCATTAACTTATAGGAGTATAGATAACAAACCATTATTTGTTGACTATAAATTTGTCTATCTGGGCTTTCTGTTCTATTCCATCAGTCTATATGTCTTTTTTTTTTTTTTTTTTTTTTAAGGACAGTACAATGCTCTTTTGATTATATAAGATTTGTAGTGTATTTGGAAGTTAGGTGGTAAAATGTCTTCCATTTTCTTGTTTTTGCTCAAGATTGCTTTGGCTATATGGAGATTTTATATCCCACACAGATTTTAAAATTGTTTTCTAGTTCTGTGAAGAATGTCATTGATATTTTGATAGTGATTTCATTGAATGTATAGATTGCTTCTAGTAGTGTGGACATTTTAATCATATTTATTTGGTAAGCCATGAGCAGAGAATGTTTTAAAACTTTTGTGACCTCTACAAAATTTCATCAATATTTTACAGTTACCATTATAGAGATATTTCATCTTGTTAGTTAAATTTATCCCTAGGTACTTCTTTTGGTCACTCTTGTAAATGGAATTATTTTTTTTTATTTCTACTTCAGATAATTCTCCATTGGAGTATAGTAATATTACTAATTTCTATACTGCAACTTTGCTGAAATTGTTTATTAATTCTTATAGTTTTTTGATGAAGTTTTAATAATTTTATATGTATGAACTGTCATCTACAGATTTCCAAATTGGATGTCTTATTTCTCCTGCCTGAATGTTCTGGCTAGGATTCCAGTATAATTTTGAATATAAATAGTTAAAGTGGACATCCTTTTCTTATTCCAATCCTTAGACAGGGAGCCTTCAGCTTCTCTCTATTCAGTATGAAGTTCCTGTATATATGGCTTTTATTATTTTGAAATGCATGTCTCCTATATCTAATTTGTTCAGAGTTTTTAATCATGAAGGGATACTCAGTTTTATCAAGTGAATGTTCTATTGAAATTTGGTTTTATTCTTAATTCTGTTGTATCACAGCATAAATTGGAAAAAGTGAAGCCTTTTTAATAAATGGTGCTGGGAAAATTGGATATCTAAATGCACAAGAATGCAACTAGATCTTTATCTTTCACCAGCTTAAAAATCAACTTGAAATATGCATAAGAATCTAATATGAGACCAGAAATTATGAAAATACCATGGTGGGGTGACAGGAGAAATGCTTCAGGACATTGGAATGAGAAAATATCTTTTGAAAAACATTGCAAATACAGAGGAACAAAAGCAAAAATAGATGGTATTGTGTCAAATTGAAAAAAAAAAAAGACTTCAGCACAGCAAATGAAAACAATCAGCAAAGTAGTAAGGAAACCTACATGATGGAAGAAAATATTTGCAAACTATATATCTAATTAGGGGATAACATTCAGAATATATAAGGAACTTAAAAAACTCAATAGCATATAAATAACTTGATTTTAAAATGGGCAATAGACCTAAATAGACATTTCTCAAATGAAGATTTTGAATGATTGACAGATACATGAAAAAAAATGCTCAACATCCCTAATCATTATGTAAATGCAAAGCAAAACCACAATGGGATTTCACCTCAATCTAGTAAGAATTGCTAGGGTCAAAATGGCAAAAAATACCAAGTGCTTTAAGAATGTGAAGAAAAAGAATCCTTGTGCAGTTTTGGTGGGAATATAAATTACTACAGCCATAATGGAAAGCAGGATGGAGGTTCCACAAAAAAATTAACAGAACTACCAGATGATCCAGAATTCCAAATTCTAGGTGTATGTCCAAAGAAAACAAAGCATGTTAAAGAGACATCTGCCCTCTTATGTTTAATTCAGTACTATTCACAATAGCTAATAAGTAGAAACAACCTCGTGTCCATTGACTGATTGATAAATAAAATTTTATACATCTACACAATGGAAAACTATCCCACTATAAAAATATTTAAATACTGTCATATGCAAAATGTATGGAGCTGAAGGTCATTATGTTAAGCGAAATAAGCCAGGCACAAAAAAACAAGCACCACATGGTCTCACTTATATATGGAACAAAAAACATATTGATATTATATAGGTGAAAGAAGATCAGTGGTTATTAGAGGTTGTGGAGAGCAGAAGAAAAAGGGAAGATTAAAGGTTGATCAATGGGTGTTAACTTACAGTTAGACAGGAGACGGAAGTTCTGGTGTGCTGTTGCACAGCAGGTGACTATAGATAACATTTACATTCTGCACCTTTCAAAAAGCTAAAAGAAGGGTTTTGAAAGTTTTCACCATAGTAAAATGAAAAATGTTGGAGAACAGATATGCCTACCCTCATTTGGATATTTCACAATGTATACATGTATGAAAACATCACTGGCAATTTCATAGATATGTAGAAATTGTATGTTCTTATATATCTGTTTAAAATAAATTTAAATTGAAGAATAGTAAGCAGACAGTGGAAGTAAGATGATCACAGTATCAAAACAAGTAAAAAATAGTTTCAGAAAACTGTTACTGAAATGTTAAAGAAATGAAGGAAAGGAAAGATGAAGTGAGTAAAGATATTAGAAAGTTCACCAGAGATTTGGATTCAATAAAACTGGATTCAGGAACACTCCAAACAGAAAAGTGCAGTATCGAAAACCAATGACTTAGGCTGGGCTTTGTAGTTCAGTGGTAGAGTGCTTGCCTAGCACTGGGTTCAATCCCCAGCAACAAACAAAATAAATAAAATAAACGTCCATCAACAACTTAAAAACAAAACAAAACAAAAAAAAAAAAAAACAATGACTTGGTTTTTTTTTAATGGGAGTTTTGACACAGGACATGGCAGGATTAGTGAGCATGGGGACACAGAAATGGAATATATGAAAATAAAAGCAGCAAGGAAGGCCACAGCAAAATATCCTACCTATGGGACGCATGCAGGAAAGTTCTAATGTGTTTTAAATTTCAGGCACTGTATTAGTGGGGGTCTGGCACAAAAATTGCAAAGACATAACGGATACAATTTACAAAAATCTGAAAAACGTTCAAACTATGAATTCCATAAGTTCAGCAAAACAAAAGTAAAATAAATTTAAAGAAAATTACAAGTACAGAAAAAATACTTGAGTATATCTAGAGGAAAAAAATGATTACTGTCAACAAAGGAACAAAAATGTAATGACTTAAAACAATCAAAAGTTTTTAGACAAAACTAAAGTGCTAAAAAGAAATATTCTAGAATTACTTACACCTCAATGATATTTTCAGAAATAGAGGTGAAATAAAGATATATCTGGTGAAAACTTGGAAATGCAAAAGGAAAGATCAATACTTAGCAATGGCAAGGAGACAAAAATGCAAAAGTGAATGTCAGTTATGCAAAATAATGATTATAATGTGATTTGGACATAAAATATATACAGGACTTAAGTAAATGACAATAATGTAATAGTGGTCAAACAATGGGAAGACTTAAACTATCCTAAATATTCTAAAATCCTGTCATTGCTGAGGATGTGTTAAAAGATGTAATTTGTTTTAGATTGATGTAAATAAAAAATCTGGCTTAACCACAAAAATATAGGAAAATGAATTAAAATCAAGCAAAAAGAAAATCAAATAAAAATTATTTAGTGATTTCTAAATACAAACATAAAGTAGCAAACAGGGAGAAAATCATCTTATCCAATACATAAATGTAACATAAAGGGGAAGGGTTGTATTCCAGATATAATCCTGCTATAAAGGTTATAAAATTAAATTTTCTATTTTTCCTATTATTATATATTCTAAGTAAAGTATATAATGATACTATGTAATTGGTTATAATGATATTTATACTTTTATTTATTAGAAACGTTTAAATATAATGACACAGATAAGTGCAGGATTAAGGATGGAGAAATATGTGATGTAAAATCCAGCCCAAGGAATACTGTAGTAAATTTTAAGATACATTAGGAATACTTTTCCTAAGACTATTATATATAATATAGGAGAAAGGTTTATTATATTAAAGGAGAGACTTTGAACTCCACCCCACTGAGATAACAATATAGAATTTTAAATGCAGTCATAAACTCAAGGAAAAGTATTAGTGGATACTAACAGGTAGATTGGTCAATGTCATTAGGCCTTTTGTGCTTTATAATTGTCTATTTTTAGAGTTAGGCTCTTGCAGTTCCACCGAGGCTAGGAGATTATGGATACTACCTCCTTTAATGGTTTCATTTCAAATGGATGATCCCCAGATCCTGGAGAAAGACCTGTCTAGTTTGTAGATTTCCACATGAAAGGACAGAGAAAGAATGTACAATTGCCACGTATCCTACAATAGATTGTCTAAGAGTCAGAGGAAAATAGACAGGAAGAAATTTGTTCAAAGTTTAATCAAGCTGAGAGGGATGTTTACAACCTCTAGGTCAAAAACCAATACCTTGGTCCCAAAAAATGTGAAGAAAAGTTTTACAGAACTATAAGATAAAAAAACACATACACAATCATAATGTGAAATTTTAACATACCTCTCCTAATACATGAAAGATTAAGCAACTCTTATATCAGTGAAGATTGAAAATTAAACAGAAATTTAGCAGTTGACAAAAATAGTATGCATAGAACATTGAACAAAAAATATTACTAAATATATATATATATATATCTCCAGTACTCATGTAACAGTTTCCCAAATTTCATCAAATTCCGGGCCACAGAACAACCTTGAACAACATATTGAAATCAGATGCTGTGTGACCATAAATAAAATCAAGTTGAAATCAATAATTAGAAGTCAAATAGGCAAATTTCCATCTGCTTGTATATTAAATGGTAGGCTTCTACAGGGAAAGAGGGTAGAAAATAAAAAAGTTAAGTGAGAAGTTAGAACACATGAAATTTCCACATAATGTTGATGGGTGTGTTATTGATTTCTCATTAGAAAAATTATTTTGTAAAATGTAGCTGATATGGTACAATATGCAATATCCCCCAAAACCTCCTGTATTAGTAGTACAGGAATATTCAAAGGTGAAATGATTGGATTATGAAAGTTGTAATATAATCACTCCATCCTAAATTTAATGGAATAACTGGGTGGTAATTACAGTGGTATTATCTTCTTGCCCCACATTTGAACTGTCCATCTTAGAACCAGACTCTTAACAAACTAGATTCAGTTGTGCTTATGTTGTGAAAATGTTGATCTGAGCCAGGTGTGGTGGATACTAACAGGTAGATTGGTCAATGTCATTAGGCGGTTCTAGAGGCTGAGACAGGATCATCAAAAGTTCAAAGCAGGTCTTGGCAATGACGACATGCTAAGCAACTCAGTGAGACCCTGTCTCTAAACAAAATACAAAATAGGACTGGGGATGTGGCTCAGTGATTGAGTGCCCCTGAGTTCAATCCCCAGTACTGAAAAAACAATAAAACAAAACAAATAATAAGGATAAAAATTATAAAACAAACAAGAAAACCCAGCAATCTATATTCTATCTCTGGTCTTATTTTCAATATTTAAATTTTTTAATGTTTAATTCTTTGTTTTTACTGGTGGTATGCTAAAATTCATATTTTATATTAGGGTTCCCCTACTTTGCCATAAATTTTACTCTACATGGTAGACAATAGTAGTACTCTACATGGTAGACATTTTGTGGTACATCTTCAATAAAACTACATTAATTAATATGCACTTGGAAATAGACCATGTTCAATGGCATCATATTCTTTTTTTATTGAATTCCTTTTCAAACTTGTAAAATGTATTAAGGAAAACATTTGATAGTTTTGAAAAGAGTGGGTTTTTTAATTGTCTTTTTTTAGAAAAACATTTTGACATTTAGTTTTTGTTGAGCAATAAGTAATAGAAATAATGTGGCAGATATTGCACCAAGAAAAGATTTTTAAAATATTCTGATCACCTACAGCTTAAAAATTGATAACCTGCATTCAGTTTTCATAATCGTAAGTCTATGCACTAGATTATTTCATTTCCTTTATAGAATGGAAAGTAATAATACTATGTTCAAGTGCATTCTTCAAATGTTTCTGCTGTGATTTCTTGAATTTTAGTCACAAGAGATAATAATTTGTGTCTACTTGCCTATATGTCAAAGTTTCAAATTCTGTTATATACTTTATGTAGATGTACAAATCAGGGTGGTGTGGGGTTACTTTCAAGTACTAAATGCAACTGAACTTGAAAAATTAGACAAATGCAAATTATTAACATACCAAAGGATATTTTAATTGAAGCAGAAAAATCAGTTTACTTTTGTTATTTTCTTACAAAAGATAATCTAAATTTAGAAGATTTTTTCTTAAGCATAAATAGTAATGTGAGGTAGATCATAGTAATATAGAATGCTAATTACAGTCACCACATAAAAAGGAAGAAAATAAGTTTTGCTTTATTAGGTCAAGATAATTTTTTGTAACTGTTTTGTTGTTTCCTGTTTTCACCAAGTGTAAAATTCAATCAGTAGGTCTGATTAGCATACAATGCTAAGCTGCTTTTATATTTGATTACATTTGAGTCATTTTTTCTTTTGTAATCTGCAAGTCCTAGAAAATACACTTTTTATAGAGTGTAAACAAAAGTATCAGGGAGTTTAAAATACAATTTTTCTGTCATATCTTGAAACTGGAGAAAATTTCCAACAGTAAAAAAAAAATATAAAAATATATTCATTCTTTACCTTGGTATTCTCAGAAAAAAAATAGCGTTGTCTAATAAAAAATAATGGTGGCATAAATGCAACATCAGTTAGAATGAAAATATGGAGGATAAAACATAGAGGAATATGGAATAAAAAATTGTACCTCACAATTGTAATCACTATCAAAACCTAATTTATATGTTATATTTTATTGAACAAAAATAACAATTTTGTAGCCAATTATGTAAGGACAGTGTCTACCTAGATCAGTATCAAGGAATCAACTTAATGATAAAACTGGAAGTACTTAACATCTTACACAAACACACACACATACACACATAAATGTCTAAAACCAAAATTTATTTTGCTTTGCATTATGCAACCATTTATCAGAATTGCCAGAAGAACAAATAAATACTAAAGCTCTAAAGAGATGTCAATATATTGCCTTTTTCAAATAGTTTTCTAAGTCAACTTCACCTAGCTTCTGGATGAATGAGAAATGTAATTATTTAAACTGTAGTTATGGAAAATTGTGATATTCTTGCAAGTAATCATTTTAAGAAAAAACAAAAAGCTTAGCTGATATGAAGTGCAAATAGTTTTAGAAATGTTTTAACATGACACTTTGGAAAAATTGTGTTATCACTTGATGTGTAGGAGATCTGAGGTGTATATTTGTTGTCAACAAATATCTTTATCAGGATCATGTCCTGTTAAATGGAAGTATATATATTTGATGATCTAAGAATAGCAGTTGTAGGCCACCTTGTAATGGGGATTGTTGAGGTGTCAATTTTCTGAGAACAGTGTTCATTTTGACAGTTCAACTGAAAGGAGATAAACTTTCCAATGCTGTAAACATAAAATGTATTGCTTGCTATAGTGCTATAAAGGTAGAATTAGCTTGATTTCAAAAATTTTAATTCATCTGTTTCCTCTTTTTATTTTTATGTAGACCATTCTTAATTTTCTTTCTCAAAAACAGTTTCTTCTTCAGATGATACTTTACTATAAGCTCATGCATAAAGAACATTTTCGAAGGAAAATCAGTATCTCTGTAAAGAATATTTGAAATTTATCATTCTACTTCACTCATTATAAAATTTAATAAAATACTACTATTTGCTGCTCATTGTTCATTCTTCTTCCCTGATAGTAAATTCTCCTAAATTTTCATTGAGGAATCCGCATTCCATTCTTACTATTGTACAGTGTATGGGAATGAGCTCCATATTAAGCACCAGAATGGCCTCTGATTAATGCAAGCTAATCATAAGAATCTGTTTTCCTAGCTACAGAGATCAGTTCAAGACACATGAAAAAAAAAAAATGGTGAATGAGAACCAGAAGTATAATTCCCAAGAATAGCTGGGAGGAAGAAAAGATTCCTTGTCTTCTCCCAGTAGCTACACGGAGTACTATTAGTTTGTTAGATGTGAAAGAACATATTCATAAGAACATTAGAGGACCATCTTGCCACCAGAAGAGTTGCCTCAACCTCACAAGATATGAAAATACTTGGTTAAGTCAATGAACAGTTGAACACTTTTGCTTCAAGCTTAACTTGCTCCTAGAGATTCAGTTGCATGAGGTGATTAATTTTTCAACTGTTGAGTCAGTTTGAGATGGACTATTTATTCAGAACAGCACAGGCAATTCTGTAGTGATAAAAAATCCTCAAATCTTTGAGTTATAAAATTAGTCTATTTCTTTGTCACTTCTTCATCGCAAATTTACTGTGGATTTTGTTCTGTCTTCTTCCAAAACTCAGGTTGGCAGTTTAGCCCCTGTGTAGAGAAGCTATCACCATGGAGTCTGTAGCTGTAGCTCAGTGGTGGAGTGCCTGCATGGCACATGTGAGGCACTGGGTTTGATCCTCAGCACCACATAAAAATAAATAGATAAAGATATTGTGTCTATCTATAACTAAAAAAAATATTTTAAAAAAAGAAAATGAGACATGCTATACCTGATAAGATTCTGTTGCTAAATTATCTAACCCTACCTCAACGAGGAATTTTTCCTTGGAAAAAAGTCTGAATATGTGTGAGAAGTTCTAATGACTCCACAATGTATTGTTATTACCAGATATTCAACTTACTTCTTTATTCAGATTCACAACAGATTTAACTCATCTCCATGGGAAACAAAAGTCACATCTAGTACAGTGCAATGCAATGAGTGAGGCTTCTCAGTCTCTTTGCCAGTCTGATGTGGTATCTTCTGATACCAGACATGAACCAAAAATCAAGTCACCTATCCCAGTCATAGTATATACCAGTCAGAACTGTTCAGCAGAACTACAATGAGCATTTCCAGTCAGAAGAAGAAGAACAAGGGACAAAAAAAACTAACTCTAGTTGGAGCAATTCTGAAATTCCTCTGGAAGATATTTTGAGAGCTTGAACCTGCAAGTAATAAATGTTTCCTGGAGGGTCTTTGGTGTCTCTTTCTCTGAATAGCTCTCTTGCCTACTGTTTTCAGTGCAGCCACGATCCAACATATGAGTGATTTTCCTGTTGCATTATCCTTCCATACCACATCTGAGATGAGAATTGGGTGATTCTAGGGTATAGCTTTCTTAGCCTTTGTTCTGCCAAAACAGTGACAGTCAAATGTCATTTTAAATTTTAAACTTTACATGATATTTGCCAAGAGTAATTTTTTGGCAGGACAACTCAATACAAATAAATTGCTCTTTGTCTATTTAAGTTGTCAATTCCATGGGTCATTAGCCACACCGTAGTTTTTCCAAGATATATTTTCTGTATTTGCTATTTTCATTTTATTTTCGATACTATTCCTCCCTCCTTCCTCTATCATTGATTTTACTAGATTTTATTAGACTTTCTTACTTGTTCTTTGGTGTCCAATTGAAAGTATTTATGAGGTGCACTTTTTCTTAGGTTTATACTATAAGACAATTATTAAATGAGTTATTTTCATATTGGAGTTGAGAAGTGGTTGCCTCTAATCATGCTTTTAAAATTTTCTGAGTTTGAACTTTTCCTCTGTGTCATATATCACACAAGAAAAGTTGTTACCTATGTAGAAATGCACAGTACAAGATTTCCCTTATGATATTGCAGTTTATTTCCCACTATATCACTTGTCCATTGCAAGTTGGCTGTGGGATTTTCTCCATGTCTTCTCACTCCAGGATATGAGCTTGCAGTGAAGCCACCATCTGGAGTAATGTGTCACTGTGACAGAGAGTGATACCTTGCCATACTTTGCCTGAAAGTGTTATCAGCAACAGAACTAACATTCTATTTTCCAACATCTCATTTTATGAAACATATGATTTTCTTTTCCAGTTACTACAGGCAACATTTTTACCAGCTGTTTCCTCACTGCTTAACACAGATTGTAATTATTTCCATTATAGTCTCTGCTAAGTGTCCTCGATGCCTCTATGATCCACCAAGACAGTGCCATAACTATGAACTTCTGATTTTTTTTTCAGCACTATTCCTGCCACCCCTGCCTTCATTTCTGGATCCAAATTCTATAAAAATCAATATCAGCTTGGTAACACTGCAGTGGTAAAAAAAAAAAATCTTAAATACAATCCTATAAACAATTGCAATTTCTTGCTCACATTGCATGTCTACCACAGGATAACTGGGGTCTCTGGGCTGGTCTCCATATTTCTCCTTCTTGGACTCGGCCTCAAGGAATCATTACTGTTGAGTAATTTAGCTATGGAGGCAGTAGGAAAATTGCAGTCAATCATCACTGGCTCTTACGTGAACCACTTTTCACAGTATTTATGATTATATTTTATCACCAAGTCTAATTTCAAAGGAAACAGAAAAATGTCATTTGACCATGTGCTTGCTTAGAAGAGAATAAGATCCCAAATATTTCTGAATTGCCAAAATGTCAGACACAGTGGCTTTTTAAAATCAAAAAACCAAAAATATCATAATCTGTATCATCAAGCCATATAGCCTCACACAGGAATATATACATTTTACTCTTGCCTTCTGACATTCCTTAATCTTCTATATTAGTAAGAAAATGAGGTATATCTGTAGTTAAGTGAACTTTAATGCACTCTACTTCACTGTACCCTTCATTGTGTCCAAACTAAATAGTTGAAAGTCAGATAAACAAGCTCTATCCATAACAAACTATGTGAACATCAGCAAGTCACATAATCTCTTATAACATCTGCAACTTCATTTGTCAATAAATTTATTTAGACTTGATGAACTAGAAAGAAGATTCTTCTCCTAAATTAATCATCACATATAGTATTGCCTTCTCATGGGTAAAGCTTTATGGAAATCAAATGCTTGTATTTAACAGTTATCTCTTGAATGAATTGTAGCTGGAATATAAGAGTAAGGGAAAGAAAACAGCTTTTCATAAAACCAAGTCTCAGTCTTGATTATGAGGGTAACAGTACATTTTTAATTGATTGTGATTATTGTTTCATTGTCTGTATTACAAATTATACATGACTTCAGCACCAAGGACAGTATTCAGCTCCAAAACTGATAGACCCACACCAATTTGGTTTCCATTGCTGTTTTGTTTGACTGGTCAGAGTTTCCAGTTTGATTTGTCACTACCTGACTGTACCATATTTAATATATTATGAAAATCACCTTTGCCATTACCAAATTTTATTTTGTACTTCAATTAATGTTTTAACAGCATCTGAAATAAGATGGTTATGGGATGCCAAGCAAGTGTTTTATGTGATGATTCCTGATTTAGATCCCAAAAGGCTTGCTGCCAAATGCCTTCTACCTGTTCCAGTTGGCTCTGGTGCATTTCCATGCCTAGATGAATGCCATCATTCCAACCATCTGAGAAGAGTTTGACATTTCTTCATAGCAAAGAACAACATATTTCTTTACAACATTGCACAAAAAGCTAGTACAGTGTACTATGTATAGTAAACACATTACATATTATAATACATGTTGATTGATGAATGAGATAAAAAAATATATATGTGCCCATATATTGCTAATGCATTTGATTTGGTCTACTTCATTTGTTTTCTTGGGGAATGCCACAGTAACTATAATATCATTCATCTTTTCAGTAGATATGTGCTAAAAATATTCTTTTAAAGATATATGTTATTTTGAATATTTTCAGTAGATAATTTTGAGGTTCTGTTCTTTTTTGCTTTATTTTGCTTATTTTTGTATTCTTCCCTCTCACTCAAATCTTAATAAAAGCATGAACAATAATTTTTTTTACATTTGCTTGAATTTGTTTATCATAAAATAATGTCTGTCAAAAGATGTATATGTATTTGTTCTAAAGTTATTACCATCTATATTTACTTAAAGTCATAATTCACTCAAGTATCCAGTTTAATCTGAAAAAGATCATTCAAGACTTTAATTGAGTATCATAAAAACAAATAAGTGATGATCATTAAGTGTTTTATTGTTTGTTTTTTTCTTTTCTTTTTTTGATTTTGTCATGGATTCTGCTGAGAGAGATTAATCAATAATATTGTGTGTTTAGTATATTTTTATTTGATCCTCAATTGTAAGTCTTGTAAAATCATATGTAATGTATAGGTGTGTGCAATATATGCCAGCATTTGGGTCATTTTGATAAAAATAGTTATTCATTTAAAGTACAAATTCTTAGAAACCATGCTGAAGACTGTCACCATTCAGTCCATTCACTGCTTTCATAAAAACCTCATAAGGGTGACAGAGATTTTATTAAAATCATATAATGTAACATAATTGGTACTTTGTGGTTGTATAATCAAATAACTCATAAATTTAATATTTAGGCAGTATCATCTTATACTGGAAAACTAATAAGTTGTTCTATTCATTTATTTTAAGAGAGAGATCTATTTATTTTCAAACTTCATTCTGCTAATGCATATAAGTGAACTTCATGTAGATGCAGAGTTAAATTTCATGTATTTTTACATGACTTGCTTTGTCAATTACTTTATTGATAAATAAGGATAGTAGAATATGGAATTTTGTACTGCACTTTTGGATATTTGAAGATAGATATGATAATATTGCATGATACACTAATGTGAAGTTATGGTGTGTCATCTAAAATATTTTATATTTGATCATCAAACCATTCAAAATATATATTTAAAATATACCACAAAAATTTCAAGATACTCAAATATTATCAATGTGTAATATACAGTTATCATTCATGCTCTTCACTGTATTTTTTTTTGGTTTTCATTCTTAAGAATATTGACTTTATAGCACATTGAAGCTAGGTATGGCCATGTGAATTATTTTGATAAAGTAAATATGAGAGTAACAGTGCTTATTAGTGTCTTAAAGCAAGAGTCTGGCACTTACCAGGCTTACTTTTTCAGCCAAACAATTGATGATTTTCTAGATGATAAAACAGTAGAGAGCCTAGACTTCAGTCATTTGTTAGTGGATATGTGATGTGGCTTGAAACCTACAAATCTTATTGAAACCTAGAAATATTTTGATGAGGTTCATTACTCGGGTAAAGTTTGGTCCATGCTTTCTTATACATAAGGTAAGCTTTCTGTGTCACTATGAGTGAAAGAAAGTTTGGTGATAATTACTTATTTATCCAATAAAAAGTAAATATGAGATTTAAGATTGATTACTTTTTCTAACATTAATGATAAATGTTTACTATAGTTTCTGAATTTTGTAATATAATGAGTGTAACAAAAGTGCCCTGAGACATTTTTAATATAATATACCGTGGCCTTACATCATTAACTCTTTAATATTTCAAAGTACCACTATGATGATTGTATTTTTTACTTTACAGAAAAGAGAACCTGACAGAACACATGCTAAGTAGCTTTCACCACATCAAATAAGTGGTGATGCTAAGATTCACATTCAAACAAAAGTGCATAGCTCTTGTACTACATAAACTTCTTTTCTGAACAAATGCTATTATTTCATAAGAAGGCCTCAGACCTTCTCATCAGAGCTCATATTATCTTTAGATGCATTAGCTTAAACAATGGCTCACTATGATCCAGAGGTTGTAATAGGACTGAGGGTGTAGCTCAATGTAGAATGTTTAACTAGCATGAGGGAGCCCCTGGTTTTGATCCCCTCCAACACTGTTAAACTAAAACAAAAACAAAACTCCAAGGTTACAAAAACCCCTAATGATAAAAGTGAATATTGAAGGCAACAAAAAATTGCATAATATGTGCATTTACATGATATATAACATATATATGTATATACATGATAGTGTTAATAACCAATTGATGCATATTTTAGATTTCCTTGAATATTTACAATGAGGTTTATATGACATCATTTACTTGTTTCATTAGAAGTAATGAAAAATCTGCAGAGCCAAAGTAGATACTATTTTTACTTAGAGTGATTTGAACTACATGAAAGATGCTTTAGTCCCTGTTAATATTATCAATCTACTTTTTACCAAAGCTTGAAATTACTTCCTAAGATCCTGATCCACACCATACAATTTTAATAATAATATATGTAGAGCCCCGACTTTTCTTAAAAAAAAAAAAGTTTGTTCATTAATGTTGTAATTCAAGATTTTATATGCACTGATATTTCCAACTTTGTATAGCATAGCCAGATGACTTATAGCAATTAGTAAATGTGCTTGTGAAATATATCCTTTTTTTTTGAACAATGCCCCTTCACTGTCTTATGGGGACACCTATATAGCAAGCACACATAGCATCTTCCATGCAGCTAAATGGTCTGTCACCAAGAGTCTCATTTGATTTTTGTTATCTTGCTAGTATGATCTTAACAGCTAGCTTTAAAGAAGAAATAACCCTCTGTTGGCAAAAGTCAGTGCTACATTTAAGAAGTTGACAAAGTGTTAGTGGAAAGATGTTGAAGTTAATTGGCAGCAAAACAAATGTGTGGTGTTATGTCAGGTTGTCAGGTAGCTGTGTTGTGTGAACTCTGAACAAGTATCATTCTAGGAAGGTTGGCCGAATTTGTTGCACAAGCTATGTGAGACATCACAGAGAATAGCAAGATAAATTTTCTCAAACACCGCTGAAGCATAAAGTCATGCCTCAACTCTTAAAATTGACAGGCCTCTTAGTGGCCAGCATGTCAGATCTACCGGATAAAGAATCCTCTACTTTATCCAGTTTAGTATTGGGTTATTTAACTTCTATTTCCAGTGTATCACAAAGCTAAAGAGTATAGTTTAAACATCTCTAAATTTAAGATCACTCTTATTTATGTTTGAAATGAAATTCTTATGTATTTCCCACTTTTCTGCCAAAAATAAATGGAATAATATTACCTTGAGCTTAATTATATACAATTCTAACATATGCCCAGTAGTCTTAGTCTTCCTCTATAGACTCATGCATGTCCACTCCCAATTCCAGAGGGAAGGCTTAGGGTATCTACAAACCACTATCACATCTTCCTTGCATATTTATTCTTGCAAATTTAATATTCCCACTCTTTATTTTGCAAAATTTCTAAACCATTAATCAGTGTTTTCATCATCTTGCAGTAATCTCAGTTTATTGGTGGAATTCAGACAACAGAAGCTCAGGCGTCATTTAAAAAAGGAAAGTTTATTTGTCCTTTCCACTACCTGTGCACTGTAGTTCAGCTGTGCTTGCCCTTTACTCTTCAGAGATCCAGGTTAAAGGAACAATTTCTCACTTGAATGTGGGAACATTTCCAATTATGGCAGGTAGAAAAGAGACTGAGAAGAACTACCACTGCCTCACAAAGCTTCTGCTTAGAAGTGGTATATCTCATTGAGGCTCACATTTTATTTTTCAAAGGAAGCACATACGGCATCCAGAATTCAATAGGGAAGGAATGTGTCATTCTTCCATAGGGAAGCATGACAAAGAAGGAACCAACCATGAGTAACCACTCATAAAATCTATCAAAATTTATCATAGTTCCTATTATAAAACTCGATTCAATATATGAGCTTGTCACAGTGTTTAAAAAGGAATAACAGTTGAATTGAATCAATGTATGCATAATGTACACAGGCCTTAACAAGTTCTTAAATATTGTCAGAATATTTTCACCAGTTCTGAATCATCCCCATAATATCACAATATTTCAATGTCAGAAAGATATACTATACCTTAAATTGTCCTATTTATCCACTATTTAAATTTCTCCCATGTAACACTCAAAGCATTGATGGATAACTATACTTGGTTATCAGATTATTCGTGCCCTCTGAAGGCAACAACCACTTTTTTTAGAATGCTACAATAGTTTTTCCTTAAATTCCAACAATACCTGTGTCTTAAATTTCTACACACTCCTGTTAGTTTTGACCTTTTAATCTACACACAGTGCATCCTATCAAGTCTAATTCTCTTCTATCTAGTTTTATATTTTGGTTACATACTTTACATACTTTGCTAACCAAACTATTCTTTGCTATTCGAACATCTTTCCATTATATGATTTATCCTGTCTATCTCTATTTTCAACTTTCCTCCTCAAGTTTATTTACAGACACTCCAGGTACAACAAACGTAACATATAAATGATGAAAATCAGCCCAGATCTTCACTTATTCTTCCAAGTTTTGTTTCTTATCAATGTATTTTGAATAATTTTATTTAAAACTGGCAAACATCTCCACATCCAAATATTTTAATAGTTTATTTTTAGAAGGATTGATATTATGTTAATGCTTAGCAACTGTATATATAACAGTATATATCACAAATGCTAATCTGTGTTATACTGTGCTATTTATGATTAAATATTCTTTATATTTGTGAAACATTTTCACCATTGTTTCTGTTTAATATATTTAAATTGTGCAATAAAAATGGCAACAGGCAAATGCTAACATTCTCCTAGTTTGATCTTATATTTTTTTTATTTCCTCATATCTTTTCTTCTAAAATGTATACTTATATTTTGAAGTTCTTAGATGAAATACAATGTATTTACTATCAAGGAAATCTCCTAGGGGAAACTACATCTGTTCAACAATCTTTAAAACAATGCTTGAACTTCTCAGCATTTTAAAATTCTGAGCCAGCTTTGATGATAACATTCTAGGATATGAAAATCCTTCCCAAGAGCATAGAAAGCTGTAGCGGCATCTAGTTAGTTGGAGTTACAAGAAATAGATTTCTTTCTAAAAAGAGAAATACATTTGTAATGTGTGTCTTTTAAAAATGCTATTTGTTCTTTTTTCATTCCATTTCCATGCCATGTTCCCTTAGACAATAACAGTTTTTTAAAAAGAATAATGAATCATTCTTAATAAATATGTATTACATTTAATGAATTATACATCATTTAACGATACTATATCTTCATATAACATGACAATTATAATTTCATTTTGCATCAAAATATATATATATATATATATATATATATATATATATATATATATATATATATAATATTTGATGAAAGAGTATGACACATAAATTGGGTTCTAGGATTTCACAGAAATCATTGTGGTACAGAAGAGTGAGTGCAAGTCAATATGACAACATATTTTTCAGGAATTAAGTCCATAAGAATGTAACCTGTACAAACCACAGCTGCTCATGACTGTTTACCATCATACTGACCTAAAAGGGCTAGAAGTATTGTAGATCTACTTGTCCATGCATTTTGTAAATGGTACATTTTGCTAAGCAATTATTTTTATGGTTAATTATTCTTTTCTTTCATTGTCGCATCTCTAATTGATCAATATCTGTAGGTATTTAGCATTTGGGAACTATCTCTGTATCTCAGGTGACACATCTAATTTTCTAAGACACACGCACACATATGTACACATATATGAATGTGTGTATTTACATATATATGTAAATTTTTTATGAAAGTATACATGCTAGGGAGTGATTGAACAGTAGTTCCCCATTTGTGCACTGTGCTTACTCTGGATAGAGAATAAAATGCAGACTCTCTGATCTATGAGTTCATGTTCTGTATGTTCTATTACAGTTCAAATTTGAAATTATTTCCAAGTCTAAAATTATCTCAAGATGAATTTTTCATTGCTTGTACCTAAGCACCAGAAACTGAAGGGACTTTACCACATTCACAAATAGTGTCCTTTTATCCAGGAATATGCATTAGAGTGGTAAGAAGGGATATGTAAATTATCAAAACTGTGTCCTTCGAGAGCTCAAAATTTGTCTGTGAAGATAAAGTTTAACAGCTTATTCCAAATATAAATAGAAAAGGTAGCCTCTGGTTTTGCAAAGATGAGAAATAAAACTTGGTGTATTAAAGAGTAGTGATTAAGAAGAGCTTCCAGAGAAGTGGACACTTGAGCTGTAACTGGAAGAACCATTAGTATTGGTATGTCCACTTCCTGTCATAATCAGGCTGCTTCAATTGTAAAACAGTAAGGAAAATTGTAGATAATAATAATATTGAGGCTAGCAATTTAGACAGTTGTCACATGGAAATGGTGGTATTCTTTGTTTTGGCCACTTGACAAATTAATATATATCACATATAATACATATACACAAGTACACACAGAATTTTCAAAAGAAGGAAGGGATATAGTTTGATTTCATAGTAAGCACAATGCTTTGAGAAAAACAGAATCATTAGGAATCTGTCATTTTAATTATTGTCTCCTTTCCTCACCTTGACTTTCATCTTGACCCCTTTTCCCTTGATTTGTGATAAAGGTGGTTACCAACATTGTCAAAAATTCATCCTACCACCTTAGCCTAAGAGAAAGAGAATATTTTTTAAGTAAATGTTGCAGAAAAAGTAATGGACAGGAACCTTATTGCTCTGGTTTGGGCATGTGTATTAAATAAATATATTGGGGTTGGAGATGAGATGTTCTGGTCTGACAAACCTGGAGCTTTTAGTTCACTTTTTCCTCCGTTTCAGTTTTGTGATGAATAGGGTAACATTTCAGAATTATCCTTCAATGCATTGCCCCTTTAGGAATATTGGCATGAGGAATAATTGGATATACTACAAGGTTAAATAGTTGCCTATTTGAAAATATGCAATTTGTAGTTTAGTTTATTATAACAATGGGCCAATTTTAAACCCAAATTTATTTTATTAATTTGTAAGAAGAATTTCACGATTGTGTCCATAACTGTGCTATGATTATGTGAAATCCATTCATGAATGACCTTCATTAAATTAGTCAAAATATGGCTCTAGGAAGAATGGTGGCTAAAATACAAATTTGATCCTGAAACACAGTTGTTATACTATGGAAAAAATCTTGAAAGTTATATATCTTCAGAACACACACACACAGGCAAACACACATACACAAAACAATACCTATTAGTTAATATGGCCAACCACTTTGGAAATATAAAGAAATAAGAACTGAAGTACCTGAATTCCTGATTACGTTTATCCATAACTTTCTTTTCATGTCTCAGTATCAATGCTAAATATGTGCGTCTCTTAGTTCTGGCTTAAGAAACTGTTTTTATAAACAGTTATTCTGGAATACAATCATATGTTTTATTGAAGGAAAACTCTATATTATAGTTTCAAGTCCCCATCAAATATCAGTTAAATGTCCAGAAATTTATTAAATCCCAAATGTCTGAACAGCTATCTAATGTTGGTCAAGAGATTTAACTATTTGATTTATACTCTCAAGAGGACTAAATCTATCTGTCATAGCTGGTGATGTACCTAAGTAAAGATGGCACATTGATAGCAGAAGTCAGGATATCATTGGTAGGTGAATAGAAATGTAGTGGTCTTGAAGGAACAAAATCTGATGTTCAAAGAAGCATGACTGAAACTTGGAAGCCAGCACTGGGATAATCTTTTAGTGATTTATGGTGATGTCTGCTGTATAGGGACAGACACTGTCACACTTATAAATCTTAGTTTTGAAAATGCTATATGAGAGTTGCCAGAGAAAATATGAGAGCTCCTGTTCAAGGTAGGGCAGAAAGCTCATACTTACAGAATCCTGGCAACTGCCAAGAGTTACTTGACATGAAAAGTTTTGGACTGAGAAGATATGTCAAATATGAAGTTATTGATGATGTGTAGCTGGACATGAGCTTTATAAAACTTGAGTGGAAAGAGACTAGGAATAGAAAGTTTATTTTTAAAATAAGTGTAATTATGTAAAGAAGAAAAACCTAAGAGTATTGACTTGAGAAAAATGCAGCATTTAGTAAAAATTATTTGATTGGGAAATGAGTAAGCATATACTTACACTGAAGGGAAGGAAAAATGAAGAGGAGAAAGATTAGAGTTATAAGTACTTGGAGTTATGGATGAACTCAGGAGTGTGTGTGTCTTTTTTTGGTGTACACAACATCTTTATTTTATTTTATTTTTATGTGGTGCCGAGGACCGAATCCAGCTCCCCGCACATGCCAGGGGAGCACGCTACCACTTGAGCCACATCCCCAACCCAGTGTGTGTGTCTTTGTATGAGAAAGGAGGATAGGAAATTTTTGGTGGTGCTGGGGATCCAACCTCGGTCTCATCCATTTGAGCTACACCTGCAGCCTAAAAAGGAATTCTTCATAGATGTATTATGTAAGAAACTTTGAAGTCCAAGTGAAATCTATCAATATTAAAATCTCTCTCACAAAGATTAAGAAAAATAAAATTATTTGATAAGGAATATATTTTTAAAATGCTATAAAATGTAAGTTAACAGTATTGCAAAATTACTGGGCTAGTATTAAGTTTTTGTTTTTTGCTTTTAGTGAGGGATTTGTTTCAGAGATTTTATCTGGAAAATAATGATCAAATAAGCATAACTAGATAGAAAAATATTTGTATACTATGAAATACTGAGCAAAAGTTAGTTTTATTCATTTATTTTTAACTAATATAAAAATTGACTATATTTTGTAGATGTAACCAAAACTACATGTGAATTAAAAAAGTTTAACCTTATCAACACTTACACTGGAGGCCTAAATATATTTAATTATGATTTTACATATGAATACTGTACATATTGTGATGGTATAATCATGTATGTGATCATACATTTCGAATGATTTTATATAATGCATGTGATGTTGTGGCAACTCGTGATTTTCAAAGACTAACAAATAACTAAAGCTTTTGTTTTTAAACTTGTGTTGAAAGTAAACATGTAAAGGAAATAGAAGTAGTTTTGTTTACCAAAAGTTCCAAGTAACCTTGTAAACATAGTTCAACATATTGTTTGTCCCTAAAGAAGTGACTGGAAAGCTCTTTTGAATTATTTATGCTAACCATCTGTTCCTTGCTTATCATATCTTCCGGAACAGACAAATCTTATGGCCTTCAGACTTTAGCTACTACTACTTCTAGATGAGCAGCTGTTTTCTTATCAAAAATCCATACTGAAGCTGTTTATCCTAAATTGGTAAATTTCATTATTATCTCCAGGGCTCTGACAGAATTAATCTATTTAAACAGCATTCTCCTTAAAAACAGGTGCTTAAGTGGCTTATCCCAATTCTATCATTTTAACAATAGTACTCAGAAAAAAAGAGCTCCACATTTTCTCCTAAAACAAAATAATATGATTGCTTTCTTTTACTACTACTTTTTTGTTAGGGAAACAATGCAGAGTCGTCAACATATGGTACTCATATGGTGCCACCATAGTCAACAAGAGGTCTCACTCTAGAAGGTCTTAGTGGAATTAATGTTTTTACAATAATGTATTACAATTTAAGATAATGGACTTAAATAAAAATGTTTTCCGATCACTAAATTTGTTCTTTGTCTGGTATAATAAAGTATCACAAACTTTGTGACTTAAAACAATAGAAATTTATCCTGTCACAGTTCTGGTCACCATAGGTGCAAAATCAAGGTGTCAACAGGAACACTCTCTTTCTGGATGTTCTAGAATATACTAGAAAAAACACTAAGAACAGTATTGAGGAAAACACAAATTAGGGGAAAAGTTTCCTGTGTTCATGGGTTGGAAGAATTAATATTGTTAAAATATTTGTGCATACAAAGTGAGATACAGATTTAATGAGATTCATATTTCAAAACACCAGTGGTGTTATTCATAGAAATAGAAAATTGTAACCCTAAAATTCACAATGGAACAACAAAATACACCAAATAGACAAAGCAATCTTGAGCAAAAAGAACCAAAACTGAATTATCAAACTATTTGACTTGAAAATAAATAATTTTATAGTAACCCAAACAATATGGCATTAGCATGAAAACAAACATATAAAATATTGGTTACAAAAGAGAGAAGAATAAATCCAAACAATAAATTAATTCATTTTCAACCAACTGATTATGAAGAAGTTCATACCACTTAATGGAGAAAAGACAAATCTCTTCAATAATTGGTCCTAAGAAAACTGAATACCACTTGTGGAAAAATGAGATTAGAATCTTATCACATAAGTCAACTTAGAATGGATTAAAAACTCAGTATAAAAATGAATATAATGAAGTTACTAGAAGAAAACAGGAGAAACCTTTATTATATTAATATCGATAATACATTTTGGATAAACTCTTGAAACACAGAAAACAAAAAGGAGACAAATGGGATTACTTATAACTGAAAAGTTTCTGTGAAGCAAAAGAAACAATAAAGTGAAGAGACAACCTATAGACTCTGAGAAACTATTTGCAAACTATAAATCTGGTAAGGGATTAATATTCATAATGTATAAGGAATTCAGACAACTCAGTAGCAAGAAAACAGCCTGATTAAAAAATGGGCAAAGGACTTGAAAACATATTTTACAAAGAAGACATACAAATGGCTAATAGGTACGTGAAAAAAAAGTTAAACATCACTAAATGTCATTGTTTGAATCTTGAATGTCTCTCAAAGTGTCATGTGTTGAAGACAATGCAGCAATGTTCAGAGGTACAATTTTTGGTAACTGACTGGATCATGAGGCCTCTGATCTTATCAGTGGATTAATAAAGTGATGGATTAGTAATTTGGTGGCATTATGAGAGGTGGAAGAAATGTTATGAGGCAGAGCTTTGGTTGAAAAAACAGGTCACTGGAGGCTTGCCCCTGAAGGGTATTTCTTGCCCCTTGCCTCTTCTGCTTATGTGCTCTCTTTCTCTCTCTCTCTTGACTGACATGAGCTGAGCAACTTTCCTCCTCCATGATGTTCTACCATGATGTCCTCCACCATTCCTTCTATAATGCCTTGCCTCAGGTCCTACCCAATGGAATTGGCAGATCATGTACTGAAAATATGAGAAAAATAATATTTCCTCCTTCAAGTTGTTCAACTCAATTATTTGTCACAGCAACAAAACATTAACACACTAAGCATTTTAATGTAAATTAGAAACACAGGAGGCTCACCTCATGCAGGGTTGAATAGCCATTATCAAATTTTTTTAAAATAAGGGATATTGGTGAGGAAGTTAAGAAAATGGAACCTTTGCAATCTATTGGTGGGAATATAAATTAATGCTTCCATTACAGAAAAAAAAGCTTGGAGGTTTCTCCAAACTTGAAAGAGAATTACCAGCTGGGCATGGTGGCAAATACCTGAAATCCCAGTGACTGAGGCAGAAGTTTCACAAGTTCAAAGCCAGCCTCAGCAATTTAGTGAGATCCTGAGCAACTTAGTGAGACCTTGTCTCAAAACAAAAACTAAAAAACAACAACAAAAAAAAACGGTCTGGGAATATAGCTAAGTGGTTAAGTGTCCCTTGGTTTAATCCTAGGTAACAAAATAAAAAAAGAAAAAAAGAAAGAAAAGAAAAACAAAAGTAGAATGACTATGTAATCCAACAATTCCACATAAATGAAATTTATGTGGAAGATATACTGTATTCCTATGTTTATTGCAGCCTTATTTAAAATTGTCCAGACATAGAATCAGCCTAAGTATCTATGAAGAGTTGAATGGAATGAGAAAATGTGGCATGTAAGCACAACCATGGAATATTCTTTGCCTATAAAAAAATAAGGAAACTCTATCATTTATGACAGCATGGATGAATCTGGTAGTTAACATATCAAGTGAAATAAAGCGACACAGAAGGCCAAATATTGAGACATCTTACTTATATAAGGAGTATTGAAATATTTAACTCATAGAAACAGAGAGGATGGCAAGGGCCAGGGGTATGGGACTTGATGTTTGGAAAATGAAGTTAACATTCACTTAAGGATATAAAATTTTAGTTAGGAAAATTGTATTCAAAATATCTATTGTGCAACATTGTGACTATAACTAAATATGTTCTTAAAAAAATTCTGGGGGCTGGGGATGTGGCTCAAGCAGAAATGCGCTCGCCTGGCATGTGCGCAGCGCTGGGTTACATCCTCAGCACCACATACAAATAAAGATGTTGTGTCCGCCAAAAACTAAAAAATAAATATTTAAAAATTCTCTCTCTCTCTCTCTCTCTAAAAAAAAAAAAAAAATCTGGGAGTTAATGTGAAGTGTTCTTATCACAAAAATGATACCTATGGTAGGGTAATGCATATGATATTTAGCTAAGTTTAGTCATTCCATGTGATTCAGACCACCATGTTATATATAGAATATGCATGCAATTTTGTCTGTCAATGCAAGTGGGTATTATATATGCATACATATATGTATATATATAAAAATATTTCAACAAGGTGTTTGAAAAGCCTTTGTCCTAAGAATCCTAAATCCTTGAAGCTGTGACCTAAAAGCAGCTCTACTTTTCACTGTTAATTCCTGAACACATAATTTTACACTGGTTAATGACCTGTAATAGGAAGAGACTGATCTGTTTTTGATCAGATTCATATGGGGATTTGCTCAAATAACCAGAATCCTGGTTCCCTAGACACAGTGAATTCGTACGCATGCCAGGCGAGTGCGCTACCGCTTGAGCCACATCCCCCAGCCCCTAAAATGTGAAATTCTAACAATGCATTTTTATTTGGTGAAATTGTTTTAATCACTTGTTTTACTTTGGAAATATGAGGTAGTGATAATTAAATTATAAAATAAATGGTTTGTTTTTGAGAGTCAGTCAAGAGAGTGTTGGTGAAGGAAATAGAATAAATAAATGCTATGGAAATACCAGGAAGCAGCAGTTATGATTACTTACCCTTTTCCCCCTGGCTTTGAAGACTGCATTCCTACATTTGTGACCTTTATTTTACTATTTTAAACTCACAGAATACATTTTTCCTGAGTCTGGGACAAGAATAGCTATACCAGAAATGCATTTTAAATAATTTTACTTTAAAATGTTTTTAAAGGATATGTAATAGTGGACATTTCTATTATATTCAATGCATCCCTGAATAACTGCATTATATACATATGTCTTTGGAGCAAACATTTTTCTATCAGTTATTTAGATTTGAATATTATAAAGTAATAGATGGTATAAAATAAGTTTAAAATAATAAATAAATGCAGGAGGCATTCATTTATTTCTATATTATTTCTATTAATTTTACATCTTTAGTCTCTGTAATTGCACTTCAGAATCTGGTAGGCAGAATGCTGTGCCAGCTCATCTGACTTTCCACCTATTTTGATTTACACACAAGGTGATAAATAAGAAATTCTCTTTCTTTTTTTCTTTAAATATGGGATTTTGATAATTAATCAAGAAAAAATAATTGGTTATATTTTAAAACTTTTTTTGATACTGGCCATCCTGAAAAGTATGAAATGATGTCTCATGTTTCTTATTTGCATTTCCTTGGTGACCATTTGTATTTTTTCTTTGGAAAAATGTTTATTCAAATTCTTAGCACATTTTTCAATTGGGTAATTAGTTTTTTGTCTATTGAGTTTTTCGAGTTTTTTATATATTAAAAATTAACCACTTGTTATGTATATGATTTGTGAATATTTTCTCTATTGCTTAGGCTGCTTTTGTATTCTGTTGGTTATTTTATTGATGAATTCTTTTTTTATTATTTGATATAGTCCTAGTTTTAAAAATGATTAGGGTTGTCATTTTTATGTGTGTGCTTTTGGTGTCATAAAATTGTCAAGACCAATGTCAAAAGTTTTTTTTTTTCCCTTTTGTGCTCTATGGGTAATACAACTTAAGCTCTTACATTGAAGTCTTTAGTCCATGTTGAGTTGACAAATTGTTTGTGGGACAAGATAAGCATCCAGTTTTATCATTTTGCACATGATTGTTATTCCAGTATCACCATTTAAATGGAATCCTTTTCACATTGCATATTCTTGAAACCTTGATGAATGTTAGCTAACTGTATGTGAATGGATTTATTTATGTGCTTTTTATGCAACTGGTTTATGTGTTAGCAAGGATGAGGGGAAATTCGAACCTTTTCACACTGTTGGTCGGAGTTCTGCATGATGCAGTCGCTGTAAAATACATTATGGAAGTTCTTAAAAAAATTTACAAGTGAAGCTTCCATATGATCCAGCAGTCCCACCTCCAGTTACTTGTACAAAATAATTGAAATCAGGATCTTGAAAAGATATTATTATGCCCATGTTCATTGTAGCACTATTCATAATAGCTAACATGTGGAAGCAATCTAAATGTCCACTAACATTTGAATGGGTAAAGAAAATGTTTTATATTCATACACTGGGACATCATTCAGCTTTAAAGATGAAAGAAATTCTGTGAAATATGTGACAACATAGGTAATGCCCTCTCTTGCCAAACACCTCATATAAAAACTGCAGCCCTAATCTACCCATGCAGTCAAAGGCCAAGTAGGGACCCTGGATTTGGGCCCTAACCAGGTTATTATAAAGTGCTCCCAAACCCCTTCTGAGGTGGTGTGATATAGGGCTGAGTGGAGAGCCTGAACTTTCTTGCCTACTGGAAAATAACAATTCTCCCATGCCCATTGTGTCAGAGAATGCCTAGTAAAGACTCAGGACTTCTGTCATCAAGGGAGTAGCAGGATCAAGCCATGCAGTGTCAGTGGAGGAAAAGTGCAGAGTATGAGTGAGCTACTCATCCCCAGGATGGCATCAGCAGAAGCATTAAGGGAAACTGAACTCCTGCCCTTTCTAGGCTATAACAAGGAGTTCTTCTTCCTAGGGATTCAGTGAAGGCACACTAGGAACTTAGACCTCCACCACAACCTGGCATTAATCACATTTTATCCTTCTTTTCTCTTTGAATAGTTTACAAGTGACCTGCAAAAATACACTTGAATAAGATACAGTGGTTCCGAACATAATATATAAAATGTTCAGGTTTCAATTGAAAGTACAAATATGAAGGCCTAGGAAAACCTCAAACTGAATGAGAAAGAAACCATCCCTAGATGCCATTATAAATATTGTGGAGTTGCTAGAATTTTGTAACAAAGATTTTAAAGAAGCTTTTACAAAAATGCTTCAATGAACAAGCAGAGATATGCTTAAAACTAGGTAGAAATGCAAAGCCTCAAGATAAGTTAGTCCAACTGTAAGGCAGAGATATGTCAGTTTTCAGTTATTGTAATACCACTCATTTTCCCTTATTTCCCATTCAAAAACTCAGGAGTTTCCCAAAACCACTCTCAGTTTTGAAATTTTCCCAGAAGGACTCAAAGACCTCACTGAAATCTATTTTACTCACAATTACAGATAATTATAAGACATGAATACCAACTAAATTCAGCTTAGGAAAGAAGTTCATAGATTGGAGTCTGAGAAGTTCGTGACCCCAGAGTTTCTCTTGTCTTCTCCCTAAGAAGATGTTTTACTTTCCCAGCATTGATTTTGTGAGGGTATGTGAAGTGTATCTCCAAAAAGTCATGCTCATTTGTGCCTCAGTGAACTGAGATATTTTTTGAGATTCATTATAAAGGCATGACTGACTGACTGCAAATATGATTGATCTCAATCCCTGAGTTTACTGATACAATATGACCCCAAGTCCCCACACTAAATCATCTTGTTGGCCTTCCTGGTATGGTCATTCCCCATCCTAAATATTACATGGGAGGGCCAGCCTCCTGCCCAAGTAATACTACCTGGCATAACCCTAACCCTCTAAACAAACAAAGACAATCCTATCAGCTGTGATGAAGATTACTTTTCAGAAACTGAGTACAAAGCCCTTACCTCTTTGGGGGCAAGGTTTAATTTCCTGCCTAATATCAAACAAATAAATGTTATAAAGAAGACAAAATGGAGATTTTGAAAATAAAAATTATAGCCAAAACAAAATAATCAATGAATGGCCTCAGTAGCATAAAATGACAAAGAAAAGAGCCAGTGAACTAAAAGGCTGAACAATCTAAACAACTGAGAGAAAATGTACTAAAAAAAAAGATGATAAAAGTCTCAGGGGCCTGAAGAACTCTAAAATAATCTGACTTTATTCTCATCTGAGACTGGCGATGGGAGAGGAAAGAAGAAAAAATTAAAAATTATTCAAAGAGATAATGCCTGGTAACTTGCAAAATTTGACAAAGACATAAACTTACAAGTTTAAAAATTTAAAGGATCACAAACAGGATAAATAAAAAGAAATCTGCACCCATCCCAACTTCCAAAAAGAGAGATAATGAAAAATAATCTTGAAAACAAAGAGAAAGATATGTCAAAAATCATTCAAATGATTTATTATCAAATATTATGGAGAACAGAAAAAAAATTCCAGAATATTGTTCAAGCACAGATAGAAAATAATCCTGTTAAATAGGATTCAATAACAGGTAAAAATACCCTTCAGGATTCAAAGGGATTCCAATACATTTTCAGATGAAGAGATACTAAGACAATTTTTCCACAAAGACTTACTATAAAATAAAGGCTAAAGGAAATTCTCTAAACAGAAATGGAATGGGAATAGAAGGTAACAGAATATTCAGTAGGAATAAAATAACAAAATAAAAAGAATGGTAAAATACTGTCTACACATTTGACTTTCCATTTCCTCTTGAGTTTTATAAATTATGTATGATGGATGAAGCAAAAATTACAGTATAGTCTACCATGATTCTTAATAACTGTAGAGGAACTATTAAGGAATTTTTATTACAAGTGATTTATGGTAGAGTAACTCAAAACAGAGATAAGGCTTTTTATTTTATTCAGTCCATTAAAAAAAACTGCACTAGTACACTGTGAAGTTATGTTTATACAATGTAATACCTAAAGCAACCATTTCAAGCTAAATCTGTACAACAGAAACACTCTAAATACTACAGATAAATAAAACGGGATTCTAGGAAAATTAATGTAATGTACAGAAGGACAGAAAACAGAAAGTAAATACAGGAACAACATGAAAACCAAAAATGAGTGAAAGACTCAAGTCCTAGGATATCAACAATTACACTAAATGCTTTATCTTATTTATATTAGCCACAAAGTAGAAACAACCAAAATTTTCCTCAGTAGGTAAATGGTTAAAATGCTATAGTATATTCATACCATGAAATTCTGCTAACCAATAATCAGGGAGAGTAGTTTATGAAGATAGTTAACTTATAAACCCTTATGATAAAATGATATAGAACTATACACATACATTCTACCAGTAAGGATTTCTTCATTTTTATATTGTGCTATCTTGATATAAAATGTGATCATTCAGTGAATCTAGGTGAAAGGTACACAGGATTCTGTCTGTACTATTTTTATAGCTTCCCATGGATATTTATTATTTTTTTTTTAATTTTTTATTGTTGGTTGTTCAAAACATTACATAGTTCTTGATATATCATATTTCACACTTTGATTCAAGTGGGTTATGAACTCCCATTTTTACCCCATATACAGATTGCAGAATCATATCAGTTACACATCCATTGATTTACATATTGCCATACTAGTGTCTGTTGTATTCTGCTGCCTTTCCTATCCTCTACTATCCCCCCTCCCCTCCCCTCTTCTCTCTCTACCCTCTCTACTGTCATTCATTTCTCACCCTTGTATTATTTTTCCCTTTCCCCTCACTTCCTCTTGTATGTACTTTTGTATAACCCTGAGAGTCTCCTTCCATTTCCATGCAGTTTCCCTTCTCTCTCCCTTTCCCTCCCACCTCTCATCCCTGTTTAATGTTAATCTTCTTCTCATGCTCTTCATCCCTACTCTGTTCTTAGTTACTCTCCTTATATTAAAGAAGACATTTGGCATTTGTTTTTTAGGGATTGGCTAGCTTCACTTAGCATAATCTGCTCTAATGCCATCCATTTCCCTGCAAATTCTATGATTTTGTCATTTTTTATTATTTTAAAATAAAATGTTAAAGAAAGGCAGCTTAACACCAAATAACTGTGTTAAGTTTATCTAATAATTAAATAATATAGCTAATACCTTGACTAATAAAGCATTTGGAAAGTCAGTTGGAGCTAGACCTTTTTGAATAGCTAATTATAAGTGATTTATTAAGACATTTTATGTAACCATTCAATTAAACCCATAAATCCTCTCAGGTGGGTATTGTTTTGACTTCTGAGAATATATTGCTTCCTTGGATTTCTTACTTTTCCTATAAAATGTCTTAGTCTCCTAGAAACATTTTCACATATCATAAGGATTAGATTTATAGCATTTGTTTCCCTGATGTGGAACTACTTGTTCTGACCTGAAAGGATAATAAAACTCCTTTTATCACTCCAAGAAGGCTAAATAGTAGCTGTCAGCACCAGGTTTCTTGCTTCAGCCCTAAAGTGCTGGAAACACTGGAACACTCATATCCACAGGTTTGTGCATTTCCAGGAGGAATGAAGATTCTGAATTAGAAGACACCTCTAGCCTTCAAGTCTGCAATGTACAATGTGAGACATACAGGTTCCTGGAGAGATTTTACTCAAAACCAAAAGATTGAAGTTAGGATTCAGGCTGATTAGTTTCTCCAATGACCCTTTCAGGTAGAAATAGGGACAGCTGTCTCTTTTCCCTTTACAGGCAGAAAAGAATTTTTTTTTACTGGCCTCTGGCCAATTGGCTATTGGGTTGTCTGTGGAGTAAATGAAATATCATTGGCTGTCCTGATGTTACTCAAGAGCAAAAGAGCAATGACACATTATTTTCTGGAGGTATTTAATAATCTCTGAACTAGAATATGTCTGTGCTCATTCAGGGAAAAAATATTAACAATGAAGTCTACAAACTCAGACTTACGTTACTTTATAGAACAGAAAAGTTTGTTGCAGAGAAAAGAAATAACCTTCCCCAAGGTCACATGGTTTCGCAAAGAATCTGGTGCCTACATGGCCTGCTCCACAGTGTATTCATTGAGACACTATCTTATAATGGACCTAGGGAGGAAATGAATTCTACCAGCTAATATGATCACTAGCCAACATTAAAGTATCTTTACTCTTTTCAAATCAGGTATAGGTTACCAGAAAGATGATTCACTTCATATGCAAAGCAAATTTTATCTCGTTTTCATAGAGAGATTCTTCGTGGGGTAGTTAATTAGTTTAATGAAAAGTGAGTGTTCTTTTTAATAATTTAAAATAAGAAAACAGAGCATTAATAATTACTGATTTTTGTCAGAGTTGGAGAAGGTGTTGACAAAAAGGACTTGAAGAACTGGGTTGCCACAGCTATTCAAAGAGAGCTGGGAATATCACATTTAAGATTACAAACAGTCTCTGGGGTTCTCAATATAATTATGTTTTCTTCATTATTTTGCAAGGGTGTTAATTGCCTACTAGTAATTAACTTCCCATGTGACTGTCAAGAAATGTAATCAATATTAAGAGCAGAGGGACCAAGCTGTCATGGTTTCTGTGACCGATATCCTTTTCTCACCCCTGGCAAGGTGTTTCTGTTTTAATAAAATGAACAGGTGCAAATGTACAAGGTTTCTCCAGAAAGCCACCAGCTAAATCAGTTCATCTCATAGTTGTGAAATTAAAATGTAGCCAATCAGAACTTTGAAATATAATTGCCTCATTTTCAAACTTAAATACATTATGGGCCTCCTGCTAGTGCTGCACCTGGCAAATCTACTTATTAAAGTTATGAAGGGAAGAGTTTGCTGAGACATTTTAAATATTATGCTGACATTGTAATAAAAGAAAGGAGAAAGGTAGGCATGATCTAATTCTACTGATGTCTGCTCAGTTTAGTATATACTGTTATTCCTGCAGAGCTGATAATCGAATTTCACTTATGGAAATATTTCAAATAATTTTGTACAAACTAAAACCCCCTGAACTTAAATATATCATCTCTGTTATAATTCTTTAATTCATTTTATGTTATTAGTTACTCAAATATTGCTTTATCATGTCACCCAATTTGTTTAATATTTCTTTTTTTGTAAGTCTGGTTTCTTAAGTCACTACCATAGTTCCTATACATTTATAAATACTTATGTAAGTAAACGGTAGAAGCAATAAGAAAGATGAGATTAAATTTCTGTCACTGTGCTAGCAAAATTATTATGTGTGTTCTGACATATGACCAATTTTCATTATCAAACAATGAAGATACTGAACCAGGATTCAGATTTTTGTCATCAATATTTTAAACAAAATGTTTCACAATTTTTCTTTACTCTCTCCTAGATGTCATAAATAATAATAAAATGTTGACATTTGATTAACAAAAAATGTACAGTTACAAAGTAGTATTGTAACTATCTTATACAGAAAGTCATTATACTAGATAAATATCTTTAAATTGTAGATGGTTCTCATACTAATTACAACAACATAAAGTAATATTCAAAAATTAAAAAAGGATTTACATATTGAGTATGGAGAAAGTTATACAAAAATACAGAGACTTTGTATGCCAAAGTCACTTATGACATCCCATTGTTACACATGACTTAGGAATTACGGGTCCATTGTATTATTGGAAAAACTTTTATAGAAAATATGGTACAGAACCTATAATATATCTTCTTTTAGAAAGACAGTATGTAAGAACCACATATTCTATCACATTCCAACTTGTCTACAATTGATTTGTAAGATTTGTTCCCAAAATAACTTAGGTCAACTCAGGCTTGTTTGTCAAATTAATGTTCAATGTTTGTTCAGGTTTTAATATTGTGGATTTTAATATTTTAAATATTGGGCTATAGCATTTATTACAGATACTTATTTTTTTCAGTTATATGATTTATCATTTTTATTAAAATTATGCATTGAAGAGAGTTGATTTTTAATCTATTGTTAAAAATAGTTAGTAAATCCCAAAATGATTTCCAGGACACACAATACAAGTTGTCTTTGGGTTCACCATCACTTCATAACCTTATCCTCCTGACTAATACAGAATCTGTACACTAGCAATGAGATACTTCCATGACAAGCAACCAAACCAAATGATAATCTTGGCCACGTAGCCAGTTGGTGTGCTAGCAATCAAAAGTGTGTCAGCTCATGCCATACTTTGGTAAAATGCTGTCATGTGCAAAATTATTTGTAAGTAAGTCCAATTTTCTTATATAATTTTAGTTCTATGAAAGAGGTTCAAAAGCAAAGCCTGTTTGATGGCTCATGACTGTGTTGAACCATGCCTTTAAGAAACATCTAAGTTCTTTATGGGGCATGAAAGGGCAAAGTTTCACAATTTTCAGACTTCTAAACAGTGTCTAAAGCTTTGTTTCTTGAATCCAAGCATTAAAAGAATGAGAATGTCTGAGGGACACTTATTCCATTAAAGATTAGAGTCAGAGTGTGGTCTTCCATTAAAATCCTGATAGCTTAAATGTGGCCCATCTCCTTTTAATCTAAGAGAAGCCGAGAAGAAAAATGTAAAGAACTATAACAGTTCTGAACCAACTCTGGGAAAGAACTGAGGGTGAGGTTTCTAGCAATGGGTGATAATTAAAAGAATGAAATTTTCAGAAAATAAAACTAGGGTCTAACCCAGGAACTCTTTCCACTTCCAAGGTAAAGGGCTTTCACTATGCCATAGAAGGTTTAGGATACCTTCAAACTGTGGCTCATTTGCTTTTCCAGTTCTTGCCCTATAAAGATAGTATTGTCTATTGTCCTTATTTGGTCATGCTTACACCACTGATATTGGGTGTGAGAGGAAGATAGCTCATCATTTCAGTTTATTGACTTGTAGACCAATGGGCACCATATTGACTTATAGACTACCTTACATCTCTCAGAAAACTTGGCCTTTTCCCTTGATAGATGGTGGAGCATTTGGATCATCTCCACCAGCGAAACAGAGTATATTCCATAATTAAGAATAGAGAAAATGGACAATTGCAGGGCAGACTGTAGAAGAGCAGCACTCAATGTTTATTCCATTTGTACCCTTAATTTTCCTAATGTTCTTTATTTAGATGGTGCAATGTGATAAGTTCTGACAAACGAAGGTTATGGGTAAGTAAAGGATGTAGTTTTGGGGCCAAAGCAGTAAAACAAAACAAAACAAACAAGTAAAACAGTCACTTTATCTTTCTCTGCTGTGAAAACCAGGAAGGCCTTAAGTTCCATGGTGTTCCATCAGGTGATGGAGCCTCCATCACTGAGATCCTGAAAAGCCTACCACATAGCCACCGGGCATGTAACCACTGCAGGATATAAACTGTTTTTGTTGTTGTTGTTGTTGTTTAAGCATTTAGACCTAGGGAAATATTTTTGTCATATCAGAGAAATGTAGCATCTTCTAGTAATTACAAGACATAACAGATGTAGAATAGAATGGTGATAGCAGACATTACAGACAAGATACATAGTTGGGTGTGAATAATAAATTAATATGTCTGTTTATTACTCTCTTCCTGTAAGAAGTAAAAATTGGGTAGTAATCCATTTTATGTTTCCTTAGTATATAATAGAATGAAGTAAGCAGTAATTTATAATATTAAATGAGCCATTTCTTGGCTTTTCTTGAACAATCACCTTGACCGTATTGGTTTGTACAGTGAAGCAACAACACTTCTGGTTAAAGTATATTATTCCTTGTGTTCCAGTGTACAAAGACAACACCACCAACAAAACCCCAAAATAGTCCTTAAAACCTACTCTTGTTTTTAGGATGAGTTAAGTAATGTTATTGTGAACAAATAAAATCAATTGGAACATAAAAATAAACACATTTTTATATATTTCTCTGTGTTTTGTGCCAACATATGAAATGTGGCATAATCTTTTTAGGTAATATGTCTTTGGTAAATCACTATCATAATGCTTGCATGATAGTGAAGCATCATTTTATTGAACATTTGTTTGAGAGCTTGAGATATTGGTTCTATTGTAGATCAATCCCTCTGATAACAATTTCACTAGCTTTGCAATTTGCTATTTCAATTCAATATTGCCAGTGGTGTTAGACCTGCTATTACTTTTATTGCTTAGATTACTATTGAAAATATTGTTGTGAGAAAAAAGTAATATTGCCATGATTTTATTATTAGACCACTTTTCTTACACACAATGCCAGGACTCTACAAAAGCATCAGGCTCTCAGGCCATATGGTATCATTTATATCTTTTATGACTGGCTCACAGCGTTTTCCACTACGAATAGTAATGGTGATTTTCAGAGCTGTAGCTATGCTCAGAGCAGTTCACCTCTGCAGCAGCCAGAATGAATATGATGCTCCAGTTTTAAAATTTGGCAGCCTATTTCAGGAAAAAAAAAAATCCAGTGTTAACTGTCACAATATTGTGCCATTGCCCTATAAAATTCCAAGGCAATCTACTATGCAAAAGAGCAAGATTATTGAAAGATGCAGCAACTGTTAAGTATAAACTAACATATGATTTTCTCTTTTATTATTATGTTTGGATAATGCACACCATGAAACATACGTCTAATGGTAACAAATATCACAATTTTTCTTTCCTTCAAATAATGCACTCACTACTATGAAATTGGCCCAATTTATTATTTTATTTTTGTACCTACTGTGTAGGATACATTTCACACAAGAGCACTACCTTGGCAGAGTGAAAAAAGATTTTTAAAGACCTGTCAAAACATGGATAAATTTTGATGTTGGAGAAAAAATGTTACCACTCTGATGACCAATTCAGTTGTCTATAAGTGGGAGTCAATGTAGTTGAGATACCTTGGGCTCACAGTTTTTATAGGGCTAACGAAGATGTTAATTGAAATAAAATATAACTTATCGAGTGTTTTAAAATGTAAGATATGACCATTATAATATACTTTGCAGCAGCAATTCTCAAAGTCTAGTCAGAGAAACCCAGTGGTCTCTGAGATACGTTCAGGAGGTCCATGAGACCAACAATATTGAGATGTTATGTGCTTAATTTCCCACTTTCTCTTGTGAGGGTGCAGGGGACGTGTAGAAGTGTCTCAGTGTTCAGCAACACACAATGGCAACACATAAAATGCAAAAGCAGGTATGATAATCCTGGTATTTCTTCTTTGGCCAGACATTATGGAAGCTCATAAATAATGAAACAGTGCACATTTTCCATAAAATGTTCTTTTTTTGTAGAAAATATTTTCATTAAAAAAATGATCCTTAATATGTGAAGGATATATGGTTTCCATTTTACGTGAGTTGATAAATATATATTTAATTTAATATAAATACCTATAAATTACCCAAACCAAAGCTTCTTGGAGTCCTCAATAATTTCTAAGAATGTAAAGGGCTCTTGGGATAAGATATTTGGGAGCTATTGATTTGAAAAGGCATTCACTGCTCCTTCTTTCCCAAGTTGGGTGATAGCAGTCTGCATGTGACAGCACTGAGGTTGCAGTATACTGCTGCTCCAAGGGCCTTTCTCCTGACTTTTGCCTCATGGTCGCAATACGGCTACTGCTGCTGTAGTTCAATAATTCACTAGGGAAGATGCAAAAAAGTCAAGAAGGGCAAATCCTAAATCTGAAAAACAAAATTCTAAACCACACAGAAACCTTCAATGCCACACTGCTTTTGTGACACTGGCCAGCATATTGTCACATTTCTACTAGAGTGTGGAAGTAGTTTTGTATCTGGATCAATTACAGTCCAAAACAAAAGTCAGTGTCCTGGTAGTTAATGATAAAAGGAGAATGAAAATGTTAAGTAAACTAGCCTTGCCTACATTAATTGTTTTCTTCATCTGAGCTTAGATAAGAATATAAAGCCACTTAAAAGTATAGGAAAAAATATCATTCTTTTGTTTCTTAGTTTGAAGTTAGCTTTTAAACTGACATATAATAATTATACATATTTATACATAATTATACATATTTATGAAGTACCTTGTGTTGTTTTGATTCTTGTATACAGTGGTTAATTTTTAAATCAGTTTATATATATATATGTGTGTGTGTGTGTACTCTGGATCTGGAATGTCCCCAAAAGGCTTGGATGTGGAAGGTTATCTCTCTAATGTGGTATTGTTCAGAGGAAATGATTGGATCATGAGAGCTCTGATACCATCAGTGGATTTATTCATTTGGTGGATGAATAATTTAAATGGACTATTGGGAGGAGGGATCAATTTAATGAAAATAGGACAGTTGGAGTGTATCCTGGAAGGGCATTTCTCCTGCCTGGCTCCTTCTTCTCTATCTGCTCCCTGCATGGCATGATATGAGCAGCTGTCCTCTGTTATACATCTGCCATGATGTTCTGCCTCACCTCTGCCCAAAGCAATGGAGCCACCTGACCATGGACTAAAACCTCAGAAACTGTGAGCAGAAATAAATCTTCCTTCATGTTGTTTTCCTCAGGTGTTTGTGACAAAAAGATGACTAACACAACTTATCTATCTTCTCATACATTTACCATTTCTTCATAGTGAAAGCATTCAAAACACTTCCTTCTAGATTTTTGAAATATAAAGTGCATTACATTATCGGTAGTCACTGTACTGCAGAACAACATGCCCAACTTTTTACTCTAATTATAACATAGTACCCAGTCATCAAACTTTTCTGTATTTTCTTCCCACCTACCCTTCCCAGATTGTGAATCACCATTCTAAGCACAATTCCTATGAGCTTAATGTTGTTTGATTCTATATATGAGTGAGATAATCTGTTTCTTTGGATTTTCCACTGAATATAATGTCCTTTGGTTTCCTCTGTTCTGTAGCAAATGACAGGATTTAACTGATTTTTGTGACTGAATAGTATTCCATTGTGTGCATGTGACACATTTTCTTTATCCACTCATTAGTTGATGAGCACTCAGGTTTTTTCAATTTTATTGTTATTCTGAATGGTGCTGAAGTAAACGGATACTGCAGATGTCTCTTCAACATACAGATTACACATACTGGTTACAAATCCAGTAGTGGGATAGCTGAATCATGTGGTAGTTACATATTTAATTTTTTTTGAGGTACCACCATACTCTTTTCCATGATAGTAGTCTAATTAGCATTCCCACCAACAGTGTGCAAGGATTTCTTTTTCTATACATCCTAGCCCTGTTATCTTTTGTTATTTATGAGTAGCCTTTCTTACGGGAGGGCCATGATATTTCATTTTGGTTTTGATTTGCATTCTCTGATGATTAGAGATGCTGAACATTTTCCATATATCTGTTGAAAATTTGTATGTCTTCTGTTGAGAAATGTCTATTGAGATCTACTGTCCATTCGTAAATTAGGTTATTTGTTTTCATGCTATTGTATTTTTTCCCTTAAATATGGTGGATATTAGCCTTTTATCAGATATACAGCTTGCAAATATTTTCCAACATTTTAGACTATGTATTTACCCTTTTGATTTTTTTTCATTTGCTGTTCAGAAGCTTTTCAGTTTGATATAACTCTGTTTCTCTGTTTATTTTTGCTGTTGTTTTTCTGCTTTGGGGGATAAGAAAGAAAGAGAGAGTGAGAGAGCAAGAGTGAGAGAAAGGGGGGGGGTGGGAGAAGAGAAAATTTTTGCCAATTTTCTGAAGAATCTTACCTAAGAGTTTTTAAGTAGTTTCATAGTTTTGTTATTTACATTTAAGTCCTTAATCCATCTTAGGTTGGTCGTAAGTTGATTTTTTGATTGACAAGGGATAAAAAATCTAATTTCATTTATCTATGTATGATATTCAATTTTCTCGGCACTGTTTATTGAAAACACTGTCCTTTCTCCAATGTATGTTTTTAGTACCATTTTAAACGATAGGTGACTATAGATGTGTGGGTACTCTAGCTTTTTTATTCTGCTTTTTTTTTTTAAAATGCCTCTTTATATAAAAGCACCATGCCATTTTGATTATGACTGCTTTGTACTGTGTTTTGAAGATAGGTTATATAATGTCTCTTGCTTTGTAGTTTTGTTCAACATTGCTTTTACTCTTCAGGGGGAAGAGGGTTTTAACAATGGAATTATTGCTTATATGAGGGATAAGAAAGACATGGAAGGAATGAAAGAGAACTTGAGAAACATCCATGATCACCTATTTTCAAATCCTGGAAGGGCTGGAATGCCAGCACCTGTGTCCAGGTGCAAGACCCCTGTGAAGTGGTCTGTGAAGTCAGAGTCTATGAAAAGGCATCTGGAAATTGCTGTTTCTGGGAATGATGTCACTTGTATGGATGCTGCTTTTTATCTGGAAGCTACCATGCATTTGGAGAAGGACAGAGCCTCATAGTCACACATTCATGGCCATATAATTTCAGAAAATGATGCTTCTATTTCATGTCACATCACACATGAGCTTCTGTTAGTGACAAACTTTAACCTAGAACTGTCTAAAAGAGAGGGTTTGAGGAAAGAGTTTCCAGCTTTAGACTGGTGACAATGGTGCCAATTTATGATAAACAAGATAGCAGATCTACCAATAAGGCATGAAGTATATATGAGGTAGCCTCAGATGTTCTACTTGGGAATTAATAGACTAAGCATGATTAGTCAGAAGCATAACATATTGTTTTTATTCATAAAATACTGGGGAATGAAACTCACCAAATATATATTACCAAAGTGGGATAATTTTGAAAGTGAAAATGAGCTTTGTTAAAATTTATTCTGGTTCAACATGTATAAGCTAGGGCCTTTAAACAGCATGATAATAAAAGATGATGAAAGATTACATTCCAATGCAAATAATAATAAATACAAAGTCAAGTTTGTGACAATGTTAATTAATATTGTAAAAAATGTATTGGAGGAGCACAATACATATATAATTTATTTGCTAAATTCAAACAAGAGGGGAAAAAAGCCTTCAACAACCAAGGATTTGAGGAATTACCTAGAATAATAAAATCAAAGAGCATGATATATCTTAATTGTACACAAAACAAATATTTGAAAGTTTGAGGAAGGAATTAACTCATACATAGGGGTTAGGTACTTATTTGTCACCATAGGCACTGATTCTCTTGGAAAAAAATCTTACCATATTGTTTTTTCTGTTCTAGTAAGTACTTCTATTTTGTGTAAACCTGCTGCAAGAAAGGTTAGAAACAATTTTAAAAGACAGAACTCAACTCATATGGAATGAATAATTTCCTGGCTCTCCATTCTTTTCAGTTGTATGGAGAGAGAACTGATGTAGCTGGTGGAGAGAGAACCTTCTTGTCTAGATGTGGTTTCCCTGTTGTTTCTGTGCAGGATTTAACTTGCTTTTATTTCTCAGAGTTTTAACTATTTGAAAGGTGTTAATCTTGGTTAAAGTTTGGTCTTCCAACATTCCAAAATAATTGTTTAAGGTTATATCAAAATGACCAAGAACTCAGGGAATTTCTATACCTGAGAGTTCTCACTATACTTGGAACTACACTTGGAATAAGCTATATTAGAATATTTTATCCAGGCACATGCTTGTAATTTCAGCAGCTTGGGAGGCTGAGGCAGGAGGATTTAAGTTCAAGACCAGCCTCAACAACTTAGCAAAGCCCTAATCAACTTAGGAAGACCCTACCTCAAAATAAAAAAAAAAAAAATAGTGCTTGGGATGTATCTCAGTGGTAAAGTGCCCCTTGGTAAAGTGCCCAACTGCCTCCACCCAGATTAAAAAAAAAAAAAAAAAAAGAAAAAAAATGATGTTTTATGCTTACTCTTAATGATAAATATGTTGATGTGAACATTTAAAAGTGTTTTGATTCTACTTATATAGTATTTTAAATTTTCCTACTTGGAAGTATGTCCTAATAGTTAATATGTGATTTAGTATTAATTTAGCAATTATTCCTATACACAATCATGCATTACATTACACTTAAAATTATAATCTAATATAAAAGACAAACTGTGGATAATATTTCTCAGTCTGAAGTACTAATTCCACTTTTTTTGTAGAACTGTGTTCACAGGGAAATCAGTAAACTTCTTTGGCCTCCATTTTTACTGACTGGAATAAAAACTGCAGCACAAATTGACATCTGATTTACAAGGGGAGGGTGGTGCCTGGAAGGTTTCACTGTTTAAAGAGGAAGGAAATTCCCTTGGAGATTGCTTGTGCTCTAGGATGTGAAGCAAAGTCTCTGAATTCTAGATGCCTTCACCCTGTTCCAGGGTTTCTATCTGTTCCCTGGTACATGGTTTCAAAAGAGTTTAATCTCATAGGCAAATTCAGTAAAGCCGGCTGCTGGGGGGCAGGGGGGGGGGGTGTTCAGCAGTTTTTCTTTAGGCATTACTAAGGAGTGTTATCCCTGGAGAAATTTACAAAATGTCTCTAAGTCATGGTTATCATATCTGTATAATAAATATTGTAGCAAAAGTTACTCTGTAGAATTAAAACAGCTAAGGGCCCAGAACAAAGAGTAATAGTTAAAAGGAACTGAAGGTAAATATCCCTTATGCAACCATTGAAACATACTTTGTTCTAGTTTCTTTTATGACCAGTGATCACATGCCATTGCTGAATATTTTGATCATTTATCAATCTGAATTTTACATGCCCTATTTCATTACTTGAAACTCACTATTTTCCTATCCATAAGTTAAGACACATATCTATGGTTTTGCCTTGCAGGTTTGCTTTCAATTCCCTTTTTTCCTGTAGTATTAAGGCTTAGAACTGCAATACATGTCTTACTTCAAATTTCTTTCCCCATCTGGGTCACTTGGGCATCGTGTTTTATATGAAAAAGCTCCGGCTCTGCTTTTCTAGATGAATCACTCCATTATATTTATAGCAAGGATCAACTGTTTCTTCCCAAATCTTGTCAATTGGTTAAGCCATTTAAGAAATATATAATTAAATGATAGTATAATAATGTGTTCTATTAGGCTTTTGGAAAGGGAAAATAAAAAGAAAAGTAAAACATTGCCCTGACCCTCACAGAAATATAAAATTATTTTTTTTCTATTTCCATGAGTCTATTATTTTCTTCATCTTTCTCTCATACTTGGCTCTGTGCAATGATCCTATAATTCAAATTAGTTTCACATCACATCTCAACAAAACCAGTCTGTCCTACTGCATGGTTATTATGAGATTGGATGTGATAATGTTTATGAAAATTCTACCAAACAAAAGAAGTCTTCAAATATAGGGAACAATAATTTTATTTTTCTCTCAACTCTCAGAAAATGTATGCTTATTAAGACAGGGGCTGTGTTTTGGTTTTGCTTTTGTTTTTTCAGATAAGGTTTGTTCTGGGCTTTCATTATTAGCAACATCATTTTGAATATTTGCTGAAATTCAAAAAAACACATTTTATTATCAGCAAAATGCGGATTATATTAGTACCCACCTCCTAAGACTTCTGTAAGGATTAAATGAGATAATGCTTGTAAAGTGCTCAGAACAGCACACATAGAAACACTGATTAAATTATAACAAGAAAAAGAAAGCTAGTATTTATCACTAATCATGTAAAAGGCACTTTATTAAATTTTCATAGCAATTATCTAATCTGCATGGAAATCCTATGGGAAAAAGTACCATTTTATATCTATAACAGTAATTATTATTGTTGTCTAAGTTCTTAACTAGCACAGTGATTGGCACACTGTAGACACTCAATAAATATTTGTTAAAGTCTTGTTGAACTACAGACTATAATTTCCCTTGAGGCCTCAATTAACTGTATCAGTCAGCATTCTTCTAAGAATAGAATCTGACTGCAGCAGAAAAGGAATTTATTTAAAGACATTGAATTGGATAACTCAGTATCAACTTGAGAATTGGAGATGCTGGCTCAGAGGCTATGCCAAGAACAATCTTGAACTCACACAGCAGGGGAAATCTCTTGAGGACACCAAGAAGCACAATAGTCTGCAGCTGGCACATCTGCCATCCCAGTACAGATCATTGAAGTCATCATTATCAATAATGTTACTAGAGAAAGCATTCAATGAAATTTCAGAGATTTGTACATCTTTCTAATTTAAGGGAGATAAAGTTGCAATTACCTGTTCTTCATTTTGAAGGTGATATCCAGATACACTCAGAATCACCGGACTTTCAGAACAAATAAGATTTATTTGCAGTTGTCATACACAACTACATTATAGACCAGCAGTTAGATACCTGCTACTCATGTTTCTTTTTAATTTTTAAATTTATTTTTTAAAAATAAATGACAGTGGAATGCATTACAATTCTTATTACATGTATACAGCACAATTTTTCATATCTCTGGTTGTATATAAAGTATGGTAACATCAATTCATGTCTTCATACATGTACATTGGATAATGATGTCTATCACATTTCATCATCCTTGCTAACCCCCTGTCCCCTCCCTTTCTCTCCCACCCCTCTTCCCTATCTAGAGGTTATCTATTCCTCTCATACTCCCCACTGTCTACCTCACTTTGAATCAGCCTCCTTATGTTAGAGGAAACATTCAGCATTTGTTTTGGGGGGATTGGCTAACTTCACTTAGCATTATCTTCTCCAACACCATCCATTTACCTGCAAATGACATGATTTTATTCTATGTTATTGCTGAGTAATATTCCATTGTGTATATATACCACATTTTTTTATCCATTCATCTACTGTTTTCCACACCTTTTCAGTATCATGTCATTAGCAAATTGTGTTCTGTAACATGGAGATGATCTATATCCCTGTGCAGTGAACTGTAGTACAGAAGGTGAGGATTTGTTTAACCCTGGAACACAATGAGAATGTTGAACTTTTTTTCTCAAATTCCTACAGGTTAGACTTTTCTAAGTAGAAAGGAAGGTGTTTCTGATATTCTCTGTTTTTAATGATAAAGGAAACAAAAATGTGCCAGGAAAGAAATGTTATCCTTTCTGCCAGGAGTCATTATATCTTAAAAGCATCAGGAAAAAAAAAAAGAGGTAACTACAATTACCATATGATTAAGAGAACTCAGCGACATGGTGAGTTATATACAGGTGAAAAATGAATACCATCTTCACCACTTCCAAGTATTGAGTGGATCTCTTACAATTGTGTCAAGCAAAAAATGCAAGCAATAAGACTGTATTTATAATTTTCATAGAAAGGGAAGGTTTCACTCTATCTTTTGACCTTACTATATCTTACTCCATAATATGTTAGCTGATACTCTTCTAATTCTTTAAGGAATAGGAAAATAAAAATAACATGGCTTATGATCCTAACAGATATAATTTAAAAGGAATACAGGGAAAATCAATTTTTTAACTATATTTCTAAAAGGCTGTACTCCGAATCATGGAATATTGTGGCACTCAGAGCTCCAGGAATTAAGCATTAACTCACAATTCAGCAATCAAAAGGGAAGATTTCCCCTATTTAAACTGTGATACAAGACACCTGTGTCTTTGAAATGACTCAGGGCTGGGAATTTGATAGGACAGATTTTTGTTTTTTCCTTGACTCTCACCTTTCATTTCTTTCTTTTTCTTTTCTGACTCAAGTCAGGACTTTTTTGACAGACCTAGATCTTATTTATTTACTTACTTACTTACTTATTTATTTGCTTGTTTTTAGCTATACAAATCAAATAGGGCCTCAAGACATGGCCCTATATTTAAATCCCTAGGGACAATTATCTAATTAGTAAACTCTCAAATTCCTATAGGTTAGACCTTTCTAAATAGCCTACTATTCTTGTGCAGTACAATGTGTGTATTGTGCCTCTGGGGCTCACAGCTATTGTGAGGCCTTAGCCACAGTGGGGTAAATGTGTCTTCATTGAAATCAGAGAGATCTTTTAATGCAGAGTAATACTCCAAGAGGGGAGGGGAGGGGAGGGGAGGGGGGATAGTAGAGGTTAGGAAAGGCAGCAGAACACAACAGACACTAGTATGGCAATATGTAAATCAATGGATGGGTAACTGATGTGATTCTGCAATCTGTATATGGGGTAAAAATGGGAGCTCATAACCCACTTGAATCAAAGGGTGAAATATGATATATCAAGAACTATGTAATGTTTTGAATAACCAACAATGAAAAATTAAAAAAAAAATCAGAGAGATCATCTGATTTCACTTTGGTGTCCCAGCCTTCAGAAAACAGTGCTTATAGTGCTCATCAGAGATGCTGACATTCTTTTCACCACTGAATTTAATGCTTTTTCTCAAATAAAAATGATGAAATTACTGACAATCTATTACAAAATTAGGCCAAATTTAGAATAATTTCAGTAAGCTCTCTGGGTCACGATGGGTGGTGAAACTGGGGCATGGTAAGCCCTGGCTTCACAATCCGATGGTCATCACCTTTTTTGATTAAGATTATTGCAGTGTCTGAAAGCAAGACAAAGATAATACTTGAAATAAAAAATGTGCTGTTTGGGGGAAAGGTAGCAAGGGAAAAATATTCATGCTTTGGATTTTTCTAAGTCAATATCCACCTATCTGACTTCCAGTTCCCATGTCCCCACGAATTTCCAATCAGTCGTCTGTCTAACTTTAACATAAGAGATCTGGAGGAATTTAAATTCAATCTTGGAAACACAGTTTGTCTTGAAGCCATGCAACTATAAGAGAGAAAAGATTCATTTAGCACAGTTTGAAAGTCTCTAACATTCATTCTGTACTTTGAGAAGAAAGTATATACATTTGAGTTCTTTAAGCAAGCTGTAACTGTTGGTAGCAACAGTCTTTGAATTCTCAGGTTCCTCACTCAGCTCCTGGTCAGCATATGGTCCCTAATACCATTCCTGAAACAAGCACTTCATTCAAGATGAATGCATGTGGTGTTTCTGTGGCCGAAGTTCCACCCTTAATACTCTATGAACTTGCAAATCTTCCTGCTCCATTTGGTCCATGCAATCAGTCATACATTCAGCCAATTGTCTTTGGAATCTATTGTCAAAAATAACTTTCAATATCTGTACCTCTATCATCCCAGATTTTTTTTTTCTGTATGTAAAAAAAAAAAAATTAGCTGACATACATGGATAAATTCATGAAAGGTTTCTGTATAGCACATAAAATCACCAAGAAGGGTAGAGAAACACACTCTTCTCTCTAGTCAGGAAACAGTAAAAAAAAGAATTTTGCATGAGACTTATTTAGTGAGGTCATCATTGCTAACTGCATCAGATTGAAATAAAGACTACCATTGCTGCTATTGCCATTCCCTCCTGAAAGAATGTCTCTAGGCCTCCTCTTCAAACTCTAGGTGGCTACAGCTGACTTCTGTAATTTAGATGATGCACCCACCCTGTGCTGCAAAGGCACTGGGAATATGAGGACCTGTTTTTTTCAGATTCTGTAATGAGGGATAAGCTGCATTTAGGTAGTTTTCTCAAATATTTGGGGTAATAAAAAAGGAAACCCAATGTAGGCTAGATTGCTCTGATTGACCTAATGTATTAAAATATTGTAACAAAGTATGCTCTGTCTTTCAGAGAAAAATAAAAGTCAGAAAAAACTTATTTCTAGGCAGCTACTAAAGAATGAGAATCTGTTCCTGATTTATACCCTTGTGTACCCATCGCTTTGTAGCCTCATAAAATTGGCCAGTTCACAAGCTATTGAGCAGTCTTGCCATTTAGTTTATGCAGCATTATAGTATTTTGTCAATTTCATTATAAACTCTCTACCCATGGCTGATAAAATGGCTTGAATAGACACATATCGGTGGCACTGATATACAGCCACTCACAGTTGTATCAGTGATTTACTGTAGAAGCTGGAAAAATTCTAAACTGGTTCAAATCATTCAAATAGTTTCTTAGAAAGGCTTGGAGAAAAGAAGTTTGTAAAAATGTAAACTGACCAATTCTAGTTAGAATTATAGAGCGAGTCAAGGTTCATATATCAGCAGCAACACTTGCTCAAAGATTGATTGTCATCTCTCTGCCATTCAGGATGCCCATCAGCTGGGCTGTCTCTGTCTCAGCTTTTCTTGCTAGATCCTTCTTGCCTCTCACATTCCCACTTCTTTCCCCTTTTGACAATTTTATATCTTACTTACATAAGGGCAGTTTTTATGTAGTGTCAAAGTTCTCATTTAATTAATTTACTAGAAAAACCTTTGCCACTGAAAATCAGGAAACTTGTACTATCATCTGTGAAAAGTGTGACTGTGAAAAAGAATAAGAAATAATTGTATTAGAGTGTGTTCAGGTGTGTCAATAACGCTGAAAGTCAGAGGTAGAAATGGTTTGACCTTTGTCAACTTTATATGTTGGACTTATAAGTCTAGATCTCTTGTACATTAAAAAATAAGTAAATAAAATAAAAATATACTCAAAGAAACAGGGCATACCTGCCCAAGTGTTCATGATAGTAATGCAGTCACTATAAGGAAGTAACACTTGTTTTGTTAGCTTATAGAATTTTTCCACAAGTGTATGCTATTAACATGTCATTATTTCAAAAATTTATACACACATATATATGTAGTAATAATGAGTTTGAAGATATCAGATTGGAAATAACAAAATCATACATGGCCTTTCTTTCTGCTTAAAAATGTATTCTTCACATTATCTACACAGCTTCATTTTCCTTTTATAACTTTCCTGTGTCTGTTTCTTTACAGATTTTGTAGGATATTGTGTATATTTTTTAACACTGTAAAAATAATATTGTTATGTATTTATAATAATTAAAAATACTTCTGTATTGCATTACCCCAAACACTGAAAAGATACTTTAATTGTGCCAATATGTTAGTTGATTTTTAAAAAAAGACACACACATATAAAATATGAACCAGTGAGGCTTTATTCTTTTTTAAATATTTTTGTTTTAGTTGCAGTTGGACACAATACCTTTATTTTATTTTTATGTGGTGCTGAGGATCAAACCCAGCTCCCCACATGTGCTAGGCGAGCACTCTACTGCTAAGCCACAATCCCAGCCCTGAGGTTTTATGCTTGTATTAACAAGTAATTAAATAATGTCAACTAATTTACATTTATTTTTTTAAATTTATTTATTTATTTATTTTAATTAGGTATATATAACAGAAGAATGCATTTTGATTGATTTTACACAATTGCAGCACAACTTTTCATTTTTCTGTATGTGATGTAGCGCCACACCATATGTGCACTCACACATGTACCTAGGGTAATGATGTCCATCTCAGCCACCATCTTTCCTGCCCTCATGCCACTGTGTATATATAATAGTCTTTATCCATTCAGCTATTCAAGGGCATCTAGGTTGCTTCCACAATTTAGCTATTGTGAATTGAGCTGCTATAAACATTGATGTGATTGTGTTACTATAGTATGTTTATTTTAAGTCCTTTGGGTATAGACAGAGGAGTGGGATAGCTGGGTCAAACGGTGGTTCTATTCCAAGTTTTCTAAGGAATCTCCATACTGTTTTCCAGATCAGTTGCACCAATTTGCAGTCTCACCAGCAATGTATGAGTGTGCCTTTCCCCACATATCCTCCCCAAAATTTATTGTTATCTCTATTCTTGATAACTGCCATTTTGATTGGGGTGAGATGAAATCTTATAGTACTTTTGATTTGCATTTCTTAATTAAAGAAATAGTAGAGATGTTGATCATTTTTTTCATATATTTGTTGATTGAATGCATATCTTCTTCTGAGAAGTGTCTCTTCAGCTTCTTAAATCAATTATTATTATTATTATTTTGATGGCAAGTTTTTGAGTTCTTTATATATACTGGAGATTAGTTCTCTATCTGAAATGTGTATGGCAAAATTTGCTCCCAAAATGTAGGTTCTCTCTTCACCACATTGATTGTTTCTTTTTGTGAGAAGAAGCTTTTTTAGTTTAGGTTCATCCCATTTATTAATTCTTGATTTTATTTCTTATATTTTAGGAATCTTGTTAAGGAAGTCAGGGCCTACATTTTCCTCTATTAGGAGCAGGATTTCTGGACTAATTCCTAGATCCTTGATCCACTTTAAGTTGAGTTTTGTGCATAATGAGAGGGATTGATTTTCATTTTGCTGCATATGGATTTTCAGTTCTCCCAGCACCATTTGTTGAAGAGGCTATCTTTTCTCCCATGTATGTTTTGGCTCCTTTGTCTAGTATGAGATAACTGTATATATGCAGGTTTGTATCTGTGTCTTTTATTCTGTAACATTGGTCTACATGTCTATTTTGGTGCCAACAACATGTCATTTTTGTTATTATAGCATTGTATTATAGTTTACGGTCTGGTATTGTGATGCCTCTTGCTTCACTCTTCTTGGTAAGGATTACTTTGGCTCTTCTCGGTCTCTTATTTTTTCCAAATGAATTTCATGATTGCGTTTGCTATTTCTATACAGAATAACATTGGGATTTTAATTGGAACTGCAGTGAATCTGTATAGTGCTTTGTGTAGTATGGTTATTTTTTCAATATTAATTTTGTCTATCCAAGAACATGGGCAATCTTTCCATCTTCTAAGGTCTTCTTTAATTTTTTTCTTTAGTGTTCTGTAGTTTTTATTGTAGAGGTCTTTCACTTCTCTTGTTAGATTGATTTACAAATATTTTTTGTTTGAGGCTATTGTGAATGGGGTAGTTTTCCTAATTTATCTTTCAGAGGATTCATCACTAATGTATACTAATGCATTTGATTTATGGGTATTGATTTTATATCCTGCTACTTTGCTGAATTCCTTTATTAATTCTAGAAGTTTTCTGGTAGAGTTTTTTGGATACTCTAAGTACAGAATCATGTTGTCAGCAAATAATGATAGTTTGAGTTCTTCTTTCCCTATCCAGATCCCTTTAATTTCTTTCGTCTAATTGCTCTGGCTAGAATTTCAAGGACTATATTGAATACACATGGTGAATGTGTCTTGTTCCAGGTTTTTGAGGGAATGCTTCCAATTTTTCTCCATTTTGAATGATGTTGGTCTTGAGTTTAGCGTAGATAGTTTTTACAATGTTAAGGTTTGATCCTACTATCCCTAGTTCTTCTAATGTTTTGAACATGAAAGGGTGCTGTATTTTGTCAAATGCTTTCTCTGCATAATCATATGATTTTTATCTTTAAAGTCTATTGATGTGTGCCGCAGTCTGGCTGGGCACAAATGCCGCAGTCTGGCTGGGCACACAATCACGAGCCACCACACAGCTTGTAGATTCAAACAGCAACTCTTTATTCCCGAATTCACACCAGCCGTCTACAATCACATTCTGGGGAAATCCACGTTCTCTGCCCAAATCCACCTCCACTGGGCTTCTACTCCCAAAAAATACTGTCTGAATCCCGTGAGAACTCAAGGGGAACTCAGGCAGCAGGATACGCCCTATTCCCAGCAGGAATAATCTTAAACCTGGAACGCCCTAAACCAGATTATCCTAAACCGGGAACACCCTAATCCCGGATCCGCCCTGGTCCTTGAGCAAGGTCACCTAACTGCAATGTCACTGCAAAATGTCCTATTTCCACGAGTCCTTCCACTAAGCAACATGGGGTACGCTGGCAAGGAAATTGTCATACCTACTTGGCTAATGGCTCCCAGCAGATGTGATTAACTATATTTATTGATTTTTATATGTTGAACCAATCTTGTATTCCTTGAATGAACCCCACTTGATCATAGTGCACTGTTTTTTAAATATTTTTGTATGTGATTTGCCAGAATTTTATTGAGAATTTTTGCATCAATATTTATCAGGGATATTGGTCTGAAATTTTCTTTCCTTGATATGTCTCTGCCTGGTTTTGGTATCAGGATGATACTAGCTCCATATAATGAGTTTGGAAGGGTTCCCTCCTATTCTACTTCATGGAATAATTTGAGGAATATTAATTCTTTTTAGGTCTTGTAGAACTCAGCTGTGTCCCAGGCTTTTCTTGTTTGGTAGGCTTTTGATGGCATCTTCTATTTCCATGCTTGAAATTGATCTGTTTAAATTGTGTATGTCTTCTTGACTCAGTTTGGGTTGATAGTTTGCCTCTAGAAATTTGTTGGTGTCTTTGAGGTTTTCTATTTTACTAGAATATACATTTTCAAAATACTTTCTAATTGTCTTCTGCATTTCAATAATATACATCATGATATTTCCTATTTTTATCACAAATTTTAGTAATCTGAATTTTTTCTTTCCTTCTTTTTGTAAGGATGACTAAGAGTTGGTCAGTTTTATTTATTTTTTCAAAGAACCAGCTTCTTTTTTTGTCAATTTTTGAATTGATGGGGTGCTCTGCTCTGGCAAGCCTTTGAGGTAAAACCACCTCCTCAGTGATTGACCTCAATGTTGCTAGGCAACTGAGAGGCAAGAGCCTCAGGGTCTGAGCTTCCTTAATTTAAGGATCCCTTTCGTAGGAGTAATGACCCTTTCTGACAGCCTTCCACTATGTGGCAGATTTTAGAGCTTCCTCATAGTGCAGTTACATTGATCATAAGATGATTGGTTTCTAAATGTTAGGTAACCTGCTTGCTTATGTATGATTGGAGGATGAGCCCTATATCAGTTGTAAACTATTCCATAATAAATGAGCTGGCTGGAGGTCTGCCACCTGCCTGCTCTTACCAGCTCCTGGTGTCTGTGTCTTGACTCCGCGTCCCTGCCCCTGCACCTGCACATCCTGGTGATTAAGGAAAAGACCCACGACTACAAATTATTTTCTGTCTTCTACTACTTTTGGTGTTTGTTTGTTTCTCTTTTTCTAGGGCTTTGAGTTGTAATATCAGGTCATTTGTTGACTTTTCTTCTTTTAATGAATGAATTCCATGCAATGAACTTTCCTCTTAGCACTGCCTTCACAATGTCCCAGAAATTTTGATAAGTTGTATCAGAGTTCTCATTTACATCTAGAAATCTATTTTTTATCTCCTCCTGATGTCTTCTGTTATCCATGTGTCATTCAATAGCATATCTCCAGGTGTTGGAGTAGCTTCTATTTTTTATTTTATCATTGATTTCTAATTTCATTCCATTATGGTCAGATAGAATGCATGGTAGTATCTCTATTTTTTTTTTTTTTTTGTACTTGCTAAGACTTTCTTGGTGGCATAACATATGGTCTATTATGGAGAAGGATCCATGTGCTGCTGAGAAGAAAGTGTATTTGCTAGTTGATGGATGGAGTATTCTATAATGTCTGTTAAGTCTAACTTATTGATTGTATTACTGAGTTCTATAGTTTCTTTGTTTATTTTTTGTTTGGAAGATATATCCAGTGGTGAGAGATATGTATTAAAATCACCCAGTATCACTATGTTGTGGTCTCTTTGGTTCTTGTAGTTGAGAAGGGTTTGTTTGATATACATAGACACCCCATTGTTTGGGGTATAGATATTTATGATTGTTATATCTTGTTAGTCTGAATCCCTTAAGCAGTATTAAATGTCCTTCTCTATCCCTCTTTACTACTTTGTTTGAAAACACTTTATCCATGGAAACTCCTGCTTGTTTACATGGTCCATGTAAATGGTACTTTTTTCCAACCCTTTCACCTTCAGTCTGTGGATATCTTTTCCTGTGAGATGAATCTCTTGAAGGAAGCATATTGTTGGGTCTTTTTTTTTTTAAGCTATCTGTCAGTCTGTGTCTTTTAATTGATGAGTTTAGGCCATATACATTCAGGACTATTATTGAAATATGATTTGTATTCCTGGTCATTTTGGTTTATTTTTGATTTTTAACTTAACTTGGTTTCTTTTTGGAGTGACCTTTCCTTTAGTGTAGTTCCTCCCTTTGCGATTTTCATTGTTGTTTTTCATTTCCTCCTTGTGAATTTTTTTCTGAGAATGCTCTGAAGTGCAGGCTTTCTTGTGGTAAATTCATTTAATTTTTGTTTATCATGAAAAGTTTTTATTTCATCATCAAATATGAAGCTTAATTTTTTAGGATATAAGATTCTTGGTTGGCATCCATTTTCTTTCAGAGCTTAGTCTATGTTGTTCCGGGATCTCCTGGCTTTGAGGGTCTGGGTTAAAAAGTCTGTTCAAATACAAATTGGTCTCCCCCAGTATATGATCTGATTCCTCTCTCTTGTGGCCTTTAAGATCCTATTCTTATTCGGTAGGCTAGGCATTTTCATTATAACATGCCTTGGTGTAGATATGTTGTAATTTTTTACATTTGGTGTCCTGTAAACCTCTTGTATTTGATTTTCCAATTCATTCCTCATGTTTGGGAAATTTTCTGATATTATTTTATTGAAGAAATTTGTGCGTTCCTTTGGTTTCAATCTCTGTGCCTTCCTCTATCCCCATAAGTCTTATATTTGGTCTTTTGGTGTTATCCCATAATTCTTGGATGTTCTTTTCATGGTTTCTTACCATCTTCACTGTGTGGTAAACTTTATTTTCAAGATTGTATATTTGTCTTCATTATCTGATGTTCTGTCTTCCAAGTGATCTAGTCTGTTGGTGATGCTTTCTATTACATTTTTTTATTTCATTTTTGTTTCCTTCATTTCCAGGATTTCTGGTTGCTTTTTTTTCAGAATCTTTTTCTTGAAGTAATCTTTTGCTACTTGCATTTGTTCCCTTATCTCTTTGTTGGTGTGATCAATGGTTGTCCATATGTGCTCTCTTATCTCTTTGTTGGACTGATCAGTTTTTGCCTGTATTTGCTCACTTAGGTCATTCTTTAATTTGTGGACCATTTTAATTGTGAACATTCTGAACTCCTTCTCTAACATTTCATCAACTGCACTGTCCATGGATTCTATTATTGTAGTATTGGTTTTTCATATTTTCTATATGTCTTCCTTTCTTGCAGTGCAGATCTGAGGTAATATAGTTTCTAACCTATAATTTTATAGTGTCCCTGCAAATTACCTGTATCTCACTTTGTGTTTGGCTTCTAGAACCTGGTCAATGACCCAGGATAAATGCTACTGCAAGTAAAGGTGGTGGTGGCAATAGTAAAGGTAACTCAAGATATCAGTGGCGGTGTCCCAAGATGGATGCAACCCCTTTCAGAGATGGGGCTGAAAGGCTGGGCTGCTGGTTCCGAGATGCAGCTCCCTCCACGCTGTATCTGTTGTCCCAAGGTGGAGGTTACTGCATGGGGAGGGCTATAGTGATGGCTACAGTGTCCCAAGATTGACGTGAGTTAGGCCTGAGCTCCGGCATGTGACAACTGGTTGGCGGAGTTGGTCCTGGGCCTAACCTTGGCCTAGCCTCCTGCATGGGTCAGCGGGATGGTCCTTAGCTGGGGCCTGGGCCTTGACCTTATTTACATTTCTTAAACATAACATGTACATAGTGTGCTGAAAATTCAATATTATTTGGGGTGAGTTTTTATATTTATTTACAACATCTATTTGAATTTAATTGATAACACATTCAAGTGAATTAATAAAAATCATTAAAACACACATTTCCTCCTTCCATCCCTCCTATCCATAGACCTACTTTTCAATATCAGCAGCTTCTGTTTGGGTGGAATTATAACTGAAGAAATGATTTTTAAAAAACAAATTTTCCTGATTACTCAAGTTTTCAGGAAATAAATTAAAAGCTCTCAAAACTCTGGAAATTTTAAGATGTCTAAGTGCTTTAAAACATTTTGAAAATATGTTTTAAAGTAATTTTACAGATTCTGAACATTTTAAGATACACAATCAATTCTATGGGTTAATGTTTGATGTATAAGCAGAAATACTCATCAGAATATGTATTCATAGCTGATCCTTTCACACCCTAACAATGTTTATTTTCCTGCTTTCATACATTTAATTCAACTATAAGCCATGACAATAAAGAGCATAATGGTATAAATACATAAAATTGTTATATAAACATTGTAGTTTTAATAAAACTTTTTGCTGACATTAAAATTCTGAAACCGAGGATTATCTGTAATCTGCATATGAAATTCTCTAATAAAATTTGCATGAAGGATTATTGGAGAGATAATTGAGTTAATATTTAAAGCACCTTTTTTAAAATACCTTCCTTAGCTAGAAATCATAATAGCAGAGAGAGAGAGAGAGATTCAAAATTAACAGATGAAATTACACAGCAAGTGATAACTAGAGCTTTTATCAAGGAAATGGGAATAAAAGCAACCCATTCCTATTTAGCTGTTTTTAAAAACACTTCATTTTAATGGAGAAACACTAGAAGTCTAGAGAGTTAAACCTTATGTCTAAGTAGTCATTTGTAATTTATGGGAAAGTTGTCACCTAACCTATTTCTCTGTGCCCCCAAAGAATTCATTAATATAATACATTTCCCTGTGTTTTATTTTTTGCTTCATGCAAATTAGTTTCAAGGAGACAGAGACTGACTATAAATTTCTACCAGCATAGAGTTTTACTAGCATATTACTGTCATTGTTTCTGTTTTGTTTCTCTGTGGTCCTCAAAACTATGCTGTGCAAAAAATACTCAATTGACACACACTTAAGTATTTCTAGAATAACGTCTCTAATAAAATACATACAAATTCATTTTTTCTTGGTGACTTTTACATAATTTTGACATTTCTCTTTTATAAATTCATCTCTACACCCCCCAAAATATGGCTGGTCATTCTTGTTTTTCATTTTGAGTGTACTCCATCTTCTACATAGCTGCAGAAATTACTATATGATAAAATATTACCTGTAACCTCGAATTATTGTATTTTGTCTTTGTGCTGATACATATTGTTAATCTATACAATAGAAATTCTAATGTGTCATTCAAATTTGTAAACTTTAAATATACATTTTATTAATTTCCAAAAGTAGCTGAAATATATCCACAGGAATAATTTTCAAGACTCTATTGACTTCTGAGTAGAATGAATTTCAGACACTAAAGATATTATTTTAACACTTGAATATATGGCATATCATTAATTAGTCATTTTTTAAAGTAAGATTAAAGGTTTATCCATACTTGCTGTCATAGACTGAAACATCTGTATGTTCTGTTCACAACAGGTGTTCGATAAATGTTTTGGGTGACTGTCAGTGGTGACTCTTAATGACTTCATAATGAAGTAATTATTCAAGTGTCATGTTAAAGCCCTATTTCATAGAAACTACATATTGACAATTTTCACAGACATACACTATTATGTACACTTCAGTAAAAAGAAATTCCACCTTAAAATGTAAGTCTTGAGCTTGAATAAAATTTACTGATTTGAAAAGTCTCCCAATACTACTATAACAATGAACATAATTAAGTATGCATACCCACAACACAATAAAGTCTTATCAAAAGTGTTCAAGTAAAGGATGACAACGAAATGAATGATTAGTTTTCAAAGTAGTGGCATCTGTTCTGTGAATAATCCAAGGAATGCTTTCCAATTTCCATGCATCAATTCTTTATTCAAAAGAGGGAATTTCTCAAAAGAGACATATGGGACCAAACAAAATGTAGACTATTGTCAAATCAGAATTTCAAGATTCATCTATTATTTACACCCTGCTTATTTAAAAAATGACTTGAAGCATATCAAATGGATATGCACTCAGAAATCTTCTTCATTATTTTTTTTTGTTAAAAGTCATTTATTTTCTTTTCATATTTCTTTTTGTTCAGGTAAAAGACTATGACTTCAATAGCCAAAAAGATAACAGATGTATCTATTTGCTTTAGAAGAAAGAACCCTAATATTCACGAATATGTTTTGAATTGTTAAAAAGTTGTATTTTCCAGCATTGGTGAAATATTGAAATAACTTTAACACATAAAATAAATATAAATTCAGTGACTTAACTGTGTATTATCAGATGTCAGTGGCATATTTAAAGATGTGTTAATAATAGTTTATTGATTTTAAAACACAAAGAATGTCAACATAAAATAAACAGATATTGATATACTTTCCAAACTTTGTTGAATAATAATGTAATAGCTATAATTGGATCTTTTAAAAAATATTTTTAGTTATGGATGGGCATAATGCCTTTATTTTATTCATTTATTTTTATGTGGTGCTGAGGATTGAACCCAGTGACACATAAGTTATAGGCAAGTGCTCTGCCACTGAACTACAACCCCAGCCCTATAAGGATATTTGAAAAGAATTATTTTCAAAATAGACCTTTCAATCTAATTTAATACTTACTTAAGAACAACCGTCTGTAACATCACAGGATTTTAAAATTAAATGAATTTATAGTCATCTAGTACTTTCTCATTTACATATAAGCAAATTAAGTTATACAGAGGTTCCAGTTTAATGAATGCTAACAGTTTATTATTGGGAGAATAGTGACTAAAATGTGGTTTTCTGATTTGCCAGATAATGCTTCTCTGTCACTGAAAATGTTTTCCAAATCTTGTGGTTTGTGGGCATGTGTACAAGGGGGAAACAAAAACATGTATGCACAATGAATGCAACATAATATGTAAAAAAAAATAAAAATAAAGTTAAAGATCATTTAAAGAAGCACTAAAAGCCATTAAAATTTATGTTTTGAGATTCTACTCACAGTTTTACTTCAGAAGAAAAGGAGAGATGTGGAAATTTGCTTATTATTTTTCAAATTTTTTACTGTGATAAAATTATATAACATATGGACCCAAATAGGCAATTCAATCATTTTAAACGTATAATTCAGAGATATTAATTACATTTACAATGTTACATAATGATCATTACCATTATTTTTCATAAAAAGTTTTCATCATCCAGAAACCCTGTAACCATTATGCAATACATTTTTTCTCCTCCACCCATTTCCTTATAAGTTTAAATTTTAATTTCTGTTGCAGTGAATTTGACTATTTTTGGTTTTCTATGTAGTTGAAATCATACAATATTTATCCTTTTGTGTTTGGTTTATTTCATATTTGGTTTATTTCAAAGTTTATCTCTGTTTTAGCATCTACCATAACTTCATTATTATGGCTGAATAAAATTCTCTTGTATATATTTATCACATTTTATGTATTCATTCAAATGTTAATGGACAGTTTTGTTGTTTCCATGTTTTGACTATTGCCTTGATTTATCTTCTGTGTTGAGATTACTAATAGGTCTTTTAGACTATTTATTTATTTTAGCATAGCATCAACTTTTAATTTTATTATTGATTAATTAAGCATTTGAAAATAAAGCTATTTCAGGTATGATAATTATTGATGCAAAAATAAAAGCTAATATTGGAGATTTTAAATTCCCTTAATTTTTTTTTTACTCTTCAGGATACACTTTTATTTTAAATCAAATGCCATGACATTTTGAAACATGGTCAGTTACAGAGAATAGATGTCTAGCTGAAAGTTATAATTTTCTATTTACAAAACTTTCTCTCCTTAAACATTTATTAAATTATTAATGATTTTCTGTATTTTCTATACTTTTTATACTGACTTAGTGAACACTTCTTAATATATAAATATAAAATGCTTAAGAGAATTATTTACACTAATTCTGGAAATTAAAGTGTCAGATTTAATCTACAGTGCATTGGAGAAACACTATCAAAAGGAGAATATAGAAAATTTAAGTTAAACTTTCTGTCTAAACTGTTTAATTATTTATAAATTATTCTAACTTTCTTCCACACAATTTATATTTTATGGAAATCGAAAGAAAAACAATTCCAAAGCACCTAAATATCTCATCTTCTACTAATCTGTTACCTATACATGGTGGATTGTATTTATTTGTTTTTAATTTTCATGTTATATGTGTTTGGAAATGTTTCATAATCAAAATGTTGAATTTTAACATTTGTTTCAGATGAATTCAAGTTATTCATGAAAAGGCTACCCATGAATTATTTCCTCAACACATCAACTATAATGCATTTGTGGACAATGGATTCTAATTTTCAGCGCCGCTATGAGCAACTGGAGAACAGCATGAAACAACTTTTCCTCAAGGCACAGAAAATTGTACACAAGCTCTTTAGCCTTAGCAAGAGGTGTCATAAACAACCCCTCATCAGCCTGCCGAGACAAAGGTAAGACCTGGCAATGTAGCAACTGAAGGTATTGTTTCCACAGATTTCTCTTTATATTTGTGAATGTAGTTGTTATAATATCACAGTTATTTATTATCATTAGATAGAGATAATTTGAAAACAGCATATTCTCTTAAGTCCCCAAATAATAAATTGCAGTAATTTTCCAAAGAAATAGTAGAAGGGGAACACATATGCTAATTCTCCCATGATTCTTTTTTTTTTCTTTTCTATCATAATCAAGAAATCATTCTTACTCCATGAGGTAGTCAACTAACTGGAATAGAAAAACACAAAGCTCTAGAGTTAAATTGTAGCATACAGAGTAAGCAGGGGTACAAAATGAAATTCTTTATATAATTTTCAACTCAAATAATTCAAGGTTTAGTTTTTATGATCAGTATTTAAAAAACCATGAATATCATTCTACAGCAACTTCTAAAAATTACTGTGAATGTTGCTAACATTACATATGAATAATGACAGACTATTAAAATATTTATGTCTGATCTGATTTGAGAAAACACGTTTTAGATTTGTAACTTTAAGATCTACTGAAAAGTGAGTGCAATAAAAAGTCGTACCTTCTCTATTGGAGGTCTAGTTAAAAAATTCATGAATGACAAAAGCTACAGGAAAAACAAAGAAGATTATCACAAAATGATACATTTGTATCAGTATCTTGCTTTATAACCCTAGAATTTTGATATGATGTTCAAATCATTGAAATTTATTTCAGTGAAAATAAAACAGATTAATATCCATTAAAAATTTTAATTTAAAAATAACTCATTTGAATTTTTTATTGTTTCTTTGGAATTTTAATATATTCAGAATTTGTGCAGTCATCTCCATAATCTAAGTGGAGTATATCTTCCTTATCCCCCACCCCCAAACTAAATATCAACTAGAAATTGCTGCTTATAATCCCCAATCTATTCCTAGGCTATAGATTTGCATAATTCGATATTTGTCTCAATAGATTTGCCTACTCTAAACATTTTATTTAATGGGATCATGCAATATGTGGTCTTTTGTAATTGGCTTCTTTCACTTGTCATACTGCTTGCAGGTACATCAATGCCATAACATCAGTAGTGTGCATGTCCCACTTGTTTACCCATTCATCATTTGATGGTCATTTAAGTTGCTCTTAAAAGTACTATGAATAATGTTTCTAATGTTTCTGTGAACGTTAGTGTACATTCTTTGTGGACATGTGTTTTCTATTCCCTTTGGTATATACTGAAGTGGGGGATTGCTGAGTCAGAAGGTAATACATATTTAAAGATTTTTAGGAGCTGCCAAACTGTTTTACAAAATGGCTACACCATTTTATATTTCTACCAATCATCTTCACTAACACTTATTATTTTCTGTCTTTTTGATTATAGTCATCCAAGTGGTTGTGAAGTGGCATCTTGTGGGTTTGATTTACATTTGAGTTTTGACTAACAATGTTGAACATCTTTTCATATGCTTATTGTACATTGAACAAATGTCTATTCTAAGCCTTCATCTACTTCTACATTGTTTATTACTGAGGTCCATGAATATTCCATATATAGTTAATGCCAGTCTGTAAACAGTAGTTATGTGATATACAAATATTCCCTTCTATTCTCTTCCATTTTCCTGGTCAGATATGTGTCTTCCACCACCACCAGCACACATACACTGTCAATAAAAGACTTTTGCCAAATTTCTTGATATTTTCAAAGAACTTTTAATTTTTTTTTATATTTTTGTCTCTTACTTGACTACTTTTTCATTCCAATCATTCATTCATTCTTTTTTTTTTAGTATGATTTTCTTTTTCTGTTTTCTTAGAGTGAAAAGCTAGGTTATTAATTTGGAAAGATTTATCTTTTTTAATGCAGGTATTACAGCAATAAATTTTGCTCAAAGGACTGCTATAGTTTTGTCATTTTATGCATCTCATAAGTATTTTTTTAATTTTCTTTATGAATAAGACATTTCAATATGTCTCTGTATGACCTTGGGAACATTTTCTAATTAGGAATTGTAGCTAGAGGATGACACTGCTATTTGATTATTGTGAACTTAATGCTTTATGTGAGTTAAAAGTAGATTTAAAATTACTGAAATAAATAATTTTAACCCAAATAGGAAATGTAAGACAATTAAGTGGACTAGAAAATAAATTGATAAGTCTGGTTATAAACATGCTGACTTTAGGGTTTTATTTAGCAAATTTAATTGAAACTGAATATATACATGTAAATATATATCTATCTATCAATCTATGTAGCTATTTGAAACACAGGAAAGATTTGAAAAAGTGGGGTGACAATCCCAGTACACACAAATGAAGGAAATCTGAGTATAATACCATAGTAAATAGGTAGATGACATCTTCAGACATACATAAGGAGTGAATAGAGAAACAAATTGCAAAAAAAAAAATAAATAAGGAAAGAATATCATAGAAGTGACATTAATTTTTAAATGGAAATACAAATATGCTGTAACTATGCAGGATTTTAAAGGAAAATATAGGAAACTGATACCAAATATAAGTTGGGTACATACAAAATAAATAAGTTGGATGAGATAAAGATGTATTATTTGGAGCAGAATTTAATAGAGTATAGAGAAATCTCTATTTTCCGAAACTTTTAAAGTAAATGTGAAGATAGCCACAGCCATTTCTTGACTTTCTTTTTTAAATATTTTGCAAAACTCCTATGTTGACTGTCACTCATCACACACACAAAACAATGTCAACTTCTTTATGTACAATTTTACTTAATTTGAGTATTTTTCTATCAGTTTCTTTTTTACTACCGATATGAGATTTTGTTTCTGTTTATTGTGGGTTTTTTTTTTTAATCTAATAGAATAAAATGAAATGGCAAGAGGAATACAAAATATATGTACTAGGTTAGTGGAGTAAAGTATAAAAAGGAGGTTGAATATTTGCAGGGTAGGTTTTTAGAAATATTTGAAAGAGAAGCAAATGAATAATACCAATAATTCACTTGCATTGGAAATTATATTTTTTATCCTGTATTTATGGAATTTTTTCTCAGCCTTTCTCTGAAACTCTTCCCATCCTAAGCAGGTTCTATTTTTGATATTCAAAAATATTCAAAAATATTAAATATTAAAATATAAACATTAAATTAAAAATATTTCAAAATCAGCATAAACAAAATGAGACTCACAAAGTACATTTTCACTATTAAGATGGTTTCTACACACTTTGTAGACAGGATAAAATCACCCTTTGTAATGCAGAGTGTAGTTCTTCCTTTTAAATAAAACTTGACACTCATATTAAGCAATACTCACTGTTGCTCTCAGGAATTTGTGTGCACAATATGTCTTCATACTTGAGTAAACTGAAGCCTTGATAATCTGATTTCCTGGAAGAAGTTATTTTTGTTGCTATTCTAAAACATTTCAAATAAGTAATAACATTATCTCCATAATATTAACTCAACTACACCAATCCATATTATAAGAGGGCAGTAAGAATCCATTTTTATTTTACATTTAATAATGTGTTAGTAAAGGTTTATCAACCAGCTTTCTAAGAGAACAAAACCTTTGATTTATAGTATTTTCTCTATTGGATGGTATAAACTTTCTCATCATGGTCAATTTTAAGTTACTGAAATGCTGTCACTGAACAGAGTTGCATGTTAGACATACAAAATAGGCTCACCTGAGCCAGTATATTAATACCACAGTAAGCAACTAAAAATGGTTTAAAACCATTAAAAATATTTTAATGCAGCTATATCTTCTTCATTAACAAAGGAAAGTCATGTATTGAAATTCTCTAACATCACAGACAAGAATGAATTCTGTTCTCACCTAAGAGCCGTGTCCCACACTCCCTATATGTGCTCTAAAACAGAGGTTAACAAATGGATACATGAGCCAAATCTGATCTAAAACTTGTTTCTGTATCAACCTGTATCAACCTGCATGATTGTTTTTTCATATTTTAAGTCATAGAAAAAAATAAAAGGAATAATAATATTTTTGGTTGATGAAAATTATAAGTTCAAATTTGAATGCATGTAAATAAAACAACCACCACTCTATGTTTACATGTTGTCTGTGGACAGTTACACACTATAATATCTAGAAGTTGCCACAGAAAGATGATATGGTCCTTCAGGCCTACAACATTTGCTTTCTTGGTCTCTAAAGAAAGAGTCTACCAATGCCTGCTCTACTATATTATGTACTCTATCATTTAAAAATATGTTCATGAGTATTCATATATCATTGATGTATTTTAAACTATAAATGTATTTTATATCAAAAACAGAATATTTTAAGAGTTTAATTCTCTATCCATATGGAAACCTCATACAACCAGATTGTTCAATTCTGAATCCTGAGTATTATGGCAGTGATACCAAATGTTTTATTAACAATTTCTCTCTCTCTTTTTCTGTGTGTGTGTGTGTGTGTATACACACACATAATTTTTATAGGAATGCTCTAAAATTCCATTATGTCAACCTGAGTTTAATTCAATAGGCAGTTGAGATCGATATTTAAATACAGAATGAATTATTTAGTAGATCTCAATCTTTTTGGCTTCATGATCCTTTCATAGCCCTAAAAAATTATTGAGCAATCTAATAAGTTTTGTGTATGGGATTTGTTGGATGGATATATGGATAGCACACACACATATTTATATTTACATGTATCATAACAAAAATTAAAGCTCAGAGATATTTAAACATGTATCTATTAATAAAATTAAAATAACAATATTAAGTTCAATATTTGTTGACATATTTAATACAAAAGGTTGATTTTTGCACGTTTCCTTGATAATTTGCTGGTGATAGTGATAGATGAATTCTCATAGCTACTTCTGAATGCAATCATTGCAATCTGAAGTTTGTAGCCTAATGTAAGTTTATTGTTGGAGAGGTGAGTATTATAATAGTTTTTCAGATAATTGTGAATAATATTATTTGATACTATACTTAAATTCAACAGGTATAAGTTGTGGTATAAAATATAAACTACACACAACATTTTGAAATCAGTTTCCTTAAGTTTGTTTGTCTACCTTGTTCTTTGGATGGATCATCTACTAGTAAACAAAAGCACACACTAGTAATTTGAGAGATATTTGTCCCCTTAATTATGAAAATATTGCAAATTATGACACTCATTATTATACAATGACAAAAGATCTCATCCTTCAGTATCATCACTGAATATATGAGAATAGTTTGTCTACCTAAGGAAGCTGTCAGGCTCATAATGGCAGACACAAATTTTTCTTTTTTTTTTTTTCACTTGAAAGCCAGAATTTATTGTTGACTTTAAATATGTCAGTTGATTTTTCCTGAAGTGATTATTATGATAACTTCAATACTAAATGTGCAATAAATTCGAGTTTGAATAACCACAGTTGTTCTGTTAAATTATGTCACACAAAATTAAAAATTGGTTTGCCATGGGAAAATGGCTATTTCAGCTTGTAACAAACAATTGCACAAGTGCTTTTCTTCAAGGGAACTATTATAGTTCTCTCTGTGGCACAGGTATCTTCTTTATATGTTTTGTTTTGGCATACAGATTTGTGACAAAGATTGAGATAGACTAAACTTAATTTTTACCTTGTCATCAAGAAAATTCTCAAGTTATGAAACTTTCTTTATATTTTATATGTATGCTTCAAAAAGATGTACTTAATAGTGCAGTTTGATATAATTTCCTCCTTCCAACACTAGTTTACTCACTATTGCTTTTGGAACAATAAATGCAAATGTCAACATGATATAAAAAAATAACATCTTGTTTTTTATATGAAAATAATTTTTGCCTTGTGCCTTCCTACTAGGATCTTGTCTCCCTTCCCCACTTTCCACCCACCTAAACAAATGGACATTATTTATTCTTTGAGAATGATGCTTTACATCAATCTCATCTCCTTGTAAGGACTTAATGAATCTAGATGATAAATCCTTCTTCCTCTACATCCTTCCCTATTTTAATAAAACAATCCTAATTCTATTTGGGTATACGCTTCATCATGCTTGTAGAATTCCTTTGCACCTAGAATCCATTACATGTCTAATTCTATTGAATTGGACGTTATGAAAGGGAATTATTAAAGTTTTAAATTGGGTCCTTCAAAGATTAAGAATCCATTTCATCTCCCTTCTTTCCTTGCCTACATGAAATACAAATATGATGGCTGGAACTGAAACTTATGATATGAAGAAAAACCTTAATAATGTTAACGCCCATTTCCTTGAAGCCGTTGTATTAGTTCCACATTGTTTATGTTTGTACTGTTATTTCAGAGAAGAATAAAATTTCATTTTGTCTAGGTCACTGTTATTTGGCTAATATTACTACAGCCAAACTTGCATTCTAACTATTAAAGTGGCCTTACTGAATGGCCTCTAAATTCTTTAATATTACAGAGTCTGTAATTTAATTAAAATAACATTTATATATTAATATAAGGAGCTTCTGCTGAGAGCAATTTTATATGAAACTGCATGAAGAAGCTAAGATATTAATTTTCCTTACACTTATATGTTACAAAATAATATTTATTTTTTTTTAGTTCTAGCCACTCCATGATGATTCACAGGCATATTCTAAAGAATGAACAATAAATTTGAAGACTTTAATATTTAGATATTTTCAGCTTGTTATTGAGAAATTTAAATTATAGAGTGATGATAAAGTACCTAGTACAATACAAAAGTCTTAAATAATTACTATTTCCAAAAGAAAATTCCATTTCTTGTATATAAATAATTTTTCATACATTATTGACTTTTCTGCAACAAGTTTTCTATGAGTTTCATACTCAATATTTGTAACAAAAATAATGGCATAAGAGCTATAAGAAACATACTGTTGCATGTACAGAATGTCATAGAAGACTGGATTCTTATTCCAAGAAGTCCAGGGGATAAACTTTCCTAGGAGAGTAGAAAAAAAAAAATTAGTGATTTACTCTATCCTTGGTACTTCTAAATAAATTTTAAAGTAGGTAAAATTTGTTCTTTTACTTATGGCACTTCTCAGCATTCAGTTTCTGGTGTAGCTTAAACTTTAAAACCAAGGCCTTAAAATGGGCTTAGCTCTTCTATATAATATTCCTACTTTTACCTTCTATTCCATAATCCTTTCATGATCTTTCACTTTATTAGCTATTTGATAGCTATTAGCTAAAATTGTCTTAATTCATATTCAAGTATAAAACCTATTCGTAATTTTAAAATACATTATGTGTTAACCATAACAGTCATTAATATGAGGACTTTCAGGCAAAGTAAAAAATAATAAAATGAAATGAAGGTATGTGGGCTTATAGTGCAGTTTCTGTTCTTTCACTTTTGTTCATGGATAAAAGATTATGTATAGCAACCAAATAATTTTCCTCCTTACTATTTTGTGCAATAAACCCTGTATGGAGCCCACAATACACATAAGAAAGATGTCCCAACCCTGACTTGATAGAGGAATCTTTTGTTAGATAGCTGAGTTTGATAATATAAAAGGGATAAAAGTCTTGTTCATGCTTGGAAATTTTGTGATCTAGTGTGTGTGCATGTGTGTGTGTGTGCATGCCCATGCACAGGCATAATAGTATAAAATGACAAATCATCATCTCATTATATATAAATAGTAACCTCACAGCACTGTCTTATTCTTTCTTTAAATTCATTCATTCTGATATCTTAGGAAAAGGAAGCTAAGAGCCCAAAAGGAGTAGTTTTGAACATAATATATTTTCCAAATAAAAGAGATGTTTTTTTTTTTTTGTATTCACATGATTAGTTATGTAAATGTCATTTCAACACTTCCTGCCATGTCTTCTTCATACTAAACAGTCTTCTAAGATTCAGTGTCACATCCAAATGCTCCCCACGCCCATAAATTAAAGTAGCTTGCCAAACTAATCAGATTTGGTTTGTAGGAGAAAAATTGAGGACAGAAACAATACAGACATCTCTAGACTACTTTCCTAATATTCACACTTACTTCATTGAAAGAAACAAATGTATATTTATGATAATCTTGGAAATGAAGTTTATAATGATTAAGGCTAAGAACTCTCCCTTTTCCATGATATTTAAAGTGAGAAACACTTGTTTGAACACCCAGAATTACTTTCTTTTTGTCAATGACTACAGGGCTGCAAATGAGGGTTCTGCAATCAATCTTAACTTTTACTTCATTAAGAATTTATGATTTTCCTTCATTATATTCCACTAAATGACTTGGAAAATATGAATGCCTGTTTTTGAAGTACATAAATACATACTGAATTAATCAGTTTGCATTGCTATAACCAAAAAGCCACACAAGAATAACTTAGAGGAGGAAAAGTTTATTTGGGCTCATGGTTAGCTGATTGACTACTCTGGGCCCAAGTTAAGGCAGAACATATGGCAGAAGGACATGGTGAAGGAAAGCTGGTCACTTCCTGGCAGACAGAAACTTACCTGTTGGGGATAAAATATAAAAACCAAAAGTATGCCCCCAAAGATCTAGTCACACATTACCTGCAAACAGTTATCACCTAGTGCAGTTGTCCTTTCAAATTATTAACACATCAAATGGGTTAATTCACACATTATGGTATAACTTTCATAATGCAATCATGAGCTTTCAGGCGACACCTCATATCTAAATCATAATAACTTATTTGTTTCAAAAAAACAAAAAAAGTTTTCACATTCAGGCATATTTGGAGACAGTTATAAATGATAAACTTTTCTTGGAAATCTGCAATGTTTTCATGTTAAATAATGTAGTCTATCATTTTAAAATTAGAAAAAAAAGGTATATTAATTTAAATAAGGAATTTCCAATGCAAAAATTCTTTTTTCCTAAAACCCTGTTAACTCCCCAAAATATGTACTTAGGAAGCAGAGTCCCATTGCTATTTTTACCTAAATTTTCATATTCTGGAATTGTAATATAGTACATAGGTTACCATTAAATATCTGAATATTATCTTGAACTGAAAATGATTTTCGCAAGACCTTTATTTTCTCAATGCTTTAGTTGTGTTCTTAATGCTGGATACCAATTCTTGGCAAATGATTCTTTTAATTACATTCTCAGTCAGACCCACAGACCATGCTATCTCAGACTTTAAAAGCTACAACTCAATATAGGCCTGAAAATTAAGTGTTGATTCATTACTAAAACGTATCTTGTCACTTTTCTTTTTTATAACCTTCAGCTCTGAAATTTTTATTCCATTATTCTGCCTGAGAGAGACAGGGTTGCTATAAGTGTAACTCTTACTTTCATTGTTAATTGGTACATGAAATTACATCCGAGAGAAAAATAATATGGAGTATGAGGAAGTAAACTGATATCATATTAACCATCAATGGTTTGTGTGTGAGCCATGAAGTATGAATCCATTCAGTGTACATCTGAGGGCACTAATATTCCTACAGAGCCTGCAATATTATTGACAATAAATCTTTATATTTTGAAACACTTCTAAATAATTGTTTTTATGATTTGGAAAAAAAACCTTTAAATCTCCAAAATAAAGAGAAAGTCAGGGATCCTGTATTTCAGTGAAGTGGAGGCTTCATTATCTCAAAACAGAATCCTATGTTATATGTTGGAATTAAAATGTTAGCCATGACCTTTTCTCCTGAGCACTCCCCACTAAAATATTGTGGCAGAGAAAAACATAGTGTTGGGGGTGATCTGAATAATGAGATTAAAACAAGATTTAAAATCTCTTATTCTTTAAAAAATATAATTGTTTATTTATAATAGAAGACTAACTCAAAGTGTTTTCTCATATGAAATGCCCTTTTTATATCAGCTTTAATAGGAAGGCTATTTTAGTTTTCAGTATGTATAGATAAAATTGGTTATATAATATAAAAATTATCACTGTTAGATATATATGTAAGTATATAGATAAAACAATGCTTGATCTAAATCTCGTCCCATTCTAAATAGTAGAAAAAATTTGATATTGTTTTGAAAACCAAAATCATGTTGACCTTTCAAATAATGCCTTTTTCCAAACTCTCTTATGATTCAATGACAAAAATCTCATTTGAGTTTAATCTGTAATCAATCTAATGCTTATTTTAACACCGTTTATATGTAGTATAAAATAAGATATAATCTTATAATCCTCATGAAAAATACAAAAAAGTCCAAAATAAGCTTCCTTTATTCCATCCTTCCATTACTTGTATTTATCTGTAACACACAAATACACATCCAAGAAATTTTAATGACATGTGACTCAAATAAATTATTTTTCCTTGAGTCTTAAGCCAAGACACTATTTTCTAAAGGTAAGAGGCTTCATGAATCAGGAATGTAAAATCCAAATATTACCAAGATACATATGACCATAAATCCCTACCCCTGATAAAAAGTCTTTGAAGCACTTAATTTAAGGCAGCCACAAGTTATAAAGTGAGTGAATACATTTCAAAAATCAATGTCCAATTGAAATAAAAATCCTCTATCTCACAATCTAGATGCACTTCAGTCAGCAACAAATAGAACCTCACAAAAGAACATTGATGTGACAAAAGAACACAGGAGAAAATGAAGGTCAGCTTGTTGTGGTTGTTCTATTAAACCCAGCAGGAAGACGTCATGTAGTCTTCTCAAAGGAAACAAAAAAGATCAAGTCTGAGGTAATACCTTTTATTGAACTGAAACAAAATTAGTTCACAAAAGCAGGAAGGTTAGCTATAAACAAATCCCAAAACAAAATGCTAAGAATCTAAGGAAAGCCTTCCAGTTTTAAGGTAGATATATATGTTTGTATGCATGTGTGTATGTTTGTGTATATATATATATATATATATATATATATATATATATGTGTGTAAGTCTATATATGTGTGTTTATAATATATTCCTCTACATTTTTCTAAATACATGCAAATATATATATACACACCCCTCAGCTACATATTAAAGTATAAGAATGACATTTGATTATGATCTAAACACATGATTTTTCTTTCATTACCTCCTCTAAATTTCCCTTAAAATGAGTCAAATTATATCACTATCTGAAGTTATTAATCTATTCAATCAATAAGCAGAAATGTGTAGACAACTTTTGAAAAATACACTGTGGAAAACAGAATGAAAGAAAAGCTTAATTCACAATTTATCACGTGTGAGTGAAATAACTATGTAAATGGCAGATAGAGGAGACATTCAATGGAATCATCCAAATCCCTTGATGAGGAGCCACATACATGACATGATAAAAACCGATAATTTTGTTGACTCCCTCATGAGAACTGTCAGAGTTCTCATGTTAGGATTAACTAACACATATTCAGCACAAACCATGTGTCAAACAGTGTTACAAACACTTTCCCTCTTTTTCCCCATTTAATAGAATGTTACAAGGTGGGTAGTATCATTACACAATTGAGGACACTGGAGTTTAGATAAATAATCTAAACTTGCTCAGGTTAATCAGCTGGTGTTAGCAAAGCTAAGATATTCTCCCTTGATTTAGCTGCAGAGCTTGGATTCTCAGTCTTTACACCATGGCCCTTCCCAGGTTTACCATGTCTGCTGGACAAGGGTTCTTAGCTCCTGCTAATCCTTCAGCACTATCAGTTTGAGAGGCTGATGATTTCATGAAAACACATTGAGTCATGGAATGAAATAATAAATTAAGTGTTTAGGGAGAAAAATGGGATTACTAAATTTAAAACTAAAATAGATTAAGTAAAATGTTGTAGAAAGATGAAATGGTTTATTCAAACAAAATAATAATAACTGATCTAATAATATAAATAATGTGAGGATATAATTTATACATAAAGATCTAAAATTCAGGACGGTGGATAGTAAAGATATACAATATGCATAAAATAATTTCTATAAGGCAAAAACTTAGATCTAATAGAGAAGAAGAAGAGAGAAACTGAGAAAAGAGACAGAGACATACTGCACTTGGTTTGAAAGATTTGATTCAGTTGAAAAGAAACTGGGCACCAAGCAAAACTGATGGAAAAGGGTTGTATTGTGTATTGGTTTTTCAGTTAGTCTCAATCATTTTAAATTAATCTATTTCATTTTTTTCCCAGTGCACTGGTTTTGGTCAGCTTTTTGCTGCTGTGACCAAAAGACCTGATGAGAAAAGTTACAGGAGGAAAAGTTTCTCTGGGGCTCATGATTTCAGAGGTGTCAGTCCATAGATGGACAACTCCATTGTACTGTGCTGGAGATGATGCACAACATCATGGAGGAAGGGTGTTGTGAATAAGAAAATCAGTTCAGAACATGGCAATTAGAAAGCAGAAAGAGACTAAGCTTGACTCACCAGGGACTAAATACATACCCCAAATGGACACCTCTCAGCCACTTACTTCCTTCAACCTCACCCTACCTCCTACAGTTATCTCCCAAATAATCCATTGAATTAGAAGAAAAAAAAAGTGACTAAAGAATTTTATTGATGCCAATGATGTTCTATGTAAGAGGAAAACAAAAGTATATTTTTACAAACACAGTGACTCTAGCCAAATGGCTTTGATTTATTGAGGAACCAATGAGAGCAATTTTCATGAGTCAAAAAGGTTTTTTAGCTAGTCATTGTGGCACATACCTCTAATCCCAGAGGCTTGGGAAGCTGAGGCAGGAGGATCATGAGTTCAGCCTCAGCAATTTAGCAAGGTCCTAGGCCACATATTGAGAACCCTATCTCTAATTAAAATATAAAAAAGGGATGGGGATGGGGATCAGTGGTTTAATGTACCTGAGTTCAAACCCTGGTACAAAACAAAATGAAACAAAACACTCTGATAATAATGATGTTGTTTCATATTCATTGAAATAGTAGGAAATATTACAATGAGTAGTAATAGACAAGCAGATGTTACTATTTGTTTTGGGGTCATAGAAATCAACTAAGGTATATACTGTAAAGGACAGAGCATACAAACATACCAATTGTGATGTTAAACTAATTTTGTGATACTAAAAATATTTTTCTTTCCTTAAGTAGATATTAAAACATTTTCCTTTATAATAATCTAGTAGGGTTACATATTTTAAGTGAACTTTTTGAAGTGCAAATTTTGAAAATAAAATTCTTACCTTATTGGAAATTAAATTAAATTAAATTAAATCAAATCAACTATAACTAGTTAATCCTTGTATCAAAGAAAACCCAAAGGAAAATTTCAAGCTCTAGGGAAAGCAATTAAAGAGAATACTTTATAATAATACCTTTGAGAACAAAACAAATTCTAGAATTGGAACAAAATTTGTAAATTTAAATGTCTTAATCCTGAAGAAATAATAAAAATATTATTTTTAATTTTTTTTTAGTTGTGGATGGACACAATATCTTTATTTATTTATTTATTTTTATGTGGTGCTTTGGATCGAACCCAGTGCCTCATACATTCGAGGCAAGTACTCTACCACTGAGCTATAGCCCCAGCCCCATTACCTTATCTTACCCTCCTCCCCAATAATAGTCTCCCTTCGACAAAAAATAAAATTATTTAGAGCTTATAACCATTTATTATTTCACTCAGAAAAGTTTAATGTCATTTATAGGCATAGGAGGTGCAACAGCTGTGTGTGTGTATATGTGTTTGTGTGTGTGTGTGTCTGTACAGATATATAGACATATATAATTTTTATTAAATTTATTTTAACTGATACATAAAAAAACAAAGATTGTATATATCCTTCTCTTAATAACACTATTTTGATATGTGTATATATTTTGGTAATGTTTAAATTTATAATTTTTTCAATTTTTGTGGGGGGCACAATACCTTTATTTATTTTATTTATTTATTTTTATGTGGTGCTGAGATTCGAACCCATTACTTTTCATGTGCTAGACAAGAGCTCTACTGCTGAGCCACAACTGCAGCCCCAAATTTATCATTCTTTAATGTTGAAAATTTTTAAAGCCCTTCTAGCTTTTTGAAATGTACAGTACATTATTGTTACCTATATACTATGCAGTAGCACATCAGAGCTTCTTGAATCCAACTGTGACTTACTGCTTATTGATCCTGCCCCCATCCCTTCCTCCTCCCTACTCTCTTTTCTCTGTGCCCTCTAGAAGCCAACATTCTACTGTCCACTTCTATGAGATTCCACATGTGAGTGAGATTATGTAGTACTGATTTTTGTGTACCTGGTTTATTTTACTCAGTGCAGTGATTTTCAGTTCTATCCATGCTGTCACAAATAACAAGAGTTCATTCTTTTTATGACTGAATAGCATTCTACTGCTTATATGTACCCCATTTTCTTCATCTGTTCATTAACTTATAAACAATCTAGTTGTTTCCATTTTTTGGCTATTGAGAATAAACATGAAGTGCACATAGCTCTTTGACATACTCATTCCATTTTCTTTAGATATACTCCTAGAAGAAAATTGCTGAATCATATTCATATTATAAGCCAAGACTTTAAGGAGATGAGGAGGCACTAATCCAGTTAGAACAGCATGTTCATTAAGAACTCATTATTCCTCGTGAAGTGTATCAAGATAGGAAATAGTCAAGAGAGGTTCAACAGGTTACAGAGAAAGGAGGTAAAATACCCACTTTGAAAATTATCAGGATAAGATTGGTTTCACAGATAAAATTTTTCTTAATATTTGAAAGGGCAGAAATGGTCTTTAAATTTTTTCCAGGCTACAGGAAACTATGGAAAGCAATCTGTTTTTATAAAACCAATGTAACTCCAGTCTGAAAAAAATTAATACAAAAATGGAATCTAAAAATGACTAGATTTAATTTTTAAAATTTCATTACCAAAGAATAAAGTATCTTTTTCAAATTCAAATGACACATAAAGTATAGGCTATGGCATCTTGGATGGGACTTTTAAATTACCTACCTGTTTTAGGGACTGGTAATTCTAAATTTTATAGTAGAGTTAACACTTGATAAAGGGATATTACCTAGTAATTTGACATTTGGCTAGAATGGCTTAAAATAGTCACAGATATATGTCAGTATTTATATCAGTTAGATCCAGAACATAGTGGCGTAATAGTGGTGTCCATTCTGTTCATGCTAAGTGTTCATTCTGGTGCTTTATTTTTCATTCAGTAGTTAGTATTCATTCAGTATTTTTAATTTCTACTCTAGCACATCATAAAAATGTACATGGCCAGCAGAAGAAGACCTCAGGGTTAAGATGTTATCTGTTGAAGCAACAATGGATCTAAAGATGAAATATACTTAATGTTTTAAAATTAATTGCCAAAGAATAAAGTGTCTTGTTGGAAGTGCAATGTCATTTATTCAATTGTTTGTATATTCATAAAGGACTACTGGTCCCACAGGAGAAAGTGGTCAAGGTATTCCCTCAGCCTTTCTTGGGAAAAGGTGAAACTGCTTCCTCAATTTGAAGTAGAAGGCTTGACTTCAGAGTAGCTCCACTGGTGAACTAGTTTCCCTCTCCTTTCAGAAACCGGAGAGCATCACATTTTATTCATTTGTTCTCATTTGTCTTCCCCTATATTTTATTATTTGTCTTGGCTTAACCAAACTAAACTGATAATACATGTGAATTTGAATACCAGTAATCACAGGGTGCTAAAGGTAGTCTGACATGAGCCAGAAAAGTTTCCCTATGCTCCTTGAGGCAAAAAGCTTTGGAACGATAAGCAAGTGAGCCAATAAACTCTGCATCTTTTGTCTTCCTCCATCTCCACCTGAGGTACATTTCCATGGCTGTTGGATACATTTGAAAGTTTTGTTTTTCTTTAAGAGGCATCAAATGTATAAAATGTGTTAATAGTTTAGTTACAAAGTTTGCACAAGAGAACAAATCAATTGGCATTTGATGTTTTCATAAATATATTGAATATCAGTCTTCAAGGGTTAATACATTTAAATTGAAAGACCTATGAAAAGCAGGCCTCATTTAAAGAAACATGGCATTAAAATGCTAAAGCGAAGGGGTTCTTTGAAGAATATTTATAAGGGAGTCAGTGTATCATGCTGCACCTGTTATTAAAAGTGCTCAAGTTCTGCTCAAGTTCCAGATTGAATTGGCTTCAAAGATTAAAAAAAAAAAAAAAATAGCCTCTCTGTTTGTAAGTTTTCCTCTCTTGTGAATAGAGATTTGTCTTTTCTAAGGGAGGAGTGGCAGACTATTGGGGCATTCTCCACCAGCAGCACCTGTGAAACTTGGCAAACTTGAGCGTCTTAAGCTGCTGGTATGAATAGCATTGCACTATGTGAGTAAAGAGGCCACCAGTACTTTCTAATGAATGAAACCATGGAATGCTAATTTTGGAATCTGAATTGTGTGACTAGTTCAGCATTTAAGTGTTATTTTGAAATAGAGTTCACTTCATCTCACCAAGTTTGAAAACATGTCCTCTGGCAATAATTTCAGCTTTTTATTTTATAAATGGTTTGTTTTGATGTTGAGAAAATGCATCAAAATTAAATTATGATTCAGCTAAAATTTCTTGTTTTAGGAAATAAGATTAACTACTTGATTAACATTAGTTTATATGATTTTGATAGAATCAATGGTTAATAATAGGTTTATGTGCATAAAGACAGACCTGTGCATGTCAGATTTTTACACAATGTGATGAGGTGAACAGGCATCCCAGATAAATTACTTTTTCATGGCAGATGATCCCATTTGCCAGCAGTAAGCATATAAAATTGGTGATGGTATCACATCATCAGTGTGATATGAAATGTATAGATTTTCTCCTTTTTATCTCTTTAAGACTATTTATATTTAGACCCAAAATACAGTATTTTGAAAGAGAAAAAATCAAAATGTTTCTGAACATCGCTGAAAAATATTTGTGTAGGGTCACCTTCAGCAAAAAACTATATTTGGAAGAAATAAACTGAAATTAAAAAGTGCCATGGTGATATAGAACAAAATAGAAAATTCTCAAATCAATACAGCATGGCTATTCTTTTCCTAAAATGTTTTTTTTTTTTTAATCCTATTTCCTGTCTTTTTTGCTAGGAACTCAGTTGACATGTATTTTTCTTTCCTAAAAATTTTTCTTAACCTCCTTTCTCTCCTGCAAAGTTAAGAAACGTCTTCTGTATTCCTTTGTTATGACTTATTACATTTAATCTGCTTACATGTCTGTCTTTCCAATAGAGGGCCCCTCAAAGACAAGGGTTTGTACTTTTCTCATTATGTCAGCCCTTTGGCTTTACATATATAATATACAAAACATGTTTACAACAGATATCATGTCAGGCCTGCTAAAAAAAAGAAAGATAACATAAAACATTGCCTGGAGAAAACATAACTCTATGGATTTATGCCATTTGCAGTAGAGTTGTAAACCTTTCTTTCTAATGCTATTTACTACCAGTAGATCCAGTATGGTTTTCTTTAAATATTACCATAAATGAAATAAGATATAATCAGTATCATTTTGAAATTACATCCTCAGAGGCAATCATTTGACACTGACCCATCTATTTTGGTGTATTCTATAAGATATATTTGTGTTAAATTTTAAGTGGTTTGCAGTTAAACTGCATTTTGTTATAAAATCCCGTTTGTTAGTTTCTTCTTCTTCTCCTCCTCCTTCTCCTCCTCCTCCTCCTCCTCCTCCTTCTTCTTCTTCTTCTCCTTCTTCTTCTCCTTCTTCTTCTCCTTCTTCTCCTTCTTCTTCCTGTCTCTCTTGTGACTGGTCTTTTGTTGAACTCCAGATTTGCTTCTTTTAGTTGATAAGCTGCTCTCATTGAGGTGTCTGTAATCTGGAATCAGGCTCTAATTACAGATCTACACCAGCCATTCTGCATCTTCCTAATCTTTAGGTCACTTTCCTAATCTTTTAGGTCACGGAGACCTCTGTCCTTCCTTTCATGATCTGTACCCAAGGAAGAACTTGACTGTCCTTCTAATCCTTCTGAGTCCCACTTTTTTCTGTTTTGCAAAGCTGCATATAACCTCAGTTCTGTATGAGGGCAAGAGGGCTGCTGGCTCCCTTTTGCACTGATCCTACTATGGATGCCACTTACATTCAGGCTTGACACAGAACAAAGCACAGGAACCAATTATCACCTGAACCTTCTGAGTTTCCCCACACTTATCTGGGATGGGCTACAAATTGTTTCTGAAACACATATGCATCCTTGTGTTTTTTGTTCCACAGTTGGAAGGTGATTTTTGAAATAAGACATAAATACTTCAGTGCTTTGCTTCTTAACTTAGCAGTAACATCTTCACTCCAAATGGCATGTGATTACTACTTAAGTTATTTCCATTGAGAGAAAGAGCCACAAAATATTAATAAGGAAGATGGTTTGGTGTTGGAAAGGGTCTAGCTTTCAATAACTGTAAAGTACTTTTTTTAGTTTCCCTGAATCTAGTTGCATCCTTGGTAGAATGGGAGATGACAAGAGAGTTGTGGTGGTTGGAAGAAACAGGATATATAAGTGTCCAGCACATACTAGACAACACATTTTATAAACACTGCTTTTCCTTCTCCTGTAGAGTAGGTCCCCTTCCCTTATCTATTGATGATCTGGACTTCAAGATATTGTAATGTTGCTGTCTCTCCCCTGTTGCTATCATCTTCATCATTCTTAAAGAATGCTGATTGCCAGGGCTAGCTAAATCTTCATTTTATTTATGCTTCCTCATCTATTTATACTCACTGGCCTTTGTCTCACTTTCATATCAAGCCAAGGCATCTGTACTCTGCCTGGAATACATAGCCTTTGCATAGCTTTGCCCAAATAGCCAACAATAATCATTTGGCTCTCACTTCAAATATCATGTCCAGAGAGGGACTTTCCCACAGTGGTCCTCACACATTATTCACCACAACATTATGCTCTCAGCAGTTTCATAGCCCTTATGCTTATTTAATATTTTCCTGTTTATGTATTATTTCACTTATTTGTTGAGAATAAATGTTCCAATGGGACCATTTCTTCTTTTCATTATTATATTCCTAATCCCAGTATAAGAGATTTTTGTTTGTTTGTTTTGTTTTTATTTTCCAATTTTGTTTTTATTAAATTAAGGTACAAAAATTTCAGTTAATGGTACACATGAGTTCATAGTTATTATTTTCTATGTCAAGACACTCTCATTTTATGTATAAATGGGTTTTCTTTTTTTAATCCTTTATTTTGTCTCCTATTCTCATTACTAACAGATGTAGCTACTCTATGGACTTGATATATATTCATAAATGTGTATGTGTCATAGTAAAATAGATAGGGATGATGTTTAGCATACATATTTAGTTTTTACTAATTTGAATGTTTTAGGATCCATGCATTTTTCTGTACTTATATAACTTTTAACTATTGCAGAATGTTGTAGTCTGCATTCACTATATTTTCCATCCAGTCCCTAATGATCTGCCTCAAACACTCTCTAATCCCACCAACCTACACTGTGCTACAATGGATAGGTTGCTCAATGTTCTGCTTTTGATTTATGGAGATTCTTCTGTAATGTATGCTCAGAAGTGGGATTTCTGAATCATAACATATACTTATTTTTAATAAGACACAGTTCTTAGTAAATATTTCTTGAATTAATTATTTTAGCACTGCATAATAGCCATCTTCCATTTTGATTTTAGATTGTGGATAAGTTAAATTTCTGACACAAATCTAAGCTTTTAGAGAATAAATTTATAGCTATACTATAAACCCTAGACTATTATTTATCTGTAGTTGCATAACAAATTTTACTTGACAACTTAGGATAACATATATTTATCATCTCATAATTTCTCTGGGTCAGGATCTAGGAAGTAGCTTATATTGGTGTTTTTAGTTAGAGTTGCTCATGAAGTTACACTCAAGCTATCAGCCAGGCTACAAGCATATGAAGGCTAGACTGGGGTGGGCAGATATCATGAAACCTTCCATATGCATGACCCTTGGCAGAAGTTCTAAGATCCTTAAATTGTCCAAGTGCTCTTTGAATGTCTTCATGTTAACTTGCTTCTCCCAGAGTTAATGATCCAATGATAAAAGTTAAAAAAAACAGCAAACAAACACAAAGGCTTTATGATTTATTCTCAGAAGTTACAGTCATCACTGTTTTCTCTCTGTAAATACAATTCTCACCTACACTCGGGAGGGTAATTAAACTCTGCCTTTTGGAGGACATCTGTCAACTTACGGAAATATATCAAACTCACCATAAAAGTCATAAGATATAAAAAAGTGCTCTAAGTTTTGAATAATTGCTCATTTGTGATATCCTGTTTTTGAGTCCTTAAACATTAAATATCAACATCATACTAAACATGTTCCTAAGTAATATGAAGAGAAAATGAATATCTAGGATTTATGCTATGAAGGAACTTAAAATTGTGTCACAAATGACACAAAATGTAATCAATGCAGATACATTAAAAGAGGTTCCACTACAACCCAATATGATATCCATATTCAGGGTAACAATCTATAAGAAATAATATATTATAAATGCTATAAGTGAAGTTATCCTAACTCTGCTTGTGAATAAAACTTTCAGAACAAACTTATAATTACAGGTAAGATTTAAAGAGTGATTGATTAGGCACTTCCTAAATAAATCACCCATCCTAAAGAGGCAGAAAGACCATCATAAGTAAACGTACAGATGTACATACACCAGAAGTATGTTTAGGAGTCATTGGTAGTCATTGGTAAATTTGATATGTAGGTCTTAAATAATTCATACATTTTATATCATAGAAGATTACCAATTATTTTTTAGATCATGGAAAACTGATGAGTTTTCCTTGGAAAAATGAATTTAATTCTCCAAATTAGCCAAAATAGACAGATCCAACTTTGCTGCACATTTTGTAAAGGTCTTATTAGCATCCAAATAACTTCATATTGTATGTGCTATTAGACCTATGCCTTTCCAAGGTCAATTGCAATTGATCTATGAAGAATATTAAATCCAATCCTGCCCCAATCTACTACAGGTTAAAGTTGCAAGCTCCACAATTTAAGAAGAAGAATGGGGATAAATGAAAATGAATTTGTAAATAGGAGCAAGATTATGTAGAGCTTGATAAGCCTGTGATATATAAACACTGATTATTTGAGAAGAGGGAGGGTAATACCAGATTTACTTTTTAGGCATTTCCCTTTGTTGCTAGTATCCCAATTAGATAAGAAAGGTTGACATTAGAAAGAGTAGGTTTCTAGAAAATTGATGACAAGGGTACTCACAGAAGAGGGGAGGACAATTATATGAGATATATTTAGGAAATAGAATAGACAGATATTGGAGATTGAATGGATGTGGAAGTCTGAAGTGTTTACAAAGATGTGAGTTTCTAGCCTGGAATCGAGACTGACAGAGGTATTATATACTGGATTGTGTGGTAGATTTGTTATTAACCTTCTCACAGACCCAGTGGTAGAATACAGGTGGTACCTTCTGTTGTTATATTTACTATTTTCCATTATTTAATGTGATTATAGATTTTTAGTTCACCTCAAAACATCACCTTATAAATCTCCAGTGTAGTTGACATTCTCAATAGCCTCCTTTCACTTCACTGTCAATGCAGACTCTGCACACAGCTTTTGGTAAACACAGTTTGGAGTTACACAACTTTCCTCACTTTTCCTTTGTACCATTAGCGAAATCTAACCTCTCTTGTTCTAATAATAGTCATCCGTATCAGTTAGTCCACATTAGCAGTTATAACAAATAGACTCACAAAAGGTCATGAACAAACACAATAGAGATTGTTTTCCTTTGTTAAAGACTCTAAGATGGTTCCAGTTTAGCAAGGGACAGGGAACAGGATTCTATTAATATGAAAAGATTGTCTCAGAAATCCTGGCTCAAAGGGAAATATGAAGCCAGGACAAAAAGAGAGAGAAGACTTGAGAAAGAGAAGAGTTTTGGGGGTTTTGTTTTGTTTTGAAGATGCAGGGGGAAAAAGTTATGCATACAAGTCAAATTACTGTTCCAAGATCTATCAACTCTCCTATTTGCTCAGAAAAACTTGCAGACTAGAGAGATGAATGATTCTGAAGTAAAAAACAAAAAATCTTCATGGCAAAGCAGAGTTGATAATCTATATACATTTCCAGAATTCTTTCCTGAGCATATACTTTGCTATTGCATCATTTTTCCTTGCCTGGCAAAATCTTAACTTGTGGGTACTACACATTGAGATATATATTCAGAAATTCAGAAGATAAATCCATGACTACAGAATAAATATATGAATTTTAAAGGATTTTTTTCTCAGAAGAATGGATTTTTGTTCACTAAGATGTTTTAAAATTAGAACTGACAGATTTATTCTTATGCTTGCCATCATTTCCCTATTCTAGCTTGATTTTAGATGTATATTGTGAACAGAATTTTCTGAGTTCTTCATTACAGTATATAGAATTAATATAACCATTTCTTTATGAATTCTATGACTTCAGGAAGAAATTGCTAGAGGAGTAAGAAAGACTGCTAACTAAGCAGCTAAAAACAACCTTTTGTTTCCTAGCATCATCTACAGTTTAAAAGTCTCCATCACGTCAATAGCATTCTCATTCTTCACGCTCGGCATGCTGCTCTAAACACAGATTGGCTTATTGTCCTTAGTGTTCAGAAACTGCACCTGTTCTTTTTTAATGGTATTTAAAAGAGCATAATGCTGTAATTATCTACTGCATGAATTGCAAGTATCCCCAGAACTGGTAAATAATATAGCACTACAAACTAAAATTATGGCTCAATGCTTATTTGCATGTAGATGACCAAAAATATGTCTCTCCATGCACTCTTCATCTAGTAGACAATAAAATTACTATCGTTTCACTTTGAAAAGACATTTCTGTTTTTTTTTTTTTAATTATTGGCTGAGCTGGATAAATTTTAGAATTGGTTTATATAGAGGAAACTATCAGGAAGAAGGAATAGAATGAAAGAGTGGGATTTGTTATTAGCCTTCTCACAATCTGTCCCTGATCTTGATCCTTACTTAGATGATGATAATAGAGTAGTTTTGTGGAAATGAGATGATTAAATAAAATAGAATGTGATTTACTTATGCTTTGACAAGAAATTGCAATATGTATAAATGAAAACTCTATTCCTACTGCTCTGAATAAACATGGCAGACTCATCCAATCAGATCAGAACTTTCCAGTTATGAAGCAATAACCAGACACATCCAAAAGATTTCAAATTATTTTGCATTTATACTTTCTATTGTAGAACTGGTATGGCCATAAAGATTTCCTCTAATCCAATATATGTCAAAAATCCTTCTTGAATAAATGGACTCAGCAAGGATTTCCAACTGCTAGCTGTATTTAAAATGTATTTTACCCAATATCCCTTTGCATTACATATGTCAGCAAGTTGGTTTGCATGGTCTAGTGTTTCTCTTGATCTTCTGTGCTCCTGCAGGCACAGGCCAAGGCATTCCATTTATCTGTTAACCTGGTAAATCACAGTAAATATCATATTAGAGTTAGTACTATCAAATTAGAGTTAGTACTATTTTAATAGATAATGTGCATTGTGTATGGGGTATTATCAGGCATCAGGAAAATTTCTAAGAAATTAAATTCTGGATCAAGTGATATTTAAATTCTGTTAAAACATCAGAGAATGATAAACTATTTGCCAATAATCAACATTCACTGTCTATTTGGTATAGATGAATCAGTTTATCCATAAGAAGCTTAAAAAAATAGTGTGTGACAGATTAAAATGAATGTTCAGTTATATAATACATAGTAATTGCTAGATAAAAAATTATATAATAAACACATGAATTTGTAAAATCATAAAAGAATATGAAGAAAGCCATTTTTAAGTTTAGGAAAGTGCTTAATTACTTCCTGGGGACTTACTAAGTGATGACCATTTACATATATTACAGACTATAATTCTTAACTCAACCATGAGTTTTTTTTTTTAATTTGTCCATTAATTAAAGAAAGAAGCCAAGTTCAAAGAACTAATTTATACATGTTGAATTTTATATAAAAATTATTTAAAATATTTTCAAATACTTTAATGTTTCATAATTAAGTTATTAATATATGTTATATGTATTTTTTCATTAGATATTCTTTACTTCGATAACCATAGAAAAATGTAGTGCCCAATTTCAAAGACAAAAATTAGAATAACTATTCAAATATATTACTAACACTTGATTTTGTATTAAATAAAAATAAATTTTTGTAAATGACATAAAATATATCAATTTGTATTATGTAGTCATATATAGTTCATTTTTAAAGATTCCTGATACAATTAACTAATGTATTCACATTTTAAGTTAATTCCATACTGTGAAAACAATGCTGAGATTCACTGTGCTTATGATTAATATATTTAAAAGATAAATGAGTACTGTTTGTAATAAAATATTTCATTTTTGTAAGAGGTACATTACTCTTTCACGGGTTACCTGAATGATCATTTGTTAAAGGACTGTTTCCTTCACTGGCCTTAAATCCAATGAAGGTAGAAACTGTGCACTTCTTGTAGTGTGAAGAATCCCAGCTCCCCTTCTCTTAGGTACTGTTCATTCTAAATGATTGCATGGAGAGGGGCTGGGGTTATAGCTCAGTGGTAGAGTGCTTGCCTAGCATATGTGAAGCACTGGGTTCCATCCTCAGCACCACATTAAAAATAAATAAGTAAATAAATAAAGTTATTGTGTTCATCTACAACTAAAAAAGAAAAAGAAAAAGTTTAAAAAAAGATTGCATGGAGAAGACAGGCAATAGACAAACAACAGTCATGTCATTGGAAATTAAAATACATGAAGGAAATAAAAACATTGATTTGATAGTGATTAGGGAGAAGAATGCCATTTTACATAGGGAAATCTTTCGGAAGAGGTAAAATTTGAAAAAAAACTTGTAAAGCACAGGCCAGAACTAGTCAAAGACAGTACTGTCTGAGAGATGAGCTGAAAAAAGTCATCTAATGCCGATGTGTACTGTTTGGATGTAAAACAAATATAAATAAATACAATTATAACACCAGGGGATAAGTGTTATGTTAACCGGCTATCCAGAAGAGCACAGAGGAAAGGTGTTCAAGGCAGACTATGTTGAAAATGAAAATATGGAATTAATTTCTCTGGAATTTGGAAGATAGATAGTTTCGTGAGTTTAAGTTCATCATATAGAAAGTGCAGAAACATAATTTAATAAAAGTATTTGTTTTAAAAATCTAGGTTTACTTGTTGGATCATTAAATGTATGATTATATGTTTTTGCTGTCAGCATGAAGTAAGGCTAAAGCTCATTGTTGAATCCAATGTTGCCCAATATTCTGCTCATCCAATTGTCTATTAATTCTGTGTCAATTTCCCAGTTGAGAATCCAATGTTGCCCAATATTCTGCTCATCCAATTGTCTATTAATTCTGTGTCAATTTCCCAGTTAAATTAATCCCATTTGTTTGTCACACTACATGTTTAGCTGCTATGAAGAAAAAGACTTCTATATTGGTATGCACAAAACAGAACTATTTTTTCCCTTATGTAAATACCTGAGTGAAATTTTGAGGGCTGGCATAGTAGCTTCATAGTGTCAGAGAGCCTGGCTCTTCCCAGATGTCATCACATCTGGGATGTTTTCATCTGAAGGTAAAGATGAAAGCATAGCTTTCATCTCAAGGTAAAGGCAATTCCTTCAGCTATCACTGCAGTATCTTCATTCCAGTAACAGTGAGGGAGAAATGAAAAAAAAAAAAGAACACACATCTTTCCTATGAATACATGACCTCAACAGTGAACATATCATACCAATCATAATTCAGAGACCAGGTCTTAGGTCATTTTTACTGCACACCATGCTATGTTTGGACTTTGTCTAGCTGGCCATGTGCTTTATTAAAAAGTATATTACTGTGCAAAAAAAGGAAGATGAACATTATAAAACAAATTTTAGTCTCTGCTAGATCATCCCATTGTGATTTAATTTTCAAGTGTTAGATTAATTTTTGGAAATGTAGCAAATTCTTTAATACATAATCAAATGAACTGTGCAGAAAATCAATTACATATTCTGAATAGCTAGCTCAGTCTCACTGATTCTGCCTTCATCATTATCAACAAAGTCCTCCTGTTAATAATTGCTAAAATGTAATGTATATCTTATTTTTCAAGGAGAAGAAGATAGGTTTCAAAGCATTTTCAAAAGAAAACAAAAATATATGCACATATTTCTATATTTTCCTCATAAAAATTAAATATAATGATATATATGCATATATAAATGTGTTCACTTTTATCTCATTAGAATGTGCTTGATGACAGAGCTTTTTATTCTACTTTATTTTTTCATGCTTTGGAACAGCATGACCTTTATTCAGTTAAAAGGACCCTAGTTAGGAGTTTGAATACTTATGTTTGAGGCCTTGTTGGACTTCTAATTATCTGTGCGACCTTGGGAAATTATCCTTACCAATCTGGTTTCAATTTCCTCATCTGCCAAATGAAGGTGTTGAACAAGGTGATCTCCAAGGTCCTATCCTGCTCTAATTTCCATGATTGTCTGACTCATGGTACATTGTGAATTCTGATCTAATTAATTTTCTTAGTCACCTTCATGACACTCTATGGAATATATTTTCTCATGATGTCCAAGAAACTGATTCGTATATCTGTAAAGATTTAAGTTAAATACAAACACTAATTGTGGCTTTCCTAAGAGGCACAGATTTGAGTTTGTAAAAATGCTTGCTAATTGCCTGAGAAAACTACCGTCCCTCTTCTTACATTGCTGTTGTGTATCTCCTCTACCTCCTCTGATAAGCTTTGAAATGGTGTCAATTTAATTTGTATACTCAGTATTACATATAATGCTTTATATTTCAAAACTGTTTTGAAATGTACAGTATAGATAAATGGAATTTCTAAAATAGTTTTAAGGTGTTTAAATTGGAATGATTTATTTAAATGTCATCATATATCACTGTTTTATTTTCATTGTCGATAAATATTTACCAAGCAGTTTATATATGCTGTAAATTTTTCTGTATTTCAAGAATAAATACATAAGTTATTACCATCAGCTCCCAAAAGTTTAAGTTTATGTCTCTAGACACAAAGGGATGTACTACATATCATATAGAGATATTTTACCTGAGCAAAAAGTAGAGGAATTGAAGACAATTTGTAGATGCTCTATCTACTCAACTTGCCCATTAATATAAGAGCAGGGCTTAAGAAAGATTTATACAGCTTATCCAAAGAAGTAAAATGACTTCAACAAAGTTCTGAAAGTAACCACGTGTAACTAAAAATTAAGAGAATACTCAGAGATGAACTATATGATATAAATTTCAGCATTCATGAAATCTGATTGTAAGTGCCATGAATACTTCCCTGGGAGCTTAGCACTAGGAGATATATATATATATATATATATATATATATATATATATATATATATGTATATATTCACATACACAATATATATTACTTTTTTTTAATTCTGACTGAATAGATGGTTGTTTTGTAGGAAACAATTCAGCAAATTAATTTCAATCATCCAATTTACAGTTTGGTGGCATTATATGTCATATTTAGAACTACCTGTACTTAGTACTACTTATACTAAGTATATATTACATATAAGTATTATTAATATTATTGTTGGTACTACTTAGTGCTAAATAGTACTTAGTATTCACAGACTTAAAAATAGGAAACAATAATATTTAGTAACTGAATGGTAGGAAGGGAAGTGTTCAGGATTCTGATATTTTACCATATTTTCAAGCTAATATGTTAGGTTGTTACCTCTCAAGGATGTTGACAGAAGCCATAAAACTCCTGAGTTCCAGACTAAGGACTTTATTATTCACAGTACAGCAAGCAGTGTAACCATTAGTATATTTCATTAATTACACTTGCCACCAGTTCATACAGGGTTTTCTAGTTAGATGCCTTACATGATACAGGTTTTCACCAGAGCTGAGAAACCCAGAGCCAACACTTTTTGCGCAAACAAGCAGCATTATAAAAAGCAGCAAATAAAACAGTCTCCTCCCCCTGGGGGTGAAAAAATGTATAATAGTCATTGTCAGGTTGTGGTTGCCTTGACCCACTTGCCTGTTTGACTAGCTATGGAATCTGCTGAGCGTCAGGACACAGATAAGACTTACAGTCTGGCACATGCAGCAATGATGCTGAAAGCTCAGGTCCCATGGTGACTGACCCAAAAGAGGGAGATTCCAAAAGCGATTCCCAGCTTCTCTACACTTGACTTGGCTTCTGAAGGATATGGTTTCAGATTACCCATTTTTATAGTCTTAGTAGCTGGAATACATAAAGCCTTATATTTCTACATTTAAACCTATATCCTTACTAATTTCTAGAGCTGCTGTAATAAATTATCACAAACTGAGTGGCTTAAAATAACAAACATGTATTATCTTAATATTCTGAAGGCTAGAAATCTGAAATTGAAGTCTCAGCAGGATCCAATTCCCTTAGGCTCAAGGGAAGAATCCTTCACTGCCTCTTCCTGACTACCACTGGTTGCTGATGATAATAGGTTTCCCTTGCTTCATAAGGGCACCATTTCAATCTCTACATTGTCACTTGACTTTCTTTCATAGGTATTTCTGACTCTGTCATCTTTTTCTCTTGTGAAGATAGTAGTATTTGGATTAAGAGTATACCGTAATTCAATTTGAATTTATTGATGCTTAGCTCATTACATCAATAAAGACTCTAATTCCAAATAAAGAGAGTCAAACTCTGGGCAGACATAAATTTGGAAGGAAACACTGTTCAACCCAGGACAGTATATATATATATATATATATATATATATATATATATATATATATGTGTGTGTGTGTGTGTGTGTGTGTAGTTAATGGATATTTGAATAAATGAACATGTGAATGAATTCAAGACTATGTAATTGAACAGTGGATCCACTGGTAGAAAAGGATAAAGAAAAAGAGAGAATAATTTCAAATTACACATGCTAAATTTAGGTCAATGAAGAGATATACATATGGGGAGTCCCTCGGGCAGTAGGACACATGAACTAGAACATTGCTGTCACTCCACTGCTGGCTACACATATAACATTCTCCACAATAGTATTAGCCTACTATCACCTTACACTTAACCATATTATATTCATGAACCCATTTATGCACCATCTCCTTTGATTATTTCAACCTACAGTATAATTATCTTTTTAAATCAAAACTCTTGGTGCACTTATTAGCACACCCACAATTTTTTAAATTTTATATAATTTATTATTTATAAATTTTTAATATAATAGGCACTTGGAATTCACATAGACTATTTGTGATTCATTTAATAATCTTCATGTTTTTTCCTCATATAATATTATCTAAAATTATGCTAGACATAGAATTAGAAGTCACCTACAAAATTTGCAAGTTTTTCAAAAACTACTAATTCATATTTTTGTTTCTTATTTCATATATTTCAAATTAGAGGAACCGAGATAATATGAATTTTAGCTTTTTTTTTAGAAATGTTATTTCTATAAATACACCTATTTCAGTGGAATTTTCTGTACAAACTGATTTTAGACATTATTTGATATTCATTCATATTTTTTTTTTGGCAGAGGGCCAATGGGGATTAAATCCAGAGGCACTTAACCACTGAACCACATCCCCAGCCCTTTGTATTTTATTTTTATTGTTTTTTCTTTTGAGACAGGGTCTTGCTAAGTTGCTTAGGGCCTCCCTAAATTCCTGAGGCTGGCCTTGAACTTGTAATCCTCCTGCCTCAAAATCTAGTCCCTGGGGTTACAGGTGTGCACCAAAATGCCCAACTTCGAATTTGGGTTTTAACACTACACATTCTCTTTCTATTTAGGTTCCCTTAATGTGTGTTTTGCTTCCTTTTTTTTTTTTTTTTAATATGGTGGTACTGGGGATTGAACCCAGAGCCAGAGACTCCCTTGAGTCAAATAAGCACTTTGCCTGCTGAGCTATTGTTCTGTGTTTTTGCTTCTATAGTGATATAGCTTGTTTTGTTTTAATATTTATAAAATATATTTGCTTTCCCTCCTATTAATATATATTATTTTCATTTTCATCATATCCTCAAGTAATGAAACATATTTTGCTCTGTTCTTGATGATTATGTTAGCAGCAATCTTCCACTAACAAAGCAAACCACAGCTCCTACATTTTTTATTTTAGTTGCAGTAGGCAGTGCCTTTTGGGATTTCTTTTCAACATTGGCAGCTCACCTGATTTATACATGATTTTGTATATAATTTCATTTCATGGCATTTTCACCTTGGCCGACAACATGGTGTGCTATGCTAAAGGTTGTCTTGTTTTCATTTTCCCAGGTTTAATTTCAGTTCTGTCTGATATATCATAGTTTACATAGTTCATGCATTTTTTTCATTTTCGTTCACAGACCTAGAAATGCATTTCTGTAGGCATTATGTATGTTTAATCCAAACATTAATTTGAAAAGTTGCTATATTTTGTTTACAAACAACCAGCTTTTGGAAAATTCTACAATTAGTAAAACCTAGGTTTGTAAAATTCTACTTAAATTTTGGCATTATAAGAAAATGTTGTCATTGTGACACTATTTGCATGTTATAATTGATGAACAGTCTTTCAAATGTTATGTTTTCTAATACATATATATGTATTAGAAAACATATATATCTCCTACAACAAGTATTTTTTAGTTCTTTTTCATAGCACAGAAATGTTGTATTATGAACTAGTTCACTGTGCATCAACTATAATGAAATATGATTGTAGTAGAGGAAAGATAATGCTAACATGGAATGAGGAAGAACTGAGCTCAGAATTTTATGTTGTTAGAATTCAGAATGACTAGTTGTTGCTGACTCACTTTTGAATTGTTTCAAATTTCCTGTTCCTTATGACCAGAGAAAGCAGTTAACTGCCTTTTCCTCAAATGATAAAATAAATAAAGAAGTAAAAATAACTTTTAGTAGTTTGAAAGAAGAGAAGAGAATTCAGTGGTGTAATATCTACTTGTCAGTTGTGAAGGATTTCAAATAACTACATAGTTCATTGCAAAATGATGAAGCAAACAGAGCTGCTGTTTGAGGAGCAGTAGACACGGAGTGCAGTGGCACTGACCACGCCAGCACTGAAGAGTAGCCCACAGGCATCCTCAGCTGGATGGAGTCCTGCATAGCACTGTAGACTTCCATCTTGAATGCTGCCCACCAGGAGAATCTGGAACTCTCAACTAGGAGAATTTATATCACAGAAGTACACATGCAAAACTTTATTCAATCAATCAAAGTAAACTGCAAGGAAATCTTGTCATGCTTCTTTGCCTGTCCCCTATCTGATTTCTTCCTCATAGTATCTCTTAACAAATTAGTAAAATATTTATTAAAATACAGACACCTATACTCAGCATAAGTGAGTGAGCCTTATTGAAACAAATGACTAAAGAAAAAGAAAGATTTTTTAAAAGATGTTTAATCTGATGCAATGTCTTCAAAATTTGGAAACTATTGGGAAGTCATGATATGTAAAAATGTGAATGTTTTTATGTTAATTCTGATAACTTAACACAGAAATTAATGTTAAGTGAATTTTGTGTTTGTTTAGGTATAAACCAGGAAATCAAAAAAATGATAGAGAACAATTACAATTTGATTCTGTTTTATCTAAAATGCACTAAAGGATCAGACTTTAATTCTTATGATTACTATAGAAACATAGCTTTTCTCATGGGCAAGCAAACCCAGAAGACCATGAAGTGACCTGATTAAAAAAACATGAATTAATTAATATGTCTGAAATTTAAAAATATTAGCCTACTAAAGTTTATTGAATGATTTTATAAGTGAATGAATAGTATAAGTTTTCTCTATTAAATTTTTTTTCTATCTGAAGGATATGAAAAATGACAATCCTTAGGACAGGAAAATTACAATCCCCCAAAATTGTCTGACCCAGAGGAAGAGGGAGGAGGAAGGCCATCATTATCCTCTCCAGTAAATCCTTTCCCAGTAACAATGGTCTCTGAGGGAAAGAAGCAAACTTTCATCCCTTCCTGGTTCATCCTCAGCATCTCCACCAAAAGCAAATGTTCATCCTGAAGGGAGGAGGTGGATACTAAAATACTGGGCTCTGGACTTTTATCCTTTCCCATTGCCAATGAGTCCTGGAAGGAGAAAGGCAAATAGTAAAGCTCTGGGAAACAATGAATCCCCGGGAAAGAGATAAGCAGTAAACACCAAGTTCTGAGTTTTTCCCAGTGAAAATGAATTCTGGGCTTTTTACAACTTCTTTCCCAACTTTCCAAATCAGTCTCCAATAATTAAACGACCCTCATTGTAAACTATAAAACTCAGACTCCTTCTGTAATGGGCAGCCATTTTCCTACCCAGAAAATGTAGCCCCCCAGTGCCAGATTGATTGACTCCGCTGCAGAATAAAGGAAAGCCTGTTGATCCATTTGAGGTCTGCTTCCATCCCAGTTTTTATTTGTGTTTCCATAATGAGGCTGAAACTGTGTTGGTCATTTTTGCTTACACTATTTTCTCCTCCTCTTTCCACTTTCATGTATATAAGGATCTTTTCAAATTGATTGCTGTGTTAATTACCTGAGGAAAATATCATTATCTTTTATTTGTGCCTTTAAGAAGGAGCTGGTTTTATGGGAAGGAAGTATTAAGTAGTGCATGATAGTATCATGTTGCCTGTTCAAACCACAGCTTAGTCACTTCAGTGCTCATGTTCAGTTATTTCATTGGGGGGGGGGTGTTGTTTTCCATTAGATGCCAACCCAATAGTCACAGGTCCATCATTAAAGCTAACTAACCTTGATTTTGTTCAACACGATGTACTAAAATTAAGCTACTTTCCTAAGTTCCCTTGAAATTAGAATGGCTATGTGACACAATGCTGACACAGACTGAAGTCTATGTAGCGGACTCTGAGATTGCTTCTGTTTACCGAAGGAAAGTCCACAGCTTTGGCTAACTATGTCTTCCTCTGCTTGCCCTGAGAATGGACAGTGGGTCTCAAGCAGCAGGACCTATTTTGTGACTTTGAGATGACAAGAAATGTAAGGATAATTAAGGGGGAAGGAAAGTAAAATATAGGGAGCTGGCTCTGAAATTGAGTGATCATGGGCAATCATGGGTAGTAATTTCTTTCGATAGAATTCCTGTTATTTGAAAAAACAATTGAGAAATCTGCTGTGCCTGGAGGTGGAAGAGATATCCTAGGGTGGAAAAACTTGAATGGATTTGCATACTAAATCTAAAACAAGTTTAGGTGGGAAATAGCTCAAGAAATATATATATATTTAGCAACTACAAAATGAAAGCCAAGTTCCAAAAACTTGGAAATTTTATAGAATAAAAATACATAAAGTCTGAAGACCCGAAATAGAAAAATTGAACCTATTGGCTTAATAGGCAAGTAATTGTATTTCACTGAACAGGGTGAAACATTTAACTGAGTGCAACAAAAGTATTACAAACTTGGAGTAGAATATGGAGTCTTCTAGCATTATTAGACACAACTGGAGTTTGCTGAAATTAAAGCCTGGAGGCATGTAAAGGTCTTTTATCTTTTCTTTCTCTTTTAAGATTCAGTTAGCAATACCCTCATAATGCCATTGATTTTGAAACAATGCCAAATTGTTGTTGAGAGTATGATTTTCGGCTTATAAATAATAATGGGACATTCTCTGAAATGACATTGAAATCATTGGCTGTTTCTATGTATTAGTATATGGTGAATTCTTTGTTTGATGTGATAAACCAAGTAGCACATCCTATATATTTTACACTGTCTAATCCTTGCACTGAAATGTTTATAGGAATCTACTTACAGTTTTTGCATTATGAGACTAAAATCAGTAAACCAATGAGAAGAATCCAAGTATCTCTTTGTTTCCGAAGAGTGTTTGGATTTTTTATAAGAAATATTTTACTTCTCGTTTTTAGTTTCTCCACGTATATATCAGCCCTGCATATAATCTAAAGTACAACCTCTTTCTGTTCCTCTAAATTGGAAAAAAACCCAAAAACCTGTCACTATATATCAATGCTGTAAGTTGTTTTGGTGAGAATTACACGGAAACACAATATTCCTCAGGAAAAAGAAGAAAACAAAACAGGGATTGAATCAAACATACAACTTTCAATTCAGTAGTCAAAGCACAGTGTTTCATGTCAAAAAACAACAACAAAAAAAAAAAACCCACAATATTCTTTCTTCATAAAAGTATTATCAAAGGATATAAGCTTTCTTTTAAGAGATGAACAAGTTGTGAGAACCTAATGTATAGTGTGAATGGTATTAGACAATTCATGAAAATTATTGAACAATGACAATTATATTGAATATCATATTGTGTATTTTCTTGAAGGTATATAAACTTTGTCAATTTGATATTGTAAAATTTAAAAAACATGTACATCAGTTGAGTCCAAGCTTCCTTCTTCTCCAACTCCTCCTTATCCTCCCTCATCCCAGCCTTCTCTTCCTAATCCTCCTTTTTCTTTTTAATCATCTTTGTATGCTTATGTAAAGTACCTTAGATTTTACTATCTTCATATGCAGTGTTTATAAATTGAGGTTGTGCATTCTGTGCCCATAAACGCAAAGCTATGAAACAATCAGTCAATCTCACCACCTCAAAGCCAATCCCTTTAAAATACCTATGGAAAGGAAAGAAAATGAAATCTCTCATGGAATTATGTTATTTCATTAAATCAACCACATATTTTACTTTTTATTGAGAGACATTTAATAACATTTTATGCATTAACTCATTTCCTGACTTCTAGAATTCCAGGAAAATAGAGTTGAGTGAAAATTTGTGGGACTTAATTAAGTAGAACTACTTTCTCGTTTACTAATGAGAAAATGGAAATAACAGTAGCAGATTACTCAAATCCTACACACACAAACACACACACACACACACACACATACACACAAAGAGTGAAAAGGTGCAGATCTCTACTATGTAGCTAATAAAATGGCACAATAATGGATGGATGGATGGATGGATGGAGGTGAAATCTGAAAGGGTCCTGTCCAGGCCTTTATATGACAATTTAAAAGCTGTGATATTTGAGGCTATATCGCTAATCTCCCCACAAAGTAGCTCATTTATAACACAAACTAGGTTTTACTAGAATACTTAAAAATTTATTTCTAGCTTAAAAAGTTTATGTTCTACCTAAAAACTAAAATTCTGCCAGAAAATACTGACATAATACCCTTAAAATTCAGTACTTATCAATTAGGTTATACCAACTATTAAAAGTCTGTTTATAAGAGCTTGGTAATACCATTCAAAAGAGAACAACCATTTTCTGTTCAAATATTTTAGAAATAAGTTTGTCACAGTGTGTGTGGGCATACACACACACACACACACACACACACACACACACATTCTTATACTTATATTAGACTTTTCTGAATACATCAGCATTCCACTTACACCAAAGTAGGATCACAACAATCCTTAGCTTAATCTTCTCCTATGACACAGTAGTGCAGATCCTTGGAGTGACTCCTAAAAGTGCTGCATAACCCCTCCTGCTACATTCAGTTCACCTGATTTCCTTCCCTCTCATTCTGAACCAGCTTCTCCTCTCTTTTCTCGGATCAACACATTTTAGCTGTTGTCTCTGACATTCAACTGTTTACCTATTCATGGAACTCCCTTGCTCAGAAATCGTAGAGTGTCTTCCTTCACCACATCCATATCTTTAAACTGCCTTTTTCTTAGTGAGGTTTTCCATGGATGGCCTATTTAGCTTTGCTGCCTGCTCCAGCCCTTGCTCCCTCATTTCTGTTTTTAAGTGTCTCTCTTCACTAGAATGTATTCTTTAATGATGGCCGGAATTTCTGTCTCAATTGTTCATGATTGTGGTCCATAGCATGCACACTTGATAAATTGTGTTGAAGAATGCACAAATTTATTTAAAAAATTTGTGAAATAGGCCTATGTGACAGACTCATATGAGTAGAGTCTATTCAGTTTGCTCCTATTCAACTCACAGAAGATGCTGAGATATAGAAGAAACAGTTCTTAGCAAATAGCAACAACTTCACTTAAAAATTATGACCCATTCCTCCTCCTACTTTCCATCCCTAGATTCTACATGTGGACTACCAAATATCCACTCCATTCCACTTTCTCTTTTTAACCACTATGACATTTAGAATAAAAGGTTTACTCAGGAGGAAATTTTAGAATAAAGCAAATGTGATGAGTTAAGAGTGGATACTTGAAGATATTCCTCACCTTAAAATTTCAAGATCACATTCTTAGTACATAATCTTCCTTTCCCCTGAAAATTAAACAATATTACTCCCTTTTAGTACTGCCAAAGTCTCTTGTTCTACTATCATTATCTGAGATTATTATTTTCCACAAGCATCTTAAAGAACATAGAAAAGAAACACCTCTGCTTTTTACATGCTATTAATGAGACATGATGAGAAATGAAGAGTGAAAAATTATAACAAGAAGCAGTTAAGAACCCCACCTCTATGCTCACTGCCCTTGGGACAGAGATACAGAAAAGCTCTCAGATGGTATTCTTCTTGGACATTTAAGAGGAGCTCCTAAGTGGTCAGGTTACGAGAACTGTGGGGAAGCGAAGGTGACAGATATTTCTTAGTGTAGTTTTAGTGTATGTTTGGTTAAGAATAATTTGCTTCCTGGATCTTGTTAATATATACAGAATGTGGTAGATGAAATTGAATTTCTGACTATTCCATGTATCTATCTTTTTGGATTTCTTAGACATTAACAGGAAAGCAAGATTTGAAGTATGTATGCTTCCCTGGGGAATCACCTGAGAAAGCAAGCAAATGTGCTGGTTCAGGATTTGTCAGCCATTGGGGAAGCTTTACTATGCATGGTAGCGTTGTTAATCCATTCATTCTGTTTCTGTTTTTAATCCATGCCACTAAGGATAGTTACCTTCACCGTTTCTTGTGTAGTGTAAAATCAGAGGACAAAAAAAGTTGATCTCAAAAGCTGAGTATAGGGCTGTTTATACTTGGTAATTTTTATCTAAATGATCTTATGCAACAATAGATTTTGGCAGCCTTAAATTCCTCCTCAGAATAAATGTCATGTAGCTCTGGAAAAATACTAATTGAAAGTATCTGCCATTCACAAATGTAGTTAAAAGCTACCATTAATAACTGAAAATTGATTGAAGTAGACAGCATCTGCTTTTAGAACCAAAGGCTCTAACAAAAAAAAAAAAAAATGTGTTATTCTGGCAAGAGGTGCTATGGCATGTCACACACACAAGAAAATGAGCTTTCAAAGTGGTATGTCAACATTAATTTTCATAGTTTTGTAATATCTCTAATCATAACCAATAGGGTTAGACAAAAACACCTGCTGTCCTTTCTGCAATTTGTTTGGAAAATTAGATTTAAAGTAGCATGACTACTATGTAACTTGATATCCACCCTGGGGTAAAGTGTCCTCAAGTGTTCTTGCAATGTCAGCGGTTGGTATAAACATAACATTCTGAAGGGACTAAATACAATTTCAAAAGAACACATTTGCATTACTTCTCTTAATAGATGTTCTGATTCAAAAATCAAGTGAGATAAATGAATTTTTACTTATGAAGGAGTTACCTGAAGAGAAATCGAAGGATGAGTTGAAGCTACAAAATATTCGGCTATTTGCATATGAAATACTTTTGATTACATCATGTTCTCTTTTGCTTAATGAATTTGAATGTTGCACGTTTCCTGAAATTTCCATGTTTTCTTTATGACTGTAAGAAAGTAGTTCTTTGGTCATAGGAATACTATAATCTTAACAGTTATTCTCAAACTTAAAAAAGCCTATTATGTGTTTAAATTTGTTTACAGTTGGTACAAAGGGAGCAATTGCCAATACTTTTGTTACTTAGACTACTACTTTATGCAAAATATAGTTGACCTTCCAGTATAATGCCTTGCAGTGTATAAAAGAATGCCCAATTTTTTTTAAAAAATCTAGTTGTTCCATGTTACAGTTTTCTCAATGTTATTACCAAAGAAATAATTGTTAAAGATTTAACAGTTGCGGTATGAATTCTTCAACACTTGGGTTTAATAAATTTGTATAGGAATCTTGTGTCAGGATAATTGAAAATATGCATATAACAACACAATGTTTCAATATATGCAATTGAGCAAGTATTAAGTTCCTCCTCTAGAAATAATTGTTGAAAATTTTAAAAGACATGAGCTAATCTTCAAGAGACCACATTTTTTTAATTAACAACTTTTCCTGTGAAATTTTCAAACACACTTAAAGAGAAGAGTTTTCACCAGATGCCCCAGGTGTTAATTAGCTAGAATCAACCACTACCCTCATTCTTAAACATGTTTAATCTACCCTTTCCACTTTTTTAGAGGGAAGGATGTTTTGAAACAAAATTCTTTTTTGTAGTTGCTTGTGTAAAATTCTGTGTGTATTTCAGAAATTAAGATGCTGAAAGAACATTACAGTTTAGTCAGCTTTTTTGCTGATCTGACTAATGGACCCAATCAGAACAATTTTAAGGGAGGAAAAGTTTAATTTGAGAGCTCACTGTTTCAGAGGTCTCAGTTCATTCCTCAGGGCTCCAGGTGAGGCAGGACATCATGACAGAAAGTGTGGCAGAGGGAACCAGCTCACAGGATGATCAGATACAGATATATACCCCATAGCCATGCCCCCAATGAATCCCTTCCTCTAGCCTCACCTCAGCTGCCTCCAGTTACTACTCAGTTAATCCCATCAGAGATCAATCCACTGATTGGGTTAAGACAAGGACCCAATCATTTCTCCTCCAAACCTTCTTACATTGTCTCACACGTGAGCTTTTGGGTATACCTCATATCCAAACCATAACTATTACCTTGTACAATCACAGTAACTATTATCCCACAATATAATTAACCATATCTTATTAACCTAGGCAATATTAACTGTTCCCTGGTAGTCTAAAAAATTCTTTTAGATTTTAATTTAATTAAAATTAATTTAATTCTTTTTAATTTTTTTAATAAAAAATTCTTAAAGTCCAGTATCCAAAGAGATTCATTTCACTAGTAGTTATATCCCGTAAGAATTTTCAGTCCATCCCTTTTTCTTCTGATGCCATTGGATATTTTGAAGAAATGATATTGGTTTTGTAAAATATCCCACTCTTTGGATTTGAAAGATAGATTACCCATGGTGCAATTTAATTTGCCCCTATATTGCTAATTAATAACCAGTAAAGTAGATATTGGCTTTAAGGTTTTGATGAGAGACAAGCACATTGTTTTTCTCTATTTACTTATTTTTATTTATTTATTTTTATGTGGTGCTGAGGATCAAACCTAGGGCCTCACATGAAGCACACTGTATTTTATGAGGGCAAGGGTACAAAGAAAGTAATTTGGAATCTTTACTATTTACATTTAATATTCTGTCCACAAATTGTGCACACACACTTACACACACAAGATAAACAAGTCTGATTTCAAATCAAGCACTATGGTTGTTTTACAAATTTTTATAAAGAAACAGTTTATGGGGCTATGGTTATAGCTCAGTGGTGAAATGCTTGCCTAGCATGTGTGATGCACTGGATTTGATCCTCAGCACCAAATAAAAACATATAAATAAAATAAATATATAAAAATATAATAACATTAAAAAGTTTGTCTTATTTTTAAAGAAACAGCCTATAATTGAAATAGAGTTGAGAAAATGTAATATAAACATTGCCTATTAAAACAAAAAGTCTTGGTAATATTCTCAGTTTAACTATAAACTACTGTTAAGATTTTTTTTGATCTAGAAGTGGGGCATGATGGTGCATTCCTGTAATCTCAGGGTCTGGGGAGGCTGAGGCCGAAGGATAAAAAATTCAAAGTTAGCCTCTGAAAAAGCAAGGTGCTAAGCAACTCAATGAGACCCTGTCTCTAAATAAAATACAAAATAGGGTTGGAGATGTGGCTCAGTGTCCTTGAGTTCAATCCCTGGTACATGCCACCCTCCAAAAAATTTCCTTTGATCTTGCCCTTAAAATAAGACTTATTTATTCATTTTTGCTTATACTTTAATTTTGTAATAGACAAATACTTTTTATTAGGACTTAATTCTAACATAATGGCATATAATGACTGAAGGCCTACTAGGATACATGTACTTTTCTAAATTCTTTACCTTCATTATTTTACTTCAGACTCATCATGAACTAATTTATAAAAGGTTAATAAATAAATACAAAAATAAATGTCATTCAAAATAGCTTTATAAGCAAATGATTTGAAAATAGTCTTTCAGTTCAAACATTAAATTAAGACTGACTGGAAACACTAAGGAATAAACCTATACATTTTTTTATCTCTGCCAACAGAGTGTATTAAACTCTTATAGTGACTCAAGTCTCTGTCTATCTTTCTGACAGTTGATAAGAGGCTCCCATTTGTATTTTGTGGTTGGGAGAAGGATACATTTGAATACCCATTTTATTCATGTCATTACTGATAGCATCCAGAGTAAACCATTTTTTTCCCAATCAGATAATATTTTGGTTAATACAAAGTTTTATCACAGAGGTCAAAGAGATGTTCTACATTATACAAGTCTGCTTGAGAATCCAAGGATGAAAGTGTTGGCTATCATTTGTTCATTTGTTCTCTAAATAGATGTGGGATGCTCATTTAAGCTAACTCATCATTTTCTAGGCTCATCTGGAAAATGAGGGCAGAGAGAGGTAAGCATTCTGGATTGCTTTTGTCTTTGAATCAGTTATTTGTACATGTTGATTTTATTTTCTACAAGCTTAATGTAATATTAAGTTTTTAGAAAAATTAGAAGACAATACTTACTTATTCTTTCTTCCTGATAAACAGAAATCATGTGAAATTGAAATAGTCATTCAGTTCAACCCTAGTTCAATGCTTACTTTGGTATATAAACTTGTGAGTTTTTATGCCTTAAATTTCTGTGCAAATTTTGCACCAGTTAAAGCACACACACCAACAAGATTGACATATTACCATAGGAAATAATATTGGAGAGAGCTGTGTACACCCATTCTTTTTTCATAGTTTTGTAGTATCCCCATTAACTACAGTTAATGATTGTGAGTATCAGAGTTTGCTCCCAGTACCAGGTAATGTTTACATAAAGCCATGGCATTGGGAATGTAACTTCTGAATTATTTTCAGTAGATGAAGTTGATCTATACAGTACCCTGGAATAAGATTTTAAATGGCTTAACTTTCTCACTTTATGTGATAAATCAAATTATTGCCATAAGATTTCTTAATGATCATGGAATCAGAGCAGAGGATTCTAATTATCTCTCATTCTGAACAGTACTACCTTTTGGGTCTTGGTACATTTATTGTAGCTACAAATATAAATTGTCAAGAGGTCTAAGCTCACTCTCACATTCTGTAAGGGCAACTTCATCCTAGGATGATTCTCCATAAACTTTGCCAAATATCTCTGCACTGACTCCTTAATATTGTTTGCTATCTTATTTTCATACCTTTTATTTAGCAAATAGTTTTAAATGTTTCTTAATACCATTGATTATTTTGAAGTCATGACACTCTTGTTAAAATTTTTGAATTAGATAATATTGTGCTTTTTTTTTCCTTTACAAAATGACTTCATGTTTATCTCATTTATGTGATGAAAGCAATGACTACATCAGGTCTCTGAAAGGGCCCCTGTGCCCTATCACACTTAGAACCCACAACACTGATATTCACATCACAAACTAGATGTCATTTTTTATGATACTCAAAATTGTTTAACAATTTCAAGCACATGAGTAACATGCATAATATAGGTGTTTTACATACTTTATAGCTATAGTTAGTGCTTTATAGGTTTTTTAAAATTTTCTCATGTAAACATGAAAGCATGAGTTCACCAGTGTCTTGTCATTAGTTACTAAGATTCTTTTCTATTTAATTTGTTCTATCTACTCTATTGAACATAAATCTTATCCTGCAGCACCTGTTCTTCTCTTAAATGGAAGTGCAAGATAAGCAGATAATTGTGATAAGTGATGCTAAATATACAGATAACTTACTCTAGTACAGAGCAATTCAGAGAACACAAGAGGAAAACTTGGTCAATTCTTGAGATTCCATATGTTTTTTTTTTTTTTTTTTTTTTTTTTTGAGAGGTGATTCATTAGTTATGGCTTACAAGAAGAAGGGGCTTTAATCATACTGGGAAATGGGATTTGGGAGAGATTTCAATGAACTTGGGTTATAGAATGTTCATCTTAAAATTAACAAGGTCTCTCACACTTGAATATCTTATGGATCCCTTTAAAAACAAAATCATCTAAAATATGTCCCAGCTGACTTAGAATTCAGTGAAATGAACAATGAACAGTGGAAGAGGAAGCAATTAGAGAATAGAGAGAGAATAGGTTGGTGACGTAGAGGATCCAAATGACACAAAGGACTTTGTATGTCATGCCTGGGATTTGGTTTCTGAGGTGATAGGACCACTAACTTTTTCTAGGTAAGAGATCATCTTCTCCAAGTATTGTGTGTAGCATGGATTGTGAAAGAATGGCAAACAAGGAAAACACAGAAAGACTCATTAGGGAGGTAAAACAATAACACGGTCAGGTAGTGAGCAGACAACATACCTTCAAGACATTATGAATAGAGATGCTGAGATACTTGTAAATTAATAGTTAATAATTAATGGTTGAAATATTAATCGGCACTGACATTTTGAAGAGAGGTTGAAAATTAAGCATGGTGTGTGATTCTCAGATTTTTATCTTGGGTAGTGTTGTGCTTGGTGAAATATTAAATTAAGTAGTACATAGACTTTTAGAACTAATTTGAATAAGTGGGGGAAAGCAGGTGAGATGCAAGTGTTTGAGGTGCAGGTGATGGATTCATTGTTTGACATGTATTTTCATAGTGTTTATGGGGCCTTTATCTGATTGGCATTGTTTAAGGATCAATGACATATATGAGTTTAAAATTCATAAAAAATATTTGATCTGGACGTATATTTTTGGAAGTAATGGGAAAATAAATGGTCATGAAAGCCCTGCGAATAGATATGATCATGCTTCAAATTTGAGATAAAGTAGAAGTTGGGAGATATGGACTGAATCCAGAAAAATATTTCACATGAATAATCAATAATAAAGTAGACTGACAGGCACTGGAATGATAGAAATGATAGGTATGGTCCTGGAATGAAAGGTGAAAATATATTTTCATTTTATTTTGGTGCTGCACCAGCATGCAAATGTTAAAGAAATAAGTGAAACAGTTAGATTGTTAAAAATGGTTCCATGTAGAGCAATATCTTGGGAATAAATAAGATAGATATTGAAAAATTTGAAAGACAAATCATTGTTATTTGGAATTTTATAGTTTTTAATTCTGTTTTTACAATAACAACTCTAAATAATTGAGATGATTTTTGAGACTTTGCATATGAATAAATAAGCACATTGATATCACATATTTTTAGATTGTCAGAGTAGCTTTTCAGATATTGAGAGGAAGAGTCTACTACTTTATCTTCAGGGAAAATAGAAAAAAAAAAACAGATTTATTTTACCACTAAATATTTTGTTGATTGTGTAATTGGGTTCTTAACACTGAACTCCAATCTTTTTTCTAATTCATCTTTTATATGTAGATTACAGTAAAGTGTATTTTGTCATATTATACATACATGGAATATAACTTGGGATCCTATCTCTGTGATTGTACATGATGTGGAGTTACACTGATCATGTATTCATACATGAACATAAGAAAGTTCATGTCCAATTCATTCTACTCTCTTTCCTATTCTCTTCCCCCCTCCATTTGCTTCATTCTCCTTTGTATAATCCAATGCACTTCTAATCTCTTCCCCTGCACAATTTACTGTATGTTAACATCCACATATCAGAGAGCAAATGTGCCCTATCATTTTCTGGGACTGGCTTGTTTCACTTAGAATGATAGTGTCCAGTTTCATCAATTTACGTGCAAATGCGATAATTTAATCTTTCTTTGTGGCTAAGTAATATTCCATTCTGTGGTATGTACCACATATTCTTTTTCCATTCATCTGTTGAAGGGTACCTAGGTCAGTTTCATAGCTCAGCTATTATGAATTGAGCTTCTATAAGCATTGATGTGCGGCGTCACTGTTGTAAGCTGATTTTTCTTTTTCTTTTTCTTTTTTTTTTTTACTGGGGATTGAACTCAGGAGCACTCAAGCATTGAACCACATCTCCAGTTCTATTTTGTATTTAATTTAGAGACAAGGTGTCATTGAGTTTCTTAGCACTTCGCTTTTGCTGAGCCAGCTTTATACTTCCAGTCCTCCTGCCTCAGCCTCCCAAGCCACTGGGATTACAGGTATGCACCACTGTGATTGGCTAGTAAGCTGATTTTAAGTATTTTGGTATTTACCAAGGAGTGAGAAAACTGAGTCAAATGGTGGTTCTATTTCAAGTTTTCTGAGGAATATCCATACTGCTTTCCAGAGTGGTTGCACCAATTTGCAGTCCCACCAACAATGTATGAGTGTACCTTTTCCTCCACATCCTTGCCAACACTTTTTGTTACTTTTATTCTTGGTAATTGCCATTCTGACAGGAGTGGAATGAAATCTCAATGTAGCTTTTGGTGTATTTTTTGTTTTTTTATGGTCCTGGGAGTTGAATTAAGAGCGTTGTGCATGCAAGGCAAACCTCTACCAACTGAGCTATCTCCCCAGCCCCTCAGTGTAGTTTTAATTTACATTTCTCTAATTGCTAGAGATGTTGAACATTTTTTCATGTATTTTTTTCATATTTCTTCTGTGAAGTGCCTGTTTAATTCCATTGCCCATTTATTGAATGGGTTATTTGGGGGTTTTGGTGTTAAGTATTTTGAGTTGTTTGTACTTCCTGGAGTTTAATGCTCTATCTGAGGTGCAGGTGGCAAAGATTTTCTGCCATTCTGTAGATTCTCTCTTCATGTTCTTGATTGTTACTTTTTCTGTGAAGAATCATTTTTTAAATATCATTTATTGATTCTTGATTTCACATCTTGTACTTTTGGATTCTTGTTGAGAAAGTTGTTTCCTAATCCAAAATGATTGAGAGTTGGGCCTACTTTTTCTTCTAGTATATGCAAGGTCTCTGGTCTAATGCCTCGGTGCTTGATCCACTTTGATTTTATTAATAATTTTTTCATCTATATTCATTAAGGATATTGGTCTGAAGTTTTCTTTCCATGATCTGTCTTCATCTGGTTTTGGTGTCAGGGTGATACCAACTTCACAGAATGAATTAGGAAGTGTTCCCTCCTTTACTATTCCATGGAATAATTTGAGGAGGATTGGTGTTAGTTCTTCTTTGAAAGTCCAGTAGAACTCAGCTGAGAATCCATCTCTTCCTGAGCTTTTTTCTTTTTTTGTTTTTTGTTTTTTTTCTTTTTGGTAGGCTCTTTATTGCATCTTAGATTTTATTGCTTAAACTTGATCTGTTTACATTTTCTATGTCCTTCTGACTCAATTTAGGTTGGTCATATGTCTCTAGAAATTTGTCAATGTTTTTGAGATTTTCTATTTTATTGGAGTATAAATTTTCAAAACAGTTTCTGATTATCATCTGTATTTCAGTAGCGCCCATGGTAATATTCCTTTTTCATCATGAATTTAGTAATTTGAGTATTTTCTCTTTTTCTTTTTGGTTAGTTTGGATAAGGGTTTATCAATTTCATTTATATTTTCAAAGAACCATTTTTTATTTCATTGATGTTTTTTAATATTTTTGTTTTAATTTCATTGATTTGTGTCTCTGATTTTACTGATTTTCTTCTACTTCTTTTGTTGTTGGTTTATTCTTATTTTTCTAGGGTTTTTGATTTAACATTAGTTTATTTATTTGGTGACTTTCTATTCTTTTAACAAATGAAGTCAATGCAATGAATTTTCCTCTTAGAAGTGCCTTCATAGTGTATCAGAAATTTTGATATGTTGTATCATTATTCTCATTTATTCTAGGTATTTTTTATTTCATCCCTGATTTCTTCAGGTATCTATTGGTCATTTAATAGCATATTATTTAGTCTCCAGGTGTTAGGGTAGCTTCTATTTTTTATTTTATCACTGATTTATAATTTAATTCCATAATGATCTGATAGAATGCATGGTATTATCTCTATTTTTTTGTATTTGCTAAGGGTTGCTTTATGGCCTAAGATATAGTCTGTTTTGGAGAAGGACCAATGTGCTGCTGAGAAGAAAGTGTATCCAGTTATTGATGAATGAAGTATTCCATATGTATCTGTTAAGTCTAAATTATTATTTGTATTTTTTAGTTCTATAACTTCTTTATTTAGTTTTTGTTTGGAGGATCTAGCTAGTGATGAGAGAGGTATATTAAACTCACCCATTATTATTGTGTTGTGGTCTATTTGATTTTTGAGATTGCAAAGGGTTTGTTTGATATACAGAGATGGTCCATTGCTTAGGGCATAAATATTTACAATTGATATGTCTTGTTGGTGCATAATTTCCTTAAGCAGTATTAAATGACCTTCTTTGTCTCTTCCAATTAACTTTGGCTTGAAGTCCACATTATCTTATATGAGTATAGAAACCCCTGCTTGTTTCTGGGATCTATGTGAGTAATACGTTTTTTCACATCCTTTTAACTACAGTCTTTGTATGTCTTTGCCTATGATGTGAGTCTCTTGAGTCAGCATATTGTTGGGTCTTGTTTCTTAATCCAGTTTGCCAGTCTATGTATTTTGATTGATGAGGTTAGTCCCTTTACACTCAATGTTATTACTGAGATATGATTTTTTATTACTTGTCATTTTATTTCTGGTTTTGAATGTGAATTAGTTTCTCCTTTGATTGACTATTCTTCTAGTATAGTACCTCCCTTTGCTGGTTTTCACTTTTAGTTTCATTTCTTCTTTATTCCTTTGATTGACTATTCTTCTAGTATAGTACCTCCCTTTGCTGGTTTTCACTTTTAGTTTCATTTCTTCTTTATTCCTTTGATTGACTATTCTTCTAGTATAGTACCTCCCTTTGCTGGTTTTCACTTTTAGTTTCATTTCTTCTTTATGACATATTTTATTAAGTATAATATTTTGGATAGCAAGCTTTCTAATTGTGAATTCTTTTAATTTTTGTTTATCATGTAAGGTTTATATTACATTATAAATTCTAAAGCTTAATTTTGCTGAATATAGTAAACTTGATGGGCATCCATTTTCTTTGAGAAATTGGAATATCCTGACTTTGAGGGTATGGGTAGAGAAATCAGCTGAGAATCAAACTAATATGGCCTGTTATTTTTCTCAGGTAGCTTTTAAAATTCTAACTTTATTCTGTTTTTTTAGGCATTTTTATAATAATATGTGTTGCTGTGGATCTGTTGTAATTTTATATATTTGGGTCCTCTATTCTTCCTATATTGGATTTTTCATTTCAATCTTAAGATTGTTCTTAAGATGTTCTTTCATTGAAAAGATTGTGAATCCCTTTGATTTGTGTCTCTCTGCATTCATATACCCCAATAAATCTTAAGTGTGGTCTTTTCATGTTATCTCATATTTCTTGAAAGTTTTGTTAATGGTTTTTTTTTAACATCTTTCCTTCATAGTCAATTTTATTTTCAAGATTATATATTTTGTCTCTATTGCCTGAAACTCTGTCTTCCAAGTTATCTAGTCTCTTGGTGATGCTTTCCACTGAATTTTTAATTTGGTTTATTGATAACTTCATTTTGAGAATTTTTGCTTGATTTTCTTTCAGAATCTCTGTCTCTTCATGGAAGTGATATTTCACTTCCCATATTTTCTCTCTGATGTCACTCCTTATATCATTCTTTATCTCACCGCAGATCAGTTTAACTTTGACCATTCTAAACTTTTTCTCTGACATTTACTCCACTGTGGTCTTGATAAATCCTGTTATTGAAGTCCTTAATTTGGGGGGGAGGAAATATTTTTCCCTTGTATTTTTATGTTGTTTGTGTGTCTACCCATCTAACAATATGGATTTAAAGCAGTGGTTTCTACCCTGTTGAACCTCAATCTTTCTGAGGATGAAAAACAAAGGAGTGAGGGAGGAAGCTGTTATAAAATATGAGCACTTGTTTTTGTATAAGTCAAAGGCGTAAGTAGAAAATTATCTTTGAAGAGAATTATTTTTGCTCCAAGAAAATAATCACTTTTTTTCATCCAATTTGGAATATGTACCTGCAATATATATATTTTTCTCTCGGGATTTACTTTTTTACATTTACATGAAATTATGTAAATATATCAGTAGTAGAGAGTAGAGAGTTATGTTTATATCAAATTTATATTTAGAAATTTTAATGAACCAAAAAAGAGATAAGAGAAGGAACTTTTATTTATGAATAAAATTGCTTATTTTTTTCTCTGATTACTTATTTTCATCTTTAATTAAAAACCACATCCCATTTCAATTCCTTGTTATCTTTATTATCCCTTACCACATCTATTCACTCGCAATTTGTCTTACTTCATCTACTCTGGACAATCTAAATCCACTCTGTGTCTAAAGACTGACAGTCATGAGAGGAGAGCAAGGTCAAGCTCAAATATACTAAAAGTGTACTGAACATAAAAAATTTGGTCGTGTTCAGCATGTATTATTAGCCTGTAGTTAAATAATGAGCTTGAGTCTAATTGGTTGGATAGCACATGGAGAAGTACTACAGAATGTGTCTATAAGAAACTTAAAATTTTAGAAGTTAGAGAGTAGGAGACGCTCTAACAAAAGAGACTAATTAAGGGCTGTCAGTGAGAGATGAGTTGATGGGGAAAATACTAAGAGCATATTGTCCAAGAAGCCAAATGAAGGGAATATTTCAAGAAGAAAGTAAGCAGCTCTGCCAAAATGTTAGTTTTGTTGAGGTCAATTATTGCTGAGATGTTGGTAACACTGAAGTTCAGCCAAGTCATTTTTATAATAAACTAGGGAGGATAGCAAGCCTGTGGGAATATATAATACTTTTGATGAATTTTTCTATGAAAAGTGAAAAGAAAAATTAAATGATACCTGGAAGATGACTTTCAATTAAAGAAGGGTACCTTTAAGGATGCTCTCATGTAACATACTATAATGCAGAGAGAGATTCTAAGATGGTTAGGGAAAGGGAATTGTAACAGCAGTAAAATCCTGAGAAGGCATTGAAAGATGGAAATCAATGCAAAGTTGATATGTAGAGATCAGGAATTTGTTAAGTTAGACTATGCATATAGTTTATAAAGAGAAAGTTTGGTAGTTTTACTGGTAGAAGAAAAAAGAAATTTTCTTCTAATTGTCCTTTTTGCTTAGTTAAATCAGAAGTAAATTTAACCCAATTGGAAGTGATGAAGTGTGGCTGTATGAGAATTAATTATGTGTAAAATACTCATTCTGTAGATTGAGAGACCGAAATGAATGGGGAACCAAGAGAACTAACAAGTAAACTAACACTAAAACACCTCTTGAGGTTTGTGAGTCCAATCAACATGGGTTCGTGTTTTTTTACATTCATTTTTAGCTGTTTTCATGTTTGGCCATGGAGTTGGCCAAGATTTGGGTTTAATTAGGGTTACACTTTTCTCAAATTAAAACAGGAAGTTGAAAATATGTGTGAAAGTACTATGATTATGAGTCATAAAATCTAACATGGATGAGTGTTAAATAAAAGTACAAGTGACAATTATTAAGGATGATTTTGGGACAGTCAGTGGACAGACACCAGGGTGTTAGATAGAATTTCTGACTGGATGTGGAGTTAGACCACATAATAGCATGAATAATTATGAATTAAAAGACAAAGGGAATGATCCTTAATGTGCATTATTACTTTTGAAAATATGAATGTATTCCTTTGTGTGTGAGTCAGCTTTTCATCACTGGTTTCAAAATACCTGATCAGAACAAATTAGAGAAGTAAAAGTTTAATTTGACTCACAGTTTCAGAGGTTTAGTCCATGGTGGGATGAATGCACTGATTGCTCTGAGCCCAAGATAAGGAAGAACATCATGTGCAAGGGTCTGGTGGAGCATTACTTCTCCATTTGTGGCAGCCAGGTAGCAGAGAGAAGGAAACAGACCACATAGAAGATGAACCCTTCCAGGTATATTCCCAGTGACCCACAGTTAACACCCAGTTAGTCCATCCAAATTACAATGGACTGATTAGCTTACAGTTCTCATAATCCAATCATTTTACTTCTACACCCTATTCCAAATGTTAAACTGAGATTAAATTCCAGTGCTTTAAGTACCGTCCCAAAACTCTTCCCATCTATCTATGGAAGTATATCTTTTTTTGTCATTCCCTAGAGTCTATATTAGGTTTGGTTTATAATCCTTCCCACTGACAATAATTCACACAGTGTGTAGAAAATTTGTAATACTGAGTAACCTGATTCCTATCTACCAGTTCACTGGGAAAAATGTAATAATCATACACTTACATCATCACTTCCACTCATTTCCCCCCACTGGGAAACATGTGCAATGACTAATATTTGTAGATAATAGGAAAACAAGTATGAGCACATCAGAGTTTTAGAATTTGGCAAGAGAAATATTAAAACAAGTAATTAAAGCATTAGATTTTATTTTAATGGGTACAAATTGCAAGTTGAGCACAGAGGAAATGCTTAATCCTCCTTAGGTAATTCAGGAAATGCTTTGTAGTGGCAACACTTTAAATACATTTAAAAATAGACAGCTGAAAGTGGAAATTGCATAAACTAGAAAGTAGTACAGAGGTATAAAAATTCTAAAGGGGTTTCACATTTATTGATGTTCTCAAGTTCAGAGAAAATACAGTTGTGATTTTTTGGTTGTTGTTGTGTAGAGGTGGACATTTTTAATTTTTCATTTAATATTTAAAAAATTTTGGCCTAAGTCAACAATGGCCTATTTAAGCAATTCCTATTATATTCAAATAAAAATATTTCTTCTCAGTATTTTCAGAGCTTTTTTCTCAACACTCAGCATTCCATCCTGAATGCTGTACATGAATGAGCTTGTATATTCTTGCAGTTCTCAATTATAGGCTTTTTACCATTTCTCAGGTATGTGCTGCCTAGCATTTCCTGAGGTTTGCCTGGGCTGGTCATCTTCCTGCACTCTTAATAAATGCTACTGACTTCCACAGGAAATGGTATTTATAATTTTTTGTCTTGATCAGGATCAAGTGGTTACCCTCATGCTCTAGTTAGCTTTTGCTTTCTATGACCAAAAGAACTGAAAAGAACAACTTAGAGGAGGAAACATTTATTTGCCTCATAGTTTCAGAGGTTCAGTCCATGGTTGGCTGGTTGCATGGCTCTGGGCCCAACATGGGGCAGAACATCAGGGTGGAAGGTTGTGGCAGAGGGAATCAGCTCAGATATGGCAAACAGGAGGTGAAGATAAAACTCTGCTCACTAGTGACAAATTATAAATCCCAAAGGTCTGTCCCCAGTGACCCAACTACTTCTCCTTACTCCTTTCTTCTTACTTGTATTGGTTAGAAAAAAGGAACAAAATTGGACAGCACATATTGAGTTCTCTACCATAAGTATCTGTATTCTTTAACATTGTGACTACAACAGGGTTATAAGCAATATAGAAGAAGTAAAGAGGGGTAAAATAATTTACTTGAGACCCACTGAATTTGAGATAAGTATGGAATATTCTGTGCATCAGTAGTCTGTAATGCAATTTTGGGATCTCAAGAAGGAGACCTGAGCTGGAGATATATTGGCAGACTTCCCATTGTCCATGGGAAGGAATGGAAATAAGAGGCTAGATGAGGTCAGATAGAGAAAAGATTATAAAATGAAATCTTAATGAAAGAATGAACACTTGAGACTGTGTTTAGAGTCACAAGAGAAGTCCAGGATTTTCTATGTTAGTCTATTCCAGGAATGTTAGAGCTGGGTAATGACATCATTCAAGATGCTAGCACCTCATTCCATGCATAATTTTAGGAGAGTATGGGATTCTAATTTCTCTGAAAACAAATATAAGATCTATTCAAATTTGACTAAAATAGATGATAGTACAATGCTATTCATGGACTATCCTGCAATTAAAAGAGCAGGAAAAAACATTTGTACACTGTTTTTAGATATTACCCCTAAACATTTCTCTTCTACTTGCGGGTGGGGAGGGTTCCTAATATATATATATTTAAAGTTGTATTAATTGAGTGGCTTGGAATGAAACGAATACTAAATTGTTATAAAACTTAAGATTTTTATTGCCAGAATATTATTATATATTTGTGTAACACATTTTAATAAATGCAAGAATACTATCAATGAATCACAACAGATTTTTCTCAAACTTTGGCGCAAACCATCCCCAAACACTCACTCTCATCATTTTATCATTCCTGAGCCCCTTCCTTCCTCTGTGTTTCATCCATGTATCCCAGCATATGATAGTCACTCTCTTTACTACTTGACTTTTGTTTAAACTGGCCATATCTCTTCAGAAGACTCATGAACCGTTTTGTACTAGTATATCTGTTCAAATCTGTGTTCCACAGCATAGCAAGGTAGAAGTCAGCCCTGTGACAAATTACAGCTTCTCCTTTAATTACTAGCTACTGTATAGGGTTTTCCTTTTATTCAAAGCCAGTGATATTGTCCAGTTTCCCCACCTCTCCTTTTCATAAGAAAACAGCTACAAAAATAAGACTGTGGTCTGCTATTGTACAAGGTCCATTCCTACTCTCTCCACAGACTGGAAGAATTAACCCAAATCAGAGCTCAGTTGTGCTTTGTCTCAGGCAGCTCAGATAAATCCTTCAATTAAATTATTTAAAAATTTTCTTCACCTAATATAAAAGTAAGTGCTAACTATTCATTGTATGAAGTCATCTGGAAGTATTTTCTGGTGGATAGCTAAACCACTTTTATTCGATTATAGAAATTCTTCTCTTTCTTATCCCTCAAATAAACACAAAAACTTATATTTTTTTGCCTTACTTTTTTGAAATGTCAGCTTGTCATACATTATATATGTGGTTCTATTTCTAGGTTTTGCATTCAATTTTGTGGTTTGAGGATGTTTTGTTTTATTTTTAATTTGCTTTTGGTTTTATCCACATGTTGATATATCAAGGCTATATACCTAGTAGGGCATGTATCTATCCTTTAATTTTTAAAAAGTGTTATTTATTTCTTTTTAATGAATTTTTACTTTTATTTTTCATTTACTATTCCATTTAATATTCAATTTACTATATTCCTTAGAAAGTTTAGAATCAGACTTTTAGATTTTGAAAAATAAATATGCATTGAAATGAACAGTTTTTGATTGTGACAACTGATACACCCACATACCATGACCATAATCAAGATAGGATCATTTCATTACCCCAGGAGTTTGCTCATGACCAATTACAACATTCATCCCCACAAGCAATATTCTTTCCACCATAGGTTTACATTTTGCATCGTCATCAGCTTCATAAAAATAGTTTTATACAGTCCATACCCTTTTGTATCTTGTTCTTGTTTTTGATATTCATCTATATTTTTATTTGTGTTAGTAATTCATTCTTTAAATGCAGAACAATCTGTGAAGGATGAAATAAAATAACTTCTTCATGAGTAATATTGAAAGAATCCTAGATTTTATTGTTTATATTTTCAAATTTAGATCCATAATGCACAGCGCCTTATGGAGGTTGAGAAGACTGTAACAAAGAGCCTTATCAGTTACATAAATAGACACTGTTATTAACTGGTTTACATATTTTATGATTGTAAACTTGTGAAGTAAACATATATCGTTTTTCTCACAGGCTGTATAATGTGAGATGAGATGATTTGATATTATATATTATTTGACATTATTTGCATTTGTGTCAATATTTCTCATTTACACTGACTGTTTAAAAGCCTGAAATTACACATCAGAATACTTTTTAAGCTTTTTTATCTTAATATTTAAAGTGATGTAGTGGAAAATACTCCAATATGATGATATTTGGAAGAGAACTAATGGTGAACTCTAATTGAATATATTTGGGGAACATTTTATATGCTTACAGTAAAATAATTGGTTTATGTTTATGTGCCTTTCATATCTGATACTGAACGTCCATCTGTTTAGTTCATACTTTGTAAAGAGAAGAAAGACATATCTAATTGGTTTGTCTTGAACTATATTTTAAATGCATTTTTAAAAGTAAAATTTTTCTATGAACACATTCTACCAAATGAATTAACGAATTATTTGGAATGTGTGTGATTACAATGATAAGAAGCTGTGATTCTGGATAATACATGCCAGGAATATATTTTATGTTCTGGCACTTACTAGCTCTTTGATCTGGGGCAATTTATTTTGTAATTATTTTCTGACTTATGACATTATCTATAAATTGGGGTAATAGCACCCTTATATCAAAGAGTAGTGAGAGAGTGAGGATATAATGAAATAATACTTGTAATATTACTGTGCATTTGAAAAAGCTCAATTAAAACGTGTGCAACTGTGTGTGTGTGTGTGTGTGTGTGTGTGTGTGTGTTTATCTGTGCACTTCCCTGGGAGACTCACAGTCCAGGGTACTTTGAAAGAGAATGTTTTTTCCTCTCATGGTGTAAAATTATTTACAAGAGTGGAACTGTGCTGTGTCAAGAGTGTCAACATGAGGCCCAGATAACATTGCCAAGACTGAGATGGCCAGAGAAGCAGAGTCAGAGAAGGGAGAGTGACAGAGTATTACTTGGTTTTATCTGTTGGTGACTGAGCTAATAATCAGCTTATGATTGTTTAAATGGCTATGGTTGCTTAATCCCCCAAATTTATATTTAGTTTAAAGTATTAGGGTCTGAGAAGAACAAATCTATGAAAGCTAAAATGAAATGGCCTACTCAAAAGAATAATCCTTTACTTCAAAATGATACTGAATTTATATTGTTTAGGTTTAAAAATTTGGAAGCACAGATTTGGAAAGCAATAAAGGATTAGAAGGTTGGAATAAGGGGCCTTTGAAATACGATTATTAGTGCTCAGAGAGGATTTAACTGTGAGATGAAGTAATTGTTTTGTATCAACATATGCTCTAATACTTTGGTGCAAACAGCATCTAGAATATACATTCTGAATTTGAAAAATATTGTTTTTGCAGATACAGGAGTCCTTCAAAACTATCACAAAGAGGCCACACTTGTACTTTTAAATAGTCTCAATCAGGTTATCAAAATGGTGTCTATTTTGATAAAGGTGAAATGCAGGGACATGATGTAATATCATGTATACACGCATGAGTTCTTGAAGAGAAAATGAAATGCTTCATCCTCTGGGAAGAAAAATCAGTTATAAAAAAGAAATTGTCTACAATGACAGTTCTTTAAGAGATGACAGGAGCAATAACAATGATAATAATAAGAATAAGAATTTACATTTATTTCCCGTTTATTCTGTGCATAGGCACTGTTTTAAGTGCTTTACTTGCAATTGTGCCTTAATTTTTAAAACAGCCTTGTGAGATATTTTATTCCCACTTTTCAGATGAGATAAATAAAACAAGATTTAAAGTTGACACTTTGGCTCCTGAGAAAATTGTTCCCAGCATATATACCCTATTATGGTTCAAAAATCTAACCATTATATCACAAATAGAAGTTATTTTATTTTAAATGTTGTCATGCTATGAAAATAAATGTATATTTTCCCTAGGTCATATCTTAAGTGCTTTTCTTCTCTATCTAGTGGAACAACACTTTCAACACTTTTTAAAAAAATAATATTTTTAAAAGTTTTTAAAATAATATTTTTTTAAATTTTTAAAAAATAATATTTGCATTGGCTTCTTTGAGTTTGTCTTTAGCGCTTAAGAGATATGTCACTGAATCATTAAAACTTATGAGGCTCAGTGGTTTTCACATTTTAAACTGGCTTTCACATTTTTAAACTCCTTTGAGAACTTTTTAAATAAAATGAATACAGAGTGTCTGACCCACAAAGTGATGTGCACTAGATGATAAATTAATGCTACTGGAAAGTATCAGAATTTGTTTTTTAAGCCAGGCTTTAGTGTTTGCTTTATTTTTCTTGTGTGTGTACATTCCAAAAGTTTTCAGTGTAAAGTTTGCAAATTTTATTGTACATAGTGGCTACAGACTCCAATGCATGTAAATTAAAAGTAGACTACTGCTGTCTCCTTCTCTACAGAAATTTCAACTTTACTTCTCTGAACAAGTTGTTCCATTTTAATGTCTAAATGGTATTGAAGGATAGCCAAATGACAGCTTTTGGGTTGTTACATACATGGGAACCTTGTAATATCTGTGTGTACATAGATTTTATCTAAGCTGTGCATTTTAACAAGATATTCCTGGTCCTAGAAATTCTCCAAATATATCTGGGGTAGTGCACAGAAATCTGATTCAATACTCACACCAGACATATTAAACTAAAAGTATAAGACTATATCATGATATTCTTAATAACAGAAAAATTTTAAAACAAGCATTTCATGCATGTTGTTTCATAAGAAACGGCAACCAACTGTGAGATTCATAGATTTATGTTCTATGACTTGAATTTGGGTGTCCTACAATGGTCCATGTGTTAGGTTGGTCCCTAGGCTATTGAAAGATGGTACCGACCTTTAAGTGATGGGGTCTAATGGGGGATCCTTTCATCATCAGGGCTGTTGCCCTTGGAAAGGATTACAATATTTTCTCATGGACTCTCTTAGTTCTCCCAAGAGTTTTTATATAAGGAACAAGCCTGTCTGTACTCACCCAGATCGCTCTGCTTCCTGATTTGAGACATAATGCTTTTGCAATGGGGTCCTTACCCAAGCTAGCACTAAGCTGCTTGGACTTTGAGTCTCCAAACTTTTGAGCTAAATAAGCCTCTTTACTTCGTAAAGTTAGGCTGTGCCAGGTGTTTTCCTATAACAACAAATAGTGGATAATACAATATGTTACATCTTTGCACACTACCATCATATCAAGTGAAATCACAGATAAATACATCAAGCCCTTTTGTGTGTGTGCGTGTGTGTGTGTATCCCCCCACCCAGTGTTACGCAGAATCAAAATTTGAACCTACATTTGTCTGAACTCCAAAAGATTTGCTGAAGATTAAAGAGACTTAAGTACTTGTCCAGTTCAGAGGGTATGGTATTGGCTTTGGGAATAAGGCATGCAGACTCCCAGTCTAATACTTTTTTGATGCTTACAAAATATGCATCACATAGAGAAGAGCAGATCTTATAACACATAGAGACTATTATAAGTTAAACAAAGACACTGGGACTACCCACTCCTCTAACTTCTCAAAATAGTATGCAACATGATTCCTTGATGATTTAAATGCTATTGACATTTTAGCTAATGATATTTTCCAAATTAATTTTAGATTAACTCAGGAAAGTGTTTTCGTTCTTTGTAATTATAGCCCCTAAAATGCTTTCAAGAAATTATTTACAAAATGCAAACTCTCTTCCTAATAGGTAAGGGATTTCTTTAACCTTTCATTGGTCCGAAGCATGTATCATATCAATTACTTTTCTTTAAGTCTTGAATTATTCTGTTTTTTTCTTCTGTTATTCCATAATGCATATTTCATTAACCATAATGTTTTTCTCCCTCCCATAAACTTACTCCCTCTTTTTCTCCCTTTTCCTTCCCCTTACTCCTTCCTTTATTCCATGAAGTGCTGTTAAGTAAATGTCTAGAACAATGCCACATGTTCAATAAAAAGCAAGCAAACAAAAATACCTGCCTGTCCTTATTCACTTTGCAGTTTATCATTCAGAACTGCATTCTCAATTCTTAGCCCTTGTAGATCTTCAACAATCTGTCTGAATCAAGGTGAGACACCCAACACACATGCACAAACCACACACGTACAAATGAGCACATGCACATACCATACACATGTACTTATGTGAATGACATCCACAAGATATGCATGCATGGGTCACACATGTGCATGCAGATCATGCACAGACACATACATATCACACACATGATATATGTATATGCCAATAAAATGCAATGTTATTTATTTGTTTTAATATTAAAAAGTTAATGGAAATTGAAAAAATACTTGATTCAACCTAACTGAAAATTTTGAAGACTTTTCTCTCCAAAAACCTTTAAAGTTACAAAATAAAGTAAAAACAGATAAATTTGACTTTATTGAGGAAAAAAATTAACTATGTGAACTTTTGGGTAAGTGAAAAATCCATTATACAATCTTGACACTTGCTTATCAATATTTTTGACTACTGCTTGCACTAAGATTTTACCAAGAATGAAGAAAAGACAGATTATTGAATTTTTTCTTGAACAATCTATTCCTACATTGTGAAATACAGTAAAATAGTCAAAAGATAGGTAGTAAGGGGAAAAGGACAAGAAGCAGCAAGAAAATCTGCATGCCAACTTTTCCATTCTGGGGTGCCAGGGTTTGACTGTGTGCTGAGTAATCAGTATTCATAGATGATAGGCTGAAACCCAAGAAGCTGAATCATATTCTTGCACTAATGCATCTGTGGAAACGTAGAAAGGATTGAAAAAGACTAAAGGATGGAAAAATCATTGCTTTTCTAAAATGTCCACACCATTCTTTCCACCATGTCCTAGTTTTGTGAGTGCTGCCTTTAGCCTTAGGTCTATTTATTTCATTTTTTGTTTTGTCCTTATGATTTCAAAACATGATTAGAGCTTACAGTGAGAGATGAGTTGGCTCAGAGAATTTTATGCTTTGGTTTCAGGGAAGAAAATATAATTTTCAATCCAGATGGGATATATATTTTATATACTTTATATTAGACAGAAATACAACTAGAGATGAAGCAAAAAGAAGGAGAGTTGGAGGAAAACCAAAAGGAAGTTAGGAAGCAAAAAAAAATGGGTAGGAAGGAAGGAGAAGAAATTGATTGAGAAAGAGAATGAAATGAAACAAACAAGCCAGTAAATATAGATTATAAATCAGTAATATGAATTTCTGTATTCTGAGTCTGAATACAGAAATCATTAATCAAGCTGCTTCATAAACTAAAAGCAGGAAGCTTCTCATACATATATTCTGGGGTGAAATACACATATGGCTTAAAAAGTACCAGAAAGTCTCTAATATTTGTTATTCCATAACCTTGCCCATACTCCTGGGAAAGGTTTTTAGAGAACTTATTTTAAAAGTATGTAGAGAAACTTGGGAATTAATTGTTTTAGTCCACTTTTTCCTGCTAAAATAGAATACCCCAATCTGGTAAAATGTAATGAACAGAAATTTATTGACTAACAGTCTGGAAGCTGAGAAGCCTAAGATCCAGGGGCCAGCATCTGGTGAGGTCATTGAATAGCAGAAGTCAAAGAGACTGTGAGAGAGAGCTAAAGCTAAATAGGGGGATGAACTTGTCCCATTATAAGAAAATTACTCCAATAACAATGACATTAATTCAGTCATGAGGATGGCACTCCAATTACCCAAACACCTCCAGTTAGGTCCCAAGTCCCATTGCACATTGAGGATCATATTTCCAACATAACAATTTTGGGGAACATGTTCAAAACATAGAGTGAATCAAACTGGTTTAGGATTTCAGTCAGTACTTTTCAGTGTGAGAAATAAAGAAGAAGTTTTTTAATGTCCTGTTCTTTCCTTCTTGGACTACAAGATGAAGTTGCATTCTTAGAAGTTATGCAAAGATGAATTTTGTATATATTTCCTAGTGCAGATATCAAAGCATAGGTTGTATAACTCTGCTACCTGCAACTTGGAAGCCAGGACTTCCCTACTATATTAAATGATCTGTTTAAAGCTTAAATTTCATTTAAAATTGTACTTATTGAACACGATTTTTTAATTCCATGCATTTTATACAATATTTAGTAAATATTAACAGCCTATTATCTGGCACTCTAGTGTGTGCTTGATATGTAGCTACAAAGAAAACATAAGGGTTCTGGTAAATTGGGTATTATATTTAATGAGAGAAACAGTATAAAGAGGTAAGTACAGAATAATATAAGATTGTAAGTGGAAAAAGACACTATGAAGTAAAATAAGTAGATGGTATGGAGAGAATAAAGGATAAATTATTTGAGAAAACAGGGAAGTACTTACATTAAAAATTGTGTTGGACATTTCAAGAGGAGGATGGGCAGAGCTCCAAATTTCAAATAACATAAATACCTGTCTTGAATATCATTAATTGTTTTTAATGATTGAATAAATAGATTAAAACCCGTTTTAACAGCATTATATAGAAATTGTTTAAAAGAGTAGTGATATAATAAATTTTAAAGATCTGAGTGCATTATATCTGTACTAACTACTATACTAAATACTAACACCAGAAATGCATAATACCAAAAATATAATCAATTTTTGCTTTTCTACTATGAAACAGACAGTGCATACAATTCTAAATACATTCATACAATTTGAATCTGACTTATCTGTCACAAATATTACTATTTGCATTTCTCACATGAGAGAACTGTATTTAGTACAGTTCATGCAACTTTTCCCATAATCATTAAGCTAGAATGAAAAAGCAACATAGTAAAAACAAGGAATTATCTGATTACAAGGCCACCACTTTTCCTTCACTATTTTACTGAGATCTTCAATAAGCCAAAAGAGTTTGAATAATTCAGTAAAATAGGGAAAGTGAGATGTTAAATTGGCTTCCTGATTAGCCTGATAGGAAAAAAATGTTAATGACTAAAATCAAACACATTAAACTAACATGCTTTTTCCCTTATTAGAAGAGCTTGTTGCTTTTAATGAGATATTTTCAACTGTTTTCTTGAGCAGCCTGTAAGAGTAAAATCAAAGATGTTTTAATAATATTTTCCCTCTCAGAGCACTTGTTCTTTCAATGTTGGTAAAACTCTAGGATCTAAGTATGTTGATTGACAATTTAAAGGTGTTTATGTTTCTTCTCTTTTATTTTATATTCATGCTTCCTGCAACATTTGCTTTATGAAAATAAGAATGAATGAATGAACAACGGTTATTTATATGCTCTAATTTTGCTATAGATATTTTATGATAACACTACTTTTATTTCCTGCTGTTGGTTATCATTTCAAAACAATGTTCAACCTAATGTACTTACAATCACTTTCCAAGTACACTGAGATGCGGTATAATCTCTTCAGAAGTTATGTCATGTTTAAAATGCACACACACACACACACACACACACGTTTGTATTTATGTAGATTCCTTTTGTTTTGTATTTCTAGAACCTCAACCTACTGGCTTACTCGCATCCAGTCTTTTCTCTACTGCAATGAGAACGGCCTCCTGGGCAGCTTTTCAGAAGAGACGCACTCCTGCACATGTCCAAACGACCAGGTTGTCTGCACTTCATTCCTGCCCTGCACTGTGGGCGACGCCTCCGCCTGCCTGACCTGTGCACCTGACAACCGCACTCGCTGTGGCACCTGCAATACTGGTTACATGCTGAGCCAGGGGCTCTGCAAGCCTGAAGTCGCAGAGTCAACGGATCACTATATTGGCTTTGAGACTGACCTGCAAGACCTTGAGATGAAATACTTGTTGCAAAAGACAGACAGACGAATAGAAGTCCATGCCATTTTTATCAGCAATGACATGCGCCTCAACAGCTGGTTTGACCCCTCCTGGCGGAAAAGGATGCTCCTTACCTTGAAGAGTAACAAATACAAGTCAAGCCTGGTCCACATGATCTTGGGTCTCTCTTTACAGATTTGCCTAACTAAAAACAGCACCTTGGAGCCAGTGTTGGCTGTTTACATCAATCCTTTTGGAGGCAGCCACTCAGAGAGCTGGTTTATGCCTGTGAATGAAAACAGCTTTCCAGACTGGGAGCGGACTAAGTTGGACCTCCCTCTGCAGTGTTATAACTGGACACTGACTCTGGGGAACAAATGGAAGACATTTTTTGAGACAGTACACATCTACCTGAGGAGTCGCATCAAGTCAAATGGCCCCAATGGCAATGAGAGCATTTACTACGAACCTTTGGAGTTCATTGATCCTTCCCGGAACCTGGGCTACATGAAAATCAACAACATCCAAGTGTTTGGCTACAGCATGCACTTCGACCCTGAAGCAATTCGGGACCTGATTTTGCAGCTGGACTACCCCTATACTCAGGGATCCCAGGACTCAGCACTTTTGCAACTACTAGAGATAAGAGACCGTGTAAATAAACTCTCCCCACCTGGTCAGCGTCGTCTAGATCTTTTCTCTTGCTTGCTTCGTCATAGACTCAAGCTGTCTACTAGTGAGGTGGTGAGGATCCAATCTGCTCTGCAGGCGTTTAATGCCAAATTGCCAAACACAATGGATTATGACACGACCAAATTATGTAGTTAACCATAAATGTCAAGCACAACCCAAAATCTTGAAGGAGTTTTTACAGTGCTTTTGTGGAACAGTTTATGTTTGGAAGAGTAAATTTAAATTGTCTTTTCAATATCTGTCTTATATCAGTCAATAACATTGGATGGCAATTTACACACATGAACTTGCTGACAATGAATATATTATACTGCAGTTTTGGTTTATGAATGAAATAAATACTGACCAGTCTAGAAGACATTCTACTTTTTACAATAAATTTCATTTGTAATTTTATATGTTCCGTGGCAATGCTTTTGTGCATTACATCCTCTAGAGGGAACATAAAAAGACACCAATAAAATTTTGTAGCTGAACAGTTATTAAAAAGAAGTGCTGTGGGATTCCTTTTTTCCATGAAATGAGTTCTATTTTGATATAGTTTGTTAGAATCTGGGGAGAATTCACCAAGATTTTTTAATGGAAACATTTGAAGGTCCCTTGCAATTAACTTTATGGAAAACCCAACTCGGTAGAATGCTTAGTATTCAGTTGTTATTTTATGGGTCATAGCATAATGGCAGTGATATGTTTACTACCTGTGTTGAGAAACCACTCCTAGAGACACCATTATTATCAAAATAGTCAAATAAACTAATTCCCAAGCAAATATCAAACCATTTAGGCAAACATAGAGGAAAAGCAGTGTGATTCTAAGACACATCACGGAGAAAGTAAACCCTTAATTTCCTTAGCAACTTGCTTTATTGTTTTTTCTTTATATTCTTATAAACAATAATCAGCATACTCTGCACAATCATTTTCATTTCAAGTACTGAAAAGCTACTTTCCAGCACTTTACCAACATCAATAAAATAGCATTTCTAGAATTCTCAAATTGTAATGTAACGGTGTAAAATAAATGCTCAAATAACTAGTTCAAATGTAAATAGACAATTTTTTTCCTCACAGAAAAGCTACTGTTACAAAAAGATACTTTGAGAAGAAAACCCCTTCATTAGAAAATGAATTTTAATTCATATTTTTGGTTTGAAAGTTACAATGAGTTTTTATATTATTTGCAATGTAATATTTGATATATAATTCTTTTGTTTTATAGAGTTAAATTTAATTTTTTTCTTAGGTACATGGCTGCTTCAGTAAAATGTGTTTATGCCACTTATCACTCAGTTCTTTCTAGATAATTTATAAATGTGTTCTTATTTAACAAATGCACTGTCTAGGCCAGCTTTCTGGTTCATGTCATGAAGGCATTTCTAAGGGCACAAAAGGAACTCATGACATGGATGAAAAAAGAAATGACTACTAATAAAAATGCCACAGACCTTCTGGATTCTTGTGCTATTTGTTTCCAATTCCAAAACACCTTAAAATATAAACCAGCAGTTCAGACAAACTTATCCAATCTGTCATGAGCAAAGCATCATTTTCCCACCTAATATCTGAGCAGCTGAATTTCTTAATTTAGTTGCTTAATTTTTGTTTTTAGTGTACTTCTGTCATAGTAGTAATTCAATAGAAATTTCATATAATTATTTAACACTCACCACCTTTCTGGTATCATCACAAAAACTCTCTTCATTTAATGCTGAAGAAAACTTCAAGTTATGAACAATTATTTCTATTTTCCTGATGGAGAAAAGCAAAGAATTAGAATAGTTTGTCAAATTTCCTAAGATCACACACCAAGAAGTTGAAAGATAAGTTTCCAAAACAAATATTTCTGGAATGAATCTGTCTGTCCTTTTCTCATTTACACCACTGAACTTTAAATGAACCATCTTACTTATTTAATTTAATTACATGTCAAACTTTTAGTGAAACAAGAATCACCTAATAAATTGAGCTCTAAATCATTTACTGTTGTAAAATACACACACTTATACTATACTTGAAAAATAAAATAAGCACTGATCAGTAGATAATCATCCACAAAATGACCAAGCTTATCAATCATAGACAATATGCTTGAAATGACTTTGGCTATAAAAGTCAAGAGTTGTCTTTAGGACCTTTCCCAGAAGAGTTTTGCAGCTTTCCATAGCCCCTGATACCCAACAACCATCTGAGCAAGATGTACAATTGCCAAAGGACTCTGAAAAGCAATATTTCATTGTCCTTAACAAAAATTGTCAGCAATGCTACTCTCATTGCGAAGCTCACTCTACCCTGGACTGCATATAAGAAAGAAGATGCAACCAGCACAGGTAAGAAAGGGGTAAACCAGGGTTTTATCATGGGGCTTATTGTGTCTAGCAAGTGTTGGCACAAAGGTCATATACTGTGAGATGAAATTATGTTATATCCAACTCTCCTGGTAGAACTCTGCCAGTGAGTCTTTTCATATCTCTGAGACTAGATTCCCCTGAAAGACAAGAGGAAATATGAACGCCTTTCTTTGAATGCTGCATCTAAGATAACATGAATACAATGCATGTTGACAAACCAAGAAAACTCTAAAATGAAATATAGATTTAAAGGAGAAATGATCAACATATGAACATTATTTTAAGGTTTCTATTTTTTTGCATATTATACTCAGTAATGTTCAATAAACAAAATAATCCAAAATAATACAACTTGTATCTATCAACATATGGAATAATGAGACCCATAAACATTTATTCTTCCCAAATAGGTCTAAATGCACAAGCATGTTAGTGCATTTTTGTTTAGTAATTTAAGAACTTTGATGAAAATTACCTTACTGTCACAATCTTATTTAAATACGAAATCATCTTTTTAAACAGGGCATTTGACTTTTTTTACTTACTGATTTCTACATATCCTATTCATGTCTCTAAATTTATCTTGAACTTGATAAAGTCAATAGAACTTGAAGTTCTGAAGATCAAAAATGTATTGAGAATACTTTTTCTCCAGGAACATCTTGTACTGCTCCACCTACTTTGATGACCCTCAGAATTTGCACATACATTGCTATCTCTGTAGATTCAAGTTGAATTTTAGCAAGTTAAATCAAAATCCAAATATTCACTATAAGTTAAAAAAAAAGCTAAAATAACTGTTTGTTCTTCTGCTTTTAATTACATCTCATCACAGGTTGCTGATGATCCATTTTCTCCCCGGACCCCAACCCATGCTTTCTTTTGCATGTGAAAATTATCTTGGAAGTAACCAGGGCTGTGCACAACCTGTACATATCATACACAATCTTTTTCTAAAAACAACCCCCCCTTGTCTTTTATTTTATCATTATGCATGTTGAAAATCTTTTCATTTATAACAGACATAAAATTAATCCATTTGAAGAAAATAATACATTTGAAATTTCTTGAGAATAAAATAAAACTATTTAATATGGGAGTAACATAAACTATATATTGTGGGAATATAGAAATTCAGCCAAAAGCAAAATAAAAAGTTTTAGAAACCAAGTAGAGGAAACAAATTTTAAATAATAAACTTATTTAAAGATGATAAGAGGCTACAGATAGGTCTTCCAATTCACATAACAACTGAAAACAAAATATATCAAGATTAGAGAAACTATGACAATCTTACTCTAGCTGGTGCCTGAATCATTTTATTAGAATAATAATCCTTTATCAAAATTGAGTTTTCCCTCTAGTCATAGTTTACACAGTTTAAGGTACAAATGTTAAACCATAGTTTAACATTAAGAACAGTAATCTAATCAGTTGAATTTTTAAAACTTGAGAAGCTATATTGTGTCATATCTATTCATTTTACCAATAAATATTCTATTATTTTGACATTATGCTTTCTTCTCCACAACCTACATGATAAGATTTATATTTATATTTATATTCTCATTATTTTCCTAGTCTAATAATTTCAAGAAGTACAATTCAGTCAACCCATAATATTCAATATTTTGTAAATGCATCTTGGTTATAATTTTTGTACTTATTAGTAAATGGGAATTTTTACAAACATCCTCATTTCTTTGACAGGAAAGCAACATTAGTTATTTCACTAAATTGTGAATGGCTGGTGAATGAGAATATTCACATCAAATCATTTGATACTTAGGACATGACAGCTGAGTATGATAATTACTATAAGCAAATGAAATTCAAACTGAATCAAAAATTCCATACTTGAAATTACCGAATATGCTGGCAGTCAAACCAATTAATGACTACCACAGGATTGTGGTGATTATGTGACATAGTTATCATATAATAACATAATAACTATAGTGCATGTTATTTGATTGATTAAAGGTCTCTGTCATATTGAACATGAGCAGAACACTGCCCTGATGGCATAGTGAGTACCAGAATTCTTCTGTGTGGTAGTGATCCCATCACAGGTTGCTGACTCCTTTCTCCAACTTCAACAAGCACAATTATGGACTTAAAAAAAAAATAAAAAGAACAGGATCTTCTAAAGTGAAAGATTAATAAATAGGGGGAAAATGGAGTACACAAAAAGGATCTGTAGCACTAACAGAAGACATAACACTCAAAACGACAATAAAGTCTAGCAAATTGCTTAGGGCCTCCCTAAGTTTCTGAGGCTGGTTTTGAACTTGCAATCCTCCTGGGGTTATAGGTGTGTACCATTGAGCCTGGCTGTAGTATACATTTTTGAAGTATTATTGTCGTTTTGAGACCTTATCCAAAATTTAAAAAAATAAAAATAAAAAAGGACTGGAGATGTAATTAAGTGGTAAAGGGATCCTGGGTTGAGTCACGAATGCCAAAAACAAAACAAAACAATACAGAAAAACACCTATACTACAGAAAACTGAAATCAATTTCATCATTTTACACAGAATTTTTAGAGCACATCTCCTACATTCTTGAATTTGAAATAATACTTTGTTTGCTTTTTTCACAACAGATTCTTGAAAACATTAATTTCAAATAATTTAAATAAGGAAAACAAGCAAAAGCAATTCTCTAGATATATCAATATACTATAAATTTATGCATATTACATACTTGAAAAGAGACTTTTACAGCAAAAAACAAGATATTACATCCATTTTTCTACTGCAGTTGAGTATGTCTGCCATTATACATTGGAAACCCGTAATAAAAAGAAGAAATCATGAACTAAAGAGCAATGAGCTCTGGGCTGGGGCTGTGGCTCAGTGGTAGAGCACTCGCCTAGCACGTGTGAGGCACTGGGTTCCATCCTCAGCACCACATAAAAAAAGTAAAATAAAGGTATTGTGTCCATCTACAATTAAAAAAAAACACACACAAGATTAACACAATACCTCAGAATATAATAATACCAAACTAAATAGTTCTGAGAATAACTGTTACATTGTTTGAGGATCAATAGTGCAAATAATGTCAGTTTTAATCAGAATAATTTTTAAGTTTACTTTTAAGTAAAACCCTAATAGAATCTTTTATTGTGAATAAAACACAAAAAAAATTTAAGTATGTTTGAAAAACCCAGTAGATAGTTTTGAACAAACAGATCAATTCAAAAATAATACCAATTCCTAGGAACTTCCATCAATAGATAGCAAAATGTTTAAGTAGGTAGTGTGAAAAATAATACAAAAATAGAGTGATACTGCTGAAAAAGACGGTGATATCATTTTAAAGGGAAAAGAGTTCATATGGATTGAGACATTTGAATTTCTACTTAAAAAAAACATAAAAAACAGATTTATATCTTAAAACAAAAAGAACGGGGAAATTAAATTCTAATAGCTTAAAGAGTTAACACCATCAGTTAAAAAAAAAATAGTATGGGTGTGAACTGAAGAAATCCCCAGTATCACAAAATTATTTCCCAGGAAACAACTTTCCAACAAAATATATTAGCCATTGATGCATAATTTTAAGTTTTTTAAAATTATTTATTCATTCTAATTTGTTATATACAATGGCAGAATGCAATTCATTTCATATTACACAAATAGAGCACAGATTTTCAAGTCACTGATTGTACACAAAGTATTTTCACACCATGCAAGTCTTCATACATGTACTTAGGGTAATGATGTCGAACTCATTCCACCATCGTTCTTACCCCCTACCCCCTCTCCCCCTCTCTCCCCTTTCCCCTATCTATAAAGTTCCTCTATTCCTCCCATGCTCCGCCTCCATCACCATTATGAGTCAGCATCGTCATATCAAAGAGAACCTTTGGCCTTTGTTTTTTGGGGATTGGCTTACTTCACATAGCATTATATTCTCCAACTCCATTTACCTGCAAAAGCCATGATTTTATTCTCTCTTAATGCTGAGTAATGTTCCATTGTATATATACACCAAAGTTTCCCTTTCTTGAAGCTACACTTTTTTAAAAGGTAGAATAACAGGAGTAATACTTTTTAGTAGTTTCAACTGCAATCAATATGAAACAATTATTAATTGGATTACTTTATAAACATTTTTAACCAAATCTTGAAAATAGGGCATGTATTTTATATTTACCTCTATCTTGATTTAAACTGCTACAGTTAAGGCCTCAGCAGTCCCACACAGCTAGTGGATACTGTTTTGGCAGTAAGCTGTAAGGCACATTTTTTCTTGTTTCACCTGACCAGCCTCACCTGTGAAGTGACATTTTCTAGGTTTGAGACTGTTCTGCCATCCCAATTCAATGTTATTGCCTGCATTTTCTGTTTCTGTTCATAACTTTCCATTATTGTTATTACACATTTAAACATTTTTAAGACTTCATGTATCCTGCATGTGTTTAGAACCTAAACTCCTGGGTTAGTAGAAATGTGCTGGTTTCAACTTTACTCCCTTCCATCTTTATTCTACCCACATCTCAGTTATCTAAAGATTGATAGCAGCTTCTGCTTTACAATTTCTGCTTTATTTGAGGGCTCTAATAATTTCTGTTTCTTACTTGTTAGCCCTTGGTAAAAGGATAGTTGTTTACTCTGTGGGTTTCAAGTATTTATTAGGGAACTTTTTGTGTTTTTCAAACTATGGACTCTGCTGTACTGCTAGAAATCCATAATTCATCTTTTCCCTCCAATTCTCCTTGATATTTTTCTAATCCTTCCTCTACCCAGTAACCAGAGTGACCTTTGAAAATAGGATCCTTTAAAAATGAAAATTTGTTACACATCCTCTAAAGAATGGGAATCTAACTTTAAATGTTAGATTATTTTCTTGTTGTAGTCCTTGGGTATTTCCTTGTCTTGCTCTTCCATTGAACTTATTTCATTCCCAAATAAACCTATCTACATAAAACCATTTTCAGAGGAGAGACACCCATTCTTTTATGCTTCCGTATTTTTTTCTCATGCAGCATCATGCCTGCAAATGCTCTCATATTCTTCAACCTCAATTGCCTTCCAAACATAATAGTGCTAATAATAATTCTCATTCATGGGTCAAATGAAATATTACTTCAATTTGAATTTATTCTTCATCTTTACTTTAGTAACACCACTTTATACTTCCATTATAACAAGATCAAAGTGCTAGCAAAGCTTTCTTAATATTATATTATAACTAATGATTATGTAAATATCTCTGTTAGACTGTTAGTTCTTAGAAAGCAGAAACCACACACACACACACACATATATACAAACACACATATACATAGTTATATATATACGTTATATATAATATATATATACAAACACACATATACATAGTTATATATATGGTACATATTATATAATATGTAATATTATATACTATATGTATATATATCATATTTTTATTAATATTAATATTAATGGTTTGATGTATCTACAATATGATTCCACTGCTAGAGCTCAGAATTGTTCACCTGAGATATTTTATTTTAATATTCAGTAAAGGATGATCATCAATACATCTATTTCAAATCCAGATTTAAATGTCCTTCCTTTAGGAAGCCATCCATAGTGCCTCTGCCCCCCAAAAAAGTGAGGATGGGAAATGAGCAACTCTCCAGAAATTCACTTTCACAGGATTCATATATCATAGTCAAGGTATTTAATTTTCTAAGAAAACATTTTAGGTTAAACCACAATTACAATAATAGTTATTAAGCATTATTTTATGTCTTTTTAAAAAGCAAGTGGTTGGGATTGGTATTTATTATTTTCTGTTTTAGTATCCTCAGATAAAAGACAGACATGGTGTGTAAAGATTTTAACAAATACACAAGCATATTTTAATTTTTTAAAAATAAAATTTTACAATTACAAATGACTCAAAATTTTGAGTATTTATATGATGAATATATATATAGTTACAAGTGACATCAAAGCATATTTTTGTTAAAAAATATTTTAAACCTAAGACTAATAAAAATGGTGTGCTCAGGGCTGGGGTTGTGGCTCAGAGGTAGAGCACTCACCTAGCATACATGAGGCACTGGGTTTGATCCTCAGCACCACATAAGAATAAAATGAAGATATTGTGTCCACCTATAACTAAAAAATAAATATTTAAAAAAATGTTGTGCTGAAATATTTAAGTGCAGAAAATTTTAGTTGTAATATGTGTGAGTTAAATTTAAAAACATAAAAAGTGTTTTACTTATGGTTCAGAGAAGTGTTTGAAATGTCTTACCTCAGTTATGTCAATGAAAATCCCATGATCATTCTGAATTAAAGAAATCAACTCTAGTGGGCTGTGTGGTATTGCTTCACTTGTGCAGAAAAAAATATAGTAAGAACATAATTTATAAGATACATATATATTGAATAATGTCTACTATATAATTGATTTTTATTTTCTCTGTACCACTCCCCCAAAATTTCCAGAGTAGTCTATTATCCTTTGTGCCAAACTCACAATTTAGTAAATGTTTCTTTCTAATAATTTTTTTCTCATCAGTTTGCATTATATGCAATCATTATTTTCTTTGGAAACTACATGAAGTATACTAATAAAAAAACTCATTCAGTTTTACCAAAAAATGAAAACTTATGAGACAGTAGAGAAGCAAAAAAAAAAAATGATTATACAGTGATGCCCCACAAAATGAATAAAAATTTGTTATTGGTTTATATGAGAGTGGGTTAACAAATGAAAACAGATGAAAAAAAAATATTATTATAAATTTCTACTCTCCAGTTTGTCTAAGTACCATCTGTAAATATTATTATCCCTAGAAAAATATCGTAACAAATTTTGATTATATATATTCAGTTTAAAATTAAAACAGTTATTTTCTTAAATTTAACAATAAACTCTAATATCTATTCCTTATTATAAAAAATAATTTAATTTTTAATTTTAACATCTTTATAGAACATTGAAGTCCTGTTCATTCACTATCCAGATTTTTGCTTACTATTTATTTTTTGATCCTTTTAAGTCCTTCCATTTTTATAAGGATTTGCCCAATAATTTATTCATTTATTCAATGAACATTTGCAATGTTTTAAAGAATATGTTGGGTACTGGATGTACAAAGAATTTTTAATGCAATTACTGTGCTTGAGGATCTCAGTATGATAAAAAAAAAGTGAGACTTGTTCTTATGTACAATAAAGAAAACAACTTATTTGCTATAATAAACATCTAATTTTATGTAGAAAGCTGATGGGATCTTCAAAACTCCTCCAAAACAAAAATTTGTAGTATCATTTTCATCAAATATGATCATAGTTAAATATTATATGTCATTTAATAGCAAAATAATAAGCAATGAAAATAATATATTAAATATACAAAAAAAAAATCATACAACCTCCAGTTACAATGTTGACATATAAAGAGACTGGAAGTTATCCTTCCCTTACCAGCAATAAGAAAAATGCAAATTAATTGATAATTAATGATTTCTATTAAAATCACCGAACAACTGAATTTGCACATCAAAACAACAGCAAACTCTGGGAATCAGTTGACTCTGGAGATGAAATGTCAAGATACAATTTTCTGCTGCTTGAGTCATAAACTTACAGGAACACTTAAATAGTAATCTTAACAAATTGCTGAAAATTGAATGTGAAATAATAAATCAGTAAGAAACTCCTGGAACAGTGTTAGCTCCTCCTGAAATTTTATGAACTGTAATAACTTTTCATGGTGAAGATCCAAAAATGATGGCTTTATAATTTTGGCAGAAAAGAAGGAAATCACTGTGATGTATATCCAGAGCTTTCTGCATAACAGATTACTTTCCAGGTAAAAGGACTTCACCAGAACTGATCACATCCAGGAGGGATAGCCCCCTACCAATAGTCCCCTTGGCTTTTCTATCTTACTTAATGGGATTTGGGTGGTAGAGGAAAGCTGTTACTAGTGTAAAACTTTTGGTCACAGTCAAAGTTCAGTAAAAGACTGATGTTAGATTATAAGATTTTATTATGCTTCTTTACCCCACACAGTTTACTACCACAGCAAGAGAGCTGCAGGTTTCAGACTCTTTCAGAGAGAAAATACTAAGGATAAAACAAAATTCATCTGGAAGATAAATTCAAGTACAATAAATCTGGAACCTTATCCAATATGAAGATACACTTATAAAAACAGGAAATTAGAATATACACACAGAGAAAAATAAAATGAAGATGGAGAATACTTTCATCTATAAATCAAGGAGATAGTCCTCAAAAGAAAACACTCTTTCCAACAATTTGATCTCAGACATCTACCTTCCAGAATTGTGACAAACTGGTTTGAGTATATTGCATTACCACTGTTTATAGTACTGTGTGTAGTTGTGGCAGACCTAAAAAACAATGAAACTGTGGGAAATTTTCAAAAGTTATATAGATAATCAGAATAACAGGTGAGAGTACACAATATGAAATAATGGGGACAAAGAACTCAATAAAGTTACTAACAGACACCATATCGTGATTCAGAAAGCTCAGAGAATACTAAACAGGATAATTACAAAAGTTTCTAGATCGAGTGCTATAATCTAATGTTTGTATACCACCTGTCTAAATTCAAGTGTTAAAACCTAAACACCAAGGCCATGGTATTAGGAATGTGGGGTACTTGGTAAATAAATAAGATTAGTGCACTTATGAAAAGAAACAGAAAAATCCGTTAAGGTCTGTGGATGCCTTTTCTTATGAGATGAGTCTCCTGGAGACACAATATTGTTGGGTCTTTTTTGTTTGTTTTTGATCCAATCTGCTAGCCTATGTCTTTTGATTGGTGAGTTTAGGCCATTAACATACAGGGTTATTATTGAGATGGAATTTGTATTCCCAGCCACTTTTGTTTATTTTTGTTATTTAAATTGACTTTGATTAGTTTTTCCTTTAGTGTAATTCTTCCTTCTGCTGATTTTAATTGTTGTTTTTCATTTCCTCTTCATGGATATTTTGCCAAGGATGTTCTGTAGTGCAGGTTTTCTAACTATAAATTCTCTTAACTTTTGTTTATCATGGAAAGATTTTATTTCATCATCAAATCTAAAGCTTAATTTTGCTGGATACAAGATTCTTGGTTTGCATCTATTTTCTTTCAGAGCTTGATCTATGTTGTTTAAGGATCTTCTAGCTTTCAGGGTCTGGGTTGCAAAATCTGCACATAACCTGATTGGTTCCCCCCTATATGATTCACTTTTATGTAGCTTTTAATATTCTCTCCTTATTCTGTATATTAGACATTTTCATTATAAAGTGCCTTGGTGTTGATCTGTTGATTTTGTACATTTGGTGTCCTGTAAGCCTCTTGAATTTGGCTTTTCAATTCATTCTTCATATTTGGAAAATTTCCTGGTATTATTTCATTGAATAGATTGTTCATTCCTTTGGTTTGGAACTCTATGCTTTCCTCTATCATAATAACTCCTAAATTTGGTCTTTTTATCCTATCCCATATTTCTTAAATGTTCTATTCATTGTTTCTTACTATTTCACTTTGTGCTCTACATTCTTTTCAAGAATATATATTGTGTCTTCATTGTCTGAGGTCCTGTCTTCCAAGTGGTCTAATCTGTTGGTGATGCTTTCAATTGATTTTTTAATTTGGTTTATTACTTCTTTCATCTCAAAGATTTTTGGTTTTATTTTTTTAGAACCCTTTTCTCCCTATTGAATTAATCTTTTTGCTTCCTGTATTTGTTTATGTAGCTCTTTGTTGAAATGATCTTTTGCTGCCTGTATTGGCTTTCTTATATCATCCTTTAGTTCACAGAACATTTTAATTATGTACATCCTGAATTCCTTCTCTGTCATTTCTTCTGCTGTGCTGGACATGAATTTTAATAATGTGGTATCTTGATTTGTTTGGGGCACTTTCTTCCTTTGTCTTTTCATTTTGCTCATGTGTCTTCCTTTCTAGGAAGTGGATCTGATGCATTACTATTTTTACCATATAGTCTTATAGTGCCCCTGTAGATTTCCAATACCTCTGCTTTGAGGGAATGGAAAATGTTAACAGATCAAAAGATAAACAATATACAACCTGAAAACAAATAGTTACTAATAAGATGTTTACAGTTTGGTCACAATGTACAGAAATTGTGAATTCAGTTATTGTCTACAATACAATCATAGGTTTGTAAAAGAGTTTATGGTTTCTGATGATGGACAAAGCACCAGAGGGTCGGGTGTAGGATGCTATGCTAAGGAGATAGGAGGTGAGGATATAGAGTTATTATATCTTAGGAAGTGTGGAAGAGAAATCTAAAGAAGAAAGTTAGTAGCAGGAGAATAGAGAGGAAGTAATTTGAAGTTGACAGGTAAGTGGGAGGACAATAGAGTACATAAAACAAACACACATATACATTACAAAAAATTTTAAAAATGTTAAAATAGTAAAAATCAGAGGGAAAAAAAGAATATACAACACAACTGTAATATACTACTCAGACCTCCCAGTCCTCAAAATCCTAATTCATACAAAGTACTTGGTTTCACATATGTTGGGGATGTGAGGGCAGGAAAATTTTTTGGTTGGAGATCAGTGTCTTTCCTGCTTCCCTTCTCATCCAATAGGTGGGGTTGTCTGTTGTAAGCTGGTATCTCCACCCTCAGGATGGTGAAGGTAACTAGGGTGTCACTGTGCTGGGATAGCTGCTGCTAGGGAGAGGGGGGAGTTAGAAACTGGGTACCTGGCAAGCCAGAGTTCCAAACTGGGAGTTGCCCCCACTAAAGATGGTGATGAAGATGATCCAAGATGGAGGCAGCTGCTTTCAGCAATGGGATGTCAGGGGAGCGGGGTGATGGCACTGAACCTGGATGATGTGTTCAGAGACAGCTCTGTGGCATGCAGTGTGTGTTTCAGCTGTCTTCAGAGCCTGTGTGAAGTTCCCAGGTGCAGGTGGGCTAGCTTGAATAGGGGACTATCTCCATTCCTGCAGAGTTCCAAGATAGAGTTGACTGAGGGAGCCCCTTGTTGGTAGATGGGGGTCCACACAAGAGTGGTGGCTAGAGTTTCTGCATGTGGGTAGATGCTGGGGGTCCTGCATGGGTGAGTAGTTGGGAGACCTATTCCGAAGCTGAAGGGTGGAGCCCTGGATGGTCACCATGGCCATGATTCCTGCATGGGAGCAAGAATATCACTCTCAGAGAAACAGTATTCTCACTACCTGAGTCCCAGGTCACAGAGCAACACAGAATGCTGCCTCCCTCTGGCCCACCATCTTGGATCCAAATATTTATTAATTGTTATAAAAGTACTATAGTAACATAAGAAGTTGTTAACAAGAAAAACTGGGAGTGGAGTATTCAGGAACTCTGTCTAACCTATAAGATCTTTTTGTAAAATTAAATATATTTTTTAAATGTCATTTTAGAAGTAGTATTTTCATGGGGCATTCAGTTTGTTGCTAGTAATTTTACATGTACAAATCATTTTCAAACAAAAACATAAACTCTTAATGTACCCTGGAAGTATTGTTACAACAATATTTATTTATTCCCTTAATTTAATAGTCTTTGTTTCCCTACGTGCAAAGATTCCCAGCTAAGGAGGTGTGACTCTGTGTCTAAATTATCACCATTGAAATGTTAGTGGAAATCCAGTCACCAACTCCCATCTTACTTGCTTAGAAGATACTAGGACTAGCCTCATTCTTCTTTTCCTCCATGACTGAGAATGACTATGGAAGGAACAAATTTGAAAATAATGTTTTAAGGAAAGCAGAGCTCCTAACTATTCTTGAAATGACTACTTTGGGAGGCTCCCAAATACCCTTTGTGTACTTTACCTAGGAGAGAAACAAATTTGTCTCTTGTTTGAGTCATTCCCATTTGGTTATTTTTTTCATTTTGTTCTATCTTCACTCAAACAAACATAATAATGTCATCTATGAATTACTCTTTCCTAATGTAGTTCCAGTTGGATGTCTAACTACTTTAATGTATTTTTATGTTTATGAACACAAAATTTACAATTTATAAATTATAGAAATTCTTCATTTATTCCATAATTTAACAGGTACTAAATAGTATTTTATAAGGATTTTTTTTAGAAATGCAAATCTGTTACTCCTTTTATGGCTTCAAACTGTTTTGCTATAATTCATTTAATGTGTTTTTTTTCTAAATTCCTTATACAAGTATACAGAGTAATCAAAATAACCATCAGTTACTTTCTGCTGTTGTAATAACATATAACAGTGAGTATTTTGGCACATAAGCTTGTTTTACTCTACACTAAATGACTCCATATTGCTACAATTTTTGTGTTTATGTCACTTTCACAAAAAACTAGTCTATTATTTGGGTACATAGATTCACATGTAATTGTTCTAACACTTTTTTTGTAATGTATCACTCTTAGCTAAGGTTACTGACAAATTTGTGACACAAAAATGTGCCTGAATTAAGAATATTTTTACAAGAATTGACTTGATACACTCACTAATAATTAAAAGGAGATTTTATACCTCCATAACACATCCTTTAATCAAATATTATTTATCTTTCTGAAAATAGAGCTCCCTGGGAATAATACTTATCTGCTTTTAACTATTTTCAACCAATGGTTTTGAAAGTATTTTTTCACCTTAAAAATGTTCACAATATTAAATGGTACTAAATTGGTTCAATCTCATTTTCTAAATGGACTTCTGATGATATATGTGCAACTAAAATAGAAATATTTAAAATTGCTTTCTTTCCTTGGTGCAGTTATTGAACCACACACACATTTCTTCAAAAAGTGTAGCCACTGTAAACAATGTGCTTGTCATAGTGCCTGTTCTGGTGGCAAAACAATGGAAAACCTGGAGATTGATAATATGATTGGGTACAAGCCAATATTTATTCTTTCTTATTTTAATATTAAACTCCTAAGATTTAGCTGGAAATGCTGCCAGCAAGATATTACATTCCTTAGCAGTTCTTATGACATGGCTATGGCCATGTGGTCAAATTCTGGCCAATAAGAAAAGAAAGAACAAGTGTCTGGGTCCTTCTCTCAGAGACAGTGATATAATTTGTGGGGTTCACTGCAAAATAAAAAGGCACATTCTGGTTCAAAAATTATTAAGAACTTTAACATGGTAACACATGAGTATCAAAACAAGCATATATCCTTTCTAAGTACAGGGTCCCTGATCACCGCGTAGGTGACACATCTATGAAGCTGATCTTGCATTTATACCTTTCTTGCTAACTGGGTTACAAAAATTATGGAAGGACCTGAAAGAGTCATGGATCAAAACATAAAAGCCATATGCTGAGTGTGTAAGAGAAAACCTATTATCCCTTGGCTCAATGGACTAATGGCCATTTTCTGCATGATTACATAGGATAGAAATACAGTTTTATCTTCCATAGGCTATTGTAATTTTTATCCTTTGCAGTAAGATACTGTCAGTTGCCAAATGTTATAAAGGTACATTTTCAAAAGGCCGTCTTGTAAATGTGACTCAATATTATTTCAATGCCCACACAATTCAATATTCATTATCCTTATACCAAATTTATATAGAGATATAGATTAAAACTGAATAGATATTCCAGTAGAAAGTTATTTACTTCAAAGATCTTAAACAACTCTTCATGTGCAGAGCTTATTCTTTCTTGCACCTTTTTTATAAATGTTTCACTTATATTTGATTCAATTTAATGATACACTGATTTCATTAATTGATGTTGATGTCAGTTATGACAAACTATTGACATATGTAAAATTTACATACCATTTACAGTTCAGCTGATACAAAATATGTAGAATATTCTTGGTGGTGAAGGATAAACTGAGGCAGAAATAGGATATAGGACATTTCATCCCACTAAAATTAAAATCTGAGAGGAAACACATTCTTTCTTATCTACTCAGATGAATGAATGGATAGAAAGAAAGAAATGTCTTTTTTGTCTACCTATGATAGATAAGTAGAAAAAAACCAATTTGAAATGTGGAAGTTTAAAATTTTTAATAGAATTGAAATGACCCCTTCTTCCAAAGAAATCCCATATTTAATAATAGTAATTAACAATAATAATAATTAAACTGATGTCCTCACTCTGGCTGAATTTGGATTGAAGTACCATGTGGGTGGCTAAGCAATAGTCAGTACCATTGACTTCTTGTTGGTGCCTGATTGAATTTCCTGAATTCCTAAAATAGAAACACACAATCTAAAGTCTACTATTTTAATAATAAATGGCAATCTGAAACTCTACTTTTATATGCCACACTTTGTTTGTTAATACTATGAAAGGATATTTCAGGTAGAATAAAACTCCATATATTTCGCAATGCAAGTGAATATCCTGGTGAACATGAATATATGTTTCTCATTGCTTGAAATTTAATTCTCACTTTTGATCCACAATTTGTTTTGAGGAGAGAATGCCTTTTGAAATCTTGTTGAACACAATGAGTTACTAAGTTGCTCAAAGAAATTAAAAAATTAATGTTTTTTTTTTAATTGGCAAGTTTCCAGTATGCAATCCAGATGTGTTTGGCATTTTAAGTAACAAAATCACAGTTAAATTTGCCCTTACTGGTTGCTCCAACTATAAAGTCTATAGTCATCTGATGACTAAAGTGTGAGATGGAATAGAAAGTGGGCACAGTGAATGATTCACTATACAAACCATCTTTGTAAAATCAATTATATTCCTGAATATTTATGTTACTTCTGTTGAATACAAGAGTTTCAGAAAAGTATACCTAAAATTTGAGAAAAGATAACTTTACAAAAATTTAATCATTAAAATTGGCACATAACTGATGCAACTTTCCATTCATAAATTTTTTTAAAAAAAGAAAGTGGTAGTATTTGAAGTATTTTTTTGACAAAAGTTACTTACATGTATTCTGAAAAGGAAATTCTAAGAGTCATAACTTCTACAGTTCTCCAGTTCCAACCAGAGACATGCTTGCTATTTCTTCTTTTCAGTACTTATTTTCCATTTTATCACTTGTGAAATTGGGATAGATGCTGTTCTCTACAGGAAGAGTTAATATGAGAGTAATTTTTCTTTTAGTTTTCCAACAGTAGCTCCTTTTTGAAATAAAAGTGACAAGACTTCTTAAAACCAGTGGTTTCTTAAAATGCTATAAATGACAGTAGAATTCTTCATTCTATCCTGTTGACTCATTAATAAACCTTTATATATATAAATATATGAAAAGCCTTCACATATATATATATATATATATATATATATATTTTCTGTAAATGTCAGGAGTGGCAAATGAATTATTGTTCTTGAACTGCCCAGAGACAAGAGGCGATAGCTTTTTTGGGAATTTCTTGGTTCAAAGATGCCAATTGAAGATTGCTCAGATGCTATAGTGATGCCCTGTTCAAAGGAAAATTCTGTGCCAGCCTCAGAATTTTATTAGTTCTCACCTTGGGTTCAAACACAGTCTGCCCAGAGATAAGAGAATTCTGGGTGCAAGTTGACAGTCCTATTTGAGCAGCTTTTACCCTCAACTTTGGTTTTGTTTATCTTGAAGAAACTTTCTCACAATAAATTCTTTTGATGTTAAAACCTATATAATAAATGTGCTGAGCTAGCTCATGGTCACTGCTTTCCTTTCCCATCAGATTTGCCAGTGATCCACCGAGTCCCGCTTTTTCTGTGTTTGTGTCTGTTTGTCTTTTCTTAATCCCCTTAATTCCTGGTCCAGTCAGCCCTGAATAAACTGTCCTGTAGGTCGAGACATCTGGAACAGTTGTTAACTGCTACACAGGGATCCACCCATGTAACTTAGAGTAATGTAATAAAGTCTATTTATATGACTAGTTTACAGATTGAATAAACTAAGGCACAGAAAGTGAAATAACTCATCCCAGGGAAAACAGCTGGTAAAAAATATAACAAGAACTTAATGGAAGAATTATACTTATAGACTCCATGCTTCTGTTAAAAATCACAATTTGATATGTGTGTTAAAAATCACAATTTGATATGTCATTTGAATTTATACCTTGTCCTATTTAGCAACTTCATTTATTGTCTCAATATTAAAAAATAAAATCTAGTGACTGTTTATTACTCATATGTTAGGCATTTTGCAATCATTTTAACAGGTTTTGAAATGTATTAATAGTTATCTTTTCACTTAAATTAGTTCAGCCTGCACCTGTATTTTGAAAAAAAAAAAAGTGATAATTGATTGTTTAAACCTGATGGCATCAAAAATCCTAGAAATTAATTCTCCTTTAGATCCTGGTAAAATTACTGAATCTTTAAAACTATAATCCAATTATTTTCTTAGATACTTACCATGTACTTTAGGCACTTAGTTCTTAATTTCATTCTTTGCCAGCTCTTTATATTCCATCTGTGTCATTCATTCCATGGTTGATATTTGTTTTCACTCAAAACAGAGCCAGTGTTCATGGGAAGTTAGTAACTACATTATTTTCCTTTGACTGTTACAACAGATGACCACAAATAGGGTGGCTTCAAACAATTTAAATTTATTTTGTTACATTTTGGGAACTAGAAGTAAGAATATGGAATTTCTGCACTGAAATCAAGGTGTACCCCTTCTGAAAGCTCTAGGGGACAATCTGTTTCTTATTTCCTATTTCTGGTGGCCACAGGACATCAGGCTTATGTTTGACTTGATGTGATCTTTTCCTTATTGCACAGTCAAACCTCCCTTTGTTCCATTCTGAAATGAACATACATGATCCCATGTAGTTTTCCTAGAATTAACATCATCTCAGCTCCTTTATCCAAAAATATAACATTTATAGGGATTAGGACTTAATATCTTGGCAAGCTATTATTTAAGCTATTACGATACCAAAGGGAAGTTGCTAGAGAATCAGTGTGCATTTTCTTGATAAACTGAAAGGGGGAATGTAGAAATATTGGTGTAAGTGTTAGCATTTCTTAATTAAAATTTAAATATTCAAATACTATTAGGTTGATGGTTGCTTGGTTGTACTTTGAAGTTCTTGGACAAGTATAATATATGTGTAAATATGCTTTTAATAATTGAATTAAAATTACTCAGATATTGTTATTCAACCAAACTTTTTATTATTTTAGAAAGCCTGCTATATTTACCATCTTTATCATTTTCAAATGCAGTTCTGTAGTGTAAAGTATATTCACATTGATGTGCAACACACTCCTAGATCTTTTCATCTTGAAAAACCAAACTTGATACACAAACACTAATTTTTCCTATCAGAATTTTTGTCAAGTGCTTTTTATTTTATATTTCTATGATTTTCAACTATTTTAGATTATGAATATGAGTGCAGTAATATAGCATTTATCCTTCTGTCACTGAATTATTTTCTTTAGCACATATCATTAAGATTCATTCATTTGTTAACATGAATATAACATTTTGTAACATGAGGGAAATTCATTATTTTTGTTGCTTTTATTTTTCATTATTATTACTACTGAAGATGAAATCCAGGGATTTTGACATGCTATGCATGTGGTTTACCACTAATCTGTATCCAAGACCTCAGAACTTTCTATATTTTTATGGTGTGATATTTTTAATTGATATTTACACACACATTTTCTCTTTCCATTCATCTATTGATGGATATTTGAAAAGCTTTTGCACCTTGGCTATTTTAAATAGTGCTTCAATGAACATGTATGTACAAATATTGTTCTGGGAAAATTCTCTTAATTTTTTAAAATTTATACACAAGAATGGGATTGCTGGATCATATGATAATTCCAATTTTTAAGTAATATACCACCTACCTTTTCCTCCAATAGTGCACAAGTTTTCCAATTTCTTTGCATACTAGACAACATTAACTTATGTTTATATGAACATGCTCATTCTGTTGGATACAATATGATTATGTTATCATTATGATTTAATTTTCCATTTCTCCTAGGAGTAGTGATGTTGAAAATATCTTCATATGGATTTGGCTACTTATATATGTTCTTTGGAGAGATTTGTCTTTTCAATCCTTTGCTATTTGCTTATCATTTGTTGTGGTTGAGTCCTAAAAGTTCATTATATGCATTGAATATCATCTGCTTATAAGGAATATGATCTGAAAATATTTTCTCCCATTCTAGTCTAGATAGTAGAGATCTCTATGTGTGAGATAGTGTGTGATATTGTCTTTTTAGCTTTTTGATGCCTTTGATGTGTACAATTTTTCTACTCCCATTTATCTTTTTTTTTTTCTTTTTATCATTTTAGATCTGTGCTTTTGATGTCATAGTCAAGAAATGTTTGGTAAATTCAATGATCTGGATCCTTCCTCAAATTTTCTATGAGTTTTATAGTTTTAATTTAACATTAACATTTTCAATTAATTTTGAGTTAAATTTTTGAATTGATTTTGCATAAGATAAGAATCTACCTTTATTATTTTGTATGTGCATATACAGTTCTTCTTAAAGTGATTGTCCTTTACAACTAAAAGGTTTTAGTATCGAATATCATTTGACCATACATGTGAGATTTTATTTAATCATTGGTGTTCTATTTTATTCAATATTAGGTGTTTATATCTGACTTTATGTTCTTTGGATGTCTTTAAATTATATTTTGAACTGAGGATGTTTGAGGCCTCCTATTTTATTTTTATCCAAGATTGCTTATCTATTCAACAAGAAATTTTGTCTGAATTCAAAATGACTTTTTTGCATTGGTAAAATTGCTATTGAGATTTTGATAAGAATCACATTGATTCTGTAGATAACTTTGTTAAGTGTGGACATTTTAATATTAATTTTTCCAATTGAAGACTATAGAAATATTTCTATTTATTTGTGTCTTCTCTTATTTCTTATAGAAATATTTTATAATTTTCATTGCATAAGTCTTTTTCCCCTTGGTTTATTCCTAAGTGCTTTACACATTTTAATACTATTGTAAAATTGGATTACTTTCTTTTCTAATTGGTCATTGTTACTATATAGAAATACAACAGATAGTTTGAATTGACTTTTTTTCCTAAAGTCATACTGAAAAAAAATTGTTGATTTTTAATGGAATCTTTAGGATTTTCTACATATAAAACCATGAGCCGTGAACAAGGAAAACACAACTGAAAACCACTGGAACCCTTATCTGACAGATAAGCACCTGGAACATGGAGACTTAAAATAGTAGTAATAATAATAACAACAATAACAAAAACAACAAAAATAAAGGGGAAAAAAAAAACTTTCTCCAGCCTTAATTACATTTCCTTAAGAAAAACTACTATTATTTTAAGATGATGTCCTAACACCTCAAGTGGCCTAGACCATCCCTTATCACTGAAACTGTGACAAATCCTAATCACCCTGGCAACCAAAATATTTAGACCCTCACAAAGAAAGTTTACTGAGGGCTATTTAAAGGGTAATAAATTGATTAAGAGGGGGGTGAAAAAAAGGCAAAAGCAAGTAACTCAATTTCCTTTAAACTTCTATTCTGTGAGCAACACACCCACATCTCTTGAAGGTGATTCATGCTGTTCCTTCACTGTCAGTCAAAAGTCAAAAGGTAGACCTAGGCAGGACTGTGGAAACTTCCCTGGGAAGGCAGAGAAGCACACAGTCCTTCTTCTTTCTGAGAGGACCCACTTATTCCCTTTTACAGTGTCCCTTTTTCCTCTTTTCTGTCCCTTCTAATAAACTCTTGCCTGGTAGTCTGAGTGACATGTCTGAACTCATTCTGGCATGAGAGCAAGAATCCAGGTTTGAAAGAAGCCCCCTCTGTTGTCTCAGTTTCTCAAAAGTCCACTGTCTAAAACATCTGATCCCTAGATATTTTTTATTGGTATTTTTAAAATTATTGATTCAATGTCCTCTCTAGTTGTATATATGTGGGTTTGTATGTTTTTCTTCATCACTCAGTTATGAGTCTAGGAATTTGCAGATTTCATTTAGGTCTTTCAATTTGTTGTTATATAATGAATATACTCTTATCCTATAATACTTTTTATTATTTTGGCATTAGTTACAATGCTCCCTTTCATTGCAAATTTGAGCATTCTCTCTTTTTTCTTTGTGAGTTTGAAAATGAATTTGCCAATTTTGTTAGTCTATTAAAGAATGAAATTATACTTTAGTTATTTTTTTCTATTGTTTTTCTCTTCTTGAATTTGTTCTATGGCCTAATTTTTTTTTCTTGTGGTAATTTTTTATTTGTTCTTCTTCTACTTCATTTAGAAGTAAAGTAAGTTTTCTTATTAAAATATGTCTTCACTTTAATGTAAGAGTTATGACTATAGCCTTTCCTCTTGATATTGTTTTTGCTGTATCTTATAAATTTTGATATGTAGTATTGTAAATTTTTGTTTGAAGATATCTCCTAAGTTCCTTTGACTCATTTCTTCTTTGACCCACTGATTGTTTAAGTGAGTAGTTTAATTATCATAAATATATGGATTTTCCTGTTTTATATCTGATATTAACCTGTAGTTTCGTTCAAATACTGTTGGAAGTTATATTGTATATGATTTCAATATTCTGAAATTTACCATAGTTAAATATTCATTCTTGAATAAACTAACAAAATTGAATTGTTGATCTAGTAATTCATACATTTTCATTTATTTAAGACTGATTTATATAGATTTAATTAATTCCTTTGTGCCAATTTTCCTGTTTCATTGTATGCCTTGTTATCTTTTTGTTCGGCCTTGGACATATAATTACAGGCACAGGCATGAGTCTCAGTGTTTCTTGTCTGACTTTATACAGAGAAGACTTTCTCCAGTTAACTTTGGTAGATACTATAAATATCTCGAAAGACTTTTCTATTTATGCACATTCTCTGGGCTTGTGTATTTATGCAATCCCCTGTATATGTAAGCAAATAGAGAAGTTTGCCAGATTCTACTCAGGGTCGACTCCATGTCCGCCTGTGAACTTCAGGTATTCTGATTGTCAACCAACTGACTATAATGTCATTTATTCTCAATGGCCCACAACTTGGAACTCTTTTCTGTCAGTATTTTGCTGAAAGAAAAATAGAAATCCTTTACATAACTCCAGAAAAAATCAGAACATATAATATATTTGTGTTATTCTTCTCTTTTGCATTTTAGAGAAAGGCTAGGAGTTGAACTGTGCCCCACAGTTCTGGAGGGAGAAGCTGTGGTGAGACACTGCCACTAATGTTCCTTAAAGAATAACATTGTTGTTCTTGGCTAAACTTCACCTGGGGTGCAGAAACACCTTAAGTACTTTCTAGATTTCTCACAAAGAAAATTGGTTCATTTATTGTTGAGTTACTAGAAGGAGAGTCAGGCACTTTGAATTCCACCATTTTGCTGATGTCACTCACCAATCAAAATTTTTAAGTCATATTTAAAGACCCTATGATTAAGGTTGGGGATAAAATGTTGAAGTGACATAGTTCTAGCCTTCAAGTAACCCCAAAACCAATAAAATAAATGTATTTGAATTCAAATGGTACTACATTATATTCTGTACTTATTATCAGAAATGTACCATGAAACAAGTATATATAGGAAGAGAATCAAGCAGAGGGAACAAAGTAGTGGTACTATGCTATAAATAAAATCAACGAAAGTAGAGAGTTTTCACTAGGGCCATAGACTGTGAATAGCACCTAGAAGAAAGAATGTGATGTTCAATGACCTTGACAATGAACATTCCATAGCATAATCTGATACAATCACATTCTTTAGTTATTTAAGGAGCAGATGGGAAATGACAAAGTAAAGGTTACAGGGATAGAATTTTTTTAAGTAACTTGGCTGACCTTTCTGGCTAGTGCTGATCTATATTGACCTCCTTCTTCATGGACTATGAATAATGTTTAATGCAGGTTGAGACTCTTGAAAATACTTGTTTAAGAAATGAAGAACTGGAATGGGACTTAGGGTGAAATATGCAAGAAAGTCTGCATCTTCAAATTTAATTTCACTTATATATCTTCTGCTTCCATTTTATAAGAACATGAATGCCTTTTTAGGTCTGTGGCTTTCATTGAACAGGCTCTTTGCCCTTGAAAGCATTGAAAGTAGAGTCCAAAGAGGAATCTTTGCCCTTAAAAAAATTTTAGGAAGGATTGAGATGGATCTTTTAAATAAAATAGGAGCCAGTCATGGTAAAATCGTTGTTATAAATTGTATATTAAATTGGAAAGACTACAGTCATGTACTGAAATTATTTCCTGGCTGTACTAGTACCACCCAGAGAAATAGGCTGTGTTCTACCACTTGGTGTTCCACAAATAATTGAAGTCAAATTTGTAGGCATATTGATTTTGTTCAAAATCAATCCTTTTTAAAATCTTTTTATTAGTACACTATAGTTATGTATAATAGTGGGGTTCATTTTGACATAAACATACATGCATGGAATATAATTTATTCCATTTCAGTCACCAGGGCTTCCTCTTTCTTCTCCTTCCATCTTCTGCACCCCACCTCCCAACACTCTATAGGTCTTTTCATTTGTTGCTTTAAAAAAAAATGTTGCTTTATAGGTATACATAAATGTGGAATTCACTGTGGAATATTCATACACAGTATAATTTGTCAATTTCCTTCCACAATTTCTTCCTTTTTCTGTATCTCCTGCATCCCACTCAATTCTTTTTCCTCCACTGATCTCCCCTCTATCTTCATGGAACCTGGTATCTTCATGGAACCTGCATCCACCTTTTCACCCTTTATTTGCTCTAGCTTCTGCACATGAAAGAAAACATTCAACCCTTGACTTTCTGAATCTGGCTTATTTCACTTCAATACCATTCATTTACCAATTAAATGTCATAATTTCATTTTTCTTTATGGCCAAGCAAATCTTTATTGTATACACATGAGAGTGCACATACACACACACTCACACACACACAAATACACACACTACATTTGCTTAATCCACTCATCTGTTGATGGGCACTTGGATTGATTCCAAACTGGGCCATTGTGAATTTGACTGCTATAAACATGGAATTCCCTGTATTGCCATAGTATGCTGATTCACTTCTTTTGGATAAATGCCAAGGAATGGCTTAGCTGGGTCCTACAGTGGTTCCATTCCTAGTTTCTTGAGGAATCTCCATACTGTTTTCCAGAGTGGTTGTATTAATTTGCAGTCCCACCAACAAGGTATAAGTTTATCTTTTTTCCCACATTATTATTTGTATTCTTGATGATTGCCATTCTAACTGGAGTGGAATGAGATCGCAATGTAGTTTTGATTTTCAGTTCCCCAAAAGATAGGGATATTGAACACTTTTCATGTGTTTGTGCCTAAAGCCAGCATTGAAGAAAGGTAGAAGAAACTCTTTTATTTTTTTCTCCTCCACCTTCTGCAGGCAGTAGGATGAGAAAAACTTTTAAAGAATAAAATGAGGAGAAATGGGACAAAAGGCAGGAAATATACATATGCAGATTTAGTCTGTGCTTGAGAGGCCTGGGGCTGGGGAAATCTCCACTTTCAGCTTCATTACCATCCCCCAGGCTGAAGGTAACAGGGGGTATTCTTTCAGCATGAGGTACTTATCCTCAATTTCTTTGGGATCTTAATTTCAGTCTGTTTCAAAATAAGGAACTATTGAAAAAGGATACAGGAAAAATAAACAGTAAGCTTAGAGACTGGTGGAGGTGAAATGGTTAAAAAAAATGCCAGTTTAATTAAAGTTACATGACAGAATATAGTTACCATTGAACAAATGTAATTGAACAAAGACTAGAATCACATTTCTTTAAAGTCAAGGATTATATGATGATATGCTTATACATCAATACTTTAAATATAAAAAAAAGTTGCATGAATTTCAAAATGAATAAAAATTAGAAAAGGAATTACATTTTGGGCCAAAAAGATTAAATTTATGTTCCTAGAGGCATTACAAATGTCTTTGTGTTCACAAAATCTACTGAAAATTCCGAAATCCTAATGAGTATCATATGTCATATTCAAATAAGATGTGATGAATGATAGTTTCATGTTACTTGTTTAGGAAGCTTTTTTTTTTCCTTTCAAAATCTCACCAATTTTTTAAGTTCCTATTAAACAACATGACTCTAAAAAAGAATAATAAAAAGTAGATTGTCAATTTTCATTGGTACATAGTGCTTATTATCTTTTAAGTAAAAAAAAAAAATTATACCATCAAGTGAATGGCCATCTGTTGGTAATTTTGAAATAATTTTTACATGAACACACGAGAACAAAACACATTCATAACTCTAACTACAGATTAAATAATTCCTCTCCTCTTTGTTATCATCTTGTAATAGCCTGTATTTCCTATAAAATTTTGAAATGGGGTAAGAGCATGACATTCTTTGTCCATATTAATTTTAAAACATTTAGAAGGTTCTGCATGAAAAGTGATATAATCTTCTCTGCAGATTTTGATGATATAGCAAACATTCAAAATTAATAGAAATCAAGCTAAATAGTCCCTTTATTCAAGTTAAGGACACTCTGATGTCTCACAGCCTGTGACATTGATATTTGAACCACTGTAGGCTCTATGGAAGTAAATATTAAAGTCTGTGCTTCAATAGATAGAACATTTCAGAGGGAATTCAATAGATATAATTAAAAATACAGTAAATAGCATAGAAATTATGTAGGTTGAAATAATGAAATAATTATATTGAATGGAAATAATGGAATAATTAAATTCTAAGTTGCAAATAAGTAGGTTTCTTTAAGTAAGGGTCAACATACTATGTTCTTTTAAAATAATTTGTAAAAGTTGTGAAGTAATAATTTGTACTCATTCATATTATAATTTAATACAGAGACTCACAATTTAATAAAAACATATTAAGAGATAAGGAGTATAGTTTTACTTGTGATGAGAGCAGTTGTTACCAACAATATAAATATCTTTGCAACTCAAAATAATTCTAATAGCATCTACTTGAACTGTAGTATATATAGGAAACAACAGTATATATAGGGTTTGGTTCTATTTTCAGTTTCAGATATTCTCTGGGGGACTTGGAAGTTGTTACCTGTGAATAAAGGAGAACTACTATGTTTTGCCAAAAGGGAAGATCAATCAAGGCATTGTGTAGTTTTTATTGGGGCTTGCTCACATCAACCTGGTTTACCACCCACATGGCTAACCTACATCTTTAGACCCTCTGAAAGTTAAGATGATACCATGTGACACAAAGACCCCATTCTGTGTTACACTCTTAGCCTATCTGATATGGCCCAGGTAAACAAACTTACATTTATCAAACAGACTATTCCAAGGGTTTAGCAACTGCCCCTCAGGAGACCAGGGGAAAGGCCAGACCTGTCCTTGGGCATGGTTAAATTTTTGAATACAATGTGATTTACATTATTTCTACAGATTTTTATTTGGTGAAAAAGAGTCACACAATATCATCCAACTATGACAACGTTGGAATACAGTATTGAACTATTCCCAGAAAATACTGTCTATAGTAGAAAAGGGAGCAGAGACCTCCCTGTCATTTCTGAAATAGAGAGTCATCTCTAGGGAAAGGTGCTTTGGGATTCTCAAGTTAGAATCTGTATAAGCCTGAGGTGGCTTACCTAAATTCTTTGTGAAAATAGTCTTTAATTATTATCCTTCATTTCTGTGATAGTCTCAAAGAGGTTTAACTCACGATCTCTGTAATCATAAAAATAGCCAATATTTAATGATTGTATACTACATGGTGGACAATGTTCTAAGCACTTTACAGATATTACTTCATTTAATCTTCAGACTATATTAAGTTCTGTGGGTTATACAAAGGGGAATGAAGGCAAGGGAGGGGAAATAGGAATAGGAATGATAGTGGAATGATTCTGACACGTTTCCTAGATATGAATACGTATATCAATACACCACAATTAATCTCCACATCATGTGCATTCACAAGACTGGGATCTTAATTAGAATAGGATATACTCCATGTTTGTATAAATATGTCAATATATACTCTACATATACATCTAAAATGAACAAATAAAATTTTAAAAAGAGAGAGCTGAGAGCTAATTATTTAATAATAATTAAAAGAACCTTAATTGCAACCCAGACACTTGTTCCATGAATTCTTTATAAGAAGTGAAATTCATTTTGGTCTGAAAGAGTATGTTTTGACAAAGATCCAAAAGATTATTTATATGTTCAGATTTATCTATGTTTTGCTTCATACGCAATTTAAATATAATAGAAATAACACTTGTAAATACTTAACTCATTTTTCTTCTCAGAAATCATATTGCCCTGCCATCACCTGTCAGGATCATTTTAGGTACACAAATGTTTTTGAGTAATAAACCAATTTTCTAGGTGACTTATCAGGAATTACAGTGTGATGTGGATTCAGGACCATGTTAATCCAATGGTTTTGATTCCATTTCCCTGTCAATTGGTCCTCAAGGTTTTAGCCCATCCTCAGGCTACCAGTAAAATGACTATAGCAATTTCAAATCTCACCACTATAAGTAGCAAGGCCCATAAAGAGTGAGAGTCACTCCTGAATCTTTCACTAAGAACAAAACAAAATATGTAGTATAAAATTCACTTATTTTTTACCTTCCTGGATTATTTTAAATAGTAATTTTTATACAGTACTCTCTAATCACATTTTTTTATGGCTCAGTAGGTCAGTCATTCCTGAACACATAAATACTATGAGAAAATGTTTATATATATATATTTCACATATATATGAAAAGTATTTATGTATTTATTAAAAGAATGATGATTATGAAACCAACAGTATTCCCAGAACCTGGGCTTTTCCATGATGCTTTTTATCACTTTGGCTGGAGATGCCTTGTACAAATGTTTTTTGTTCAGTTTTGAAATTTGACTGTATGACAACCATTCTAAAAAAATTTAGAAAATTGGACTTTGATTTATATATAATTTTTATGATTTCCAAAGCTTTCCTCACATTCCCTCAAGCAAGGAATATTTCTGATATGTTTGTTGAATTCATTAACTAATTTTGAATTACAGTTTCAGTCATTACCTAAGTAGGCATGAAGAAAACAATTGACGTTTAGTTATCACCCATTATATTTTATATTTGCTCTATTTATACCTTAGTGCTCTTAAATATTACATTATCTTGCATAGTATGGATCTTTTTGACCTCTTTCAAAAATTCATTTTAAAGAGAAGAGGGACTCTAGAACCAGTCCTAACTAATTTTTCCCAAGGCTGGACACAAACTTAGAACAGGGTCATGGCAATTAATGTCCTGGCAATTAATATTGATATTTAATTTGTTAAATACGGGATGACCAGAAATTCTTGGAGAAGGACTTGGACAGATGGATTTCTTGCAAGTACTTGCGGAAATTGTTATTCATTGAGAATCATGTAAACCAATTTTCTGACTGTACCCTTTGGACATTCCAAAGTACCTGGATAGCTATGGATAATTGTGAACATTGGGACCTATTAGGGACTGAATTGTGTCCTCCCAAAATTCATATGTTTAAACCCTAATCCAACATGTCTTCCATTTAAAGAGGCAATTTTTGTTGAAGGGGTGAAGGCCTTGTCCCATGTGCCTGATGTCTTCAAAGAACAGGAAGAACACCAGAAATGCATGTGCACAGAGAAAAGCCCATGTGAGGATTTCTAAAGAAGGCATCCATCTGCAAGCCAAAGAGAAGGACCTCAGAAGAAATTAAACCAACTGACAAGTTGGTCTTAGGCTTTTAATCTCCAAAATGAAAAATAAATTTCTGCTGTCACTGAGCCTGCAGTGTTTTATTATGGCAACCCTAGAAAACTAATACAGGATCCCTCCCTTCATCCCTTGATATAAACTTTGGAAGCTTAATGTTCTTCAGAGATGTCCTAAATGTATAGGAGGATAGCCAGATTAGGGTAGAAAACAGCTATAGAATGTCTGAAGCAGAGAAGGCTCTGTCTAGCACTCTCATTATTCCTTCTTGTGCATCAGACTGAAAGATACATTAACTCTGAAATAACCCTGTCAGAAAGTACTGATGTGGCTGAGGAGTCAATTCAGTGTGACTGCCAAGTTTCTCTGAGGTGTGGAGCTAGAGTCAGTGAGATAAAGAACCTGGATATGTCTCTCATGTTCAGAAGCAGCAGCTAGAACACAGATGGGAAGAACACAAATGGGAAGCCTCATTCCTAAGACAAAAAGGTGCATAAGTCACCATGAAGTCCTGCATCTTGAGAAAAACTCTCTAATGATAGCAGTCAACACCCAAAACCCATTCAATATAATCTGTCCCACCTATATCAGCAAAACAATTAGAATAACGAAATAGCTATCAAGAGAATAAATATAAAATACATGTGGAATAATACACGACTCCACATTTCCTGTAGAGCTGTTATAATGCACTTGGGTCCTACTTCACCATACTTAGTCAAGGACTTAAACTAGAATTTAAAATTAATTATTTGAACAATTGCTTAAATAAATTCCCTTGCTTGAGTGGCCATCATCTCCAAGAAATTAGTTCAAAACAAATATTATAATATTTTTTCCACTGTGAAACCCACTTCAGTGCCAGCATCCTACAGGCAGAGGCCAGGCAACTATTCAGGGCCACAGTTTGCTGTGGCATGGGACACCCAGGGGACCAGGCCTGCCATTCAATTTTTTTTTTTTAATCTGAAATGAAGCCAAATGTTAAATCATCTAAAATACATCTTTACATTTGACTGTATCTAAAGCATTGTGACCATGGCGTTTCTTAAATCCACCAGAAGATTCATAAGAAGTATGAATGAAATTTGCCATCACATAATAATTATAATAGTTTAAAAGTTACCCATATTTATACTCACACACATGAGCCCTAAAACTCAATTACTATGCCAGATAGTTCAATTATCAGTTCAAAATAGCTATTTTTTTTAGTAATTTGTGTCCAGATATTCTGCTGCTAGGCATAGGTTTCTCTGATCCTGTTTGGTCTTCATGAAGGTTTATTTAGCAATCACTTCTAACTGATTGGTTCATAGCAAATCTAAAGAATTCGATCTCCACATATGAAGTTGATTAAAGCTGAAAATTTTTCCTGGAGAAATTTTTTTCAATAAACTGTTAACTTTTATTATGATGATTTTCTCATTTTATGGGAGTTAGTTTGTAAGTCTTTGTGTTGAACTTTTGTAGCAAGCATTTTTTGCCCTGGCATGCTGTACACATGAAGAAATTTTATAATATGTAGAAGGTCTTATGTGTGATATTCAGATATAGATTTCCATAGAACAGAATGGGTATGAGGTAAGTGATACAATCAGTCTTCAAGGAATTTACAATCTATGTCTTGATGTATACATGTGCTACTAATTATAATAAAATTAAATCTCTTCCTTTGCGGTGTTTTTAAAAATTTAAACAATGTTATTATAGTAAAATAGTATAATATAATAATATAATAATAATTGAGTGTGTAATGGGACTTGGGTGCTTAATTTGCAACATTATCAAATTTTCTAACATAAAAAACACTGAAAATGGCTGGTTAGGTTGAGAGGTTGGAGCTAAATTAGTGTACAAAGCATATAAAAATACAGCAGAGGTGTTCTACGAAGTAGGTAATGGAAATAATAGTGGCCATGATGGGACAAGTATTACTGAAAAAAATCAGTTTGATAGAATAATTTCTAAGTGTTTTGTGGGGGTATTTTAATGTTTTCCTTCCCAGATGCTACCTGATATTTTCTAAATTTAGGTACATGAAAGATTATTACTTTTTTTTTCAAATTAACAATTAGAAAAACATTCATCTGAATTGAGAGCTACTTCAGTGATAAACATTTATTGTTAAAATGTTTATTTTGTTTTTATACTTAAAAATATTCTGTTAATGGATCCATGTTATTCTGTCAAATAAATGTCATATCGTTTTTTTCCTATATAATGTGGTAAAAATTCTGGAAGAAAATTTTGGTGCATTTCTACTTATTTTTTCACTTTGATACATCTAAATGTCTGAGTATTTGAAAGACTTTTCAGGCATGTAACAAAAAATAGCCTCAGAAAATATAATGTCATTTTATTCACACAGTAAAATGTATAAAAAATGTTGATAAGACAAACTATTACTTTGTAATTAAAATGTGAAATTCAATAAAAGCAAACATGTTGAAAGAGTTAAATGCTAGCTTAATAAATATTTAATATGATCTTTTAATTTTTTGAAGGGGTAACTGGATTCAAAACCAATTAATTGAAACCAGTAGTTATAAATTACTGAAGACTTAGAGACAGACCTAAAATCTAGATTTTCTGATAAACTTTGTGTTCTGGTATTTTCTTGATATCAATCTTTTATAGCATTACAAATGCCAAGTGATATCTTGCACATATCTTACAATTACAAATGAAGTAAATGATATTCTAGATCACTGCCAAGATAAAGCTGTATTTTCACAGCTAAAATTGATTTCTTATTATATCTATCCTAGCTGACAACTTGAGTGAACATCTTTTTCAAGCTGAGAAAACAATGGAGCTATTTTTCCCAGGGTGACTGATAGTTGGGAATAGGGTGCACTCAAAAGACAAAACCAGTTAGAAAAAATTTATTACAATTTTTAACAGATGGAACTATTTGAGCTGTATGATATGTTATATATGAATAATATAAGAATTAATTTGACTATTTAAAAGTAAGTAATATTCATACAGACATTATGTTAACATGAGAAAAATCCAATACTAGTCTTATGCTCACATTCTACATTCATGTGTTTCTTAACATTTTAGTATTCTTTTCAGCGAATATTAGTCTAGATTCATTTTCACATCTGCTATGATCTCTTTTTTCCTTTTCCTTCTTGACAGTTGTCTTTTTCTCCATCTCCTGTCACTCCAAATCATTGATACGTTTCATGCTTGTGCACAGGTTCACATGTACATTCACACAGACATGCATGTGTGTGTGTGTGTGTGTGTGTGTGTGGTGTGTGTGTGTGTATATATATATATATATATATATATATATATATATATATAATTGTTTCCTTTATTCTTTTATCTTACATTTTGGATATTCCCATATACAATTTTATGTTTCTCAGCAAGCAATGTAACATGAAAATTCTTGTCATTTAATAAATGATAACCTATTGCATTCTTTTTAATAGATGTAACTTATCTTTCCTCAACATTGCACATATTATCCTGGAATTATATTAAGGATATATTTTGTGTTTTTTAACTACAGTTCCAGAGTTAAAATTGTTTAGATTTTGTGTATATAAACTTTTAATTTTGATATATATTGAAATTCTTTGACAAGCAGAAATGTTAGACACATCATTAATATGTATGTTGCCATGCTTATTTTGTGAATTATGTTATCTGATCACCTTAACCCACTGGTACTTTGGTATGATTGTCTGTAACAATCAATAGATGATTTTTCGATACATTAGGCAAGAAATCTTATTTTTAGTCCATATTTGAAATAGTCTCTTTTTCGTGTGGTTTGCATTTGCTTATTTTTAAATTGCCACTTACAAGGCTTAAAAAAAAAAATCCATGTAAATTCAACAAAAAGCCTAAGTTGAAGCCTAAGTTGTACTGTTCCTCCAAACAAATATCATTAAACAATGAAAAAAAAAATAACTAGATTTTGAGCAAAATACCTAAAGGAAAACTCCAAAAAGAAGAAAGAAGCTACAGAAATCCTGTAAAGTACTGAAATCCAGGATGGCTAAACAGCAAAGAAACTTTGCTTTTAATACCTCATTCACTGGTCTAGATTAATTCAGAAACAGGAAGGATTCTTCTTGCAAGGAAAAGAAATCAGTAGCTTAACAGTTTCTGAGGCCTCTAGGCTGAAAAGACACAGCTCTCCACATACCTACCCCTCATAGTACTAGTGGCTGTGTCCTCTTACTTTTTGGAGGATAAGTTATTATAGTGCTGCTTCCTTCCCCCTGGAGCCCAAGCCATAGGGGCATCTTGTCATTTCTTGTCATTACTTCTACTGCTGAACAAAGTCTCCTAGTACTTGGGAGCAAAGTCAACACTGCAAGGTAGCCATTCCCTGCAGCTTGAGATGCTGCTGTGCCTGTTTATTCTGGATCACAGATTGAAGTTGTGCCCTGTTTCCCAGTGCTTGAGCATTCATAGTACTCTTTCCCAAGAGGTGAGGCAGGGTCCTACTCTTGATTGGCAGAACCATAGCTCCATCCCAGAGCCTGGGCACTCCGAACAACAGTGCCTGGCTTACTGGTATAACTTTATGTACTTGTGCTTTGGAAAATGAACCTATGCCTCAAGTTTGAGGTGCTGCTCTAGTAGGTACTGTTCAAGATTCTAAGCTCAAGAACCCAGCTCCACAAAAGCTCTGAGCACTGAGATCTGTTTTGAACAGCCTTTTCATCACTGTGATCCAAACACTTGAAAAAAAAAAAAAACTTAGAGGAGAAAATACTTATTGGGGGCTCATGGTTTTAGAGGTTTTAATACATAAATGGCCAATTCCATTGCCCTGAGTCTAAGATGAGGCAGCAAAGGAAAGCCACTCAGCACATGCTGTTCATAAAGTGTGTGTGTGTGTGTGTGTATGTATGTGTCTGTGCACGCACATGTGTGTGCAGGCAGGGAGAATGGGACACAGGAAAGATGTTCCCTTCCAGAACATACAGCCAATGACCCACCTCTTTAAGTTATGTGTTGTCAGGAGCTGCCACATGGGAGCTGAGTACCCCCTAGCTTTGAGCAATGTAAATGTGGAGACTGCCTTCCCTGACTAGGAAGCAGGTGGATCCCCATCTCCACTCAGCAGAGGAGCAAAGCTTTGGGAGTGGGTGAGACCCAGTGGGAGTGGACTGCCCCTTGTAATATTACCCCTCTGCATTGTATGAATGGAATGTTCTTTTGAATGGCCTCCCCCAATAAAACCAAGGCTCAAGGGGTGCTCTCTCTCTTTCCAGCAGACCCCTGAGGCCAAGAGTTATCACAGAACCCAAAGAAAAAGGTATTTTCTGTCTGTGTTTAATTATTTTGTGCCAACCCAAAATCACCTGGAGTGACACTGACTGATTTAGTCATGTGTTGCAGCAATGTGCCACACCACCCTAAAGTTACCACCCAGTCAGTCCATTCAAATTTGGGTGGACCAATTAGGTTACAGCTCTCACAATCCAATCATTTTACCTCCAAACATTCCTGCATTAACACAGGAACTTTTCCAGAGACACCTCATATGCAAACCATACAGGATGCCAGTGTTATTACAGGTTCTTTTGGCCACATTAGATCCAACATCAGGAAAGACTCCTGCAGGTAAGATTCTCCAATATGGGAGAGAAAAATCAAAAGAATTCTTGATGCTTTGCTCTAATAACCTATACATTTTCCATCACTGCTATAAACTAGTGCAGTTTAGACCACAGAGTAAAACTGTTCATTGTTGAGATTTTCTGTAACTAGAGAAGCAACATGCCACCCTGCCCTCATAGGACCAGAGCCTCCACAACCTGCCAAGCTGGTGCCCTCAGGCTCATCTACAGGTGAAAGTCTTCCTCGAAAACCACTATGTAAATTCTGGAGTAATTGACTGTCCTACCAAATGGGCAGCGATCAATGCAGAAACCTAAGAAAAATAAAAAAGGAAGAAAACATGACATTGCCAGAGGAGATGAGATTTCTCCATTCACTGAACCAATGAACCAGAATTTTACAAATTTCCTGGAAACAAATTCAATATAACGTTTCTAATGTTATTAAGAGATCCAAGAGAAAAGAGACCATTCAATTAAACCAGGAAAATAATTCATGGCCAGAAATTAACAACTCAATAAAGAAATAGAATTTGTAAAACCAACAAATATTATAGCTGTAAAAGTTAAACAATGAAATAAAAATTACAATAGAGAGCAGACTAGATCAAGCAGAGAAAAGAATATGGGAACTTATAGACTGATCTTTTGAAATGACTCTTTCAGAGGGAAAAGATATCAAATAAGAATAAAAGAGTGAAGGCAGCCTACAGGGCATAGCAGGGCATCATTAAGTGAATATATAGTCACAGTGTGGGGATTTGAGTAGAAGAAGAGATAGAAAAAGGGAAAGAAATATTATTACTGAAACAATTGCTGAAAACTTTACAAGTCTTGGAAGAGATATGGATATTTATATCTGTGGAGCTCTAAGTTCCCAAAACAGGTAAAACCCTAACATGTCGTCTCCAGGGCACATCATAATCAAACTGTCAAAAGTCGAAGATGAAGAAACAACTTTTAAATAGCAAAGAAAGGTAACAAGTCATAGAAAAAGGAAATCCCACTGGACTCTCCATGTATTTTGTATTAAAACATTGCAAGCCAGGACAGAATGGGATGATGCATTAAAAGTGCTCAAAGAAAAAAATCTGGCAGCTGGAAATACACTAAACAGTAAAGTTGTCCTTCAAACATGAAGTAGAATTATTTTTTACAAATAAAAGTTGTAAGAATTCATCACCACTGGACCTACCCTACAAGAAATGCTTAAAGACTTCTTGAAAGGGAAAAAAGGGACAATAATTATTGTTATGAATTTATATTAAAGTATAAAATTATTGGAGAAGTAAATAATCATCAAATCCAGAATCCTCTAATATTATACTATAATCTATATTATACATATCTCTAGGATGAATATTTAAAGTCAAATTGCTCAAAAATAACTCAAATACAATAATAAGTCAAGGTATGCAGTATTCAAAAGGAAATAACATTAAAATGACATTAAAAACATAAACTAAGGATGGAAGGGTTCAAGTCAAAGTTTTTGGGTACAAAAGAAGTGGTTATTAGTTTAAACTACTTGATTGTAACTATGATTCATGTAATCGCTCTGGTACCCTCCAACACACACACACAAATACAGCAAATGTGCAACCAATAAAGAGAAAGAAGTCAAAGCTTACATAAAATTATCAAACCATAAAGGTAGAAAATAGAGTAATACTAAAACAAAAGAACTAAAAACTAATCATACATAATAAAATGGTAGTAGTAAACTTCCTTACGTATCAATAATAATCTTGATTATAAATAGATTGAAGTTTCCAATCTCTAGCTATTAGAGAAATGTGAATCAAAACTACTCTAAGATTTTATCTTACTCCAATCAGAATGGCAGATATCAAGAATACAAGCAATAATAAACATTGGTTGACCGGGATGTAGGGAAAAAAGTACACTTGTACACTTAGTGGGACTGCAAATTGGTACTACCACTATGGAAAGCAGTATGGAGATTCCTCATAAAACTTGGAAAGGACCCAGTTCAGTTGATACCCAAAGGACTTAAAAATCATCATACTACAGTGACTCAGCCACATCAATATTTGTAGTATCTCAATTCAAAAAGCTAAACAATGAAACTGACCTAAATGCCCTTCAACAGATGAATGGATAAAGAAAATGTGGTACATATACACAATGGAATATTACTCAGCCTTAAATAAGAATGAAATTATTGGCATTTGCAGGTAAATTGATGGAACTAGAGAATATCATGGTAAGTGAAATAAGCTAATCCCCAAAAAACAAAGGCCAAATGTTTTCTCCATAGTGGTGGGTGGGGAGGGGAAGCAAGAACAAAGAAACTTTGGATTGTGCAGAGGAGAGTGAGGGCAGGGGTGGGGCTGTGGGGATGGGAAGGACAGTGGAATAAGACAGACATTATTACTTTATGTATATACGCATTATTATTGGAGTGGCTATACACCATGTTCAGCCAGAGGAATGAGAAGTTGTGCTCCATTTGTATACAATGTGTCAAAATGCATTCTACTGTCATGTATAACTAATTAGAACAAATTAAAATAAGAAAATAAAAGGGAGATCAGCAGAATAGATGGAAGAGACCAGGGGTTGAGAGGAAGAATGGGAAAGAAGAAGTGCTGGGAAAGGTATTAACAAAATAATATTGTTATATTGTGTGCATGTACAACTAAAATGTGCCAATAAAAAAAATGTGGGGGAAAAAAGTCATAGAATGATCGAATGGACAAAAAATAATAATAATAAAAGATCCAACTATATGCTGCCTATCCAAGACCCAGTTAAGCTTGTAGGACACACAAAGGCTGAAAGTGAAGATCTGGAAAAGATTTTCTATGTATGAGGTAACCAAAAGAGACCAGGGTTGGTTATACTTATATCTCATAAAAGAGACCTCAAGTCAAAAACTGTCATGGGGAACAAAGAAGACCATCATTTAATGATAAAGGGATTAATTCACCAGCAGAAACTACAATTAATTATATGTGCACTTTACATGAGAATATCTAAATATATAAAATATATTAATAAAAAGGGAGAAATAAATAGCAATACAATAATAGAGGACTTCAATGCTCTATTGTCAAGATGCCTAGATCAAACAGAGAATTAGTAAGGAAATACTGGACTTGAATTTCATTTTTGAGCAAATGAACCTAAAGCAGACATAAATAAGAGTTTCATGCAAAAATGTTTATCATATAAAATTCATAAATATGTGTAAATTCAATAATGTGTGTTGAAAAACCAATCCAAAGAGAAAAGTGTCACTTCTTGAGACACAGGCTGGAATTGGAACCTCTTACAAGTAGCACCTTTTTCACACACAGAGTAATCTCCAGCAATGACACTAGGACAATAGGCAGATATTTTATAGCTCTTTTTCTGGCACCTACACAAATGCTTGACTTCAGACTCATTTCTGTGACCCTGACTGTGGTTTCCATGATAGTATTACCACCAGGACCATCATATGTGGCATCAGATCTTCAATTTGTGGAATAAACAGTAGCAATTTCTAATAATTTCTCTGGTGCTATCTAGCTGTTAATTGTTGATATCCAGAACATTTTATTTCTTGTAAAAACTTGTGTATTTATTTACTGCACATAGCATTTCTATTTGTTTGGAGATAGAAATGTGGGTAGCTACATTTGTTCAGCCATCTTATCCAAAAAATTTTTACTAACAATCTCAAGATGGAGGTACTCAGTGCATAAGATATAGTTTGACTTAAATATCATTAAATCTTCAACTATTATCTATTTTATTTCAGTTCAAAGAGTTTATATGAAGAAAAATTAACTAGAATATTTTTGGTTATTTTTTAACATTTATTTTCCAATTTAAATTTTTCTATATGGAATTAAAAGAAAATAGGGAGATATTGACATTTGAAAGCCCTGTGCTGTTCTGTTTATGGTGTACTTCTATAGAAACATACAGATAGACAAAGGTTTTAAGTTGTATCCTCCTTTTTAATAGTTAATGTAATTTCTAAAAGTTTTAAAGATTTGAAAGGACATAAAAGAGAAATATAGCTATTAACTAGAGATATTTTGTATTCAAATTTACACAGTCTAAACATTATTTAATATTTTAAATACTATAAATGTATATTCCTTTACTATAATACCTTAAAAACTCATAGTTAATATAACAATACAATTTTCATTTTAATTTTGAAGTCTTATAGCTTTAGAGTATTTTTTAGCAACTCATTTATAGAGGAAAGGGTTAAGATTTAAAATTTGTTTCAGTTTTTCCAATCATGGTATATATATTTTCAAAAGTAGTGCTATTGCCAGAAACTACTGCAATTCCCCAGTTTCTACTGGATGTCAAACCAGTTTGAGTTCAAAATTAGGCTATTATCCCAGAGGCACCCCAAAGTCTGGCAGTGCAGAATCAACAAGAATATCCAGGGTTCCCTAGCTCAGAATAAACAGTTCTTGTGGATATAAATTAATAGGTCATATTACTTTGGTGGAGTAATACAGAGTCATTAAAATATTTAATCTCTCCTTTTTCTAACCTCATGAATGCATGTTTTTCTCAGCAAAATAAGATTTAAGGTGCATCATGGATTTGTAAATACCAGATTAAAAGGAAAAGACTTAGAAAATGCAAAAGTGGACTAGTTTTCACAAGGAGATAAATATTTTATAAATAAATATATATTTAGTTCATACTTACTATAAACCAAAGGAAAACATACTAAGTTTAGTTTTGAAAAATATGAAGTATAGCATCACTGAATTAAAAGGTGTTACTGTGAAAAATAAACAGAATGAGGAGGGGAATATATGCAGTGTTTTCATAGTGCCATTGGACGAATGAAGTGATCTGCAAGCAGGAATATATCTAAATGGTACCAAGTGTCCACAAAAGATTGAACTGTGCAGTCCCTACTTTTGATTGTTCAGGTCCCAGATACTTATCAAATATTAACTGACTATAATTCTAAAAAAATCATCAAAATGAAGTAGGTAATACTTAAAGATGGAGCACACCTTATTGGGAGAAATTCTTGTAGAAATTTAGAAGGCATTTGAATAATGCACAAAGAAAAAGATAATAAGACAAAGACCTTAGATAAAATAAAGGTGAATCTTCTCACTAAAAGAAAATAAACCACGGCTGGGATTGTGGCTCATGGGTAGAGTGCTTGTCTCACAAGTGCGAGGTCCTGGGTTCGATCCTCAGCATCACATAAAAATAAAATAAAGGTAAAAGAAAATAAATATCCTTTGCCAGAATGGAAAAAAAAATTGACAAATAATTTGGTGGATGCTGCATACATACCTTTATTTTTTTTACCGCCTAAAAAAAAGCAGTAATGGTAATAGGCTTAATTTGTCCCCTAGTAAAATGTCTCTGTGACTTGCTTCTGTGTAAAGCAGCGCACACTCTCTCAGCTTAATGAGTTTAATAAAACTTAATGAAACATCTCCAAAACTAATGAAGCACTTTAAAATGCAAAACAAAGGGGGAAGGAAGATTGGCCTACCACTACAGACCAAAAAGAAAAGAAGTTTACAGGGTGAGATGTCAACAGAGCATAAACTTATCAGAATGAATATTTAGAAGAAAAGTGTAGCTTACTTTATACACTACATTTGGTATCCTCCCCTGAATTAAGAGAAAAGATTACTTCAATTTGAATTACGTGTGCACAGATATGTAAATAAATAAGCATTTACATTTCATTTAACAATGCTGCTTCATTTAAAAATTATGTTGCATAAAATTACACTGAATAAATGATATTTTGTGATGTATTATGGCAAGGAAAAAAAAGGTTAAGCTCTAAGATGCTTATGTATAGCAGGATGTTAGGTGTTCCAGAATATTAAAGAAGGCAAGGCTAAGCTAAAAGTGACTGACTTATTACAGAACTTAAAATCCAATTGCATGGACTTTTCTGAAGTTCAGATTCTCACTTTATGAAAGTACATCTATTAAATATAACTTAAGAACATATTTAATACCACATTAAAAATAAATAAATATGGTGAACAGTAACAATAAAACTAAATTAAAATAAAATGTATCATAAACATCATTTAATTCATAAAAAAAGCACTCATAAATCAACATAAAGTCAAAATAAAAATTTGATGTCATCTAAACTACAGATTTTTTCTTAATATTTATTTTTTGGTTCTAATTGGACACAATACCTCCATTTTATTTACTTTTATGTGGTGCTGAGGAGTGAGCCCAGGGCCTGGCACGTGCTAGGTGAGCGCTCTATGGCTGAGCCAAAACCTCAGCCCCTAAACTACAGATTTTTGAATAAGAGTAGATCTTAAGTCCAACAAGCAAGATTAACAATGTGTCTGAGAGTTGAATATATTGTTTTAATAAAAGATGAAAGTTATATTTCATAACATCATGTTAAATTTTTAGTATTAATTACTCGATGGGATTCAGAAGGTAAGTGATTAAGCCCCAGGTTTGCCACTAGTAGGCAATAAAAGAATGGTAGATAATTTTCAAATCTTGGTATCTTTATTGGAAAAAAAAAAGAGAACTATCAATGCTATGGCTTCCCTGTACATTATTATTTGGAGAAGAAGATGAGATTATATATGTACAATATTTTTATACCGAAAAATTATATATACAATTTTGTTACTACTTTTGTTATTTCTATTTTCCCCACTTATGGATAGTATCCAAATATATGTGATGATATTGTGGAACTATTATCAGCATGTCTTGGTCACTGGTTTCTTAACACATCATCTCTTTATGAAGACAGAGAGACTGAGATGTGGCTGCGCTTACTTACATAATACATCACCCTCCTTTTTCATTGACTTTTAAATTAGACTGTTAGCAAGTGCCAACAACCTGTGTCTATATTCTTTCTCTCTCTGTCAAAGATATTTAACAAATAAAAACTGGAACCACATTCATGGAGAATGGGAAAGAACTTTAATGAAATTTGGGATTGATTGGAGTATTGTTCAAAAATCACCTCTCAACCTCTTCTCTCTGTTGGAGGGAAATTTATTTCCCTGTCGACATGACCATGGGCTTGACTGTGTGACTTGTGTTGAATAATAGAATGAGAAGGAACATGATGTGAGCAAAGGATCAAAGTACACTTGAGTGATTCAGCTAGCTTTTGGGGTCTGGTCATCAACTATGAGACAGAAACATCCTCCTGGCAATTGGTTGTTGCCTCAGCCTAGGATCCAGATGTAGACGTGTGGAAAAGAACTTAACCCCACCACAGCCTGGAGCAATCCCAGCTGACTCACAGCCTCAAGCAGAGCATGCGGCCAAGCCTAGCACACATCTGCCAAAGTGCAGCAGTTGACCTGCAGACACACATGCAAGAAGTAAATGTCTGATATTTGAAGACACTGAATTTTAAAACAGTTGTTATTCTACATCGCTGCAATAATAGCTGCTTGACACAAACAACTAAATTCCTAACTGGATTAAAGTTTAACATGTAGAATGCAAAGGCTATGTGTTGGAAGATAATTATTTATAGGTATAATATTTTTTGCACATCTTGTGAGCAGAAGCACCCACAGCTTTTAATCCAGATTAGATTTCCAAAGATGTTTCTATAGCAAATATACAAAAAATCCAAGATACAGATAAAAGTTTTATTTTAAAACAGAAGGCAGATTTGTCTGCTGCCAGTAAAATTAAAATATCTTCTTGGAGGAAAAGGTTAGGCAGGCTTTTTGCACAATTTAAAAAAAAAAAAAAAAAAAAAAAAGGTTTTCCTTAGCTCAAGTTGTTCCCGGACAAAAGCCATTGTGTGTACAAGCCTTCCAAGGCCCTTGTCAAGAATTCTTATGGGAAGCTGGCTCCCAAAACCAGCTCATGAGTATAAGAGTATGTTGGCTACTGCTCTTGCTTTGAGTAATAAACTGCCTGTTGTTCCTGACTAAGAGTCTTGTCTTCTGACAGCGTCTTAAGAAACTGTGACAGGCTAACTTGTTAGCTTGCAAGTAGAATAAAATCTAAGACCTTTGTGTCTTGACAGCATGACCAGGATTCAATAGTTAAAGAAAAGTGCTGCTTCAAGACACTAGACTTTGTAAACCTTACTAACTCCAGAAAAATACACAATTGCCATTGTTCTTTGTCTGCAGTTAATCACAGTTTAAGAATAACCAAAAGGCTGATAAATTACAGAAAATTAAATATTAAATGTAAGTATAATAATTATAGACACACACACACACACACACACACATGAGTTTATCACAAAGCCTTGAAAACAGTTTGAAATTTTACTAAATCTAACAATCTTTATATCAAGAACTCATTAAGAAGAATCCCAAAGTGAACTTGTTTAATTACTTAATATTTCATATTCATAAATTTTCCAAGAGTAAGGATTTATTGTATTTTAAAATTTATAAACAATTGATCGTTATAAAATTTGTATATATTTGCTGGGATTTGTATTTAATCAAAATAGAAATTTTAACAGTAATTTACAAATTATGTACCACAGTATTATATTTCATTAAAAAAAACAGTCTCAAACATTTCATATATTATACACTGAAAAGGAACACAGTGAAAATATCATGTGCCCGTGTATATTTACTGACAAAATAAGAGCATTATGTAGTTGGCATTGCCAGCTAAAGATTTCCTCTTTTATCTAATTTAATTCTACATTTTAAGTTTATTTTTTGGCCTGTACTTTGTGTTGAAACATAGTTTTGCTACACATGGAGTGCTGTATTTGACAACTTAAGAGTTCTGTTGAGGCAACTGCTCCATATTTTGTGTTAGACACAACAAAAGTGCTATTACTCTGCATGATAAATGACTTGTACAGCTGATGCTATCAAGTAAAAGATGCGGGCATACTGTGTATGTTCAAAGACCCACAGATGAAAAACATGATGGTCTTTTTGATGCACTGCTTATAAAAACAACTATATACTCTCACTGATTATGGCTATATTAAGATAAATATAGGCCTGGAGTTCAGCTCAGTGGTAGAGCATACTCAAGGCCTTGGGTTTCATCCCCAGCACCATAAAATAGGAAAAAAAAAAAAAAGATTAAGAAAAAAATATTGATTTGATCATTTTATCATCACTATGTCTAAACCCCTCAGTCAACCTCTCACCCATCAGTTACCATATTATTTATAAAAGACATAAATAATATTGATATCAACAGTTTTAAATATACCTTCAACAATGCCAAGGCTGAAGTAAATATTCTTAGGAACAATATCAAGAAAATAGAAGAGAACAAGGAGAGGAGAGTAAGCACAAGTTTTGTTGAGGCCTGAAATGCATGTATCAAATAATTTATTACTATGATTAAGTGGTATCATTCACTGCCTTAAATTTTTTATCTCAAGAAGAAAGAATATTGCACAGCATCTTGAATTTCTTCCTTCGTTCATATATTTGTTGACATATTTATGTGTCCATATGTTCATTCATTAAAAATTTATTGTGTTTTAATTAGGTATCAAAGACTATTTTTTCCTTTTAGCTTCTTAGTTTATTAATTAAATATTTGTAATACATACATGAAAACAAAAAAAAAACCCAAATATTAATGTGTTCTATGTAATGTTTCAATACATGTAAATATTGTGTGTTTAAAGTGGTCAAACATATCTATCTCCTTAAGTATTTGTCATATCTTTATGATGAAAATATTCAAATTCCTTTCTTCTAGTTTTATATATATAAATATTATAATTATAATTATTATAATTATATATATAATTATTTGACAATGGACCTTTATTTTTATTTATTTGTATGCAATGTTGAGAATCAAACCGAGTGCCTCACATGTGCTAGGCAAGCGTTCTACCACTGTGCCACAACCCCAGCCTCTTCTAGCTTTTTAAAGTGTACGGTACATTATGGTTGTCTAAATCCACCCTACTGTACAATGGCACACTAGAATTTTCTGTTCTGATTTAACTATAATTTAGCACCTAGAAATCACTCTTTCCCATCTTTCTCCCAAACTAATCTCTTAGCCTCTCGTAACTATCTCTCTCAACATTATTGAGATCAACTTTTTGAGATTTTTATGTATGAGTGAGATCCTCTGCTACTTTTCCTTCTGTGCAGGGGGAATTTCTGCTCACAGATGATTCCCAGTTTTATCCATGTTGTAGAAAAAAACAGGATCTCATTCTTTTTGTGGAGGAATAGTATTTCAGTGAGTATATGTAGCATATTTTCTTTATCCATGCATCAGTTGATGGACACTTTGGTTGTTTCCATTTCTTGGCTACTTTGAATAGTGCTGCAATAAACATGAGAGTGCAGATGTCTCTTGAACAGACTGGTGCATTGCCTTTGGATCCGTACACAGGAGTGGGATTGTTGGATGACATGGTAGTACTATGTTTAACGTGTGAGGCAACTTCACACTGTTCTCCATCATGGCTCAAAGATTATTTTTATTCCTGAAGAAATAGCTATGAATAAGATAAAAATGTTCTTGTTCTTATAGTTTGCTATCTAATGAAATAGAGACAGAAACAGCACATTATACTGAATATTTTAAAGTTTATTAAGACACATAAGACAATTCTAAGCAAAGTACAAGGTTACAGTGTGACAGAGGAATTTATTAATGGCCAAACTTGGTGGTGATATTTAGTGCAGATCTAAATTTGGCAATGAGGCAAGTCAGAGAAACTGTGGATTAAGAGGATTTTCCAGGCAAACTCTCTGGGAGGAAATTGTTGACATGCTTGAAGAAGACCAAGAAGACTGGATGGGGACTGCAATGGAGCACATGCCAGAGACAAGGTCATAATAGCTGTCATTTGCTCCCAAAACCACTATTTTGGGGAAAATTTAAATAGATTAATATTAAAAAACTGTTTGGTGCTTTTTGTGTTTACTGTGGATATTCTTACAATGTCACATGCAAAATTTGTCCAGTTTGAAAGTCAAGAGATGTTGGTTGTGTCTCTCATATCTCATAGCCTAAAGAAATGTGAATACTCAATGCATTCTATTTTAATGACTAAGTGAATATATAAATGAGCTAAATGGAAAAGTGAATAGGTGACAAAAACTAGCTTTAAAATATTGCTTTATAATAATCTCAGCACCTATTTTTGCATAAGAATGAAATGTTTGTTAATTTATGAATAGATTAATGAATAAATGCATATTCATATATATGAAAAATGTTCAACACCTTTAGCAATCAAGGAAATGCAAATCAAAAGTATACTGAGATTTCATCTGACTCCAATTAGAATGGTAATCATTTAGAATACAAATAATAATAAATTCTCATGTGGACATGAAGGAAAAGAACACGTATGCATTGTTTGTGGGACTGTCAGTTAGTACAACCACTATGGAAATCAGTATGAAGATTCCTCCAAAGACATGGAACCATCATATTGACCCAGCTATACCAATCTTCAGCATTTATCCAAAAGAATTAAAGTTAGCATACTATATCGATACATGCATAACCATGTTTATCGCAGAGCAATTCACATGAGTCAAGTAATTGTACCAGATTATGTGTTTGTCGACAGATAAATGGATACAGAACATGTGATATATATGGAGTTTTATTCAGCCATAAAGAAGAATGAAATTATGTCATTTATAAGAAGACACAGGGCACTGGAAAAGCATCATATTAACTAAAATAAGTCAGACTGAGAAAGTTAAGGGTCATATGCTTTCTCTCATATGTAGAAGATAGACAGCAAAACAGCGGGAAAAAGGATCTTATGAAAATAAAAGAGAACAAGGAGAGGAGGGTGAGGGGATGAGGGGAAGAAAGAGAGGATTGAAAGAGGCACTACTAGTAAATGAAATCTCAAACTGTGTCACAGACAGGCACAAATATGTCTCAATGAATCTATTACTATGTGTAATTATAATGCATCGATAAAAACTTTTAAAAGAATATTGATGTATAATAAACACAGCACCTTCTTATGTATTTTATATAAAATTTTAATGTCTATCAATTTATGACTATATTAATGAATAAATGCTTATTCATAAATACTTATTAAGTATCATTTGTTGAGTCTTCACTTTTATTTTTATTTGGTGAAGTTTGTAAAGGCTCGTGGTAAGCACACTAGGAGTACAATTCATATATTAACATATAGGCCCCCTGGAGACCTAAGTATCCATAACCTTCAGGAGGCCAAAAAGATGTATCGGCTTGATTAGTTAATACAATGTGTTACCTTCCCCTTATTCTCCTTTCTTTCTATCCTAAACAATCCAAATATTATATTTAGTATAATATAAAAGGACTGAAAGCATTATTCAGCAAGTATTTTTATTGGTAAATATACTCATTATAAAACTGGATCATTTATATATTTTCTCAGAATGCTTTGGAATCCATTATCCATCACTATGAGCAAAACAGCGGACTATAAAGAGGGAATCAATTTTACTCCCCTGCTTACATAGGAATACAGCCGTATTCAGAGAATTAGATGGCTTTCCAAGACCCTCCTATTTGTTAATGATGTACTGTACTTATAACTGGAAGTTTCAACTCAATATTTTAGAACCAATATTATGTGTATATATTCTGCATTATTGTTCATTGCTCATACTAAAATATATTTGGTTGAGACCAAAAACAAATTTCAAGACGAAGTAATCAATGTATAATAATATATTTACTTTTAAGAACTAAATAAGTGATGATAAGTTTTTAGAGTTAGCAATATATTAATTATAGAAACAGAATTGACAAAGTACCCCCACAAACAGGTGTATGGAAACATCACAGCAATTATAGCACAATAAAATGTCTTCCAGGATTTATAAAATAAGAGAAGGTAAGAGTATTTTAAGGGTGACTTAGTGTAATGATTTGATATAATGAATTATGTCTGATACAGAAAACTCAAGTTATAAGTAATAAATGGTTCAGAGTATGGCAGTATGTTTATAAAAATTTTCCACATCAATATAATTATCATATATCAAGGGTTTAAGTTTGACACTTATATATGTTTACCCTACATTTAAAAAATGTCCAGAGATTTAATGGCACAAGCCCACCATTGCTATGACTATATTTACCTTAGGAAAAAATAATAAAATAAAAAAGAATGATGGGAAAATTATGGTACAGAAATAACTTTTAAATAATTTTTAAGAGCCTATAAGATGAAAAGTAGAGAAGAGTATTCTCACAATGACTCTCCCCAATCTGTAGAATTTGTGTTTCCATCATAGGTAGAAAAATTGCAACAAAAAGCAACATGCATAAACATACACACACACAAAATCGTTAAATATGCTGAATTGAAACAAACATTAAAAATAAAAGACATAAATAATATTGATATCAACAGTTTTAAATATGCTTTGATTTCACCAATAGCAAAGCTGACGTGAATATTCATAAAAATAATATCAAAAGCATTAGTAGTTTAGTGACAGAGAACATTGAAATTTAATGTTTTTAATATAAACATGATGATAAACATAAGGTCAACTAAAGTCACTTATTACAAAAACAAATAGCCAAAATATTTTGGTTGCATACTCTTTAAAGGTGCTGTGTCATAAGGAGCAGTGGAAATACACACACAGACACACATGCACAAACTATAAGAAAAGAGATTGATAGATACTATGTCAGAGCCAAGAGGACCAACCTGAGGAACCTACAGGTAATACCCTTCAGGTATGGTAATAATGAACTTGGTGAAATGTGACTGTAGAAATTTGGTCTTGTAGTGCTGTTGAAATAGCATTTTACAGCTATGAGGATTTTTTCATTCTTTTTTAGAAATCTTGATATTGGTGAGACTTTGAAATATATTTTTTTCTCAAAAAAAGAACATATTTGCAATTAGTATTCTAATTGATGGTACTAGGCAAAGTCCTACCTCAAGGACCTAACTAGTTTTCAAAGCATATCATTTGTGAAGTAGAAACATGAATTGAACTCTTTCAGCTCATTGCTTTGAAGCTTCAATAAATAAAAATTTTCCAATATCACACTTTACTTTCTCCCAAATACTGAAGAATAATTACCCAAATCCCTGTTAATTTGAAATATCTGTGAAAATCATTCACCAAGTGCAGAAGGTATCAAATAAGTATTGGCTGAGAATATATTTTTATTAATAAAGTGCTTGTCAAATGACATAAATCCTTTGAAAATTAAATTTTCTTTAAAAATTGATTTATTTATTGTTAAATCAGTTTAGTTTCATACCAATTTTGCTGAGTCTGATCAGTCGAAAGATCTAATGATGTATTTTGACTATAGACTGGGCAAAGCTCAGTTCAACAATTCTATTCTGGGCTGTCTCCCGGCATTCAACTTGACTTCCTGTGGTAAATGATGTTTTCTCTAAAATTCTTTCAAATAATTTCCAGTTTTTGAAATTCAATTTTGAAAAAGGATACTTATGTGTTAACAAGTATAAGAATTTTACTCATAAACTATTTCTAATAGCAGCTCTTAGATTGAGTAATGCCTTAATGGGAAAATCAATTTATTCAATCAGTCTATTTACTAAAGAACCTAATCTATCTTTATGAGGAAAAGGAAAAACATGGTAAATTAAAGTGATACTTTAGTTTATCAAAAAAAGTTGGTCATGTATACAAAATGGATGAAAGCTCTTTTCAGATTTTGCCCTCTATAAAAAAGATTCAGTGAGCAATTCAGTCAACTACACATTTGTAGCAGATTAATGAGTAGCAAATTCCACCAGAAGAGTTAAACCGATTTGCATGTATAGACATCATTAATAATTGAATGTCTTTAGATTTTTAAAATAAATTGAACAGGACTCATCTGAATAAACAGAGTTGACATTATATGCATTCAACAGGATTTACACAACTATTAAGAGAAAATGCTCATTAGCAGTTTCATTAGCAAGCAAAGAAACCAAAAACAGATTTGAAAAGTTTGCTCTAAAGAAAACTTTTAAGATGGTCTAGGGAAACTCATTGAGCAGTGTAACTATTCTACATCAACCTTAGGAAATTATTCTTCAAAGACTTTCTTCTAAAACTAATAATGAAAAGGTGTTGTTACACATAAATTATACATGACAGAATAAAGAGGTTTGGATACATGGAATTTTGTGCCAATGATGAATAAATTGTGTGTTTAATTTTAAAAATAAGAGAGGTAAATAATATTCTATTATACTAAGTGATCTTTAAATTATGAAGTCTCCCGAGAAACTTTTTATTTAGAATATTTACCTGAAGCTCTGTACAAATGTTTAGATCCCATACATTCTGTTTACCGTTTTTCTACAAGTAGTCACAGTCTGGGTTTGTTTAGTTACATTAATTTTCTGTTTTAAAATATATATATACCTTAGGGAACAACAAGAAGAATATTATTTTGAGTACAGCAATGAAGGCTTATACAAGCTGTATAAAGGAATAGCAAAATATCAAGGGTGGTTATTGAAGGCACTAGTCTTGAAAGATAATTAGATAAATACCTGAATGATCTAGACTTATGTAAGTACCAACATTATATAATGGGAACTAAAGTATCATTAAATTTACATATTAATAAGTACTTCATGGTATTTGATTTTGAATACTGCCAGAAAAAATTTAATAGAATCTTTCTCAGATTGAGTAGGCAAAGTTGAATGATAAGCTATCCATGATGTAAGTTGATTTGTTTATGTGTTTTCAATAAGCATTATGTAATTCAGAATTTATGACGTGCCATTTCTGCTCTGAGTACTTTACAAATTTAGCTCATTTTACAAATTTAGCTCATTTGATCATCATGGGTGCCTTAATAACTCATGAGGTGCAATTATTAACCTCACTGTAAAGATACGAAAATGTCACTTTGAACCAGATATCCTGGGTCTGTGACAGCCTTGCCACTCCATAGCAGTGTGATTTGGATGGATTAGTTTTACCTCTATATCACCGTCGTCATGGTTTGCTTTACTTATTTCTCTGTATCTTTTAGATATTCAATTTCAGTAATTCTCTCTGCCTCCTACCTTCCAACAGGTACATACTGGGAGTAATTTATTTGTTTTTCTCTTTTTAGAGTGGCTAGAACCATTCCGTTCTTTCGTTACTCAGTTTTTAACTTCCTAGGAAATAATTTTCCAGCATTAAAAATGGAGCTTATATAGGAAGACTCTTCAACTATGGGATATAACTGCAGCAAAAATACGTTTCAGTAACAATATACTCTGAGATTTGTAGTTTTCATGTACTTTTCGAAATCAAGAGATGAAGCACAAAACTGATGATTCCTTCTTATTATTCAGAAATGAAATTCAATACTGAACATTTCTAATAAGAAAAAATCGATACTTAGGAGAGCAGATTCAAATAGATGTCTGCAAAATACCACAAAGTGCTCTGTGTATATTTAGAAACCTATATAATTCATGGTCAGTAAGAAGGATTATTAAAGCAGAGACATGTTTGGAAGTAAGAATAAGATAATCCTTAGGCCAGTTTACTGAAAGCAGCTGAATTGAAAAGTCCTCTCATTATTCACAGTTGCATACACTGGAAAAATAAAAAATAAAATTAATACTATGAAATGATTCTACAATGCTAAAACCATGCAACTTCAACATTGTCAATACACAACTACTGTATTAAGAAATAGATTTAATACTGAAAACAGAACAAATATTAGAAAACATCTTCTTTTTACATTATTAAATTTGAAACAGTGTGAGTTTTATTAATTTAAAGGAAAATAAGACTAAAACAAATGAAATAAAAAGAACACTGATTGAGGCCAGGGAACACCAGGTAAGGAGATATCAAAAAACTAAAAATAATTTCAGAATGGATATTAATATTGCTATAAGGTTAGATCAGAAACACTATAGATAATTTGACATGAAAGATGCAATTAATAACACTAATGACCAAATTATTTGATGTAAAAGATATGTACAATAACATTCAGAACTTAGGATAAAAAGAAAAATATATTAAAACTGGGATAAGATTACACATACACATATCAGAAATGGGATGCGACAGTTATGTAACCAAGGATCGTTTTTAAAAAAAGACCAAGGACTTGGAATAGAAGTAATTTTAAGACAACGAAAAAAGAATTTATGGTTAAATAAACATCAAATTGTACAAATTTAATACTCTGCATTCACAAAGACTATAACCAAAGAAACAGTCCAACATATCCATGCACGCGCGCACACATGTGTACACCCACACATACCTACAAACTGGAGCATAGTTTTGATTTTCTTGGCAGCACCATCCAAACAGCATATATCAAGTTTGCTTTAAAATTAATCAGTACTTCAAAACTGAAGACCCCAAAGAGGCTAACATTAAGGATCACATATTAAAAACAATGCATGCATAGCTCCAGAATTCATCTTTAATGCCACATTCTGCACTTCTAGTTTATTTAAATATTTAATGATGCTACTAGGTTCCTACATAAAAGTTTATTATGAAATTAATTACATGCATATTCATCACAAGTGAATTGGAATAAGGAATTAATTCATATCCAAGAAAGATAATGATTATATTACAATTACAGAACACTACACATTGGAAAATAGAAGAAATTTAAATCCAGAAAACAAACTTTCATTTAAAATTGGACACTGGTAGAAAGAAACAAGTGATTTTGAAACCAGAAAGCACAGACAATACTTTGAAGACAGGCAGGATACCATGATAATGCATTAAGGACCTATGTGAAACCGCATTGTTTCAATTATTATATATTGTTTATTCTAAAGTTATATTTTAAAAGATAACTATAATATTCACTAAAATCAAATTATGCATTGAAAAATTTCTAGAATGATTCTTAGAATTTTTGATGATCAAACAAATATTCACCAAATTACCTACATACAGCTCAGGGGGTTGGAAATGGCATTAATAGTGTTTGGTGGTGAAACAGAGCTTTTTCTTGAATTACTAAGATAAATTAGTAAAAAATTACTAAAAAACTACTGAGATAACAGAAGACGAGAAGGAATGAAATAATAAATTATAAAGCAACAACATAAATTTCTATAAAAATAAATTTATATAAGCTTGTTCTTAGGAGTAGCAATATATAGATTATAATTAGCTTGAGAATATCAGGGCAAAAATTAAGAATGATGAAAGGGCATAATTGCAATTTTAAAAATCTTGAAAATACTTGAACACAATGCAAAACAATTTTAAAATGATTTTATATTCCTGAGTAAACTAAAAAAGTACAATTATTTCTCATTATGGATTGAAATAATCCTCCAGAGTGAACTGCAGTTTTTAGTCTATTGTTTCTACCCATTTCCACTTTGTAAATGAAAAGCATCTACTCATTTCTCAGCCCTGCTCTTACATTTCCCTTTTTTTCTGTTTTCTTTTTCTTTCTTTTTGCAGGGAGGGAGGGGGTTGCTGGGTATCCCACCCAGAGCCTGTGGCTGATTGGAAAGTGCCTAGCCATGTTTTTAAGCTTTGCTTTGTTACATTGTTGATTTATTTCATTTTGGCTGGCTCACAATTCTACACCTGCTCCACCCATGAATCAATGCTGCTGAACATTGCTGAGAAAAACAGACATTCTGGTAGCTGTTAGTTTGATTCACAATCTCTAATCTCTCCAGAAACCATGCAGTTATTCCAAATCCACTCTACTGAATGATTACGTCATACATTCTTTACCTACCTCAAATCATTACTAGTTCCTTCCACATCTACTCTCCTGCTTAAGGATCTTCTTACTTCTATTGAAACCAAGTGAACAGAGAGAACTTCTTCAAAGTCCCATCTTTATGTCTACCACCATACTATAAAAGAATTATCTGAGTCCCCAGGTAAGTCCAACCCATTTTTGCTATTTATACCTTTATCTTTTAAGTTCTTAAGGACCTCACACTTCAAATAATATTCACTTGATTATCTTGATAGTATCTATCAGCATATAGACACACTTTAATTTATCCATAACTACGTCCCCCCTTGGGGGGAACTTTCTGCATCCTCTCTCCATTATCTTTCTCTCCAGCTTTTTTAGAACAAAGCTCCTTCATTCCCTGTTTCCATATACTCTTCTCCAATTCTTTTTTAAACCAGGTCCAAATGGGTTTTCTACAGAAATTTCCATGAAAATAGTAATTACCAAGATCACCAATGTATGATGAGTTACTAAATTCAATTGGTAATTCTGTCTTCCTCGTATTGAAACTCTCATGGACATATGACACATTGGAGATTTCACTCTTCTTCTTCTCTTCAACTGATTTCAAGACAACAAAAGTTCTGTTTTTTTCTCTTGCCTTTAGGTTGTTCCTTCTCAGTCTCTTTTGCTGAGTACTTCTCTACTGATATCTGAATATTTGAAGTCCTCAGTCCTCATTCTTCAATTTTCTTGTATTTATTTCTTTGGTTGCTCATTTGATGACATGATCTAGTCACCTAGATTAAAAAACCAATCAGGTGTTTCTGGTTCCTGCAGTTTTGTCAACAGCCAAGACTTCCTAGATGGAGCTTCTGAAATAGAATTCCTCTGAAATGAAGGACAACAGTTCTTAACCTGAGCAAAGACTGAAGGGCTGTTCCTCACTGGCCTGATTGACAGATGTGGACTTCAAAGAAGCTGAGACTGACAATATTAGACTAACTAAATCTACATATGTATATATCCGGCCTTCTATCTTACTCTGCCTTTACTTCTGTTACAAAAACGTCACCCAAGCCTGAGTTTTATAAAGATGGTGATTCCAAAAAAAAATAAATAAAATATATGTGTATATATATATATATATATATATATATATATATATGTGTGTGTGTGTGCGCGCGCGCGCGTGTGTATTTTCCTCTATCATCCTTCAAAGCTGGTTTTGAGTAAACCTATATTCCTGCTGTAATGCCAGATTTGTGGGACCCCCAAAGACCTCCAGGAGCCAAATCCGATGCAATCACACAAGAGTCTTTATTGCAAGCTCCAGCCTGGACTCACAACATTTTCTGATGCAGCGGTCCGGAGGAGTGAGTCCCAGCCCTTAGTTCAGTGAGGATTTATAGGTTTTTTGGGGATACTCTATCACAACATCACACAGCAAATCATTTCATACTGCGGAAAAATCAAACAACAACTCTTAACATTGATTAGCACATTCACTGGCAGAAACATGTTGGGTAAGGGTGATTGGTGAGTTCAAGTGGTGGATACATTTGAACTGATTGGTTTAGGCCAAGAGGGGATGAAAGAGTGTATATGCTGAACTGCAGGGTTGCCTAATCATGTTATCAATCACTGAAACTACTGGGAGGGTCACCTGGCATTTCAGGTATTTTCCTGATTGGAGGTTGCTAGGGGGTTGTTATTGGTCCTCACCTAGTGTAACTGAGTCAGGGACACCTGGCACCACAGATCTCTCCTATTATTTACAGACAACTCAGTAGGGTGGCTATGTGCCTAGGAGTGCTCTGTGGGTTTTTCCAAGGACAATGGTCACACCCACTGCCTTTGGACAGGCCTTGAGGTAGAAGCTGGTTTCTCAAAAATGGAGTCAACATCTCTTTCTCACTGACAATTTGACTCAGAATTTGTGGAGCATGGCAGGTGAACAATAGAGAACAGCCACTTGTCCCCAGTCCTGGTAACAGTTTTGGGAGACTCAATGCCAGGAGAAAATGTCCTGCCTTCAAGTAACATAACCCACACCCAAAGGAGGAATGGGCTCCACCACTGGTGGCCAGCCAAGCCTGATGCTGGAATTTCAGGGAAGGTTCCAGCAGCTCTCAAGACATTGAAAATCCCAGAGTTATTTTCTCTGTCCTTCCTGCTGTAGCCTCAACTATTTAAAAAGACATGCCTTGATAAGGAAAGCAAGATTATTAGGTACTGTGTCTGAAGGGCCACACAGGGTGCCCCTTCAGAGTGGATACTAAGAATCTTATCTCCACTTTTTGAGGCTTTGGCTTTAAGAGGGTCACTTGGTGGTTCCAGGTAGGGATGGTATGAGATGAAAAGCTCTAGCCTTCCTTTGGAGCTTAACTAAACTGTAGGGAGCTTAAATAAGTCAGTCATTTGGGGTTTGAATAAGCCATTTGCTTTAAGGGTACTGGTTGATAAGATGAAATTCAAAGGAAGAATGTTTCCCAGCAAGGACACTGGTTTGTTTGAAAAGCATTTTTTGCATTTGTTTTCAATTTGGGAAAAAAAAGATTTTAGTGTAGTATTATATCTAAAAGTGAATTCTGATTTAATACAACTCTCTTATATTTGTTAACTTCACAGTTGTCTTACTCCGCTAAAATTCTGATGGTTTCCAAAGCAGATTTATCTATTAAGATAGGAAATCTCTATTTTCCCAAGCTTGGCTCTGGCTTTTGTCATCAAATAGTCCTCTTTCAAAAGAAATGGACGGCATTTATCCACAATCGTTTCATTTCGAGCTCAATTTTTTTTTTCCTGGTTAATTCTCTTCTTGATTTTGGAAGCTTAAAGGAAAAAAAAAGATATATATATATATATATTTATTTATTTATTTAAACTTAAGGGGAAATATATATATAATATATATTTAGCCATATATATATATATATATATATATATCTGGCTAAATGTTTTTTGATTTTTCTCTCTACCTAAAGTAAGTAAAATAGTTATTCAAAGTTTGCCAGCCTGAGTGTTTGAGGTATAAATTTTCTAACTGCTATCATCTAAGGTTGAAAGTTTAAAATGAACAGACTACTTGAGATGATATCAGATCTAAAATCTGGCTTTTAAAACTAGCAAATGATAAATCTAAGCTTTTAAATTTTCTTGTGTGTGCTTTTATTTATATGCTTACATTTTGCTTAAATAATACTTGATTGACATTAAACAAATGACATGTAACTTAAAACCTATTGTTAGCCTGAATGCCTTTTAATTTACATGACTTGGGTAAAACTGTGACAAATAAGTTAATTTGACCTTCTTAAGGATGATGATATCTTTAAAATCTGGTAACTGATATCCTGGCCTATTAACCAATGGGCATATTTGTTTCTAGATAGGATTCAATGCTTTTTATGTCCATGGGTGGTCTAAAGATAATTGTTAAGGTAAGTAAATTAGATGAACATATCAGATAGATATTTATGAATGTTCAGTTTTTCCTTTTTAGAGAATCATCCTTTGCTGTGTTGTAAAAGCCCCATTATTAAAGGATTTTCCAAATAGAAGTTATGGTTACAAGACATGATTATTTATGAGGTCTGATGCCAATAGTCAATAGGAATTAAATACATATGCACATATATAAAACTGGAAGAACTTACTTGCTTCTTTGTAATAGATGGGCTACTGCTATTTTTCCTATGTATTCTTTGCTTAGGTTGTATTCTTAAAAATGTTTCTTTTTACATTATTCACAAGGAAAACTTCCATTCAGAACTAGATACCTTAGGCTTTCACAACGCAAATGTTATATTATATATACTATTGTTTATCAGTCAAAGAATTAAAGTATAAATTGTTCCAGACATTTGAAAATTTGCAAATAAACCTATGCACTAACATCTCTATGCTGAGTTTGCATTAAGTTCTTAAAAGGTTTATAAACATACAATTATTTAAAATAGATTGCCAAAATTCTTAAACTTAAGGAATTTAATTTTATTTAGTATTTTCTTTCCTGGTTCCAGTCTTGAGAGAACTGAAAGAAAATAACAGATGACTTAAAATGCTGATGGTTTCTATTTCTATTTCTGAAATGATGTCTTTTTAAAATGAGATGAAAATTGTGGGTTTTGTGTTGTTGTTAATGTCAATTAATCATTAATACTTAAAATTGTTTTATAAATTAACTGTATCTCTATACCTTCATTCAGAAAGCTAAATATTACATCCACTTCCAGAATTTTGAAAGTAATATTTATTATATTGGACATGAAAATCTGATGTTTGTAAGTTTTTAGACATTATTTTTTTATTTATTTTAAATTGTGGATGGACACAATACCTTTCTTTTATATATTTATTTTTATATGGTGCTGAGAATCTAACCTAGTGCTTCATGCATGCTCGGCAAGTGCTCTACTACTGAGCTACAACCCCAGCACTAGACATTATTTTTTTAAATTAGTTTGCCTCTTTGCAAAATAGGTTCATGTTGATATACAAGTCTAAACTTTTAATAGTTAAAAATAAGATTGATGCTAACTGGTCTTAAATAAAAACAGATTAAAGCTCATTTACACTTTTCTGTAAAGGATCACCCTTCCCTTGTTAACTTACAGTTAAAAATAAATTTATAAGGTGCTACTTATAAAACAACTTAGGTAATTTCTACTTATGGTTTCATATTTTTTTGTACAAACTGCCTGAGTATTATTGTTGTAATCAGCAAGGTGCTTCACTGCCTTCTTAAAATGTCCCTTGAAACTGTTCAATGGATCTTGTGCTATGTCAGTTGTCAAATGTCTAATAATGCTTAAATTCTAAAGGAACATAAAAGTAACTTAAAAAAAAACAAAACTGAGGCAGGAGGACCACAAATTTGAGACCAGCCTAGGCAATAAGTAGGAGCCTATCTCAAAAAGAAAAAAAATAAAAAATGATTTTTTTTTAAATTGAGCCATATTAATATTCAGATTTTCCCTACAAGAATAGCATTAATAATATTGAAATGTCAATTGCCGAAATGAAAAATAAATAATTGTAGTATTTCTAAAAAGTATAAATATCAGAACAGCATAAGTTTGTTATTTTTGTTCCCACTTTCTCTAACATTACCTTGATAATGGATAGTATTTTTTTAATGAATAATATTTAGGAAAAAAAAGACCATCATCAAAGGAAAAAATTAAATCTAAACAGTCAAAGCACTATAATAATAATTATTATTGTTATATCAAATACGTACATAAAAAATCTCTGCATCACTTTGCACAAATACACACGTGTGTATGCACAAAAAAAAAGAGATCTGTTAATAGAGGTTTTAGGGAGGATGACACAATTATTTTAAAACTTTTATGGGTCAGGTTTTTTTTAGGCTTGAAATCAACTGAAATGGATTCTTCTAAGGTAGATGAGGATTTATGATATAAGGAAGCTAGTAAAAGAAAATTCAACTGTGGGAGGCCATCCTTGCACGTGATTTGAGTTACCTCCCTGGCTGGGTGAGAGGCGCTTAGACACAGCTGTGTCAGAACTATTCCCCACCCTTCTCCAGGTCTGAGTGCTTGTCCATGCAGAGGCATGCCTGGCCACTGTCCCAAAGCCCCAATCATTGCCCCTGACCTTGGGATGCTGCCCCCCTTAACCTTCATTGGATGGGATTTTCCTTGGAATTTTTGGTTCCCCAATAAAAGCCCACTCCCTGGTGTGTTCTCTCTCTCTCCCTAGTCTCTTCTGTAAACCTCACTACCACATGAGGTGGCTGGAGGCGGGAGCTAGGAGAAGCCATCCTGGAGCTGGTATTAAAGGTAATAAGAGTCTTGTCTCTTTAATTTAAAACTCTCTTGCAATTACTCATGAATCTAACCTTCTTTCATGAAACCAGCACTGGTAGCCTGGCCGATTCAACCACTCCTGGATGGCACTTGGTCTATTTATGGCAGTGGCATCTTGTAGCCACTAAACCATGTCTTGTTCTTTCTTCCTCCTACCTGCAGAAAAATTCTCCTTTTCCTTGTATTTGGAAATGAACATCTTCACTAACAACTATAAAGAGCAACTAGGTTAAACATTTGAAAATAAGACGGGTTTTCTCAAATAACCACGCAGTCTGTTTTTAGAGAATTAATTTAAGGAAAAAAAAGGTTAAGCTTGATATGATAAATTATATGAAATTCACTGGGGAAAACCAGGGAAAATTGTGATATGTGCTTCCAGGAAAGGATGGTCTCATGATAGTATGTGGCAGTTGCCCAAATGCTCAAAATAACTCTTCATAAAAATGTATTTTTTTCTCATGAAATGTTTGTAGTCCACAAGAGAAGTTTCCTGAGAATTCCTTTCAGATGTCTTCTAGGTTAAGTTAAGAGCACACAGGTGTCTGCTCTTGAGGAGCTGGAAAAGTGACCCTGGAGAATATTGTCAGATTTGTGGTGCACCCTGACCTGTCAACTGAATCACAAATATCTGCATGGTGATGGTTAATAGAGGTGGTATTTGTAACCTAAGACCCAAATTTCAGACTCAGAAGGGGTAATGTTTAGAAATTGTTTCTTCACCAAAGAATGACTTCCTGAAGAAATTGTTTGCCTAGATAACATCTCAAGGAGGCTGTAAATGTGTCTTCTATGCTCTGATATTGGATCGTAAGAGAATAAAAACACTCATGAAATATTATTTACATAAACATACTAACATAGCAGTACTATCATTATTATTAATGTGACAGTTTTGAATTCAGAATTTTACTTAAATAGTTAAATATAAAATCAAAAATAGTGCTTTTATATGATCCAAAGAGCTATGAGTATTTAAAAAAATAAAGCTGGGTGTGTGAACTCAGACTTGTCATCCCAGTGACTTGGGAAGTTGAGCCAAGTGGAACACACTTTGGAGGCCAGCCTGGGCTACTTAATGAGACTCTGTCTCAGAATCAAAAACAAAAAAGAGCTGGGAATGTAGCTTAGCCAAAGAGTACTCCAGGGTTCAATTTTAAAAATACATAAATAAAACTAATTTTTAAGAATTACTCATTACCTTATTATCAATAAGTGTTCATTAGACAATGAATGAATTTAAAAAGCATTGTTTAAAGAAGTAAAAGTAGAAAGAATAATCATATACATGATGGGTAATATGTGTTTAACACTAATTATTAACTGGTTGTAGCATTGAATAATATTCAAGAGCACAAAAATGCTAGAAGGTCAGATGCTACACATTTTTAATATTTTAGCTTCCTTTTTTTTTTTAAAGCAGTGTTTCCTGTTTTCTTCATTCTTTGGTCCTTTTTCCTGCCTTCCCATTTTTAAGTCAGTGGGCATCAGCTTAAACCTGTGGGCTTTGCTTAAGAGAATCCACATTAATTACTGCTCATCAGCATTCATCATGGTGACAGCTCCTGTTAGCAGTGCTGTTTATTTTGTTCTCACCTTTTCTGCTTGGCTGTCAAAGGGAAGAATTTTATGGTTCTTGAGGGAGCAATCCTTCTCTATGACCAGCTGCTTTGAGAGGGAAAAAAAATGTCGTACCCTCAGAGTTGTACCGGGTTTAGTAATTCCTTGTAAATGAAATGGCACAAATACAGCAATTAATAGTCTTCTTTAATTGAGTTCATTTATAACACAGCAGAGTTAAACCAACCAAAAAACTGTTGAACAAAATCTTAAACTCCAATAGTATTTCAAATGCTTTTCAGAGCTGACAATATAACTTCACATTGTCTAATGAAGTTCATTTGGTATATTGCTTGGTTTTATAATAATGCATGATTATGATTACAGTAATTATTTACATTCCTTCCATATTATGTATCAGCAAATGATGTTTTGTATTCTTTTAAATTAATCATTTTTATTGCTGCACTATTTCTTAATTGTGTTTTTAACTCAGTGTTTAACAAAGACTTACGCATGGCTTGCCAGTTTTTTTATAGCTAATCAACTCAACAACTTTTCTTATGAAAATGATGTTTATACTAAATAGGAAGATTGAGTTTCACATTATCAAACACGTAAAAGTACAGGTATGGCACCAGGAAAGGTCTTTGATTTCTGATAATGGTAAATCCAGTAATTTTTTACTATATTTGGTAAATATAGAAATAGATTCTACTAATAAATGAAAAAAAAAAAACAGCTGAAAAAGTTTTTTTTTCTTAAATGTGATATACCTAAAAAAAAATTAGTGAAAAATTACTGTTCATAATTTAGTAGATACAGTTTTATAGAAGTAAGTCCTGCAATGGGGACATCTTTTGTCAAGGGAAGTATTTTGGTATTCACAAAGTGGCGAAGAGACAGAAGATGGATTTGGCAGCATTACTGGGCTAAATGAATGGATTCTGGGGATCCTAAAAGCAGTAATTACACAACAGAAATAAATTAATCTTTACACGGATTCCTGTCCTGTCCAAAATTATTGTCCCTGTCTAGAAAACCTCAAAGTCTGACATTGCATTAAGGTGACCCTGTGCTGCCAAATGCCATTTTAAAAATTGCAAACACTCTTTTAAAAAAATGATGCCATAATTTCCAGTTTATTTTGCAGGTGTTTTATTATTCAAATTTAGTGTATAGCACACAAAGATATTCTGGCACACTAGAATAAAAGAAAAAGTAAGAAACAGATTATAATTGGATTTGTGCTATAGTAAATTAAAATACAGAGTGAGAAACAAATATGATTAGTATATTCATGGAGATAAAAAACAAACTACAATACTTTCTACAAAAGTCCCCATAGAAGATCTAGACTTAATAGTTCAGCACATTAAATTTAGGACTCTATGGATTAACAATTAACACATAGTTTAATATAGGATTAGTATACTGGTAGATAGCCTTGAAGAAAATATTTAGAATGAAGAACAGAAGAAAACAGAATTGTAAGTAACAGAATTTAAGAGATAATTACAGAGTTAGAAGATGAAGAAAAAGTCTAATATACATTTAGTTGAAATTCCAGGACAAGAGAGATACTATATTAGAGAGGTAATATTTGAAAAAATATAAGGCTAAGATTTAAAAAAATACAAAAACCAGAATCCTCAAATTTAAAAATCCCAACAAAATAAATGTATGAAAAACTGAAACAAAAAAATCCACACCTAAATTTATCTATAGTTTCATAATTATATTAGAGCTAATTAGAAATAATAAGGTAAATGTTAGGAATAAACACGAAAGAGGGGAAAAGGATTTTTAAAGATCCATTAGATTGATAGTAGAGTTTTTAAGAGTAGTTGTAGGAATTACAATAAGTGAATATTATCCTAAATATTTTGAAAGAAAAATAACTGCAAAGATACAACTATAACTAATTATAATACTATTTTTTTCCATTGTAGATAATCTTTTTCTTTTGGTATCCTCCTAATACTATTTCTTTTATTCTTTATTATTCTGAAGTTTCATGATAACTTGTCTAAATATGAGTTTCTATCATGTGTTATTTTGTTTAATTCTATATTTCTTGGAATTTATTAGTTTTCTAAATTTTTCTTCCATTCTGGAAATTTTGTGCTCTTTATAATTCCAAAGCATGTCTCTATCACTCTATCCACATTATGTATGGAATTCTTCCCTAATTGTAAAAACATTAACACATACACACATATACACACATGTATACATGCACATGTAAATGATAGTATATGTAATATATCTGTTTAATATTAATATATGTATACATATATGGTATATGAAGTTATGTGTATTATATATAATATTCATATATTAATAATATGTATATACAAGTGTATATGAAATATATCATATGTAGAGAGAGAGAATTATATATATATATATATATATATATATATATATACATATATATATATATATATATATATATATATATATATATACATACACACATACCCTCTATACTTGGAGTCTTTTACAATTTCCTTACAATCCCAACTCAACTTTCTGTGCTGACACGCACATACTTCTTTAGCAATTTATTCCAGTTCACTGATGGTCTGTTCTATTATCAATTATTGTATTTTTCATTTCTGCAATCTTTATTTTGTTCTTCAAAAAAATCTACCTAGAGGCTGGGGAAATTGCTCATTTGGTAGAGTGCTTGCCTTGCATGCGTAAGGCTCTGGGTTTGATCCCCAGTACCACCAAAAAAAAAAAAAAAAAAAATCTACCTAGTCACTTTTGATAGTTTCAAATGCTTCTCTCATAATTTAAATATTATCTATCTTTTATGCATAATTAACTTAAACATTTTGTATTTTTAATCTGTTAATTCCAGATCTCTCATCTTTGCAGATCTCAGCGCTCATATGTTGTTGATTTCCTCCTGAACACTACTTTTAATGGTTACATTTGCCTTAACTTTATTTTTATTTACTTATAATTTATGTGTAACTTAATGAACCTTGGCACATAACCAATGAAAGTCTTTTTAGTTCATGTCTCAAGCTTTTTTCCCTCAGAGATTACTTTAAATTAATATGCCTGACTCTCTTTATTATTATTATTATTCTATACTAATACTGAAAATTATTGCTCCAAATCTGTTTTCACTCATACTTGCAGTTTGAAATTGTCATGGATAAATGTTGTGTTCTTTTTTCTTTCTTTCTCTCTCTCTTATCTTACTTCTTCCAATTTAATCCATGACTATAGTAAAAGCAAAAAATAAAAAAAATAAAAGTCATTTTTTCCCTAATTCACATGCTGGAAGCCTCGCCCAGGTTTACCTAGGGCTTCTGAACTTTCTTCTGTGGTCAGTTTCCAGAATCTGTCCATTCTATTCCACTTGCAGTCTACTTAAAGCCAGCCTGAATAGTCCTAGAAATTGTCACATTCCCTTAAAGTAAACATTGACTCCACTAATTGCACAATATTTGGCTTCAGAGTTTTGCTGTCCTCTAAATTTTTTTCTCAACCAGATTCACAAAATAACTTTTAGTTGGCACTAGAGACATTCATTAATCAGAGAAGACTTTCTGTTCAAGAATATTCTCTAGCCCAGAAATAAAACACTTCTTCATTACTTTGACTATCTTAACACTATTTAGTCAAGTTTTATAATATCTTGCAGTGTATGTGTGTGTGGGGTGTGTGTGTGTGTTTGTGTGTGTGTGTGTTTACCTTTCCAGAGTAGGTGCACTGGTATCTCCTATGAAAGATAAATATTTGCTAAAAGTTTTATTGTGTTACTTAGTAATTTAAAAAAATCATATGTCTTCTCAATTTTACTTCAAAACATTTTATATTTTATTTCTTTATTAAGTGTGGTATTGTATTCAATTTCAATTTGATATCACTATTTTTATCTCTTATGATGTTTGCAGTAGGAACAGAATTTCTATGCTGTATTTTAATTACTCCTCAATAACCATTTCAGTCTTTTCTCTTGGTCATGCATCCAAGACAAATAATGTGAACTAAAAATAATAATTTGAATTAATTATTCAATTAATTGACCATAACCAGGTTTTAAACTACTTTAAAAAGCCTGTGTGTGTGTGTGTGTGTGTGTGTGTGTGTGTGAGTGAAGATGAGGAATACAGATCACTATCACAAATTCCACCATTGTTCTGCCCGAAATTTAGTTATGCAAGTCAACAAAGTAATTTTACTCATTCATTAATTAATTTTGCTTAAAATAGTTTAAACTGTGTTTCTTTGATTATTAAGACAAACACATTTTCCTTTTTGGAAAATTGTCAATTTGGTGACAATAATAAAAATAAGAGAAACCGTAATATCAATTTTGTGAGCTTACATTCTTTTTTCTTCTCAATGTAGCAATTATCAATAATGCTAACAATAATCAGCGTTATTAGTCTGCCAGTTTTCATTTTCTTGCTGCTTCACTTCCAATTCTCCTTCTTTTCCTTGCTTTGCAATACTGGAAGAAAACACTTGTCCTTGCAATATTGGAAGAAAACACTTGTCATTTTTGAGCTGGCACATTGATCGCCTTTGCCAGTAGAAGACACTAAATGGATAATCCAACCCAAAGCTGTATTTCAACTTTAAAACAAACAAATAAAAAAAACAAACATTGTTAGAGTCTGTAAACAAGTCAAAATAACACCTGGCATTTTGCCAGGGGAATGTTAGAGTTCATAAACAAGTCTGGATGGTGCCTGGCAAAATGCCAGAGGGAGTGGTTTGAGAAGTAACAAAAGCGAGCCATTAAGTGTGGAGATTCCTTATTGGTTGACTGATGTATCTAGTTTATGCTAATTAGATAAGCTGTGTGGAATGTATAAATACTGCTCCTGTCCTGCAATAAACGGCTCCCACTCCTGCTGTATCAACATACACAAGTTATTCCTCACCCCCCGATTATTTTGCTGCAGCCGTACTCCGGCAAAACATGATTGGTATTTTAAAGTCTTTGCCAACTGCAAAATCCAATTCACTTGTGAACTTCTGTTATTCAATTTATTTTGATTTGTAGTCATGTTTTCCTAAATTTTTCATGTCCGGTGATTATTTTAAATGTTTGCTTAACACTTTGTTTCTAAACACCATGAAGACTTTAGTTTATACCTTTTTCCTATGAGGGAATAGCTGATAGCCCCAACCTATCAACAATGAAGCTGAAGCAAGTTTGGCTTCCATAATATTAAGATTTACTTTTCATTAGATTTATTCTCCTTCCCTTTGTCCACTGTATCTGTGCTATACACTTGCCCATTAGACACTTGCTCACGTTAATATCTAATAACCTCACTTATCACTGGAACTCTCATAGAATCATAGTTCTTATATTCAATTAATTTTACTCTACTTAATAATGAACCCAAAGTGCAAAGGTACTGGTGCTGTCAATATGAATATGCTAAAGGGAAGCTATAAAGAGTGTCATTTGTTTGAAAAGGTAAAAGTTCTTGACCTAATAAGAAAAGTTTTTTGAAAAAAAAATATGCTGATGTTGCAAATATCTAAAGCAAGAATGAATCTTCTGTCCATGAAATGATGAAGAAAAACAAAATTTTTGTTAGTTTTCCAGCTGCACTTCAAACTGCAAAAGTTATGACCACCATATGTGATAAGTACTTGGTTTCAGAGTATGGAATAAAATTGGGGGGGGGGGAAGACAGGAACAGAAAACCTATTTCAATTGACAGCAATATGTCAGTCCAAAAGTTATTGAGCCTATATGAAAACTTAAGCAAGGGATCTCTTGATATGAGTGACACCAAAGGAGGCTATACAGATTTAGTAATGGATGTGTACCAAAAAATAGAAAAATTATTGGAGAGGCAATTAGTTATTGATAATAATCTCTTCACATCCTTAATTTATAAGTTAAATTTTATCATAATTTTAGCCCATACATTTTAGCCTATAATATATTTGGGCTAAATACTATCCATAGTTTCAGGCATCCCCAGTGGATCTTGGAACATATCCCCTATTGATAAGGGGTCTACTGTACTATTAACTCATGTTCCTGACTTCTAATACTTTTATATATTTCTATTCTAAGTTTTAAAATTTCTGACCTCTGGTATTCTGTCACATTCATTCTTATTACTTATTTAATGATATGTAGTTAACTTTGAATTGTTGTTTCTAAGGATCTTTCATTTTTTTGATTGGGTTTTTGAGTAGTGTTTTTATTAGTTCAGAAGTATTGATTTTCACCTTCTGTTTACTCTTTTAATATCTTATTCTAGATGAAGCACTCCCTTGTCCCCTCATTTTAACTTTATTCTTATGTTTTGAACAAACAATTATAGATATTTCCTTTAGAAAGATATTTGAGTTTGAGGTACCCTTTCTTGTACGTGCATTTAAATGGAGTTTCTTCACATCATAACAATTTTATATTTTTGAGTTATAAGTTTTATTAAATCCCCTGATTTTGTGATGGACCTTCACATTTCATTCTCAACCTTGCACTTTTTCCTCACTAGAAAGAATCTAAATGATGCCCTTTTCCCCTTTCTAAAGTTCTTTCCTCTCCCTAAAAGGTGGGGCCTTCCAAACACAAAGTTGTGTCTGTGAACACTAACACTGCTGTGTGCCTTTAGAATTTGTAGTAGTCAATGCTCTGCTTCACTGGCTTTTACCACTTCTCAACATTTCCTTCCATAGACTAAACTTTGTTCTTGCAAATGATGCTACTAATTTACCAACCATGAGGCCCTTGCTGTATTTTCCTATCTCCACAGAATCCTGTCTTGTGTAGTGATGTGAAATTCAGTGGGCTCTGCCATTTAAAAGTATTATTTACCTATAGGTAAAGCAAGTTTTGAAGAAGTCTCTGTCTCCATCTTAGATTAGGGATAACTTTTAAGGGAGGTTGGAGATTTGTAAGTACCATCATTTTATGAGAAGCCAGATTATACACTTTGATCTATTTCCTTAATTTCATGTGGTTGTTTGGCAATTAAAGCCTTCAGTTGAGGAAAACAGCTCCCTATGCCACTTCTTCCGTTCAATATCCTTTTGTTCAAGTCACCCTGGACTTTAGTTATTTTTGTAGTTTGCAAACCATGCAAATTCATTCTGTTTTCAAAATCTTTGCCTAAATTCCCTGTGCCTGAATGTTCCTGCCATTAGTCTTCACATATTTATATCTTTGGTATCATCTAGAACTCTTAAACCTTCAATTCCTGATCACTTATTAATACCCTCTGCCTTTTCCTTTATAACACATACCACACTTTTGGAAAATTTATTACATTTATAATAATTTATATATTTATTTATATGCTAGACTATTTTTAGTCTGCTTATCCGAGATTCTGTATTTTAAGAAACCAGAATCATGTCTTCACACAGTAGGCAACATACTTTTGTTGAGTGAGTAGCTTTGGGCAAACATATTTTTTGTTTTTTAATCTATTTATATGCAGTTGTACACTGAGAAATATCCAATACTTCACCAGAAAACCATGTCAACTGTATATTCCATTTTGATTTATCATGAGTGTTCTCTGTTCTGTAAGTAAGATTACTGCACTGAATTGAAACTTTGAATTATGATTCAATTTATAGTTGTTGTATAGACATCACCTGAAAGTTATTTAAACTTCTGTCATTATCAATAAAGAAGCATTCTATGTCATCCTGACCTGTGTATAAGTTCAGAGTGAGACTACCCTGCTGACAAGCATTTCTTGTGATGTGCACTTTCCAAGTTTCTCTGCGTGATTTCTCTCTATGCACAACTTTCACTCTGCAGGGAATATTATTTACCCAACATTCTTTACTCTACCTCAAAGCAGCAAGCACTTTCAAGGAACTCACTAACAAGATATAAACATAACATTTATCATTTCTTATGTGTTTTGCTTTTCTTTGAAATCCTTTCCTCTTAAATTTAAAGTCTATAACAAATTTTAGTCTTTAGAGGTCCATAACAAAGAAAAAGGAAACTAAATATGAGGAAATTGCACAGCCCAATGGAAATGCTTCCTTTGAGCTCTGTGGGGTTCTCTGTTTTTCCAAGACTTGTGAGCCAAAGGAAGAAGAAGCAATTTTGACTGCTCCTTCTCTGAACAGTATCCCTGGGGTAGAGTCCATTAAATAGAGTGAGAGAGAGAGAGTACACCATAGCCTACTGGAGTCTGTGCCTATATGTGTTTTTGTTTGTTATTTCTGAGAGCAGCATTTCACAACCCTCTATGTGCCACACTGTAAGAAGCCCGTATATGTGACAGATATTACTGAGTTAGGAAAATTTTAAAAATATGTGTTAATAAGGAATTATTGTATGGAGAATAACTACTACTCAAGAAATTTAATAAGAAAATATATCAACCAAAAAAGAAAATATATCAGCCCATCAAAGTAATTAGTCATGTGTCCCAGACCCTCCTAACCATATATGTCCAAAATGATTAGACAATCGTTTTTATATATTGATAAAATATAGATGAATTTCTGTGTGATGCTACACTACAGCTAAGAGAATATCTGAGAAGACAAAAATTGATTTTTCTGGTATAATATTTCTGGTATAATATTTTCTGGTATAATATTTGATTTTTCTGGTATCATAAGTATTCTTACATAAGAAAGTATAGAAGAAATAAAGTTCAGGAAAATTTTTTGTCCCCATTCTCAATATTGTTATTCAAATAAAAATAATGGAAGTTTATATGTCACAGTGCTAAGTACCTCTAGAACATATTAAGTCTTCTTTATCAAAATTTATTTTCTTCAGATTTTCTCACATTTTACTTTCCTGCTTCTCCTCCACTTATTTCGTTAGAATTCCAGTTAATATGATGTATTTATTGCTACCCTTGAAAATCATTCTCTCTTTGAATTAGTTAATATTATTTCTTTTTGAGTTATTGGCCCAGTTTCTTTTTTTCTTGACTGATTCATTACCCAAATCATAACATGCAATTAATAAATTTTTATAATAATATCCAGTTTGACACAGATGAGTTCAAAGTCATATGAAGTAATGAGATGTTGGATTGAAGAGTAAATATTTTACAGGCAGCAGTTATATGTAAACTGAACTGCAGAAATTGGGAACACCGGGCAGAAGATATCCAGCCAGGAGAGATATTCAGTCATGGTGGAAATAATGTAAATAGATAAATTTGAAAAAGAATAAAACTGTGAATTTTAATAGATGATAGGAAGAACAAATGTTAATTTTTTTTACTTAATTTGTAGTTTAAAAAGTGTTTTTTTCTTTTCATAGATTGTCCCACCTCAAGACAGAAGTCACCAGCATGCCTACAATTAAGAATGCTTTTTGCATCAACATCATTTAACTATGGCTTAGAGTTACAAAATAGTTTCCATAAAATCAGAATCAGGTAACCTGGTAGTATGTTATTGACAATGTGTAAATATCCATCACAGCACACATATTTTCCGCAAATATGAAAGTGATAATATATAAGATATTAAGCAGTTAACACTGACAGATAAGAGATAGAATTAAGCTGGGATTTCTCAGAGGTCACTGATAGGTTATAACTTTTGATGATAAAACAATAGTATACATTCAAGGAATATAGAAATGATAGTTCAGCAGGAAAGTTTAGGAAGTGTCATGACTATTTGGGTCTTATGCTACTACCTACATTGTACTGTTTAATTATGGTGGGACATTTCATGTTTAACTTGGACTTGGATCACTAATCTGAAAAGTAGAAAAGTTATGCATTTTTATTTAGCATATGAAATGAGGACAACTGAAGCAATTACCTATGTAGTACAAATAATAGAGGATTACATCATCACAAACCATTAGATAATTCTCCCTGCATCCTATGGTCCACAGTACATGTATGGAATTTTGAAACACCACCCTCTTTTCTTTGGAATCAGTCTTGGGTTTTGGCTGTAGTGGATGTTTGTCCAATCTGTTTAGTGGAGTTAGTCCAATTCTGAGTAAAAGTGTGGAGGCCGACTTCTCATTTATTGTTTAATTGCCTCATAGCTCCTCATCATTCTGGCTGTGGAAGTCTGCCTGAGGATACCAATAGGGAAAGGGAGATCACCATTCTCTCCAAATCACATCATTTTCTAAATGACTATTGACATTATGCAGCTATTCAAGCTAACCTATTAAAAACATAAAAGGACCATCTAGTTACCATACTAACATTTATAGCAATATTCCATTCAGGAGATTAGATCGAGAAGCTGATTCTTCAGAATGTTAATGCACAACTTTCAAGGAATATATAAATACTGAAATTCATATATTCAGCAAGAACAAATGTATAGACTGGGATCATCTCAAGCACATACTTGGATACAATATTTTTTTTCAAATCATCAAATGAGTAATAATTATTTCTACCTAGCTCTGGGTATCATCATTTCTAGTGAATTTTATCTCCATTATTCATAGAACATAGCATTTATATATATTTCCCCATTGGTATAATTCTCTATTTTAGCAAAATGAGACCATAAATCAACATCAGCAACAATGCAAATAAAATTACATACTGCTATTTGAAGTTTGGTTACTGTCCTAAATGATACTGCATGAGATTCATTATGTTTTCCTCTTGTCCTTTTTATGAAAGTTTTTTTTACTAGCCTTACAAAGCAAATTGTCCATCCTTATAAAATTTAGTCTAATACATTTGGTGGGAGAATAAAAATGCAATTTATTGTTTTCTCTTATTCTATTGCAATGGCTCCACTGCCTGAAGTTTGGTTATTATACACACACAAAAGCATCTAATGAAATGCCCGAGGACAACAGTATATTTGAATTATTAGGACAATGTCAGAATCAAACCCAAAACAATGTACTGATGTTGTAGGGCAGAAAGGCACTTTCTCTCCACACCCTGAAGGGCCAATTATTTGAGCCTATAAAATAAACCAACACTAGACAGATGGACAGGAGGAAAGGCACACACATATGTATTAGCATGGAAATGAACATGAGTTACACAAAGTATGAAAATCAAAGAAGGGCCATATAGTTGAAGCTTAAATGTCCTCTTCATAGGGGATAGGAAAGTGGGAGCTATAGGCAATCTTAGAGGAATAATGTATAATTTTAAGGGCTATGCATGGGACCAAATAACAGATAATAGCCTGGGGAAAAATCCTTTTGGGCTTTAGCAGCACATGAAAAGGTGAGAAGCAGACTCAGGGCAAACAGTGGCTGTCTTTCTGTGCAAATACATCTCTGGTAACATTCCAGAGAAGAATCAACAAGACCGTCTGGATGGGCTTGGTCAGGACCTTCAGCATCTACTGTGGTTGCTCCAGTGCTCAACTTTCCCTGGCTAATGAGATTTCAGGAGGCAACCCAAGACAGTTATTCTCCTGCTGGAGGCACCTGCTTAGTGAGATAAGAGAACTTCAAAATACGCTACTTCAGAGAAAGAGGACTGAGAAATGAAGGTAGAGGGGGGAAGTTAGAGAAATTCTGAGGCTTCTTCTATAGTTTAAAGTACTCTGTGTGCTCAGAGTCATACTTTGGGGTAATGTTTCTGAGGCCCAATGACGTTATGCAAACCCAATATTATTTTGTCTTCTGTTTCAGCATATTTAAAAATATTTAAAACAATTTTTCAAAGAATATTTAAACTCTAGAAATATTATATTTCAAAATCCTTTTTTTGAGGGATATAAGTACTGCATCTACATGAGACACACACATACACACACGCACACACACACACATAAATATTATGTCTTCATCAACTTAAACCTCCTCAAAAAGTGTTATACCTTATTACTCTGTTTTTCTTTATGGGTAGTCTATTTTTAAACTACAAAATACTTTTAATAACAAAACTGTAAACAGACTCAGCAAATGATAATTTATTTCTTTAATACTATCATCTTTAAACAAAATATTTAAAATAATAATGAAAATAAATTTTCAGTTGTCTACAATGAGAAGAGAAATTTTGAATGATACAAATGCAAATGAAAGACTGCATAAATCTTTTATTTGTGTCACTCTGGAACAGGTTCTGAAGTTATTTTCTGAATAAATTAAGGATGTGTTTTTATATGCTTTTATTATTTCCCTTTCAAATTTTCTTATATCAATTTTTGCCACTTTTGTGAAGACAGTTATAAAGCATGCATTTTATTTTGAATAATATTGTGCTATTAAGATTAACTGGAGACATGCAGAGCTGCTGAAAGTACCTTCATTTTTGCAGAGTTTGACTTTCTGTGTAAACTTTATTAAAACTAGGAACCAGGACTAAAGTTAAATTGTGCTGACAAAATAGAGAAATCTAGATCAAGATTTACTTCTTAAGAGTTGTTCATTTACATTTCAAGGAAGAGAAGACTGGAGACCATAGATAGAGATATCCCAGGGGTTCTAAGCTTGGAGACATAAGTTTGATCTTCCCTATAGAAACAAAAATTTACATTCCAAAGGATAAGAACCCAGGATTCTTCTCCTTTTGAATTCCCAGGAAAATGATTTATATTAGAGAACAAAATTTTTTTCTAAATTATTTGGGAAAGGAGGAAGGGGCCATTGACCTACACATGTGTAATCCCCTAGATTTGCACATTTGAAGTTTGTTGCTTATGGGTGAACTCTTCTATTGCTTTTATGGTGTTACTCTGAGGAAGGGATATTGAAGCATCCTAGGGAACTAGCATAATTATAGCTTAACCAGCATGGTTATTGGCTTGACATAAGTGAAAACATGCTTTGCTTCAGAAATCATGGGCTTACATTCAGAACAATATTCATCGTAGAAATATTACAAACAGCACGCATTTTACTCAATTGTTCTTACTCAATTCTTTTCCTGTAAGTGCAAAACCCATAAATATTTTCTGTATGGTCCCAAGTAAAGAGGAAGAAAGGTAAGATCAAACTAAAAAGTAATCCCAATGGACTCAGACAAAATATCCAACCACCATAACTGGAGGAGGCAGATTTCCATAGAGTATTTTACTACTAGTTATTAGTATAAAGAGACAGATTAGACTGAAAGTGTTAAAAACAGAAGAATTTGACATTTTGGGTTAGCCTTTTGGTGTTTACATAGCATGTATTTGCTTTATTATAGGCAGTTGTTAATCTCAATTTGTTTTAGGAAAGACATCCAAGGGTTACCTAAGAGTTTTCATAAATTAATATTTTAAAAGTCAATTTGCAAAATTAACTATAGAAATTACAAAATAGAAACATTAAGTGTAAAGCCATTTGGATCTTGGTGTGCCTATATACAAAAAAACTATAGAAACTTAAATTTATGATTCAAAGTTTACTGCTGTATGAGAGATCTCACCTTGATCAGAGTGAGACCCTTTATATTGCATGTAAATTTCTACACCCCAAACTCTTTCTTCCATAAATTCAACCTGACACATCTTTTGAAGCTGAAAAATTTACCACTACAATAACTGGCTAAAAGGGAAAAGAGCCTTCACTGGAACCATTGCTAAAAAGATAGGATGTGCCATTGGATCAATGCTTTCGCTTCCAGGGACAACAGCATCTTGGGAAGAAGCAATTGACTCATACTAAGCAACCTCAGGCCAAATCTGTAATTAGGTGACAATTTAGATGCAGTGCATGCCCTGAGGGTTGTGTGGAGTATACAGACTGAGGAAGATGCCCAAATAGTACTTTGAAGATAGCAGATGGCTGAGAATGTACAATTTCTACAATTATTTTGTAAAACTTCTAACTGAATTTTGCATTATTATTATAATGTAATTCTTGGAATTTTCACTAGGAAAAGCACATAAATGTTTTCAACTTTCTGAAATGGTTTAATAAGTAGATGAACATTCTAAGTTTGACCATAGCATAAAATAGAAATATGTGTCCCTGCATCTGTGATAGGAATGTAAAAATTATTGCAGAAATGATATTTTAAGATCTTTAAACTTATATAAAGGTCTTGCTCAGTTTGAGTACTATTTACTTCATGTATATATTTTATCATTAAAGTATATCTGCTTTGAAAAATAAATGCATAAGTTTGCATATATTTCATAGAGTAAAAATAAACATAATGTTTTTAAAGCTAAATTTCTATCAAAGTAAAATATTGAATTTTGAAAATAGAATCCCAGATAAAGTGATTAAGAAGTCTAATAATTATTCATAAGAGTATAGAACTATCAAATCTGTAGACTCTGAATCTTAACTCATATATCAAATAGAAATTTAATATATGTGAAAATTGTATATTTTAACCAACATGGTAGGTTCAAATTAAAAATTCTTATTAGCAATTTTGTAGATATTTACTTGATCTTAAATATTCAATGAACTCTTGCTATTAGTGTCTTGTTTAACTAACACTGAATTCTGCCTTGCAAACATCTTTTCTCATTTCAAAACTTAACACTATCACTTTTAATACATGCATTGCATTCCACTCACTTGCTATTTTTGCCATATAACAGGATTTCTTTCTTAGCAAGTGTTATTTAAAAGAAAATATTGTGTTAACAAACGTCTGTGTTTTGTTTAAAAAGCATATAAGAAATTTCAGAAAGTGAGAATTCTAGTTACTGTCAGGAGAATGTACCATGGAATGTAGATTTTATTTTCTCACCCAAAGTCAAACCTGAAGATATTATAAAAGCGATAAGAACATGGATTTAGGCCACTAATGACAATAGCACACCATGTACATGCACATGCTGGAGGACTGGTGAGGATGGGAGATGCAGAGCTGCAGGGCTAGATCAGAGGGCAGCTGGAAGAAGCCTTGAGAGATTAGGTTGGAGGAAGTACTTTAAAAAATCAGCTCTTGCTATTTCTCCCCACATTATGTTGGAACAATTGCCTGCTCTTTGTTGCAGAAATCAGCAACAGTAGCTGGTATTAGTGTCCACACAGGATGTCAAGACAGTATAAAAGCTTTGGTAGAATAAGGAGTTTATTTTAAAATGTGTCCACTGGCTATAGCATTTATTTTTTGAACCTTCATTCTCTCCCGTTCTCTCAGGGTAGATTGCATCCAAGAAACTTTCTGCTAATGCTGCTACTTTCTAAGAATTTGAAGGTCAAAACAAGACTAGAGAGATTGGGGGGTCTGTATTGTGGGTTTGGGAACACTGGGGTGGGGAGAAAAGTATAAGTGATCAGATGCTTCTTAGGTGTCCAGGGCCTGTCTCTCTGAGGCTGATCCCCTGATCCTCTTTAAACTCCTGAACAAGAGCCTGTTTTTCATGGGTCCATCATTATTTCTAATGCTCATAAAAACTAATTACATAAAGAGGACAAATACTTTAAGAGAAATGCAATATACTAAATAATATATTCCACCAAGGAAAAGTTATTTGAAAGGAAGACAAATAATTGAAAATTAGATAATTTATTAAGCGTATAAGAGAGAAGACTAGCAACATAAAACATATGTATGTGTATATACATATAGATTAATATAGGGAAGTATAATTAAAAGCACAATCTTCTCCCAAACTAGAACTCCTCTTTGCAAAGGTTATAGAGGCAACATTTTTACTGTTGAATAAGCTTTGAGGCAGAATGTAATGCTCATCACAGCAATCTGCTAAGAGATTGAAAAGACAGGGAGAAATGTCACCCTTTTATAGACTGAACAGATAAAACCCATTATCTACGTTTTCAAGACACGCAACAACTGGTATTCAAGGAAGAAGACTTGCTCTGTTTATCACACATTACCTTACCATGGTAATCAGGCATACCACCTGTGTTAACTAACAGGCTTTATCCAAAGGAGAAACAGGCTTTTCATATCTTTAAACAGAAGGTAGATTTGCAAATCAGAATAAGGTACCCACCAAAGCTAGGGTCCTGTCTCCTGGAAACTTTGAGATAGGAATGCTACCTTGTTCTTTGCTTTTCCAAGAGATGTTTCCTTAGTCCTTGAGAAAGACATTTCTGGATCAAAATCTGGCAAAATGCCACTCTAATTTTTGAAAATTATTTATTTATACTACAAAGGGAGGAAGAAAAAGAAAAGATGGAACTCTCTTATTTTAAACAGGAACTTTTTGTTGTGTCTAACAAGAAATAGGATTGAAAAAGTATTAACCAAGACAACAGATTTAAAACTGTCAGAAAACAGCAGAAGAATAGAGAAAGAAAAATTGAAAGTCAAGAAACACTTTATGTTGCTAGCCATCTATGGGCTGTGTGTGTGAGCTGTGCGCATTTTAGAGTATGAGGGAACTGGACTGAGGTTGCTGCCTAATTGGGCTGTGCGAAGTATGTGTGCTGTTTTGCTCTATCTGGGTAGGATCCCACACAACACCTGAGATGGGTGTGGCTTTCCAAGATCTCAGTCAATATGCTGACTACAAGACATCACTAAGCACCCCCCTGAAACCCAATCCCTTGCCTTATTTGGGTGGAACTTTCTTGAATGTCTTTCCCCTCAATAAATGGAAGGTTTCAGATGTGCTCTCCCTCTTGCTGCTTCCAGCTTTGGAGCTGACCCTTGGGGTCAAGAGCCGAGCTGTCCTGCCTTAGAAACTTATGTTCTTGTACTGTGTGTTTTCTTCACCATTTTATTAGTTATTGATACAACCAGCCCTGCCAGCTGGTGATAACATTAGATGAACCCAACCAGAAACAAAACACTTCCTGATCTCAAAATATAGTACAAATCTACGAAAATCAAAATAATGTAGTACAGGCATTAAAAACAGCCACACAGACTAATGGAATAGAATAGACGACCTATAATTAAATCCATCCAATGTAGCTGATTCCATCAATGGTCAAATGAAGGGAGACCAAGAATACACACTGGGGATGACAGTCTCTTTGACGAATGGCATTAGGAAAACTTGTTAATAATATGCAAAAGAATGAAATCAAATCCCTCTATTCTTTGCTTGCACACAAGGAAACTCAAAAGATTAAATAAAATATAATGTGGGGAAACTGTGAAAACAAGAAAAATTTTTGACATTGATCAAGTAAATTTATGTAAAGTGATATTCTAAACTTTTGTTACAGCCATTTATCAAGATACTTGCAGAAAATATTAGCAGCAATATTATTTTTTTTTTAATTTTTTATTGTGGGTTGTTCAAAACATTACAAATTTCTTGACATATCATATTCCACACTTTGATTCAAGTGGGTTATGAACTAAGGGCTGTTCTTGGTTTTTCATAAATGTTCGGTTGATTATGACTACCTTGCAAAATGAATAATATTAGAGTTTATTTGACTATGATGTGTAATCAGCTTAAAAAGAAGGTAAGGGTTCGATATTCTTAAAACGTAAGAACACTGTTCATGCATGCTGTCAGCAACGTATTTTGAGTTATTCATGACACTATTGAGTGAGGAGATGGAAGTATTCCAAATTCACCTAAATATTCTGTTGATATTAGAATGTAGGCCAAAGCTGGTTGAAATCAAAGAACAAATCGAGGCCCATTTGTTTTGGTGGTAACAACATGAAATATATATGTAGATGTACACTACTGTGTATATATATATTTATTTTCAACACTAATAAGCAAATAGTGTGGTTATAAATGAAGATTAGTATCTACTAATAATTCCATCTAAATAATATGTGCTCTAATGTATAATATTATAATTTCCTCAACTTTTAAAAAGCAATAAAATATTTGTCAAGTCTTTCAGAGGTAAGTTATTATCTACAGTCTCTCTCTCTCTCTCTCTATATATATATATATATATATAATATATATATAATATATATATATATATATATATATATATATTATATATATTCAGAATCCTCTCTTTCATCACTTATTCTTTGTAGGATTTTTGTTTTTGTTTTCTTAAAATTGCTTCCATTTCACCTATTTTGTAATAATGAATTTATAACTAATGTGCACTATATAAGAAAAAATAATAACAAATTCTTAGGGAAATTATATTGTTATCTTTGGATGAATGTTAATAAAGTAATTTTAATCAGACTGGAAATTTTGTATTCTTGTAACAGTGGTATTCAATTACTGGTCAGAAGGAATCCCACTTTTCTCTGTTTAGTAAACACAGTAATTAATCTCCTCTGCAGAATAGCTGATTAATTCATAGCTTCATTTGATGAGAAAGCCATTATGAACTTTAAAAAGAGAAAATTTCTAATCAAGTTAACAGTAAGAAAAAATTGAATTTATTTTAGTAGCAAACATTTAGAAAATTCCATTTGGAAACATGTTTAGTATTTGTGGGTGTCTATCTCTTTATTGCCATATAAGCAGTTATTCTTGGGATCAATTAAATTATATTTTCAAAGTGCTACTCTTTAACCAGAATATAAATTAGGGAGTAAATACTTGTAAGAAATAAAAGTCAAAAATATATCTATATATCATGGCTAAGAAAGTAAAGTTGGTATGTTTTTTAGAACAAGATAAAAAAAAATATATATATATATATATGTATATATACACACACACATACATACTTGTGTATATATATGTGTGTATATATATATATACATATACCCACATATATGTATATATATGTGTGTGTAAAAATAATTATTTTCTCTACATAAATGTATATATATATATACACACACATATATATGTATATATATTTATTATTATTATTATTTTCTCCCAGAGTACCTGTAGAGGACACTGTAGCTAACACTTGATGTGGATACAGAAACTTTTCTGTGAATAAGTGAACATTTTTATTGTCCTAGACACTGACTAGCAAAAATGGTTAAACACTAAATTACTAACAAATCATCCAGCAAAAATAAGAAGTTAGGGAGTATAATATAAAAATAAATAATATGAATTCAGATACAATTTATTTAAATTTCTTCCATCTACCATTCTGTTTTCAGATTCATTAACAAATGTGTTATACATCTTGAGGGTCACAGCTTCTACAGAGCTCTGAAGTGCGTAAGTGAATATTTCAGTTCTATTTTATGTATTTAGAAGAAAATATAGCTGTCCTGATATTATTAAATTGGATTAGCCCAATAATGAGGATCAAAGGGCACTTATGGAAAATAAATGTTTTTAGTTATTTAATGAACAAAAATATTTTTATTTCTGCCTTCAGTCATAGCAAGAAAGCCATATAACAAATATTTGGGAACACTATTTCATCAGGGTGCCAAGGAACAGCTAAATAATTAGAGTCTGCAACAACCCTTTCAACTGACCCTGAAAAACTGAAAATCCAAGAGAAAAAAAAAATGTATTTATGTGTAAATTTCACTAGATTTCAGTTCCTAAACTACTTTAAAAAAGAAATTCCAGATACAACTTCTAAAGTTTCTTCAAAGTAGCTTAGATATTTCTGGTGGACTGGTGGAAGCAGCAAAGAAAACTGTCTTAAAGGGGTATAAATTTCAGGTGCATGTATTTGATTCAAAGAATGGGTTAGCTTTTGAGAGGAAAGAATTTTAAGAAGGAAGGCTTGGGGCAAAATACCAATAGCTCTGTATTTTTATATAAAATTGAATACCTGGAACAGATCATATTAAATATATGTTATACCACAAGACTATTTTGAAATTGTTCATGAAATAAAAAAGATATTTAACAGCAATGTTCTTTTATTGAAATCTTTATATGTAAATAATCCATTCAAATATACTATCATAAAATGAACAGAATTAAAATGATTTTTAATGACATTGATTTTTTTAACTTTAAAGAATTGACTTTATTTTGAAGTAAGAATTTAAAAGTTTACAGCAAAATTCAGGGAAAGCAGTTATATTCATTATTACTGGTGACCCCACATGTGAATAGTTTCCCATTATCAAAATTTTTCATCAAAGCAATACATTCATTAAAACTGGCCATCCTACATTGACACGTCATTATCACCCCAGAGTCCCTCATTTAGTTAGTAAACTTCAGTTTAATATCAGTTTAGATAAACACGTAACAGGTGTCCACCATGACAGCATTATACTGAAATAGTTCACTGCTCTAGAAGATACTCTGTTCTCTCCTTATTCACCCATCCAGCCCATGACTAAACACCTGGCAAACACTAAGCCTTCATTGTACCCAGAGTTTTGTTTTTCTAGAATGTCATGTCCTTGAAAGTGTGTGGTAGGTAGAATTTTCAGATTGACTTCTTACGTTTTCTCCATAGTTCCTTTCTTTTCAGCACTGAATAAGATTCCATTGCTTGGATGCACCCAGTTGCTTACTTATTCATCTCCAAAGGAATCTTGGTTCTTCAAGGTGTGTGCAATTATAACTAAACCTGTTGTGTTAAATATTAGTTTGTAGAAGTTCAGGTCCACCTAAGTTTTCAGTTCATTTGGGCAAATTCCAAATGAATTTGGAGCTTGATATGCCAGATCATGTGGGAGGAATATGTTTACTTTTGTAAAAAATTGCCAAATTGATTTTCAAAGTAGCCTCTATGATTCTGCATTCCCACCAGAGGTTAGTGAAAGATCCTACAGCTCTACATTTTTGTGAGTATTAGGTGTTGTTGGTGTTCTGAATTTTGAAATTCTAATAGCTCTGTAGTGGTATATTATTGTTACTTTAATATGCATTTCCCTAATGACATGATGTGGATAAGCATATCTCTCATATGCTTCTCTGCCATCTTAATATCATCTTTGGTGAAGTGTCTGTTCTGATTTTTTTGTCCATTTTTTTTAATTGGGTTATTCATTTTCTTATTTTTGAGTTGTAACAGTTCTCTGGAAACTTTGGAAAAGAGTGCTTCATCAAAAATAGACCTTTAATTAGTGCATTTTTTTGAAGTAATAAAAATATTTCAGAAGAAATATTTTCAAAACAATAGTTCAGATAATGATTGAAACACAAAGTGATAATTATTGTTCTTCAGTGTACCTCAGTTTACTCATCTATATAAAGTGATAAAAACATTATCACAATCTCACATGCTTATTTTGAAAAATAATTTAATTAACGGTCAGGGAACCATATGGTGCCTGGTGAACATGTTGCAGCTATTTACAATGTCTGTATTCGTGCTTTATTTTGAGTCTACCATTAAAGGAATGCATTACTGTATTGGGATCACAGACAAGAATGATACTATTGTGATCTATACTGAACCACTAGACACTTAACTTATAAAACAAGTGTTGTGTAGCAGTCCTGCTGGATTGAAGATGTACTATATAAATGCAAGTTTGTTGATTTAATTAGTATGTAGAATGTGAATATATTAAAAAGAAAAAAATAATAATGTACAAATTTTAAAATTTCATTTGTATCAAACTATAAAAGCTCAACAGTAAGTGCAAGTATTACATTTTTTTTTAATATTTACTTTTAGTTATAGGTGGACACATATCTTTATTTTATTTTTATGTGGTGCTGAGGATCAAACCCAGTGCCTCACGTATGGTAGGTGAGCCACAACCCCAGTCCAGCAGAATTATTGGAAATGAGTATTTTGGATAAAGATCTTGGAGAAACATTCTCAGAAATATTTTATACAATTCCACAATTCTCATTAGACTTTCTACATAGACCTAGATTTCTTTATATATTCATGGTCAATTAGGTTTTACACCAAACAAAAGTGGAGGGTTGCTTTTTAAAATTCTTTTTTTGTGGACCATTCATTTTCTTTATAAAAAAACTTTGATCTGATAAAATAAGAATTCTGCTTATTTGCAGGACTCTCACCACATTTCACCCATAGAGTAAGCTCATTTTCTTTATCTCCAGGAAAAGCCCTGGGGGTTCACCTCAGAAAAGCCCTCTTGGCTTTAATTATTTGTCTTGGGGAAAACATACAAGCAAAATTATCCAACATGTATTCTTTTAATTCTCCTAATTTCTGATCAACTATTGTTCAATGTTGATGGCATAGCTTGACTTATAAATTATTTGCTTGTCACTTTTTTTCCCTGGCAACTTACTTATAACTTGGTTTTACATTATATTAAAATATTACAATCTTTTGTTCAATATAACTTAACTAGTCTCTATCATGAACAGATGTGGAAAAACAACCTCTTACTATTGTTCTTCAGTGTACCTCAGTTTACTCATCTATATAAAGTGATAAAAACATTATCACAATCTCACATGCTTATTTTGAAAAATAATTTAATTAACGGTCAGGGAACCATATGGTGCCTGGTGAACATGGTAAGTGCTCAATAAATATTTATTCTCCTTATGTAATCCCACTGTAATCAGACCTCCAGCTTCTATATCATTCAACTAAGAATTGCAAAATACAATCGATATTCATCAGTGGTTATTCTTCATGGCCTTTCAGTCATTTTTGACAATGCTGAACACTATGTCTTAAAAACATTGTTTCCTTTGGCTTTCATGGAAGCTCTTTCTCCTGATTTCCATCCATCACTTATCACGCTGTTTTGGCTTGAATTTTAGGCTCATATATTTGGGGCACTATATAGTTTATTTCTTCAGTATGTTTGCTTCTAGATGTTCAGTTCTCCATCTTTATTTTAGGCTTGATTTTTATTACATATGTATTGACAACTCCCAGTCTAGATTCCTAGATCTAGAGCACCCTTACTTCTCTTAAGGCTATATAGCCATGTATCTATCTCGCTACTTGACATCTAAGTTAGAATCTCTACTCTGTAAGTGCAGAAATGTAGTAATCACCTCTTTCTACACTCAGCCATTCTTTTATTTGTGTATTTTTATTTTGGGAAAACAGTAGCACTATCTGATGGATATTTCAAACCAGAAAATTTGGACTCAAGTTTTTTTGTGTTTTGGTACAGTGTTTGGACCCAGGGGTGCTTAACCGCTGAGCCCTATCCCTAGTCTTTTTTTTTTTTTTAAATTTCATTTTGAGACAGGGTCTCACTAAGTTGCACATGGCTTCACTCAATTGCTGAGGCTGTCTTTGAACTTGTGATCCTCCTGCCTCAGCCTTCTGAGCTGAACTTAAGTTTTATTTACTTAAGTGTGCATCACTGAACTTAAGTTTTATTTACTTCTATCATCCCAAATTCAATCAATTATCTTCCCCTGTTGACATTACTTTTTAAGTATCTTTAAAAGCACAGCCTTCCTTCATTTCCAATACCAATTCCAGAACATAGTCTTTCATCCGTCTCATATTGATTATTCTACAGGACTCTTCTCTGGCCCATGTTCATCTGTGCTGCCCCCCATATTCAGCCATGGCAAAACATTTATATGTAAATCAAATTTTAGTTTTTAATATAAGGCATGAGACAGCGAATATTTTTAGCATAAAGTCTCTAGTTTTTAGCATGAATTAAAAAGCAAGAGTGCCTGATTGTCAGTCCTAGATATATATGGAGAATATATATGCACAAATGCACACACATATATTTAAGTTTAAACATATTTCCCCATGTTAAACATTCATTCTCATATTCTGTGAATGTTTTGTGTATTTATTTTTTTCTCTATCAATTTGCAATTTACTTGTATATCCTAACCTATTAATAATTTGCCAATAGTAATAGTAGATGATGCAAAAATTGTTTTAAAGTTTATCTCTAATCTTATAATTAGTATTTTAATATACTTTTGAAAATATATTTAATTCTGATATAAATCCATTAACTTTTTTTATTTTTAGAAATCTTTTTATCAGTTTGAGAACAATTTCTGTGAGGTCATGAAAGTACTTTTCTTTATTTTTTAACATTTCATTTATCTCATCAATTAAATATTGCTGTTTTAAATATTTGTTTATTTTTCTGATAAAGAATGCTGATGATTTTGTAAGGTAATTTTGTATATGGATACTTGCAGGGTGCTGTCAATTTTATTTTTTTCTTTTGTTGGGTAGACATGAATATGACCATATTATCAACATTTAAAATAATTTCTTTTATTCTAATTTCTTAATCTCCTTTAAAAATTTATTGAGCATTATTGAAACATGGTTTATAAATAACACAATAATCCCTCTAAAGTGCATAGAGTTATGATTTTGATAAATGTATGTAGTTGTAAATCTCCATGCAAATTTCCATCACTCTGAGAAAGGGTTTCTGTGTCTTTTTTGCTTTTAATACTTTGTAGTGCTCCTAGCCATGGTCTAGTCATTGACCAGCTTGTGTCACTGTACTTTGGCCTAAAACTTTGTGTACTTGGAAACATAGAGTATGTTGTCTTGCATCTCACTTCCTCCATTTTATGTGCCTTGTTTGAGACCTTATCATGTTGTTTTGAGTGTCAGCAACTGTTTTCTTTTTATAGTTGAATATGATTTCTTTTCTATAGCTCACTTAGACTCTGTACATAATAGATGATGAACATTTGGTTTCTTTCAAACTTTTGACTATTTTGGTTAAAGAAACCATGGTCATTTGCATGCAAGTTTTTGTGAACATATGGTTTAACTATTTTTATCAATAATTAGCTGAGATTAGAATAACTGGGTCATATGATAAGTGTGTGTTTAATTCTTAAGAAAATATCAAACTGCTTTTGTATGTGGATGCATAATGTAGCATTCCCACTAGCCCTGGAGAGGAGTCCCAATTGTCACATATCTCGTACTGTCACTATATTATCAGATGTGTCCTGGTTTCTATTAATTTTTAATTTTCTGGTGACTATTCTTGGTGAAAAGCTTTTTGTGTGCTTATTGCCAATTAAATTTCTGAATTTGCCTATTCAAAACTTTCCAATTTGTATTGCACACATGAATTGAGTTATTGTCTTTGTGTTGAGTTATTGTCTTTGTGTTGAGTTCAATTATAAAATCTGTAATCAAGCATTTTGTTAGATTTTGTTTCCAAAACTTTCTCATGTACTGCATTCCCCTCTTTTACTTTGAGAGAAATGGAAATCTGCATACATTATGGAAGTTGTTTTCTTCAAGCAACCAAATACTTAATTGTTGATGATATTTACTATTTTTTCTTATATGTTTATGCTTTCAGTCTTCTGTACAAAACCTTTGCTGGTATTAAGTTTACAATGTTTTGTTTTGTTTTGTAGTAGAGATTGAACTTAGGGGCACTCAACCACTGAGCCACATCCCCAGCCCTTTTTGTATTTTATTTAGAGACAGGGTCTCACTGAGTTGCTCAGTGCCTCACTTTTGCTGAGGCTGGCTTTGAACTCATGATTCTCCTGCCTCAGCCTACCAAGCTGCTGGGATTACAGGCGTGCACCTCTGTGCCCAGCTACAAAGATATTCTTTTATTATAAAATCCTAATGATTTTATATTTACTTTTCCATTTAAGTTTATGACTAATATTGTTAACTTTTTATGTAGTTTGTATAAAGGTAAGAATTATTTTTCCAATATGAATAGCCAATAGCTCCAACAACATTTTTTAACAAAACTATAATTTTCTTTATTGAATTGCTTCAGTATTTGTCCTAAAGATCAATTGATCATTGAAAAGTGGACTAATGAAGAATGTCCCATTGACCTGTATGTCTGTCATTAAGTCAATACAGCATTGCCTTTCTTGCTGTAGACTAATAGCCTTGGTTGTCAATTGTGAGCAATGTCCAGAAATATTTTTGTTTAAACTGTGAAAAGAGGCATTGTCATTTAGTTTGCATGTGTTAGGGATACTTCAGACTTTCCCCAAATGTACAGGAGATCCCTTCACAACAAAGAATTATTTAACTCAAAATACATTTAGCATCAAATTTGATAATCTCTATTTTATAGTAAATAATGAAATCAAACAATAAACCCTCCTTCTTTCTTCTATTATTCACGTTTGCTTTTGTTATTAGAGGTCAGACAGACTTCAAAAAAATTCTACAAAATTTCAACTAGTTAATGTGTGTACACTTCACAGTGTCCGTTTTAATTGCTCAAATTTGCTGATGTAGCACAATATCCATAAATTAATGTCTAGATATGTTCCCTCAAAAAAAAAAACCTTATTTAACTTATAGATAGTCATCTGTACTTGACAGTTTGTCTACTTTTATTTTAAGCTAATTGCATTTTGATATAAATTTTAGAATAAACTTATAAGTTCCTGAAAAAATTCTGCTCAAATTTTGATTAGAAATGTGTTGAATCTATAAATCAGTTTGGAGATCAGTAATATCTTAAAAATTAGTGTTTTCTAATTTCTATTTATTTTTCTTCTTTAAATTCTCTCAACAGTCATCCTTTAGTTGTTCAGTTCTAATGTACAGGTCTTATACATGTATCATTAAATAACATTAAGCATCTAGTTTTCTGATCATGACAAACTTAGCTAGTTACAGTTACAACACTTTGTAGGGGAGATGCCTTGTTTATGGAGTGTGAATGGTACACTGCAGCATCCACCAGGAATTATAATCAAAGAAAAACAACTGTACTTGAGCATCTTCATATCCTATAAAAACTTTTGTTAAAGAACAGCATTTATATCTACTGAAGGTACAGGAGTACTAACTGTGACACCGATTCCAATTTCAAAGGATTCCTTCAGACATTTTCATATTTAATAACTTACTAGAAAGATTTAAATAAATCAACAACCATTTATGGTCATGATTTACTGCAGGAAAAGCATACAGTTTAAAATCAGCCTAGGGAGAAGACACATAGTTCATCCAGGAAATGTCCCCCAAATGGAGCTTCCATTTTGCTCTCCTATAGAGCTACAGATAGTGCTACTTTGCCAGCATTGATGAGGGACAATGCACATGGAATATGGCCAACCAGCAAAGTTCACACAAGCCTTGAATCATTATTGGAGCAACATCACGAAGGCGAATAACTGTCCAGACAACTGATCAAAGTCACCATTCTTTCAGGAGGCTGAACTGAGTGCATGATTCCAGGGGCCCAAACTAACTCCCATTGTAACTTTGATTGGACAACAAAACCCAGTGAAACAAATCATTCTTATTAGGAATGACATTTCAAGAGCTTAGAACTTACCTCAAATTAGCAAACATCAAATGGTAGACCTCTTTTTGGACCAGGTTAATTTCTTTAATACATTTGGAATTAGTTACATTGGGTATTAAGCATTCAACACACAAATTGGGATGACACACAATTTAGTGTATAACAAGAGCATCTTTAATATATTTCAGTGTCTTGTATCTATGCCATGTGTTAACTATCTTACAGTGTTATTGAATGGAAGTTCTGTACCTTATACAAATAATGTAGAATTAGAATTGTGAAAGTGGAAGAGCTATCAGCAGTCATCTATTCTAGGGATTAGCTTGTGTACCATGTGAGACAAATCCAAATTTATTTGTAACTTAAAGTTTTATTGGAACCCACAACATATTTGTTCATATGTGTGTCATCTACATTTAATTTTTTGCCCCAAGAAAGCTAAATAGTTTCAACGGGGATGAAAGGCCCACAAGTTTTAAATATATATTATCTGACTCTTTACAGAAGTTTTCTGATCCCAAATCTAGCCCACATCACCCAGTTTATAGAAAAGAAAACTGGAATATAGATATGTCAATTAAATTTATTAAGGTTTATAGTTGACAGCCTCAAAAATGGCCCTGAAGGATTCTCATCCTCTGGATTTTCTTTTTTTGTTGTGTAGACTTCTCTTCCCACATCAAATCAGGGCAGGCACACAGGAACAAGCAATGGGAGAAGAGAAAGTATTTGCCTTCTGAGGCTAGATAGTTAAGGACGTGGACTCTTCCTCTTGATCTGGTTCTGGAGAAGTCAGATGCCATGCAAGCACAATATTTATGCCACTGTATAGAGGGGTCCTGGTTGAGAAAAGCAGGCCTTCTATCCACAGCAATACCCCATTTACTAACTATATAATTCAGCCATCTCACAAATGGGCCTTCCTTATTAGTGAAGCCTTCAGATGCCCACTGCACTAGGTGATAACTGAGGATGATCTTAGGACACACTGTCAGCCAGAGCTGCATAATCACATTGCTCTAGGACTCCTGTTCCACTAAAATTATGAAATATTTAATGACTACAATGTCTGAAGTCACTTGGGGTTTGGACTGATATGTTACAAAGCATGAGACAGAAAAAAAGTTGTTCTTAAATATACCTGTGAACAAGAAGCAGGGTGGGGGCTAGGGGGTTTTGTATGTTTTTGTGTATGTGTAATATTTGCTCTTAAACTAGATATTTCTAAATTGAATGATTCAAGTTAAAAATTTGTTTTCCAATTTAACTTGGTCATAAAATTTCTTCACTTAATCTTACAAACTTGAGACATGACAATAATTTTTGCCCATTATAAGCAATAATTCAGTATTATTTGGAAATACAAAATAATTAAAGAAGAACATAAAATGACTCCTGAAGTCAGAGGTCAGTTTTTTATCAAGAAGTATATTTGGAAATTTTGCAAGGATGGACTTAATCTGTATGCTTACATAAAAATTCTTATTGATTTCCCAAAACGCGCATTTTAAGTTAAAGAGCCCAACTGCAAAGATGCATTAAATTTCGACTCTTGGACCTCTTAACAACTTGATTGAAAGCTTATTGTATGAAATTTTTAAAAAACTGATTTTTGACTCCATGCAAAGGAGAAAACCATGTATATTCTATTGATTTATTTTTCATTTGATTTTTTGAAATATGGTAGTGTTATATTTAAATTAAGATACATAAAAAAATTTCTCCAAACTCAAGCACACACATGTTATTCATATCATTCCATGAACATCTTCCAGTGGTTGTTTTGCAAAACCCTAAATTACTTCAAACTTCTGGAAATAAGGAGTCTATGAATCAGATATTTTTACTCTGCCTAATATATTAGATGGAAAAATGAAGGCACTTTGTTTTTGCAAATATTTTACAGGTTTATACAAAATCTTCTGTCCTTAATTCTTAGTTTAAATTGTGTGTATTTATCATAATTTATTATCAGTTCCCATTTCTCCATGACAAAAAAAAAAAAAAAAAAAAAAGATTATTAAGCTCCTATTCTGTGAAAAAGGTTGCAACCTGCTCTGTGGGTGATTCAATGATAAATAGGAAATGATTCTTGTTTCCAAACACAAGTGTATTGGGAGAAGTGAAACATGAATACAAAGTAGACTGAAGAAAGTGACTAGAGTCTCTAGGGAGCTATTAGTGTTAAATTGTTTCAGCCATTTAGGTCAGAGTTTTATCCCATTCTAAAATACACACCATATCATTATTTGGGCTGAGCATCAGGGAATTTATTAAGTATTATAGGAAGCAAATAAAGATTATATAGAAACCAGCTAAATTCATCTTTTCTGATAATTCAGGCAAGAAAAAACACATGCTTTCCACACCTTATTGTGCAAATGAAGAGGAGCCACATTCTAGAAATGTTTATCTTGGTTAAAATGTTATTTTTAATGACATTTTATCTTGGTTAAAATGTTATTTTTAATGTTATTTTATCATAGATATATAAAGTAACTTTTTACATAAAAAGGCAGAAGGTACACTTCTTTTTCAAATTTATACGTCTTGACATATAAAAAGTAAAACAAACCCCCAAGGCCCATTGCAACAGGATTCATGTGTAGAAAAGTAAGGTGGACATCTCATGAGTAATTCTCAAGGTGAGCAGTGGGTGGGTACAGTGGGCAATGCTGTCATCCATCAGGGATGAAATCTTTTCTAAGTACAGACTAGCTAATGAGCACATCTCACCCAGGCAGGGTCCTCGAAAAATTGCATCAGAATGAGTTGAGATACAGTGGAGCAGGTTTACAAGAAGACATCTCTGAGGACTTCATGTCACTGTGCTTCAGACTATAGATGATGAATTCTTTTTCCCTTAAGTGAGGTTTCTATAAATTCAAGCTCAAAAACAACTTGGTTAATTGTGTCTCATAATGACTCATTATATATTTGGGATTTATGTAAAAATGTTTTCAATTTATTTTTTACAACATGGGATGGGCATGAATAAATTTAGAAATACTCAAAATGCCTTTTCATTTGATTCTTAGACTTGCCTTTGCTTATGGAAAAATGGTAATACAGCGGAGCAGTATGAAATCTAACAAAATATTTCAAACAGCTTAAAACAAAACAAAACAAAAAATCTGTAAATGAAAAAAAGGCCAATAGCCCCTTTATTTCACTCTGTTAAAAAAAAAAAAACCCTTTTAAAGTTCGTTATATCAAAAAAAGAAAAAAAAAAAAACGCATTTGTTTTTCTGGGATTGACTAACTTCACTTAGCATTATCTTCTATAACTCCATCCATTTACCTGCAAATGACATGATTTTATTCTCTTTTATTGCTGAGTAATATTCCCTTGTGTATATATGCCAGTTTTTTTTTTATCCATTCATCTATTGAAGGGCATCTAGGTTGTTTCCACAATTTAGCTATTGTGAATTGTGCTGCTATAAACATTGAAGTGGCTGTGTCCCTGTAGTATGCTGTTTTTAAGTCCTTTGGGTATAGATCGAGGAGTGGGATAGCTGGGTCAAAAGATACGAATTGGTGTGAGTATACTATGTATACAACCAGAGATATGAAAAATTGAGTTCTATATATGTAATAAGAACTGTAATGAATTCTGCTGTTATATCTGAATTTAAATAAATAAATAAATAAATAAATATCCCTTTTGATTACTTCAGAGAATCAAAAAGATATTATCAGGTTCTTAAATTAGTGGAAAATTACATCTTCACAAAGCTAAAGGAGGAGAGAAGGAGAACCCATAGTAAGTGAAGTACAAGTTCAGACAGGAAGGAAGGAATGGATAGGGAGAGGGCAGAGAGATAAGAAGGAGAAAGAAAGAAATTTTCTTTTGTCCTTTCTTTTTTGCTCCTTTTCTGAAAGTTGCTAGTGAATAAACTAAGGTTGATCAAATATAAACAACTAGATGTCTTCAAGGCATGTGGATGATTCACAGAATTATTTATTTTCATCTCTGTTTTGCATTTCAAAGCTAAATTTTTGAGAAGTGAGTTCCATATCCATCCCATAAAACTGAGGAATGTTTTTTTTTTTTTTTTTTTTTTTTAAGTTCAGGAAGAGTAAAAAGACACAAAGATAAGATAAACAAAGAGTTTAATTAAAAGGAAAATATCTACCATAACATTTGTCATCCAACTTTCCCCTGTGTAGAATTGAAACTATAATGTGTCTCAAAATAATAATATGGAAGAAAATGTAGTTTAGAAACTATCTGAAATCTGGTGTGATGGGATAATGTAGTTGTTCATTTGGGCTAAAAATGTTATCAGCTAAGAGTCAGGTAATCCCAAAATTTGAATAAAGAGTATGCTTTTTTAAAGCTTATACCTAAGTCATCTGTAATCTTTCCTTTAGGCTAATTTTTATTTTATGGGTTGAGATGTTGATACTGACAATTTGCAACACATTATATATATATATATATATATCATACATATATTCTTTATTCCCTGTGGCTGCTGATTTTCATAAAATGTGAAAAATGAGCACAGCAAACAGATAAATTTACTCTTACAAAAACAAGGATAGAAATAAAAATCCCTTAACAATCTTTTTGTCTGTTGACTTAAGAAAAATGTAATAAAGAGCAGTAGATTTGAACCTCTTCTGTATCTTTTTACTCCTGGAACAAATATTAATTTTCCCCTTGTAATCATTTAGATGTTATGAAATACAGTAAAATTTGAAGTTTTCTATTTTCTTTCTTTCTTTCTTTCTTGCATAGTTGAATTATAGAAACATCTTTCCTTCAACTTTATGTAAGCATTTTCTTTTCTAGATAAACTGGATTTCTATGCAAATGATAAAAATATGTGCCTGAAAAAATATGCTGGCATGTTTATGTCATATCACAAAATAGATATTTCCAAAAATCTGCTGATAGTTTGATGTTATAACATGTGGTCAAGGTCATGGATTTAAGAATTCAAACATTTAACTTCAAATTTTGATTCTGCTCTGACTCTGTGATCATTAATGTTGGGACCTTTTTCCTGCCTGTCTCCCACATACCCTTGTTGAAGGGAGCAACAATTAAGATTCATGAGAACCTCATAATAAGTTAAATGCATTAGAAAATCAATACAGTTTATGATATATAAATTTTCATATATTATGAGAAAAGAATACAATACATACACTATGCTAAAAAGAAGGTAACATATAGTCCTGTAAATCACATATAAAGTGTAAGATGGTATATAATATGTTGTATTTTTTAAGGATTAATTTTAGCAAAGTAGGAAATAGATTAAAAATAGTAAGAAGTGGTATGTATGTCATACTAGTATGTATTCATAATTCTAGTATGTCAGTGATCATAACAATATCTGGAAATGTTCTTTAGCACAAATTTTACTGTATTAATGCTGCTTCATAAAATCTACAACAAAACTTAAAAACATAAAACAAAAAGATCTGTTATTTCAGTTTCAGAAAAACCCGACACTGAAGAGTGGCTAATTATAACAATTCTGGTTTTATAGTCAGGCTGCTATCATCTCAAGACCCAGCAGGAGCAGAAGGATTTGCTTCTAACCTAACATATGGTTGCTGGCAAGCCTTGGTTCCTCAAGGGTTACACTAGTGTCCTTTTAGTTGCTCCAGGCTCTTGGCTTTTCTCAGCTAAAGCAAGAGAAAAAACAACCCAGATGAAAGTTATGGTGTCTTTTTATAACCAGGCTAAAAAGTTGCACACCATCGCTTCTGATTCATTTTCATTGTTGCAAGCAAGACACTAAGTACTACCCATACTCAACAGAGAAATGGGGTCCTACTCTTGAAGACAGAAGTAATAAATTATCAATGGTATATTTTTAAAACCTGTGAGTTATCAAACAGTTCCCAAGGGGAAAAGGTCACATTGTATTTTCAAATATTATGGATTAACCAAATATTCTAAATGAGAAAAGTGCATTGTGATCTGTAAACTACAAATTCAGAATTATAATGTTCATTGATTGGTGAAGATTTAGCTGTGAGAGTAAATTCTACATTTTCTGCAAGAACAACTTATTTAGTTAGACAGTACTTAGGAGCTTGGTTTAATAAAAAGGTGGCCTTTTTTAACTCAGATCTGGTAAGGTTGAAGTCATTACAAAAGTATAAAAATACATATGAGTGTACTGAAATTCTGAGATGATATTAGAACATATGGAAATAATGAAGAAATTAATTCAATCCTTGGCATTCTTATTTTTATATAGATACCAATATTATAATGAATTCAACATTTTGTTTACACCCTGGTTGAAATTTAAGACATTGGAAATGTTCTAAAAAGATCCCTACCCTTTGGAAACCTTAGAAACAATACTGGAAGAATAAACTTTCTTAGGAATGTTTGCATATATTCTATTCCCAATGCAATAAGTTGAAATGTGTATCATGTTTCAAATAGAGTTGACCGTGCAGTAAAATTAAATAATTAACACTCATATTTTAAAATTCAATAAAGTGATCCTATTTTGCTATAAGATCATTCAATTATTCAATTTTCTTTCCTTTTAAGCTTGATGGTTTCAATCATTTGGTGTATCCAATATATATTGAGTAACACACTGCATTTCTAAAAGCTGAATAATACAAAGATAATTGTGCATTTATTATGAGACTATTGACCATTGCTACTAAAGCAAAACTTTCTGAGAAAAATAGCTAGATTAGAATAAAGCAAGCAAACAGGAAAATAATAAAACAAAGAAATTCAATTTGGCAATAAAAACAAATTCTCCAAAGGTAACAGAATAGAAACTTTCTACCTTCTGTTTATTAAGGGCAAAAAAAATAATATGGCTATTTACTTTTTAAGCAGGAATCAGCAATAAATTTTATTATTTTATAAGGTAAATTGAAATAGTGGAATTAATATGCTGAGCGAAATGCATGGCTGTTAGTAGTATTCAAAATATTCATGGTTTTATTCATAGTCAGAAGAAAAAAGTAGGCTGTAAATCATGACTACTTTAAGACTGTCGTTTTCTTGGAGTTAATAAGGCAATTAAATATGGACTAGGGTGAGGATCTGGACATTGAATAAGTACTGTAGGGGGCAGAGGCTGAGCAATGGCAAAGGAACACAGGACTAGGGGAAATAACTATCCTTGCCAAGGAAGATTATCCTGCTTAATGTCACTCTTCACTTTTCCTAGCAATTCCTTCCTGAAACACAGGGAGTAGGCACCTATTAACTACATGTGACAGGGAAATTCTGGAAAGGACAGGAGATGTAGGAGAATGTTAACATTGCTGAGTGTGTGTTTTTCATTTAAACATTTTTTTTCATTGCCTTCCTTAAAAATTAGCTTCAGTACACCAGAGGGTCCCATTTTGAGCAGAGGTTTAGGATTGGAATAGTACTTTTGTCAGAAAACTGCCATGCAACATTAGAACTAATTAGAGAGGGAATGTAGTCAAGTACAGTATGGCCCTGAAAAATCAATGTGTTCACATGAGACAAGCTAGATCTGTCATAAATTGTTGGATCCTATGCTTAGAATTTTTGATTCAGTAAGACCAAAGTAAAACTAAGGAACCTGGGATTTCTATCAATTTCCCAAGAAGTACTGATGTTAATATTTCAAGAACATTTTGTGAGAATCACTGCCCAGAGAAGTCTTGCACATATATACCAAGAAACATATATAGGAAAGTTTATGGCAGTGTTTGTCACTATTAAAGGATATTGAAAACTTCCTGTTTGCCAAAAAGTAATGGGAATTGTGAGTAGCTCATTATACATTCAGACAATCAAACACTTTATAATGATAACAAAGAATGAACTACAGTTATGTGCATCAACATGCTCATTCTTATAAACAATGTTGGAGCAAAAGAAGAAAATTTGAGAAAAATATACAAAATATATTCTCATTTTTATAAAGTTCAATGCAAACCAAATAAAGATATTGTTTATGACAGTTAAGATAAAACCATAGTAAAAGGAAGAACATGAATAACTCAGTAGAGTATCCCTTCTCTGAAATGCTTAGAACAAGAAGATGATAAGATTCTGGATTTGTTTGAACTTTGGAATATTTGCATAAACATAATGAAATATCTTGGGGATGGGATCAGTGTCTAAACACAAAAGTCATTTATTATTTACATGCCTTCTACACATGACTTGAATGCAATTTTATACAATCTTTTTCGTTTAAAAGTATTTTGACTATGACCTGTCACTTGATATAAAATGTGGAATATTCCATTTGTGGTATGAAGCTGTTAGTCAAAAACTTTCAGATTTCAGAGTATTTTGGACTGTATTTTCAGATTAAAGATGCTCAGCTTGTAATGAAGATAGCAGTGTTCTCTGTTCTGTCTGTGTGGGGGGGAGTGTGGGAGGAGTTGTTGGGGGAAGAGTCCTAAAAAAATCCTGAAAAACAGATAGTATTATTTTACTTCTTAAGATGGGAGCTGAGTTATATTATATTTCTTTTATTTTTAAGTTATGCAGATATATGGCATGTGCCTTTTGTGTCTAAGGTATAATTCACAGTGCAAATTTTAAAAAGTAATGACTTCCTCCAAGAAACACATAATAGAAAATAAACCTTAAGTCAAAGCATTGACAACTGTAATGTGTGTGGAAATTACCACAGCAAAAATTTAAGAGAATGTAAGTCTAAACTAAAGGAGATAAAAAAGAATAAATTCAAAGACTAAATTTATCCTCTTTAAAATATAATTCTACCCAAATTATCTATAAAATCATTTTTATAGATCAATGTAAATTTCAGTAAGATTTTCTTATGGAATAAAAATTTTACAGAATAAAGGTCAAAAAATCTTAATTTTGTTTAAAAAGAAGAAATATCTGTTCTGTCAGATTTTAAGAAATGCAACTAAACTACTGCAAAGAAAACTGTTTTCCTCTAGCTCCAAACAAACAAACAAACAAAAGTAATAGAACAGAGTGTTCAGAAAGACACTCTTGTGAATATCATATAGATTAAACAAAATTTCAGTAGGGAAAAGATTAATTCAGCAGCCAGTGTTGTGAAAATAAATCCATGCCTGGAGAAAAGTAAAGAAGAGCTCACTTGTAATACCTGTCAAGCATCCCAAATCTATGTCTGAAATCTGAAATAATCCAAAACCAAAAACTCTTTGACAGCCAGTGTGATGCTGCAAAGGAAATCTCCATACTTGACCACATATGATGATAAATAAACTTCAGACTAGGTGTATAAGATCAATATGAAAAATAAATGAGTTTCGTGTTTAAATTTGTGTCACAACTCCAAGAACTCACTCTCTCTCATTATGTACATGTAAATATTTGAAATCTGGAAAAAAATATGAAATCCCCAACACTTCTAGTCCCAAGCATCTCAGTTAAGGTATTCTCAAATTATGTATTCAGAGTTAACTCAGATGTATGCTATGTAAAATACATAAAAAGCAAGCAAAAAATATAAACATTGTTTAAGCAAAAAATATAAACATTATTCTTCACTCAAGAACAGTTTTCTAAACCAAAACAGAGATGAAAAAAAAAATCCAATAGAAAATACCCTCATAATCTATAATGTATAAACCGATGACAGTTTCACATGCAATTTTTAAAGTTGAAATATAAATGATAATCATTTTACATTTGTATGTTTAACAAAACCTATAAAGTTGTACTCTGTGGATTCTTTGGTAAAGATGTGGAGAAATGGGAACAGGTAAATGGTACTGGACATAGTGAAATCAGTAAAACCATTCTGGAGATAAGTCTGGAAGTATGTAGTGAAATTAAATATATTGTGATCTGCAACCTGAATCTACTCACTGCAGAGAAGGAAATCCAAGAGTAAATTAATTACATCAGCAACTATATGATCCATGTTATTTTTCTTAAAAGCAGAACAAGCAAGCTCAAATGTTTAAATTTGTAATATACTTCAAAACAATCTTGCACAGTTCCATGAGATAATGTCAGAAAGGAACCTAATAGTGACATTTTGGTGCACTTTTAGATGAGAGAGCTTAGAAATATTCTATAGGAATTGCATTGCAATGAAATATTATGAAACATCCTGAAATAGCAGCAAAAAGCTCCTACATGACAAAAATAAAGATGTTAACAAAGAGCGTGAGAGTCATAATCAGATGTGATTTAACAAACAGGCATGAACCCAGAAATAAACACATTTTTTTAGCTTAACAACACACTCACACACAAACACACACACATGCACATACACACACACAATGCTATGAGGGCTAGTGGGTAGAGATTATGAATGAGGAATGGGAATACACAGTTAAAAAAACAAAATTAATTTAAATGAAAGATCTTGCAAAGCTTGATGATAACTCCTGCCTGAAAGATAAGATCAACTCTCTTGAAAGTTAACTGATGTCTTATTTGAAGGAAAAAAAATGATAAGGAGGGAAAAAGAAAGGGAAGAAAGAACTAAGAGAGAGAGACAAAAAATGAGGATGGAAGAAAATCTTCCTTCTTTAAAACAGATTTTCCACAAAATTCTTTGTCTCTGCTTGAGTAGCTACCACAAAAACAAAACAAAACAAAAAAATTTCCATTAAAAGAAAAAAAAGAAAAGAAAATGCATCTTGGAACTAGGAAACTAATTTGTCTGCAAACTAAGAAATTCATGCTAGTATAAGAAATTACAGGAGAAATATTAGATTGTTTTGAAATGTATCATAAATGTAAACATTTGAGCTTGCTTGTTCTGCTTTTAAGAAAAATAACATGGATCATATGGCTGCTGATGTAATTAACTTACTCTTGGATTCCCCAGTGGCATCTTCCTCTTGTTCTATGTGCTACCATGCCACAGTTCTATCACTCCCTGTTTCTGCTGCATTTATTGCTGTCTTACCATGTTTGCTGCATGCCAAAGATCCTGGAGGGTTCAGACTCAGCAGCTATGACGGATCCCCTCCTGCCATTATCAAACTTCCAAATGTGACTACCCATGAAACGAGAACGACTTCTGCTGGGGTGTATTCCTCTGCTCTACATGTCTATATGATTATGTAGTTTAGTCTGTAAGAATTGTCCCTTGTTTATACAGGATGTGAGGAAATTATGGAGAATTAGAATCAGCAGGGATAAGGGCTGGAATTGAGAGTTTAAGCTTGCTGTGGGCTAGAGTTTATGCTTGCTGTGAAAAAGGGTGTGGATATTAGCCTCCCATTTTGCAGCCAAAGAAACTAGAGGAACACACAAGAGCAGAAACAACAGTGGGGAAAATCCCTACAGGCGTGTAAAGGCTTAATACGAGAAAAAAGGGAACCCAGGCATTTCCTTACAAACTACTCCATGCAAAATATCCCTCTCTCAATGGCTAGAGTCTGATGGGAAGCAGCACAGGAGAGTACAGTTTGGCTCATACAGAGGTGAGTCACTGAGGTATTCTACGCTAAGCACCATGGACCAGTCACCATAGGATATCCTACTGGGTTGCCAGGAGAGGAAGTGGGGAAAGAAGCCTAGGAGTGGCCCCAGCAGGAATCTTGCAGTTGTTTTACTCCTTGGTTTGTCTCTCTGTGTATCCAAAGGCAAACTGGGATTAGGGCCACTATCTACAGACACATTCTAGCCTGAATAGAACAGTGAGAAACAGCTTTAGCAGAACCCAACATGAATGACCCACAGGACAGGTGATCAAAAGTGTCTCAAGTGGCCCTATTAATAATTACTTAGAGGGGGTTGTCTTTAAATGTAAGCATATATTGATCAAATATAAACAATTAATGTAAAAGTGTTGGGTGTGCTGGAGTCTCCCAACTAGCATCTAATGTACACTAATTAAGCTCCATAAGCAAATCACACAATCCTAGAGCAACTAGGAGCAATGGGTTGAGAGCTGATGAATTTTTTCCTACATAGGTGGCTGGATGCCCCATAGATTAAGCATGGGGAAAATGACTTTTATTTGCTTACGAAGAGGAATGAGGCACAACTCCCCTCCTCTCCTGAAAGAGTCTCCTTGGAAGTGTAATGGCCTTAAGTCTTAATTCCAATCCATTGGCACGTAAATAAAACATTGGTACGTAAATCAAAGAAAATCAAAGCCTGAGTCCGCTGTCTCCCAGCTTTTAAAAGCTTAAGCTTTCTCTAAATTCTGCACTAATTTGACATGTAAATACTAACTTACTCTCCATTCTCCCAGGACTCTGGGGTTTCATTTAGGGATCTCCTCTTGGCTCTGAACATTTGACCCTCTCCTTGAAGTAAGAGAAAGCTTATTACCCCTTTGGATTAGAGCAATTAACTAGACAAGATGGTCATAGAAATCTAATTTAAGCTATATAAGGAATCAGAAATCTAGGGATTTTTTCCAGGAACACTGAAGAATCCAGACAGGTTATACTCCCACACTGTTTTGTTAAGCTTATTTAAAAAGTTAAATAAATTGGAAATACTAAGAGCATACCACAAGAAGACAGAACCAAAAATGTTTTTGGTTGACTAAGTTCAATAAGAAGTATCTTATTTGTTATATTTATACTTTGAGTTGTTTGATAAATTTTAAATTTATTTTAATTGACACATAGAACAAAATCATACATATTTATGGAATCAATATGGTATTTTATACATACACATTGCATGATGTTTTAATAAGGTTAAGCATGTATCTCCTCAAATATTTATAATTTCTACATGGTGAAAACTTTGAAAATATTTTCTTCTTGCTCTTTGTACACTACATTATTATCTATAATCCTCCTCCTATGCAACAGCACAGAACTTCTAGTTTCTATCAGATTGTAACTTAGTACACATTTAACTCCAATTTTAGATCTAATTTCTAAACCCAGTTTTGCAACCCTGTTTATAAGTCAATCACTTGTGCTTAAATGTCCATATTTTTTATTGCAGTTTTTTCCATGCCTAAAACAAAGTCTTGTCACAGACTTAACTACATCTCCCACAACAAGAGGTACAGGTTGGATTCATGTATGAATGACTTTCCTACCAAAGGAGGTAAATGAGAAGGACAATGCTGTGGAATCAGAATTGACTGTAACATTGAATTCTAATTGTAAATATAGTAAGACTGGAAGGCTGGTAGGCATTCACAGACTTGGCAAAAGACAAGTTACATTATGAAATAATGGGTGCCCCCGTAGGGCATAGGACAGTTCTCTAGGTGGACTTGGACTTAACCAGTCCTCCCCCATTCCATTCTCCTAGTTTCAAGAACAGCTGTAAAATATGTTGGGATTATAATATACTGAGATAGGGAGGAACTGCCTGAAACATCATGAACTGTGTTCCTCTCACCTCTGGAAACAAGATTTCCTTAAAATTTCAGCCCAATGAATCATATTCTCTTGAGGTGTATAAATCAAGGTGGGCTGCCTTTCCATTTCCCCAGGTTGCTTTCTTGAGCCTTGCAGGAAGCAACTCCAGTGAAGCCTAGACTTCTTTTGTTCCTTGTGCCTACTTACAAGTAACAGTATGCTTCATGTAACTTGGTACATAAGAGTGTGTTCTGACTAGACTCAGACAGGTTTGTAACCAGAACAAAGTGTATCTGAGTCACAATGGAGATTACTACAGATCATTCAATGGCAAGTCAAATCTGGGGATCTATCAAGGGTAGTAAGCAGGTGTTTGATTAGAGGAAGACATCTCATTCTGAAGAAGTTGATGGAAAAGAACAACTATAGCACTTGAGCAGCTGGGTACCAAGCATTTGGCCTCAATCAGGTTTCAGAAACAGAGGCAACTAGACTGAAATGGGTATGAGAAGGATTTTATCTCAGGTTCAAGTCAAGCACTCAGCTCAAGCTATGGGTGAACAAGTTTAGACTTGGACAAAATGTAGGAGTGAATGAATACTAAGAGCGAGAAAGTAGCTCTAACATGGAATTCCTTAAGTTTCTCTGGGTAATTTCAGGGGAATTTTTAGGGCCTAGAGAGTATCTAAAATAGGTGTTAGATGGCAAGTGATGTCAGATATTATAAAGGCAGGGATTGTTAGTATTTTATTTTGTTTAGTATTTTATTTGCTGCTGTATCTTGGTCCCCTAGTGTAGAGTCTGATTTTGAATAAGCACTTAACAGATACAGGCTTAATGTGGAATGAATGAATAAATAGATGGAAGGAAGAATTCCTCAGCTAAAGAATAAGGCATGTCTTGACACAAGTTTCAGTTGCTAATGATAAATCTTGTAGTCCAAATAGTCCGACTGTGCATTGTAATGCATAACACACAGGCCAAAGGCCATAAATATGCATTTGGTATATTGAATAAATATCATTTTGTATCTTCAACTGAATGCAAAACTATTAGTATTCTATAATGACTTACATTTATAAACACAAGTCATTTAACTATGTATAGTATAAAGCAGTGCCATGTACATTATTTTACTTTTATTATTTTAATATGAACATCACAAAGAAAAAGCAATCAGAAATCGTGGTAACTGCAATTCACAATTGTATTATTCACTTAAGTCTCTATGACAATGTTAATTGTTTTATCAATCCACTTAAACTTATAGGTGAAATAACCATTCAGATTTGTAGGAGCAATATATTGACTGAAAGAATCACTAGATTTTTAAAGGAACTACTTAGAAAGATATTTCTCTTGTGAAGGAAAATTACTTTTAGAAAGTCTGTCATTTTGACACAGTGATTTTTTTCAAAGTAATTCATTCATTCTCTAACATATACAGTGTTCTATCAATATTTATTCTTACATAAAAAATAAAAAGGAAATACATACAAACCAGTTTTTTGTTATTATTACTTACCTATCTAACTTCAAGCAACAACAAGGTAGGGATATGACTTCAACAAAACAAATCACTTGAGCAATTTTTTCAGTTCCAGGATAATGATCAACTCAGTTAATTTACTGCAAAAAGTCCATTAGGCTGGTTGATGTTCTATAACAAAATTAAGTAGTGAGCAGGATTACTACAGTTTTCTAGTTTTAATGCTTTTATTTTATTTATTATAAAAGTGGCTCTACTCTACTTCAAATCAAGTACAAATCTTATTTACATCCATAAAAAATAATAATTAAAGAAACTTTACCTTTTTTGTTTGTTTCATTTTTTTTCTCTGCCAGAAAATCCTGTTTTTAATGGATTGTATGTTATCTAATATAAAAACAAGTTTACAATTTTTAGGAGAATTAATATTTTAATTATTGGTCCATTATAAATGGCATCTGCCCAATATTTTCATAAGTATGTCACTGGTTAAGTATGTAAGCTCTGTCACAGGGCAAGTGTAGATTTAAAAAGATTGTTAAAAAACAAACAAACAAACAAACAAAAACTGCTTGGTACTGGCATAAAAATCAGACACATAAACACAGTACAGAATAGAAGGCAGAGAGAAAAACCCACACAGATACAGTCACTGATCCTTGAAAAAGGTACCCAAAACATACATTGTAGGAAATACAAACTTTTTTAACTAGTGGTGCTAGGAAAACTGGTTATTCATAAGTAGAAGAATGTGACCAGAACCTTATCTCTCACTCTGCACAAAAATCAACTCAAAAAAGATCTAGGAATTAAACCAGAACCTCTGCAACTCCTAGAAGTAAAGCAGGCTCAACAATCCAGCATATAGGCCCAGGCAATGATTTCTCAACAAGATCCCTAAAGATCAGGAAACAATGCCAAGAGTAACAAATAGGATGGCATCAAATTAAAAAGCTTCTGCACAACAAAGCAAACAATTAAGAATGTGAAGAGAGATGAACTCAAAATTTTTTTTTTCTAGTTTATTTTTTTTATTTTTTTATTTTTTATTGTTGGCTGTTCAAAACATTACATAGTTCTTGATATATCATATTTCACAATTTGATTCAAGTGGGTTATGAGCTCCCATTTTTACCCCATATACAGATTGCAGAATCACATCAGTTACACATCCATTGATTTACATATTGCCATACTAGTGTCTGTTGTGTTCTGCTGCCTTTCCTATCCTCTACTATCCCCCCTCCCCTCCCCTCCCCTCCCCCTTCTCTCTCTGCCCCCTCTACTGACATTCATTTGTCCCCCTTGTATTATTTTTCCCTTTCCCCTCACTTCCTCTTGTATGTACTTTTGTATAACTCTGAGGGTCTCCTTCCATTTCCATGCAATTTCCCTTCTCTCTCCCTTTCCCTCCCACCTCTCATCCCTGTTTAATGTTAATCTTCTTCTCATGCTCTTCGACCCTACTCTGTTCTTAGTTACTCTCCTTATATCAAAGAAGACATTTGGCATTTGTTTTTTAGGGATTGGCTAGCTTCACTTAGCATAATCTGCTCTAATGCCATCCATTTCCCTGTAAATTCTATGATTTTGTCATTTTTTAATGCAGAGTAATACTCCATTGTGTATAAATGCCACATTTTTTTTTATCCATTCATCTATTGAAGGGCATCTAGGTTGGTTCCACAGTCTTGCTATTGTGAATTGTGCTGCTATGAACATCGATGTAGCAGTGTCCCTGTAGCATGCTCTTTTTAGGTCTTTAGGGAATAGACCAAGAAGGGGAATAGCTGGGTCAAATGGTAGCTCCATTCCCAGCTTTCCAAGAAATATCCATACTGCTTTCCAAATTGGCTGCACCAATTTGCAGTCCCACCAGCAATGTACAAGTGTACCCTTTTCCCCACATCCTCGCCAGCACTTGTTGTTGTTTGACTTCATAATGGCTGCCAATCTAACTGGAGTGAGATGGTATCTTAGGGTGGTTTTGATTTGCATTTCTCTGACTGCTAGAGATGGTGAGCATTTTTTCATGTACTTGTTGATTGACTGTATGTCCTCCTCTGAGAAGTGTCTGTTCAGGTCCTTGGCCCATTTGTTGATTGGGTTGTTTGTTCTCTTATTGTCTAATTTTTTGAGTTCTTTGTATACTCTGGATATTAGGGCTCTATCTGAAGTGTGAGGAGTAAAGATTTGTTCCCAGGATGTAGGCTCTCTATTTACCTCTCTTATTGTTTCTTTTGCTGAGAAAAATCTTTTTAGTTTGAGTAAGTCCCATTTGTTGATTCTAGTTATTAATTTTTGTGCTATGGGTGTCCTATTGAGGAATTTGGAGCCCGACCCCACAGTATGTAGATCGTAGCCAACTTTTTCTTCTATCAGACGGCGTGTCTCTGATTTGATATCAAGCTCCTTGATCCATTTTGAATTAACTTTTGTGCATGGCGAGAGAAAGGGATTCAGTTTCATTTTGTTGCATATGGATTTCCAGTTTTCCCAGCACCATTTGTTGAAGATGCTATCCTTCCTCCATTGCATGCTTTTAGCGCCTTTATCAAATATAAGATAGTTGTAGTTTTGTGGATTGGTTTCTGTGTCCTCTATTCTGTACCATTGGTCCACCCGCCTGTTTTGGTACCAGTACCATGCTGTTTTTGTTACTATTGCTCTGTAGTATAGTTTGAAGTCTGGTATTGCTATACCGCCTGATTCACACTTCCTGCTTAGCATTGTTTTTGCTATTCTGGGTCTTTTATTTTTCCATATGAATTTCATGATTGCTTTCTCTATTTCTACAAGAAATGCCATTGGTATTTTGATTGGCATTGCATTAAACCTATAGAGAACTTTTGGTAATATCGCCATTTTGATGATGTTAGTTCTGCCTATCCATGAACAGGGTATATTTTTCCATCTTCTAAGATCTTCTTCTATTTCTCTCTTTAGGGTTCTGTAGTTTTCATTGTATAAGTCTTTCACCACTTTTGTTAGGTTGATTCCCAAGTATTTTATTTTTTTTTGAAGATATTGTGAATGGAGTGGTTGTCCTCATTTCCATTTCAGAGGATTTGTCGCTGATATACAGGAATGCCTTTGATTTATGCGTGTTGATTTTATATCCTGCCACTTTGCTGAATTCATTTATTAGCTCTAATAGTTTCTTTGTAGACCCTTTTGGGTCTGCTAGGTATAGAATCATGTCATCTGCAAATAGTGATAATTTAAGTTCTTCTTTTCCTATTTTGATGCCTTAATTTCTTTCATCTGTCTAATTGCTCTGGCCAGTGTTTCTAGAACTATGTTGAACAGAAGTGCTGAGAGAGGGCATCCCTGTCTTGTTCCAGATTTTAGAGGGAATGCCTTTAATTTTTCTCCATTCAGAATGATGCGAGCCTGAGGCTTAGCATAGATTGCTTTTACAATATTGAGGTATGTTCCTGTTATCCCTAGTTTTTCTAGAGTTTTGAACATAAAGGGATGCTGTACTTTGTCGAATGCTTTTTCCGCATCTATCGAGATGATCATATGGTTCTTATTTTTAAGTCTATTGATGTGGTGAATAACATTTATTGATTTCCGTATATTGAACCAGCCTTGCATCCCAGGGATGAATCCTACTTGATCATGGTGCACAATTGTTTTGATATGTTTTTGTATCCGATTCTCCAGAATTTTATTGAGGATTTTTGCATCTAGGTTCATTAGAGATATTGGTCTGTAGTTTTCTTTCTTTGAAGTGTCTTTGTCTGGTTTAGGTATCAGGGTGACGTTGGCCTCGTAGAATGAATTTGGAAGTTCTCCCTCTTTTTCTATTTCCTGAAGTAGCTTGAAAAGTATTGGTATTAGTTCCTCTTTAAAGGTTTTGTAAAACTCTGCTGTATACCCATCCGGTCCTGGGCTTTTCTTAGTTGGTAGTCTTTTGATGGTTTCTTCTATTTCCTCAATTGATATTGGTCTGTTTAGGTTGTCTATATCCTCCTGACTCAATCTGGGCAGATCATATGACTTAAGAAATTTATCGATGCCTTCACTATCTTCTAATTTATTGGAGTATAAGTATTCAAAATAATTTTTGATTATCTTCTGTATATCTGAAGTGTCTGTTGTGATATTGCCTTTTTCATCCCGTATGCTAGTAATTTGAGTTCTCTCTCTTCTTCTCTTCATTAGCATGGCTAAGGGTCTGTCGATTTTGTTTATTTTTTCAAAGAACCAACTTTTAGTTTTGTCAATTTTTTCAATTGTTTCTTTTGTTTCAATTTCATTAATTTCAGCTCTGATTTTAATTATTTCTTGCCTTTTACTTCTTTTGCTGTTGTTTTGCTCTTCTTTTTCTAGGATTTTGAGATGAAGTATGAGATCATTTATTTGTTGGTTTTTACTTTTTTTAAGGAATGAACTCCAAGCAATGAATTTTCCTCTTAGAACTGCTTTCAATGTGTCCCATAGATTCCGATAGGTTGTGTCTGTGTTTTCATTAATCTCTAAGAATTTTTTAATTTCCTCCTTGATGTCTTCTATAACCCATTGATCATTCAGTAACCTATTGTTCATTCTCCAAGTGATGTATTCTTTTTCCTTCCTTCTTTTATCGTTGATTTTCAGTTCCATTCCATTATGATCAGATAGGATGCATGGCATTATCTCTACTCCTTTATATTGTCTAAGAGTTGCCCTGTGACATAATATATGATCTATTTTTGAGAAGGATCCATGTGCTGCTGAGAAAAAAGTGTAACTGCTTGATGTTGGGTGGTATATTCTATATATGTCAATTAAGTCTAGGTTATTAATTGTGTTATTGAGTTCTATAGTTTCCTTATTCAACTTTTGTTTGGAAGATCTGTCCAGTGGCGATAGAGGTGTGTTGAAGTCTCCCATGATTATTGTATGGTGGTCTATTAGACTCTTGAACTTGAGAAGAGTTTGTTTGATGAACATAGCTGCACCATTGTTTGGGGCATATATATTTATGATTGTTATGTCTTGTTGGTGTATGGTTCCCTTACGCAATATGTAGTGTCCCTCTTTATCCCTTTTGATTAACTTTGGCTTGAAATCTATTTTATTTGATATGAGTATGGACACTCCTGCTTGTTTCCGAAGTCCATATGAGTGATATGATTTTTCCCAACCTTTCACCTTCAGCCTATGTATGTCTTTTCCTATCAAATGCGTCTCCTGTAGGCAGCATATTGTTGGGTCTTGTTTTGTGATCCATTCTACTAGCCTGTGTCTCTTGATTGGTGAGTTTAAGCCATTAACATTTAGGGTTATTATTGAGATATGGGTTGTTCTTCCAGCCATATTTGTTTATTTATGTTACTAAACATGGTTTGTTTTCCTCTTTGATTATTTTCCCCCCTTTACTGTCCTACCTCCCACTGTTGGTTTTCATTGTTATTTTCCATTTCCTCTTCCTGTAATGTTTTGCCGAGGATGTTTTGAAGAGATGGTTTTCTAGCTGCAAATTCTTTTAACTTTTGTTTATCGTGGAAGGTTTTAATTTCATCTTCCATCCTGAAGCTTAATTTCGCTGGAAACACAATTCTTGGGTGGAACCCATTTTCTTTCAGTGTTTGAAATATGTTATTCCAGGATCTTCTAGCTTTCAGAGTCTGTGTTGAAAGATCAGCTGTTATCCTGATTGGCTTACCCCTAAATGTGATCTGCTTCCTTTCTCTTGTAGCTTTTAAAATTCTCTCCTTATTCTGTATGTTGGGCATCTTCATGAACTCAAAAAATTTAACACCAAAAATAAATAAGTAAATAAATAAATAGTCCAATTTATAAATAGGCAATGAATTAAACAGATATTTCTTAAAATAAGAAATATAAATGTTCAACATCATTAGAAAATAGGAAAATGCAAATCAAAAGAAAATTGAGATTTCATCTCACTCCAGTCAGAATAACAGTCATCAAGAATATAAACAATAATCAATTTTGGAGAGGATGTGGAGAAAAAGGAACACTTATACTGTTGGTTGAATTATAAATTAGTACAACCACTGTGGAAATTCCTGTGAAGTTTCATCAAAAGACTAGGCACGGAAACACCATATGACCCAGTTATACCACACCTCAGTATTTATCCTAAAGAATTATAGTCATCATAGTCAAGTGATAGAGGCTTACCCATATTTATAGCAGCATAATTCACACAGCCAAACTATGGAACCAGCCTAGGTATCCATCAAATGCTGAATGAATAAGGAAAATGTTGTCTATATACATAATAAAGTTTTATTCAGCTATAAAAGTGAAATCATGTCATTTGCAAGAAAATGAAAGGAACTAAAGAACACTGTGTTAAGAGAAATAATCCAAACTCAGAAAGTCAGGGGTCATATGTTTTCACTAATATATGGAATCTAGAGAAGAAAATGGAAACAAAAGATTGGGGATTCTCAGGAATTCCAAAAGGAGATCAGTAGAAATAGAGGAAAGAAACCAAGGGAAGAAGGAGGGGAGTGAAAGGAAATATATTGGGGAACATTGACCAAATTGTATTGTCATATTGTGTGCATGTATAGATATGCAAAAATAAATCCCACCATTATGTCTAACCATAATGCAACAATAAAAAATCGGGCAAAAAAGAAAAAGAAAAGACCATAGGAAGCTTATAGTTCATGGATTTGATTTTATACTATGCCATGTAGAAAGACATATTACCATTCCATAAGCTTATAGTTCATGGATTTGATTTTATACTATACCATGTAGAAAGACATATTACCATCCGTTTTGTATTTCTTAGCTTCTTTTAGCCTCAAATTGAGATACCACTTTTTCTGGATATCGGGAACACTAAATAATGCCAATAGAAGCTTCTAATAGTATTACTTTTATGGTGACATAAAAGTCACCATGATGCTATAAAAATTGATTATTTATCAGATGCACATCATTTCCTTTCTAAAACATCTTTCTCATTGACATGTTTTGTTATTTTTCTAAAGTTACATCAGTTACCTGTGTTCAGACTTCAGATTCACCTTTTTTTTAAATTTTTTATTGTTGGTTGTTCAAAACATTACATAGTTCTTGACATATCATATTTCCCACTTTGATTCAAGTGGGTTATCACCTTTAAAGCCTCTTAGCTTCATGAATGAGGACAAATCATTTAGCTCTACATCCCGGCTAACTCTCCTATCTTTCGAATTTCTTAATGCATTGTCACTACTTGTATTCAGTCATAGTGTTGCTGTTACTATGCATTTATCCATACCTTGTCTCTTGACATTTTCCTTTCCCTATGGTGGCTTGTTTTAGTTGTTCTAAAATGGCATTCCTAATCCCCTGATTCTTCTTGTCCTAAACTTTCAGTACCTGATACTACCCAGTAAATTAGCTCCAGAACATTGCTTTAGCATTTCAAATCTCATAGGAGGTAGTTTTAAGCTACATTCTCAATATGTCCCAGGTAGTCATAGTATGTATCATATGTACCCAAATCAACTTTATCATTAAATCTCATCTCTTTCATTTCATCTGAGCATTTTTACTTATTTTCCTAGTTAGTTGTATTTACATGGTTACCTTCTCATTTCATATTAAAGAGTAGTCATAAAATAACATTATGAAAATAAAGAAAGTAAATCTTATGATAATTTATATTCAGTCCATTTCATACACACTTTTGTGTGAGGGACCACTTTGGAGACTGGGGGCAGAGTCTTCTGCAACTCTCTTTCCTAGGGGCTTAACCTAGTGGAAAAAGGTAGACAAAGTAAGGATATAAGGCTAACATGCAATATTTCCACATTATGATGTGTGTGAAGAAAAGTAGTTCCACAGGAAGAAAAAGTAAGTGTTTTCTGCATCATAAAGAAAGTTTCATCAAGAAGGTAGTATTTGAGCTTATCATGACGGGCACAGACATACTCATCATGTAGACTAGAGTTCCTTGGCAATGGTCCTGAGATAGTCTTCTGGCAATTTTAAATAGCTCACAGAGCTGTGAGGTCAAATTCAGTAGGGTAAGGCTCATATGCTTTTGCTAATATATGGAATCTAGGGAGGAAAATGAAAAAGAAAGATTGCCACAATTGCAGGGTAGCAAGCAATCAGATGGGAGAGGTTCGCCAGGATCCCAAGGATATTAATGTTCAAGAAAGGTCATGGTTAACTTATAAAAATATGACTATATAGGCTAATATATTTAATCTGCAGTTTAAGAAATGGCTTAGAACTTGTGTATATTTTGGAATCATTTTATACTTTCTGAAGTCTCTTTATGTATATTACTATACATCTATATCCTCATATAATGTGAGGGCTAGAATCCAATCTTTCTAATGCTCCTTTCACTTCTATTAAGTGAGGGAAAGATGAGGTAGTAAAGAAAGTTTCAAAAATATATTATATTTTCAATATTCAGGAAAAGCACAGTGCCTTAGGTAATTAACTTACTTTAATAACATTGCCCTTCCACTGGCCTTGTCAATATTTTATGTTCATATTTTTCTTGCATTAACATGAGCACACTGGAGGCAAGAGAATGAAATGAGTGCTAGGTTGCTTTGATTTGATCATTTTCTCAGTTTGGTTCTGTTCCTCACGCTCTGCACTGCTGTATTTATGGGCTTGCCTGTATCTTGTCCCCGCTTGATCCATATCTCAATCCTGGGTTAAAAAAGTCAGAAATGATTTTTCACAGTTCATGGGTCAGACAAATATGTGGTAGATAAGTTCTCACAATGAGTCAAGGAACACACTTCTTAGGAAACTGTCAGATATTCTCTGAGGAAAAAATATAGTGCAGAATTATGAAAACTGAAAAAAATTATGATGTTATATGAAGTTTTTAAAATGATTTTTTCTCTAGTAGTGATAATGAAATATGAAGTAATTAAAAAATTTGAAGGACATTAAATAAGAGTATCCTAATTTACCCTTCCTCTTTATGCAAATTACAGATTATGGATCTTTTAAACTTTGGGACATATGATACTTTGCATTGTCTCATTAAAATTTGGCATAAATTTTGGCATAAATTTGGACTTTGCTCATATGTTTGTAGAGATAGTAATAGATAGTTAAAACGTGAGAAATACACTATGTACAGAAAAAAGATCATTGCTTTTTGGTCATTTACATATTAGACAAGAATCTGAAGAATATTTTTTCCTCTCCATCCACAGAAAATATTAAATGCATACATTATCACACCTACTTAGTACACATTGGAAATTGTGATTTGGGAGGCAAGTGAATATTAACTGCTTTAAAAAAAGTGTTTATAAAAGAAGAAAATATTCTAGTGTCACAAACCCATGGAGCATAACTGTTAAGGATTTCTAGGAAGCACGTGAAAGCAGTTTTGAATTTTATTCTAAAATACATAAATTATCACTCTAATCTATCACTTTACCCTATGTACGCTCACCTGAGCCCAGTTACTATTTGAGTTCTAGACACTCTTTAAACCTGTCTGACCCGTCTGTCACATCACTTTAGTGGCTTAATTGGTGAGGTCATGCCTGAATACTTTTTTGTCTGGATCATGAGCCCACATTTCCTAATACTTTAATTTGGCTTCTCATGTTAATTCATCATTTGAGATACAAAGCACAGCGGGGTTACTCTCTCTAGGTAAGCTTTTACAGAAATAATTGTGAGCTGACTAGTCATGACCTTGGCTTTATCTATGCTCAATTTTTGATCTAAAACTTCAGTGAACATCAATTTTGAAACCATTTCCAAGTACACTGAGAAATAGTGTTTGAAGCTTGGGACCATAAATTCTCCGTTAGATATTTCCCTGTTCAGGGTAGATTGAGTAGGATTAAAGGAAGCAGTCATGCACTCAGGGTTAAATAAAAAAGGTATTACACTTGAATGGTAATTTAGGTAGGACGGATGTTTTTCACATTACAGACACAGGGGTAAAGCATGGCAGGAAACTATTCAGTGGGGAAGATAAAGGGAAATGATGCTTTAAGCCTCCCTGACCCACAAACAGAAAGAAAAACCATTATTAACTGAAACCAGGAGCAAGTATAAGGCAGAGGACAAACAATCATGCTATGAATCACCCAGGTAAGGTAGTTGCAGTCTGCTTTCACTAGATATGAAACTCAATGATGACGAACGTGATTACCCGACCTAGTTAAGTAATTAATAAGGATAATTAAGATGGGTTTAAAATAGCATGTGTCAGAAAAAAAGATCATTGCTTTAACATGAGCACAGAGTTGAATAGTCAAGGAAATGTAAATTAAAACCAGTATGAGATATAGTTTGTATACATCAGATTACAAAAAATTGGAAACTCCCAAGTTTTAGTATAAGTTGGCAAAATATTTGTTTAGCATTATAAAAATATCCAATATTGGGGCTGGAGTTGTTGCTCAGTGGTAGAGCACTTGCCTGGCATGTGTGAGGCCCTGGGTTTGATCCTCAGCACCGCATATAAATAAATAAATAGATAATAGAAAAAGATCCATTTACAGCTAAAAAATATTAAATATTCCTTGCTTTGAAATTTCTATAAATGTCATTATCTCCATTCTAGGAGATACTTTTAATAATGCTTACATGGGTACAATTTATGACAGAAGAAAAGAAAAATCTTCAAATGTCTATAAGATTGATATTTGGTGAAAGATTAATGGAAAGTAGGTATTGACATTTATTAGTTCATCTTCTGTTACTATAAAAGAAAATACCTGAAGTTGGCTAGCATTATAAAGAGGTTTATTTTGTTCACAGTTCTGGACACTTGAAGTGCAAACTTGGGAGAACTGTAGTGAGGTCTAAAAGTAAACAGATGGCAATAAAATGCAGGAGTGTTCAACAGGAAGCCACAAGGTGATTCAGTGGGTCCAGCACATATTTAACACCTCACGCTTGCAAGAGCTCCAGGGTACCACAAGTGGAACCTTAATACCTTCTCAGGGCAGCTCCCCAGCTGACCTATGGGTCTCCTCTAATCCCCACTGCTTAAAGTTTCTACCAGCACTATCACACTAAGGACCAAGCTCCTGACACAAGAACTATGGAGACATGCCCAAATCATGTTCCAACCATCGCATAGCATATTTATGTATTGATATATTGTAATATGCCACAGAGAACATAACTAATCTGCCACAGCATACTTAAATATTTTGTAATCTCAGATATGTGATCCTCAGGAGAAAACTTCAAAAACAAACAAAACATTATAATATATTTTTGTGAATAAATTTATTAAGAATTCAAGGAATAGTAAATGTAATCTTACAAATAAAAATTACTAGAATGCAGGAGATGGGGAGTGAGGCTGTCATTGATTAGGCTTACAAAATACTTCATCATTTTCATCATTTGGGAAGTCTTAGAAATGATGTGTTTGCTTTTTTTTAACATATTGCTTTATAATTTACACAGCACTTTTTATACTTAAATTTCATAATAAAATTGTCTTAAAACACTCAGATCCAATATACAAGGGTGTTTGTTGTATTATTTTATAATAATAGCATTCACCATGTGTTCTTTCCAGGGTTATTGCAAGAGCTGACTCACTGGTCTTTTTATATCTGATGTTGCTTGCCTTCATTTTGTTACACCTACTATTATCATCATTTTTATTGGATACATTATTTAACATTGTACATTTTTAAATTGGGGAAGTTGCCTATGCGAATTTTATATACAGAAAATATTTATAAGAAAAAACAATAACTCCTGAATCTTCCTTATACCATATAAAAAATAGGTGGATCCAAGACCTAAAATAAAAATCTAAAACCATAAAGATTTTAAAAGAAGATAGAAAACATTATTAATGGTATACTTCTTTGAATTATCTAGAAACACTAATAAAAAATTTGATAGATTTGCCACAATTTAAACATATACAATATATATTTACATTATATTTACACATAATGCAAGAACTTTTAGAATGATTGCTTAAAGGGTGGAAAATTATCGGGATCATTGAGCTATCAGGGTAACGTAAAATGAAATAAAATTCCAAAGAGATACATTTGTACAAAATGCACCAAGTGGCTATAATAAACAGGATTGATAAATTTAAATGTTGGAAAAGCTTGCTAATTCAGATATAAAACTTTTGAAAATCCTTAGGTAGTTTTCAACAAATTTTGTAAAATACACTATATCTTGGCATACAATAGTGTATATATTTATACAGAGTGATAATATAAGTATATAAGTCGTAGTGATCAAGTCAGAGAAGTTAGCTCCTCCATAACTTTAAACATCATATTGGGGGCTAGAAGCCTTCAAATGTCTTTCTTTAATTTCTTCAGAAAGTATATAATGAATTTCCAAAACCCTACTGTGCTGTAAATATTAGAACCTCTCCTTCTTTGTAACCATATTTGTTATCCAAACTCCCAATTTCCTGAAAGGTGGGTCCCTTGTCCCGTGATCCCTCTATACCTTGTTTTCCTACCTTTGTGTAATTCTTTCATTTGGGGTGAGTATGAGAACAATGATTCCCTTCCAACCAAAAGAACAGTCAAGATGATGGGATGTCACTTCTCTGCTTATGATTTGTTATACTGAATAAGACTACATCTGAGAAGACTGGCGCTGGATACTCTCCTTGCAGCTTTGATGTACTAAACAGTCTTTTGCAAGAATTGCATAATGAAAAGGAACTGTGGGCATCTGAGAACGGCTTCCAGCTCACAGCCAGCAAAAAGCATGGGCCCTCAGATTCAGGTACCAGGAAATGAAATTTTATGGCCTTAATGAATTCTGCCAATCAAACCAGAATCTTCCATAATTATGAAGCCTGGATGACAGCTTGTGTGTAGCGTTGTGCCAATGTTCCCTGTTTGGGGGACACATCTTAGCTGGGCTTAGACTCCTGACTGTAAGACAAAAGCTCTAAGAACAAAATTTTTTGTTTACTAAACTACTGCATTTGTGGTGGTTTGTTATGCGGCACTAGAACACCAACTGTTCTCTAGCACACCACATTTGATCAAGAGTTAGTTATGTTTATCAGTATAATACCTTGGATTCAATCACATGTGTGATTTTCAATTGATTAAAGTTGTTTAGCTTTAAATAAATATTTATACAGAGCCTAGTGTAATCTTTTTCTTTTTTTAGTGGACTCTTCAGGTTAGCCCCCAAATCTATGGACACATCCATATAGATACAGGAGGATGTGAAATATAGAGGCCCGTAATATAGTCAATCACAACTGCCTTTGCTAGCCCTCGTGGTGTGAGGTGGGGAATAGAATTTCAGGTGTTGGTGGAAGGAAGAGAGAACCTTAAATAATGGTGATCAGTAACCCATCATCTGAGGCAGACTGGTAGACATAGCCTCAGATAGAAATGATCTGTTTGAATCGAAATGTCTGATTAACTTGTTTCTCTCTGCTGGTTCTCTGTCTTTTTTACAATCATCTTACCAATCACCATGTTAGCGTATTACCTAAAATGATTGAAACACAGGCTCAAAGAAATTGTTTACTCCCTGTACTCATCCCTAAATATATTCAATCACTTTATCACTTTTAGGAGAAAAAAAATACTTTGAAGGAAAACTCAGGTGAAAACATTTGGTGGAGGTGGTTTGTGGAGGAAGACATTTGTTGTTACTTTTCAATATAATTACTACCCACAGAGAATGTTTATAATGTGTGGAAATATTTGAAAAAAATTAAAGGAAGGAAGGAAAGAAGGAAGGAAGGAAGGAAGGAAGGAAGGAAAGAAGGGAGGGAGGGAGGGGATAGAATATTCCACTGCTACACTCTTCAATCTTTCTTTTAATAAATACTACATGTAAAAAGAAACTTTATATAGATGATGACTAAACTTTAAGTTGTAAGTGGAAATATATTCCCAATGACTTTGTAGTCATCATATATTTATTACAATTGTTGAAAAGATTACATAGACTCTGTAAGAAACCAGAGTTGCAATTTCATTAAAACATTCTTAACGGCAAAACATTTCCCGATATTTGAATTACTACTATAAGTGGAATGTACCATTTGAATAAATTCTAATGCACTGAAACATCTTAAAATAAAAAGTTGCTAATTTTTCTCTCACTGTATTTTATCTTTTTAAAATTAAAAAAGAATTTAATTTGTTCTAATTAGTTATACATGACTGTAGAATGCCTTTTGACACATTGCACACAAATGGAGCACAACTTCTCCTTCCTCTGGCTGAACATGGTGCAGGGTCCCACCAGTTGTGTAATCACACATGTATATAGGGTAATAATGTCCCTTTCATTCCACTGTCCTTTCCATTCCCATACACCTTCCCCTCCGCTCACTCCCCTCTGCACAATCCAAAGTCCCTTCATTCCTTGCCCCCAAACACCATTATGGATCAGCATCTGCTTATCAGAGAAAACATTTGGCCTTTGGTTTGGGGGTTTGGTTTATTTCACTTAGCAAGATATTCTCCATCTCCATCTATTTACTTGCAAATGCCATAATTTCCCTATTCTTTACGACTGAGTAATATTCCATTGTGTTATATGTACCACATTTCTTTATCCATTCATCTGTTGAAGGGCATCTAAATTCCTTTCATAGTTTAGCTGTTGTGAATTACATTGCTATAAACATTGATGTGGCTGTGTCACTGTAGTATGATTATTTTAAGTCATTTGGGTATAAACCAAGAAGTAGTATAGCTGAGTCAAATGGTGGCTCCTTTCCAAGTTTTCTGAGAATCTCCATACTGCTTTTCAGAGTATTGTTACCAATTTGCAGTCCCACCAGCATTGGATGATTGTACCTTTTTTCCCGCATCCTTGTCAACACTTATTGTTGCTTGTCTTCTTGATAATTGCCATTCTGACTGGAGTCAGATGAAATCTTAGAGTAGTTTTGATTTGCATTTCTATAATTGCTAGAGGTGTTGAACATTTTTTTTTTTTATATTTTTGGATCAATTTTATTTCTTCTTCTGTAAAGTGTCTGTTCAGTTCCTTAGCCCATGTATTAATTGGGTTATTTGTTTTTTTTGCTATTTTTTGGAGTTCTTTATATATCCTGCAGATTAGTGGTTCCTCTGAGGTGAATGTGATAAAGATTTTCTCTAATTCTGTAGGCTCTCTCTGCAAGTTATTGATTGTTTCCTTTGCTGAGAAGACGCTTTTTCATTTCAGTCCATTCCATTTATTGATTCTTGATTTTACTTCTTGCACTTTAGGAGTCTTGTAAATGAAGTCAGGTTCTAAGCCAACAATGTGGAGATTTGGTCCTACTTTTTTTACTATTAGGCAGAAGGTCTCTGTTCTAGTGCCTAAGTCTTTAATCCACTTTGAGTTGAGTTTTGTGCAGGGTGAAAGATAGAGATTTAATTTCACTTTGCTACATATGGATTTCCAGTTTTTTCCAGCATCATCTATTGAATAGGCTATCTTTGCTCCAATGTATGAGACAACTGTATTCATGTGGGTTTGTCTCTGTGTCTTCCATTCTGTACCATTGGTCTACATGTGTATTTTGGTGCCAATACCATGTCATTTTTGTTACTATTGTTCTGTAGTATAGTTGAAGGTCTGGTATTATGATGCCTCCTGCTTCTTTCTTCTTGCCAAGGATTGCTTTGGCTATTCTGGGTCTCTTGTTTTTCCAAATGAATTTCATGATTGTTTCTCCTATTTTTATAAAGAATGTAATTGGGATTGTAATAGGAATTTCATTAAATCTGTATAAGGCTTTTGATAGTATGACTATTTTGACAATATTAATTCTGCCTATCCAAGAGCATGGGAGATCTTTTTATCTTAGAAGATTCTCCTCAAATATTTTCTTTAGTGTCCCATAGGTTTCATTGTAGAGGTTTTTCACCTCTTTTGTTAAGTTGATTCCCAAATATTTTATTTTATTTTATTTTATTGAGATTACTGTGAACAGGGTAGTTTTCCTAATTTCTCTTTCAGTTGATTCATCACTGATGTATAGAAATGCATTTGATTTATGTGTATTGATTTTTATATCCTGCTACTTTTCTGAATTCATTTATTAGTTCAATAAGTTTTCTGGTGAAGTTTTTTTGTATCTTCTAAATAGAGAAACATGTCATCAGCAAACAGGGAGAGTTTGAGTAATTCCTTTCCGATTCATATCCCTTTAATTTCTTTCATCTGTCTAATTGCTCTGGGTTGAGTTTCAAGGACTATGTTGATAAAAGTAGTGAATTTAATGGTAACATGTTTACAAAGCCTCACTGTTTAAAACATTTTCAGATAGAGATTTTTGAGAATAGGAAGACAAATATTTTATATCTAATACTTCTTTATATAATGGAAACACTTTTCTAGGAACTTATAATACATTTTTTTCATTTATTTTAAAGTTCTCAGTTGTTAAATAAATATGCAATCACTATAAGAAAATAAGCATATATTTATTCTGTGACCATTGAAAACATTTTAAATTGTTATTAAAATTTGTCATTCTGAATATTAGTCAGTGAACATTCTAATATAAACTCAATTAGGACATTTTCCTACTATTCACATATATTTCAAAAGCATACAATTCACCAGTAGTGTAATATCACCCCTAAAATTGCTGCTTTTAACTTTAAAAATTCTGAGAGATTTTTTCTGTATGATTAACTGCAATCTGATATATGCTGACTTTGTAAAGGAGTTCTTATTAAGAAGGAATAAGGCATAGCAAATCATTTAAGATGATATTTTTACTTAAAATTGTACATAAATATATTAGATAAAGACCACATATAAGCAACTGTGTTAGTAACAACCAAACTTTCTTCTGTATACTTGTTTAATAAATTCTCCAAATTGTCCTAAATTTGTTATCTGCTGCTTGTTGTTTAAAGAGTTTTGCATCCTTCAGCTCTTTATAATCTGTCCTACTGCCTTTTGATATTTGTCATACACATTTTGCAGCTAAGTCAACCTGCACACAATCCTTTGAAACAACATCATCTCTGAAACCTTCCTACATCTTCCCATGCCTCTCCTGACAAGAACTTTGTTTCTAGTCAAGCACTTCAAACTAACTTTTAAAGATTCAGCTCAAATTTTGCTTCCTCCTAATAATTACTTCTCTCTCATCCCTCCACAGGATCTGCTAAATGTCCTTGACAGATGTTTTCCTTCTCTTCTAACCTAACAGCATGTGAACACCTCAGTGACAGCACCTCTCACTTGAAAATAAATTATGTTCTTGTCTATTTTCTCAATGACTTTTAGTTCCTTGAAGGCTTTCCCAGGGCCATGTTTTTGGGTGATTTCAGAAAAATCAAATTACAAATATGTATTATTATTATGATACTTTAAATAATATTTGGATAAAGCTAAAAAAGAAATCCAGTAGACTTTGAGTGACCATAAAGATTTTTGAATTGATGCATTAACTCTAAAAGAAATTCTTAAAATTATCTATTTGCATTTTCTTCCAAATTATAAACTGAGTTATTTCTATTTTATTTATTGGTAAATATATTTAAAATACCACCTGACCTGTATGTTGTTATATTTGAAGTAAAACATTGAAAGTTTGATTTTTTTGTTATTGTAATTACTATTTTAGATGCAACTTACATTTCAGTTTTTATATATTCAAATTTGTCTGTCTATACTTCAAGTTTTTTTTTTTTTTTTGGCCACAGGATATTTTCTCGTACATTTTAATTTTAGAAAGATAATTACTGAATTTGAATTTATTCTGATGCATGGGGGAGTTCAAGGATTTATTGTTTTTAATTTCTTTCATTTAATTTTCAACAAATAAAATGTCAGATAATAGATGTCAATAAAGATTTCAACAATGTATATAATCTAATGGAAGTCACTGAATCGAGACAATAATCTGAACTATAATGATATAATGTGATTTAAAATATAAAATTTACATAGTAGTTAATGGACTCACTCATGTGGAAGCTAAAAATATTGATTTCATAGAAGTAGAGATTAGAAGAATGATCTTTAGAGGTTAGGAAAGGTAACAAGGAAGGTTGATGGAGGGAAGTTGGGTTATAGGTACCATAGCAGGAATGAAGTCTAATATTCCACAATAAAGTAAAGTAGCTATGGTTACAACAATTTATCACATCTCTTAAGAAGAGGTAAAAAAGAAGAGTTTGAGGGCCGAAAACCCCCACCCATGATAAATGTTTACGAAGATAGAAATCTAATTATCCTAATTTGATCATTACATGTTGTACACATATATCAAATTATTGCATGGTATTCCATAAATATTTAAAATAATTATGTCAATGAAAATTAGAGCAGATACACAGAGAATAGGTTAGAATAAAACAGATTTAATTGCATAATATGCTATATTAAATTTCAAAACTGTGTAGTCTGTACAACTCCATGATGATGTGAACAGAAAGATCAATACCAAAATACCTGCATTTGTTACAGCAGAGAAAACCAAGCTTTGACTCAATACAACCTCCATGTATTTTAGAATCAGGAAATTTCAAGCTAAATACTATTGTTATATAATAGTTTTGAAAATTAACAAAGGAAATATAAAAAAACGTACTTTGGAAATATCATCAATCTTCAATCTATATGACATGAATCTGATTCCATCTGCGAGTTTTCTTCCTTGTCTTGCACATGGCACCCAACAGTTATATCTAACTCTTCTTTGTTTCTCAAACATTGCCATTCCCCAAACACACTGCTTAAATTTAAATGCTTACTGTTTCTTACAAAGATTGTTATAAGAGTTTTCACTAAATCCTAACAGAGGAGGCCTCAATTCCATTCTGACTAGAAATAAGGCAGCAGCCTCCCTTTTGTGGCCAAGGAAGTAAAGGGGGAACCATGGATGTGCCCTATACCTGGGAGTAATAATGCATTGCCTTCTTCCTCAAAGGATGCTCCACATCACACAGGAAGTCGGATGATAAAAGGGCATTTACATAAGACACAGACTCATAGCACAGTATTGAAAGTGCCCAGGAAGAACCAAGAAAGTGGCACCACAAGGAAAATCCACCAATGTCAAGATAATACAGACACAGAGAGTAGTTTCCATCTCCAGGGCAAATCAGAAGGGGAGAATAATTAAAAACAGTAAATCTCTTATTAACAGTTACTTAAAAACAGTAAATCTCTTATTAATATTAAATAAGTGAACATGTGATGAATATATTTGAATTAAGAAAGAGTGCAGCTGAAAGGTCTAAATGTACATGTTCCTAACAGATTTTACCTGATGTCCAGGAAAATCAGGAAGGTCATGAATGCTTGCGAGAACTAGAAACCAGGTGAAGACACAGAAGAATAAAATATTACCCTATGGGAGTCCCTTTGACCACCTTTATATATTATAAAATGTTATTCTTGCCTACTATTTTCTTTATATCTCATTCTCAGGACAGATAAGAGTATATATATATGGTATATAGTAAAAACTACAAATATCTGTATCAGAATTTTATTTTTAATCTTTACGTATACTTGATATTTATCAGCCCAATAAGTATCATAAACTCTCCAAAGAATGAAGATATTTATTTGAGAAGAGCACAGAATGCAATGGGAATGCATGTGTTATAGTAAACTACAGACAAATTCGAGGAGATCCAGGCAAGAGAAAATCTTTAATGGCAAATTGGGAGAAATTTACATGAGCTACTTGAACACACAGTTCATTGGTTTTGGAGACCTGAGGCAGGAGCTGGCACTTACTCATTGGTGGAGGTGACATTGCTGGGCAAGTGTTCTGCCAAGAACATCTTGTCTGAATTATTGCTGTCTTAAAGAATGCTGAATGCAAACTTTTTTATACAAATCTGTACATATATTTGAAGTGTAGAAAGTATCTTTGTGTACAGAAAAAGACGAAGCTCCTGAGCCTTTAGAAAGTCCTTGACAAAGAAGTTCTTATTTTTAGACAGGCATGTCTTATTTTAGACATGAGCTCCCCATCCTAATATATATATATATATATATATATATATATATATATATATATATATATATATATTTGATAAAAGAGTTTTATTAAATATGTAACCATGAACACAAGCACACAAATTAATGTGGAAAACTGTTTAATTTTCTTAAAATTTTAGATAGTTAAAAATACGTGGATGAGAAAATTGTTTAATCATGTGAATATTTTTTTATAGATCTTGTGTTTCAAGATGTGAAAGAGAAATAAAATTTTAATATACATAATATAGCATAGCACATGTTTCTTAGGTAGGATCTCTTTAACTTTACAAACAATACATGTGATTACAAAATCAAATCATTATACAAGATGCATGAGTGTCATATAAAGATATGACCCAGGAAGTGTCATGCTCCCTTTCAGCAAACTCAATATAGACTCAACCTCAAGTCCAGTTTAGGCCTCAGAAAACTAGTTGTGTTCATTCAACATTTTTTTTTAATACAAATCAATATTCCTGCATTTATCAAAGTAAAATTTAAACATTATTAATATGGAAATGGTCCTTTTGGAATAATTCTATAAAGGTCATTTGATAGTTTTCTTGAAACTTTGAAAATGAAAGACTTTTAAGAGTTATTCAAATAAGGTATCTTTGCTAGTAAAAACTCCAAAATATGATTGTTTACTTGATATAAATGACCTCATGAACTCTTTGAAATGAATGAATGAATATAGATAATTGTGTTTTACACTCTCAGCTATAACCGGCATTGGGTACAATCTATTTAGAATTGCTATAATGTAACATTACACTCTATTTTATGTCTAATGTTTTCATTCTAAGCATTTCTAAATTTCTCTGCTTAACAATTTTAAATTGAACTGTAAGGTAACAACATAATTTAGGTTACTGGAAGTCAATTAACTCTGCATGATACTTGAGAAAAATTGGCTTATACAATTGTTATTTCACAAAATAAAAAGCTTCATTTTTGTGTAGAAAGAGTAGCTCACATCAAGGTCTATTCTACTGGAATATGTTTTTGGATCCAACCACAGAAAATAAAAATACTTTTTTTTTTCTCCTTTTACATTGTTGCCCCTACAGTATCCCCCTAGCTGAAGAACCTTCCACTAAATCTTGTAGCATGTTCAATGCTTTGAGTTGCTTTAGGGAATGCTGTTTTAAAAACGATTAAACCATTGATGACTTTAGCTTTTAACCTCAGTCATAAAATACAAGTGCTCTACTCTATCCCTACAATTTAAATGCAAATAATCTTTAAACAAAACTAATCTTGAGGGCTTTTGGATAGCGAATGATAAATGGAAGGGAATTTTATAAAGTGTGATAGTGAGCAACTCTGATTTCTTTTTCACATCAATCATCTCTCCATATGGATCAACAATTAAAATAGTTCAGTGCTTTGGAGAGAGTCAGAGAAAGCAAGTTCATCACTTAGCTGCCCGTGGCATTACCTTGGGGAGAAGCAAGCTGGTCCAAAGGGTAAGTGTTAATTGAAAAACGTGTAAAGGAAACTGAAGATCCTTTCTTTATGTTTGCTTACCTGCAGAGCCAAATCTGAGTTGTGTCCAGGAAGCTTAATAGTTTTGTCTAAATGAGTGCAAGCTTAATACAAAGAAAGTATATAATAATTTAATGGAGTTATTTTATATTGAAGAAAGCAACTTTTCAAATATTACTTTCAGTAAAATTTATCATAATAAAAAATCACAATTCAGAAAGAAATTTTATTCTTTGTAATTTAAATGTTTTATGGTCTTGTTTATATATAATTTACATAATAAATCTAAAAAGACAAAATTTGCATTCAGTATTTTCTTTTATTGCTGATTATTTTTTGATATATAGACAGTGATAGCAAATGAGTAAAAAAATAAAAAAATAATAGGTGATAATGTATATTCTTTACTAGAAGTGTTTAGAGTTTTTTTTTAAAAAAAAAATTTATTTATTGTAATTTGTTACACATTACAGCATAATGCATTTCAATTCATAGTACACATAAAGAGCACAATTTTTCATGTCTCTGGTTGTAAACAAAGTAGTATCACACCGTTTGTATCTTCATACATATACTTAGGGTAATGATGTTCATCTCATTCCACCATCTTTCCTACCCCATCCCCCTCTCTTCCCCTCCCTTTTGCCCTATCTAAAGTTCCTCCATTCCTCCCATGTCGCCCCCCCCTCCATCTCCATTAGGGATCATCATCCACATAGCAGAGAAAACATATGGCATTTGGTTTTTGGGGACTGGCTTATCCACTTCGCATGATATTCTCCAACTCCATCTATTTACCTGCAAATACCATGATTTTATTCTCTTTTAATTCTGAGTAGTATTCCATTGTGTATATATGTATACTATAGTTTTTTTTATCCATACATCTACTGAAGGGCATCTAGGTTGATTTCACAATTTACCTATTGTGAATTGTGCTGCTAAAAACGCTGATGTTCTGTGCCACTGAAGTATGCTGTTTTTAAGTCCTTTGGGTATAAACCGAGGAGTGGGATTGCTGGTAGGACTGCAAATTGATGCAACCAGTATGGAAAGCAGTTTGGAGATTCCTTGGAAAACCTGGAATGGAGCCACCATTTGACCCAGCTATCCCACTCCATGGTTTATAACTAAAACTGGTTAGCATTTTTTGGGACAAGTAAAATATATATCGCACCTGGATTATTTTGTTGTATCAAATGTGAGGAAGTATTTAGAGGCTGATTAGGAAATATGAAGGACTACTAAGCATGAAGGACAGGTAAGTCAATTCGAAGGGCCCTAGCAACCAGTTAATAGGATCATAATCTAAATTCATACTAACCAAAATGAGTGAGTGAATAGCAGAGAAAGTAGATCTCTTTATTGAAGGTCAGCTAGCAAAGATAAAAAAGAACTACAGAGTAGAAAATACCAATAGATGATAAGACTTACAAGACAAAGCTTGACAAAGAAATTTGGTTTTAATCATAAAAGAAAATAATAATTTTATAATAAGGATACAAATGTATTACCTGAATCAATCATCAAATTAATGTAACTATAATTGCATATATTAATATAATTTGCTTCAGTGAAATATGTCATAATTTTTGTGATATTCCTACCAAAAACATGCAAAACTCAAGCTGAGGAACATGTCTAAATAATGATCTACCTATACTTACCAAAAAATACCAAAGTTAAAGTAGAAAATGAAAATTCAAGGGAATGTTCTTGATAAGAAGACAACAGAATATAATTAACATTACTACATTGGATCCTTAGTCCGGGAAAATATTTATAAAATACACTGTTCCAAGAGTTGATGAAATTTGAATATGAAGTGTGGATTAAACAATGAAGTTATATCACTATTAAAAATATTGATTTTAAGGTTATACTGTAGTTACTTAAGCACGTGCTTTTCCTTAGGAAGCATATAATGACCCATTTAGGTCTAAAGGAATGCAGTTCAGTTCCAAAACTCACCCTTAACTGTTTTAAGAAAATGAATATATTTACATACATACATGTCTGTAATACACAAAGAGAGAAAGAATAAAAATGTTAATAAATACTTGGTCAAACTGCATAGTCGATGAGAAGGCTTTTAAAAATTCTTGCATCTTTTGTATTAGTTTGAGATTAATATCAAAATTTTAAAAAAAACTTGTGAATGGGAATGAATTTTGTTACTCAGTTGAATTGATAGAGATAAGAATTTGCTTTTATTACAAAATCAAAAGGATCAGTTTACAACATCACAAAGAATAGTAGAAATAATAAAACTGATGTATAAAGCAGACTAAATGTAAAATGGTCTGAACAACAAGAATTGCCTTAACTGAATATTTGAAATAATGGCGAATTGAATCAATAGACTAAGCATTTTAAATAATTAATTTGTGATTACTTTTCTTTTTAGTAGATTATACTATAATTTATAGCAGATATACATAAATAATTCTTATTAGAGCCTTTTTCAGGAGGTGATTTCCCTCCCTGGTTTAGCCTCTCGTTGACAATAATATCTGACAATAATAATCATATAATCTAGAGAGCTATTCAGAAAAAATATTGGGGATTCTTTATGTCAGGCTTTGGAGACAGAGAAGGAAATTAATAAGAATAAGAATATAACTAAATTCTGGAAGGAAAACTATTTTCCTTACTACTCATTTAACCATGTATTGCAGAAGGATTAACAATGGGGCTCAAGTATAAATCTAGTTTCTCTTCCCCAAAACGAGAGAAACTTCTTAGGGTTATTTTACCGAGGAGGATATTTACTTTCCAGTCTAGAATGCTTTTCTTCCAAGTTTTAATGAAGTTTCCTATATCATTATTCTCTCTTCCTTTCTTGCATTTCAGTTAGTAAATTGTTTAACAAGGAATTAGTAGATCATTACGTATTCCAAGGGAGTAATAAAATAAATCACAATACAATTTCCTATCCCAGAGTGACGTTCTAATGAGAGAGATAGGTATACTGGTTAATTTTCATTGTGGTGCAGTTTTTATTTTGTCAGGACTTTCATTATTATGAACAAAATATTCAGAATCTGTGCAGTTGTACAGAGTTAACTTTAAATAGAGTACTGCCACTTCTTAAGAAAAGTTATTTTTTTCCAAAGTCATTCTGCATCTGACTTCCACATTTAACCTAGGAATGAATGATCTGGATTTATAGGTTATTCTTTCTATAATTTGAGACTTTCTACCTCCTGCTTGTAATGTTGTTCATCTGTGGTGATGGGAAGAGTTATTTTCTGCCTATGTTTTAGGGACAATAATCTCTCATTAGAAAAAAATCATGGATATGAACAGGCTGAAACTATGAAATATCTTCCATCAGGGTGCCCCTGTATCCCAATAGAGTAGTTCAGGTTTTCCCTTTCAAACAATTTTGTTCTTTTAAATTTTTTAATTGGAAGATAAAGTTGCATGTATTTATCATGTGCAGAATAATGTTTTGAAATATATACACATTTTGAATGATTAGATCCAGCTCATTAACAAATGTATGGCTCACATATCTAACATTTGTGTGGCGAGACACATAGCATCCACTATCATTTCATTTTTTCAAGACTGGAATGTATTTTATCAACTATGATCATCATACTATATAATAGATCTCCTAAATCTATTACTTTTGACAGATTTTTCCTTTTAAGCACTTTTTTCTAACATCATGTAGACCTTTTTAAGTCATGTACTATATTTCAAATCAACAGTCCCTCATCATGGACAGAATGAAGTCTGTCCTATTTCTTCCACCTTCCATTCATTCCCTACCTTAGTAAAAACCTGATGTTTTAGTCAGCTCTTTTTGCTGCTGTGACCTGCCCAGCACAATTATAGAGGGGGAAAAGTTTATTTGGGGGCTCACAGTTTCAGAGGTCTCAATCATAGACACCTGGCTCCATCCTCTGGGCTTGAGGTGAGACTGAACATTAGGGCAGAAGAGTGTGGCAGAGGAAAGCAGCCCATGTGATGATCAGGAAGCAAAGAGAGAGGTCTCCACTTGTCAGATACACCTAAACCGCAAAGTCACTTCTCCAATTCCGGCCACCTCCAGCCACACTACCACACCTTACCGCTTCAGCTACCACTGAGTTAATCCCTATCAGGGGATTCATCACTGATTGGGTTAAGACTCTCACAACCCAAGAATTTCTCCTCTGAACCTTCTTGCATTGTCTCACATGTAAGCTTTTGGGGGACACATCACATCCAAATTATAACACCTGCTCATCAAGTAGTTCACATATAATTTCCTCTTTGAAATATGACGTTTCCCTCCAAACTTATCCCTTATACTTAGCTTTCTCTATATAACACACATATTTCTTGAAATTCCTTCAGTGTATATTGTTTCTGCTGCTTGAGATTATGGATGGTGTACTGGTGTTTACATAGCTTCTACATTACACTATGTCAACTGAACACACTACCTGTCCCCTAGTATGATAGATGGAACAGAGGAGGTTCTCTTTAGATTCATGCTGGTAATCTAGAGTTTTGTGTAGCTGTGTTTTAATCTAAATAGAGTGTGGGAATTGGTTTTATACAGGTGTGCCTTTGAATTCTGACTATAGAACTTATGAACTAAAGGACCTTTGGAAAGTTGGTTAGTCTCAGAGGACTTTAATTTCTTGATATGTGCATCAGAGATACAAATATTAACTTTCTTGAAAGATTCTATAAGAAATATATGAAAATAAATGTGAATAAAATTTTAAGATGTGGAATGGAATAGCACAGGAGGTGAATCAGTTATCCATTTCTTGAACAGGTAGGAAACAAACACAAACACCCAATGTAGAAATCACTGGTTTGAAGGCAGCTGAGAGCTACTGAAGACACAGTGCTGGGGGATTATGATTCTAGAAGGAAGAAGTTCAAAAAGACAGGAGCAAATCGGTGCAAGAAAAAAACACAGAAAGGAAGACAATAACAAAGGAAAGGGTAATTATGAGGGTAAACATAACTAAAAATTGACTAAATATTAACTATACAAAGTGATTATACTTATGTCTTATGAGGATGTAGTATGTTTACAATTGAAATGTATAACAAAAAAATTTTAAAAAGCATAAGGATACATAGAATTAAATGTCCTAAGGTTCTAGTTTCATTTTGAAAATAGTAAAACTAATAATTTGTATTCAATGGTACAAGTGGATAATGCATATTATATAAGGTTATACAGTAGAAATTATTTTATTTCTTGAGTCCCTCAGCCCTCTTCACTTCTCTGAACTCCTCGTTCCTTATTTTGCTTCTGGAGTCTGGCAGGGACATGCACACCTAGAATACTGTATTCTGGAACTTTCTTCTGCTGAGCGAGTCTTTTCCTGAATATATACATGGCTCTGGTTCTCCTTTGGTATGAATTTTACATTTCCAGTATTTATTCCTTGTATTATTTTCCTCCTGAGATCTAACCTCCAACAATACAATGTCTTTTACCTATTTACTCTTCTGATTTCTTGTTTTGCTCATTAGAAGTAAAACTTCATCTATTTTTATTTTGTTAACCACTGTGTTCCTGGTGCATTGTGGTTTGCTTTGCCAATAGCAGATCATTCCTTTATTGTTCAGAATGAATGAATGAATGCTTTCAGATGCTGGTAGGATTGGAGGAAGTATGGCATTGGTCTAAATTTTTGAGCACCAACCCTACATTCCTGTGGTAAATTTCTAACTCACAACATGGTGCTATTAGTATATGGGGAATTTGGAAGGTGAACAAATTATCTTGATCGGGATTAGTGCCCTTGTGAAAGAAGCCCCAGAGAGCTGGCCTACCCCTTCCACCATATGCAAACAGTGGGAAGACCTCATTTATAAAGCTCAGGCCCTTAACACAGGATCATGTACCAGTGCCTAGTTTTTTTGTGTGTGTTTTTTTTAAATTTCCAAACTCCACAACCATGAGAAACAAATATGTGTTATTCATAAGCCACTTACTTTATTGTGTTTTATTAACAGCAGCCTAAATGGACTAAGTCTAACCCTGATTTCAATTTGGGGCAAGTTTGATTAGAAATACTTAGAGGACAAACAAGATACTGAAATATCTTCTTGGCAGGGTGAAGCTAATTCTCCAAACAATCAACTATCTTTTTAGAAGTAGAGATTGTATGACTGCGATAATTTTATTTTTAAACTAAACTGATTTTGTTTTAGAAAAAAAGGTCAGATCAGATGATCGACTGACTTTAAAGTAACAGAGGGATAGCAAACCAAATGTGGAAATCAGAAATTCTCTGGAAATTAGAGAATCTAGAGAAACTATGTCCCCTCATTAATTTCTACTGTAACTGGACTATCACCTAGGATTAGCAAAAATTATTATATACTATTTAAGAATATTTTATGGATTTTACTTGGGGCTTCTTTTGTTCATTCAACAATTTCCTATGAATATACTTTATATAAAACATTGTATAAATAAAACATGAATAACGAATGAGCAAAAATTAATAAAAAAAAAATTCAGAATACTAAAATGCAAAACTTAGAGTCTTTTATTATATAAAAGGTTGGGTCCAAACAAGGTTGGATCCAATTAACTATGATATGTCATAGTTTATAAATTCTCCATTGAAATAAACCACATAGGCCAGAATTACAGCAAGACAGTTAAAACACTTCTATCCCAGTAACTAGATGAAGATTTTAATAGATAATCCCAAATGTAAAGAAAACTGATGAAAAGAGGTGCAAGATTTCAGCTGCTTTCTATTTGGTAATAAGAATGTTTGAAAGTCTGTTAATATAAGAGAAGCCCCAGGGGATAGTTTTAACTTAATATGCAGTGGAGAAGTTTCCGAATTTGTGTTTTTAATTTGTGTCAACTTCATTTGTTAAAATGAGCCAAGGAGAGGGATATACCTCATTGTAGAGTGCTTGCTTAGCATGCACAAATTTCTGTTTTACCTTCAGCATTGCTAGAAAATTTGAAAAACAAAAGAAAACAAAAACCAAAGCAGAAGAAGTTGTGTTTAAAATATTAAATCTTAGAAATTATTGCATATTGCACATACTGTTTCTAAAATGAAGGTTTTTTTTTCATTTCTACTTATCCTTTATGTTATGCACAGATTTAAATAAACAAACAAATTTGGGGTGACTCATTTAATCAACCAATAGAAAACTATGCATCATACATCATTCGTTTGGACTATCTGCCTAAACTATAAAATTTCTGTTTTCTTCTCTCACCAAATATTTATTCAGCACCTACCCATATACCAAAGACTCTTCTGTGTGGTAAGATTTTAATGTAAATAAAAGAAATAATTCCCAACTGTTTGACACCTATATGTTGGTTAAGGAGATATATGAAGAGCATAGCTATATACTTTTGAAAATATGATAAGTCTTCTGGGGGAAAACAACCAATGAGGGCAGTAAGAAAGAAGATGTGATAAATTTTAAGTAAAAGTGCCAACGTATGACTCATTGAGATGGTGGCATGAAAATGGACAAGATCGATAGAGGATTGAACTTGCAAGTATTTGGGGGAGGAAGTATTCTAGAAATAAGCTATAGTCATTGCAAAGTTCTAGAGTGGAAATGTACTTATTGTTTTCAAGGGAAAGCAAGATTTGTTTAAGTGGGGCCAAAGGAGAGCGTCATAGAAGTCAGAGATATAATAGCTGCAAGATTTGTAGCATTTTATAGACTTGTTGGGGCCTTAATATGACTTTGGATTTTCTTTTTCATTAACTGTACAGCCTTTTAGAGCCCTTAAACCAAAGAATATCATAATGAATCTGAGTTATGTTTTCTTTCTTTCTTTTTTTGTTTTTAGGGTGTGTGTATGTTTGTGTGTGTATGTGTTTTACTGGGAATTGAACCCACAGATATTCTGCCACTGAGCTAAATCTCCAGACTGTTTTATTTTTTTCATTTTGAGACAGAATCTCATTAAATTGTCTAGGCTAGCCTCCAATTTGCAATCCTCTTGCCTCAGCCTCTTCAGTAACTGGGATAACAGATGTGCACCACGTGCCTGCCTCTCAGTTATGGTTTTGCAGTGTGATGCTATAAGGAGAATAGACTCTTAAGAATACATATTGGAGCTGTGAAGTATTAAGCTTCTAAACATATTAATAATTGAATTACTTTGGGAAAAATAAAGTAAACTTAGGAAGAGGTAGATAAATTCTAGAGGGTTTTTTGTTAAAAATGTAAAATCAATATATTTTACTGATAAAGATTAGCTATGGTAGGGCTGGGGATGTGGCTCAAGTGGTAGCATGCTCGCCTGGCATGCATGCGGCCCGGGTTCGATCCTCAGCACCACAAAGATGTTGTGTCCACTGAAAATAAAAAAATAAAAAAATAAAAAATAAAAATTCTCTCTCTCTCTCTCTTTAAAAAAAAAAAGATTAGCTATGGTAATGAAAGGAAGATAAAAAAGATACCTAGCTAATGAAAGAATAAAATATCATTAATGAGATTAAAAGAATATCAGGTGCAGTAGCTTTAGGAACAATATGCATAATTCATATGAATTTTGAACTGTGTGTTACAGTTCTAAGTGGAAATACAGAGTATTAGTTGTAGTTAAGAGACTAGATTTTAGAGCTTAAATCTGGAATGGATTGGGGTTTTCACTGTATAAAAGGACTATAAAATTATAGATGGAATTACTAAAATAATTTAATACAGATTAAAGAATTCCAGAAAAAATCTGAATGTACCAATATTAAAAGGTTGAAGAGGTAGAATTAGCAGAAGTAAATGACTCATAAGAAAAAGAATGTAGGAAAACTGAGTGTTGTCTCCTGAAAATTAAGTGAATAAAATGTATCAAAAAGAATTCTACAACATGTACACTCAGAAAAGTGAGAAATTATATCTCATCTATGTATGATATATCAAAGTGCATAAATGCATTCTACTGTCATATATGACTAATTAAAACAAATTTTAAAAATAATTTTAAAAATTCAATATGAAAAATATAAACACCACCTCAAAATCTAAAAAGAAGCAACCTACCAGCTCAAATACTACTGAGAGGTCAAAGATAAAGAAGAATGAGATTTTGTCATTGTTTATGACAACAAGTAAGTTCCTGACAAGAGGTATTTCAATAGAAGAGTGGAGGCATAACCAGGATCTTCTACAGGAAGGAAAGAATTAATTTAAAGTGGAATCAGGATTCTCTGTCCATAGGAGCAAAAGTGTAGTGTTTGAGGGTGGTGCATAGGCAAAGAGTGTGAGAGTTTCTAAAAATTTTTTCCGATTGCTTCAATTTTGTCAGTGGAAGATGATTTGAAAGTCCAATCCAAGAATAGAATGGGACAAAATTTCCTACTCTTAGATACATATTTTCCTATACAATCTTTCTGATAGTTTTTCTAAAATTTCTATTTTTCTAAGGGTTTATAGATAAGCTGTCCTCCAATCCTCTATTCTGTATTCTTCAACAACAATACTGGGATATATATACATATATATATATATAAATGGAAATTTATTAATTTTAACTTTCAGAGGAAAACTAGCATATATATATATATATATATATATATATATATATATATATAGAGAGAGAGAGAGAGAGAGAGAGAGAGAGAGAGAGAGAGAATTAATTTTATATGCAACACCATTTCCAGTTCTAGGAGAGACTGCTTACTACTGATAAAGTTCATAGGGTAATTGTCTTACTCAGGTTTTGCATCACTGTGACCAAAATATTCATCAAGAACAACTTAGCGGAGATAAGTTTTGAGGCTCGATGTTTTAGAGATCACAGTTCATAGGTGACTGTCTGACTCTCTTGCTCTAGGTCTAAGGTGAGGCAGCACATCATGGGTGAAGGGTACAGCTAAGGAAAGCTGCTTGGATCATGGTGGTCAAGAAGCACTGGATGGGTGAGTTGGAATAGGAAGTGGTCACAGGGCATGCTGCCAGTGACCCACCTCCTCCAGCAACATCCCACCTGCATAGAGTTAACACCCAGTCAGTTCTTTTAAACTAGGATGGACTGTTTAGGTTTCAGTTGTCATAATTTTATCATTTTATATCTGAATATTCATGCAGAAATATGGGAGCTTTGGGGGGGATACCTCATATCCAAACTACAAGAGTAATTAAACTAGAAAGAGAAAAGCCTAAATTTTAATCAGAGATAAAGAAACAAAACATGATATAAGCAGGAAGCTGAAATAAGAAGAAAAGGAGATAATTTATTCAAATATATATAAACGTGTGTATATGTGTGCGAGAAAAAAAGAGCTTAGAGTTAAAAATTTCATTGGGACAAAAGAAATTGCCAAATTAGGAATAGCTCCCCCAATGATTATGAAACAAGAATGACAATAAAGACAACATTTATACAAATTGCATCTGTACCATTTGAAACATCAGGGTGTTTCAGAATACATGAGCTCATTTAGTCCTTATCAGTATTCTGTGGTTAATGAATACTATTATTATTCTAATAATAATTATTAGAAAGCTAATACTATTATTATTTTCACTTTAAAGAAAGGACTTCTAAAACTTAGGGTAGTTACTTATCCAAGTTCACACAGAGAGTAAACAGGGGGACTGGAATCCAAAGTGAAACCGAGCTTGCTGGCCTATTTTTCACCTTCAAATTGAATGCTTAGCATGTATGTAGGAACACCAGGAGAAGGATTTCATTGATTTTTTCAATGTAAAGTTCTTTTCCATATCCGAGATTCTTTAAAAAGACACATTTTAATAGCATGACTTTTGTTCTCGAAAGCAGAGATGAACTGCCACTTAAGGTGTGTTCTAGCCCCTGGTGTGGAGGATGGATGAGGATGTCAGTCTGTAAAGAGCAGTTCCACCAGCAAAACATTTAATAAAGCATTTCTCCTTGAATGTTATGATGGTATCATGCCTTTGACAAAAGAAGATTGATGGGAAACAATGCTGCCCTTTTAACTTCTTAAACAAGAACTTTGTATAAACTCATCTTTCCCATCTAAAGGGGAAAAAAAAGAATCAATTTCTTCCATCATTATGTAAAAATCTTTAGATAATGTGTATTAGAATTATAATACTAACAGTTGACATTTACTAAGTAGACATTATTGGTCTGTACTTTTCTAATCCACTTTCCATTGATGACTTTATTTAATTCTTATACTGGAATTCTAAGGTTGCTATTTTAATTATTCCAGGTTACAGATGAGGAAGCTGAACCACAGAAAGGTGAAGTAATTACCTGAAAATGACAGTGGTAATTAGGAGGAACCCTCGGATAAAAAAGCAATTTACCTGTGATCTTTATGGGAATAAAGTTTGAATGTATATCAAGCAAAATATTTTTCATGAAATACTCTTGCCTAAGGAGATTTCAGAAATAATAAAACCTTTACATTGCATAAATTAGAGAAAAGGCTACCGATTCCATATTAACCTCTTAGAATTTTCTGTTTTTCCCAATATTATAGTATTGTAGTTCTGCATTCTTTCCTGCACTATTGTTTTTGTCAAGTGATGATTCAAAATAAAAGGATTATCCAAAAAGATAATCATTGGAGGCTTGCAATCTTTTTAAGGGATTGTCATTTGAAATTGTTATCAATTTATCCATTATTTTTATGCCTTTTGATTACATCTTTGTTTTATTCCATTACTTTAAAAGGCACTGATTGCTTTATGCTCTTAAAATAGTATCAATTATACAATCAATTAAATGTAGAGATTACAGTGAGGAATAACTCTTACTCTATAGTCACATTCCTTTACAATTTAAAAGGTATGTTGACATTAGCAGAACATACTGTGTTTAATAAATTTTCATTTTATTTTTTCCCCTGCTGCTTTTCATGTGTTTAGACAGTATTTGGAAATGTGTTCAATCCATTCAGCCATGGAATCAAATTGCATTTCCAGCCTTGAATTATTGTGCTCTCAGAGGAGATGGGACACTTACTTTGCAAGGTAATCATTTTTTGGAAAACTATGTTTTTAAACTATCATATTCTACAAAAATGAATCATTTTATATTGAGGAATTGGTGGACTATTTTTTAGTGATTCATTTGGGACTGTCTGGAAATGACAAATAAAAGCAATCAAACATAATTGCAGATGGAATACTTACATCTAAATTTTAGATATATGCATGACTTTGGCATGAACATTTGAAATAGTCTGGGTTCTTTATGTTCAGGTAGCTATAAGTGCCTCAATAACTAAACTATCTGCTTTGCTTACAAACAAAGACTTGAAATGAGAAGCTTCATAATTAAAATGCCTAACCATCTAAATGATTTCAACATTTTACTTAAAGCACCATCTTTCTTTCTGAAAGAAAAGATGGAATAAAGGAATTAAGTGAAGAACTGCAAAGAAATGTAAAGTTCTAGCTTTAATAAATCTATGGAACCAGATAAGATTAGCATATATTAATGGTTAAAACAAATAAGATTAACCATATATTAATGGTTAAAAAGACCAGTCAAGCACATGCAACTTTTGAAAAGCTACTACAATTATCCAAAATATCCTCAGATACAAATGAAAAAGCACATGAAGATTACTTTTCAATGCTATGTCTCTGTCATTTCAATATAGACGTTCTTCAGATGATACATGAATATCCTACTGTGTTTTCAAAAATGCTGACTCAAAGAGATATTTATATGCAGAATGGAAAGTATGAAAAATAGCATTAATAGCTTATAGAGACACATGCAGTGTGTCTTTAGAGGATCAGAGGTACTAGCGAAAGTCCCCTGAGCAGACATTTATGATGATTACAAACCATAACTTTAATGTTAATGTTGGTAGTTTATAAATATAAATTCATCAAAAATGCACAGATATATGACATAAATAACAACATCACAGGCTGTGGGTACAGCTTAATAGTAGAGCACTTTCTGGAACATGTGAAGCCCTGGATTTGATCCCAAGCACCACTAAATAAATAAATAAATAAATAAATAAATAAATAAATAAATAGCAGCATCAATTATTTGAAAACAACAGATAAATTCTTTTAATGGAAACATGATCAATAGCATAGAAAAAGAAAACAATGTCAAAATTTAATTAGAAAATTGTCCCAATAATACATGTAATATTTTTATAAATTCAAGAATTATAGACTTTTAAAAGTGTTTTAATCATCTATCCTATAATTCATACATTATAGTTACTTTATGCAAACATTAAATTATTTAACTGCATAAGCACAAATGTATTCTTTCATTGTTTACAAGTGAACTGAAGGCATGAATGAGCACCCTGATTGCTTTAGATTTAGTTATATTTCTCTTGGATAAAGTTTTTTAATCTAAGTTTTTCAGAGTCTTTGTGTTATATATATTAAATATCAAATGAATAATTTGTTTCTTAAAATAATGATCTAATAACTCTTCCTCTGCATTTGCTCTCCATATTTTACTATAACTAGAATTTTTTTTATCTTAAGGACCTATATACTATTTTTGACTAGAATTAATATTTTACATAATCTCTTCTTCCTAAATACTTGGAGATCACCAATTTTAAATTCCATTTGCAAATATTTACTTCTTATCTGACCAATAAAATTGCACCAGGTTTTGTCAGGTATGGAAATCATACTTATTTTGGACATTATGTTTCACATTTCCCCTATGTGAATAAAGTGTTTGAGATCTATAACTGATATATGTATTTTCCTCTATGGTGAGAGATATAATCATATCAATTATTTATATTAGGTCAAAGCATACTGAAAAAAATTTACCTTGATAAAATAGAATTATCTTGTTCTAAAGCAAAAGTTGTCAGACCTGCTTATAAGAAAGTCAGAATCTCAATCAATAACCATATAAATTGGACTAACATATAAATGGACTAACCACAAATCTTAGACAAGTATAATAGAAATGTGAGAAAAATATGTATTTTTACATCACTAAATTACTCAAAAGATCCAGAGATAATTTTCACTGAAAGAGATTGCTGGTAATAAATTATGTAATATTTATATAATTTCATTTGATTCTTCCAAAAATATGGTGAGTGCAATTAAGGGTAAAACAGATTCAATAATTTTTTTGTGGGCACTAAGGGAATGATTAAGCTTAAAAGAAAACTTGCATTTCCTAATTCTAAATGCAATTTTTATATCCCATTCATTGAATGTATAATTAGAAGGGCTAAGGGTAGGCTTCTTTCAACCCAAATTTTCTTTCATTGACACAATGAAAATATTCTTTCATCTATGTTTTTATTCTCAAGTAAAAATATAATGTAATTAAGCTCCTATGACATCCTAGTCATAGACTCCCTAGGAAGCATGCACTAATGGATATTCAGGGACACTAAGGATATTTTCAAGTCCTACAATTTGTACCTATATCTTCTCTTGGCACATAATAGTTGAACAGCAAATATTTTCTTACTGGAGCAAAGAACAGACTTACTACAATTAAGGTAGTTATTCTTTAACCTACCAGCATCAATCTAATGAAGCCTTATTATAAAGATGAATGTGACATTAAAATTTGTGAGAAAGTTTCTTCTGAGAAAGTACAGCATATCTGTGATATATATCACCTTTAAAATCTATACCTTCCTCTTCTTAAAGGTTCATTTATTAATCATAAAGCTTGATAGAATTAAAGTTGTTCATGCAGTTGGAATGTGTCATGTAAGTTCCTAGGAGCTTAAAATTTAATTTGTAATCACAAGGAAATTATATACCAATATTTCTTGATGACATTTTGTGATTCTTAGCAGGTCCAAAATTTATTTTGTTTATGAAAAATCTTCAGTGAGTTTGTCATGACACACATATAAAACTCACACTTTTTTTTTCTATTTGTAGTGTCTCCTACCATGTTATCCTCTCGGTATATAATACTGAGTCATACTATTCTGTAAAATTATAGAGCATCTGTACATCATATGTAACAATTTATAGCATTTCTCTTTCACCAATTACTTTACAGCTTCTGTACTCTTTATACATTCCTTTATAGTAAACCAAATGGAAAAATTTTTATTAAGATAGTTTCAGTTTCCAGGAAGACTGGATATATCTGCCAGTTGGCAGTGAACAGGTATCAAAAGAAGGCAAATATCAACTAATAACCCCTTTGAATCTGCTTCCCTCTGGCACTGAAGGCTTTTTAAATATATCTTCAAATTTCTCTTAAGTGGTTGTGGGAATTATGGGGGGCAGGGAGTGTCTCAATTAGATGGAGGCCATAAAATTGAGATAATTCTATATATTACTTAGAAAAAAAATCTGCAGGTAATCTCCTTTCTTTAGCTTCTGTGCTAGAAACACAGAGTCTGAAACAAACAACTCGCATCACTGCAAAATTTTGTCCTGCAATGCAGTGGACATCCCAAACTGCTAATCTCCAATCAGGATTTTAGAAGGAGAAATTTTGAAAAATAGGCATGTGTGCATTTACAGGGAAAACATAGAATGTACTTTCATAGGGGTACAACAAACAATTGGAGAGTTACTTTAAAATACTTCATCTGCAAGTAAAATCTATAGATAGCATTGTCCTATAAATACTCGCAAGAGCTTAAAAATGATTTAATCATAAAAAGAATACTAAACATGAGTAGGGGCTTGGCATAGTGGTGCACAGATATAATTCCAATGACTTGGGAGACTGAAGCAGGAGGATCACAAGTTCAAAGTCAGTCTCAGAGACTTAATGAAGACCTAAGCACCTTAGCATGACCTTGTCTGAAAATAACAAATAAAAGGGGCTGAGCGTGAGGCTCAGTGGTTGAGGACCTCTGAGTTCAATTCCTGTTAGCGCCCCCACCCCCCAAAAAAAAAGTGGAGAAGAATTTCCAATTTCCTCACACTAGTTTACATAAGCTATTTATCTTAAAACATATAGAAAATTAAATCTGTACTCTGAATGCAATAGAAATCACAAGCATAACTGTAATTTTTAATCTTAAAAACAGTAAATATAAATCAAATTAGTGATTATGCTTTTCTTACATATTGGTGAGAGAAAAGAGTATTTACTTAGAAAGAAATCAAAAACTGTATAGAAAATATTCTAGAGATTTTGAAATTCATGGAAAGTATAAAGTTTATGAATGCAAAGATATACATCTTTCTCTTCACTAATTAATTGAGAAACATATAATTCACACTTTATGTCATGCAGTTGTACTGTTAACATATTGTTACAATTAATTTTAAAAGCTTTATTAGTGTGCTGTTCGGCCTTCGTGATGATCCTCAGTGGTCCCTACCTCCAGGTATCCACATCCTATACCCTGCTCCTAATGTGATATGAAGGTTGGCCTGTGTGACCAGAATATGGCAAAGGATTGTGTGTTACTCCTGAGATTATGGGGTTGTCTGATTGCTTTTTGGTGAACCACTTACTCTAGAGAAATCCAGCAAGGAACTGAGGCCTCTTACCTAACATTCATGTGAGTGAATGTTGGAGAAGATTAATGAGCCAAGTCCTATCCAGATGACCACAAACCACATCTTGACTGAAACTTCATTACACCTTGAGTCAAAAGTATCCAGCTAATCAACTGCCAGATTACTTGGCCTTAAAATAAATGTGTTTTGTTTTGAGAAATGAAGTTTTGGGGTAATTTTTTATGTAGCAATAGGCACAAAGATAAAAATAATTTTAATTATGTAAAGGAAAAAAAACAGATAAGAAAAATGAAGGGAAATGCATAATTACATAAATTCTAGTGTGTGAATGCACACCCACATTCCAATTTTCCTGAACAAAACAGGATGATTAAGAGAAGACAACAGTGCAACTTCGTGAAGAAATAAAAAATAAATATTCATGAATCTATTACCCAAGTACTAAAACATCTGTGAATGGTACATACCTTTATTTGGGTTCTTCCCATGTTCTATCCCAAAATTGTTCTTACAATTGCATGTTGTTTTATGCTTACATTTGATTTTATCACTATGCACCCTGGTAAATGTATATGGGGGTATAAATCTTTACTGATATATTATTTGTTTTTACTGTTCTGGAATTATATTAAACAAGTATTATACTCTAGTTTTCATAGATTTGATCTTTTCATTTAACATTATTTTCCCTGACTTATCCATTAGGTTTTTCCGTTATAAGAATGTTTGTTAACATTTTGGAAATATTTTTAGTAACACATACTAACTATACATATGAAGGGGATTCACTGTGATATTTCCGCCTTGTCTATATTGTACATTGGTCATATCCAGCATTCTTCATTCACCCTTGCCCCACTGCCTCCCCTGGCTCTATTCCCAGTCCCTCATAATTACTAAATGTAAACATATGAGAGAGAATATGTGATACTTATCAATGTGTGTGTGTATTAATTCTCTTAAAAAAATGTCCTCTTATTTCTGGCCAAATAATACTCCATTGCACATATATACACTATATTTTCTGCACCCATTCATATGTGAATGGGAACCTTGGTTGATTTTGTGTTTTATCTACTGTGAATTGTGCTGCAATTAACATAGGAATTCAGGTGTCTGTTTTGTATGCTGACTTCATTTTATTTTATTTTATTTTTATTTTTTATTAGTTGCTCAAAACAATACAATGCTTTATAACATAAGTATCCAGGATTAGGATAGCTGGAATACATACATGGTAGGTAAATGTTTCATTTTTTGAGGGGCCCTCATAATGTTTTCCATAGTGATATGGAAATCATATGCTAATCATATACTAATTTACATTTCCACCAACAGTGTATAATAGTTTCTTTTTCCTGGTGCCTAATGATATCGAACATTTTTATCCTTATTATTATTTGTGTGTGTGTGTGTGTACTGCAGCACAATTTTGTTATGCATGTAATACTAGCATAATTTAGTCATAAAGTATGGGGTTTCTTGGCTTTATAAGGCAATACAGAGTTATTTACCTAGAACTTGTATTAATTAACACTCTTATTCCCAAACAATTAGGGATCTCAACATACAGAACTTAGTGCTATTTTGTATTATCAGATTTTATTTATTTTATTTTTCATCAGCATCAAACAGTCTTAGGCTCAGATTAATCATGAAGATGATGAGACTAAGCATCTTATTTATTTATTCATTGTCTTTTGGGGAATATCTGCATATAATATCCGAGAATTTTTAAAATAGATTTATCATGATAGATTGTTTTAAAAAAATAGCACTAATTGTTTCTCTTATCACAAAGTCCACGCATAGGGTAGTGTCTGTGATTTCTCTCCTTCAATCTGAGACAGTCTTGTGATTTGTTTTGATGAATAAAGTGTACAGTGTTTTGCTCAGATTTTTCATTGCTGTGACTAAAGAACCCGACCAGAACAATTGTAGAGGAGAAAGGTTTATTTGAAGGCTCGAGGTTTCAGAGGTCTTAGTCCCTAGAAGGCCAGTTCCATTTCTCAGGGCTCCAGGTGAGGCTGAGCATCTGGGAGAGTGTGGAGGAGGGAAGCAACTCACATCATGGTGATCAGGAAGGAGAGAGAGAGAGAGAGAGAGAGAGAGAGAGAGAGAGAAAGACTCCAGCTCCAGATACAAATATATACCCCATAGCCAAGTTCCCATTGGATCACTTCCACCTGCCTCTAGTCACCACCTAGTTAATCCCATCAGAGACCAGTCCACTGATTGGGTCAAGGGTATGACCCAATCATTTTTTCTCCAACCCTTCTTGCATTGTCTTATACATGAACTTTGGGGAAACATACATCTGAACCATAACATACAGCAAGGCAGATGTGTGACTTCTGGGTCTGGGCTTAGAAAGCCTTTAGTACTTCCATTTTCACTCTTTTTTGAGAACTGACACATTATATAAAGAAGCCTGACAAACAAGCTAGATAGAGAGGCCATATGGAGGGAGGATCTGAAAGATGTGGGATTAAAACAGGAGTCTCAGCCAGTCCTCATCTATTTAGCAACTCCAGGGTCAGATGTGAATCATGTCATGTGGAATTTTTCTCCCCTTATCTATCTGCCCAAGTCAACACAGTGTAGTCCAGAAGACAAGCCATCTCCATGGAGCATTTTCTGAATTGTAGAACCACCATTTTCTTCTTTTCCCCTTGCTCTGAGGTGGCTTGTTATGCTTCAATAGTTTACTAAAACATATTGTTTTCTTTTTAATTTTTCAGACTAGTATTTATGTTATTTGCCTTGCCAATATTTTTCCCATTTTGTAACTTGATTTGTAACTAGAAAAGATATATTTGGATGAACAGAAATTTTTGATTTAATATTACCATATTTAAAATGTTCTTTTCTTTAACAGCGATCATTTTTGTGTATTGTTTAAACAAACCTACCACTTCTCAGTATCAAAAGTATAGTCATCTACATTTTCTTCTAAACATTTCAAAATTTTGTCTATGGCATTTCAAGTGATAAGCCATCTGTGTTTGAATTATGGATAAGTTGTGATAGAGAAATTCAATTCATTTTTCTTGCCATATGGATAACAATGTTTTGCTGTTCATTTTGCCACCTCAGCCCTCAATCAAAATGGCATATTGTGTGGATGTATTTCTGGTTTCAATATTCTGTTCTATATGTCAATTTTCCTGTTCTTGTACACTTTTTATAGTATCTAAATTACTATAACTTGAAATAACTCACAGGATTAGAAAAAGAATTGTTTTTCTTCCATATTTTATATTTGAGGGAAGTCCAAACTATTTACTGTTCTTTTTCAATTGTAAATACATTTTTAAAATCTTTGAATCCATAGGTCAGTTGGAATGTGGTAGAGAAGAAATGACATGATATTTGTCCCATCTATTGACATGGGGTATATTTCATTGTTTTAGAGTTTTGAATTTTATAATTTTCTGCACACCTAGGTCTTGCACATCTTTCATTATAGGAATTTCTAGATTATTTTAATTTTTATTGCTACTTAAATTTCTAAATGTTGCTAGTGAACATTGATTTTTTTTTTTTGCTTATTGATTTTATTTCAGGCCAACTTACTGCTTATCTGATTACTTTTAATATTTATACTACATCTGTAGATTTCTCTCTTCCTCACTTTAATGATCATGTCAACTGCAGATGATGATTAATTGCCCTCTTTCTGATCCTCATGCTTATGTGTTTTTGTGCTTAGCTATTTCCTCCTGCACTTTTGAATGTCAATAATGATAATGGGTCTGCCCTTGAATATAAAGGAAATATCTTTCACAATACTCATGTAGAGATATTCTAAATATTGTAAGCATTTTATCTTCTTTTTAAAGGTTTAGTTAGCAATTTTATCATTTTAAAATTGTCATATTTCCCCATAATTTAGTAATTGACTCAACTGTCTATTGATATTTTTACCTTAACAAGTTTTTTTTTAGAATTTATTACTTCTACATGTCTCCTTTTAAATTTTTTTTCCAAATATGCTTATCACATTTTACTTTTTGAATGTTTAGAAACCGCAGTAATAGTTTTTTTAAAAAACATTTTAAACACAAATATTCTGTATTTTGTGAATGACTCCAAAAAGATAATCCTTAGAGCTCAAATCAGTTGCATATCATTTCTTTGGCATTTCATTCCAAATTTCTTAAGTGCTTGGTGGTCTTCTGTTATGAGCTTACTATTTTTTTTAATTTTTTTTTTTTAATTTATCTATATAGGCTCTGTGTTGGGAGCTCAAAGTTTCTCCTAAGAAGGTTTGTTTCAACAGCAACCTCTTAAGTGGTGATCTCAGATCTGGCTTTTTTGCCTTGTTTCTGTTCTGAGGTTTACTAGCAAAAATCAGCTATTAGGAATCCTATTTGAGACAATTGTATCCTTCCTGGTTGCTTTATGGGTCCTGAAAGGCTCCCAACAGCGCCATGCACCCACATTACTCAGGCCTGGGTCCCCCATCTTTGATATTTTCTTCTCAAACTGCCTAATCTCCTAGCTGGACTGCCCCATGGTCTGAGATGTTCCCTATCTAACTCACTTTTCTTTGGAGGAATTCCTTGATATTATGAACTTCAAATGAATTTTCTTAAAGGCTGGCAGGTGTTATTAATGAGAATTAAAGTGGGGAGTACTTAGGGTAGAACTACCAGTATAATTTGAAAAAGGTATATGCATAGCCAGTTATGATTCACATAATTTTTAAAGCTTAAAAGAAAAAAAAATATATCTGAATAATGCTATGTGGCCATTGATGGTTGTCAGGGGCTTTGGCCTTAGTATTAACTTTGGAGTGGAGAAGCAGGAAAAATGGCAGACTCTAAAGGCCTTTAAAATTTTGTTTAAAGATGCTCCATGACATCTCAGCTCACATTTTATTTGCCTTGAAAATCACACAAGAACACTTTAGTTGAAAGTGGGTGTAGGTGATCCTTGTTTCTGAATTGGCAATATTACAGGTTTGAGAATAATCCTAAGGAGTAGAATAGTTTCTCCTGTTATAAAAATTTGTTCTCTAACTCATGTATAATAGGCCAATTCCTCCCTAAGGTAGACCTCCCAAAGGTCCACACAATAACTTACCACGCTCCATGTTCAAGCTCCTACAATACTCTGAGATCTGGTCAGTGTGAAGACCTAGAAATAAAGAAGTTGGAAAATATGCTGTACATAAATCCAGCAAAAGGTGATAGTTTTGGAACAAGACAACCAGAGTAACCACACACCGTTTAAAAAGGAAGAATTGAAGCCATACAGGAGTCTCTTTCTATAGAGGTATTGAAATATTACAATTGAATGTTGGGAGGAGCTAAATCTTATATCCTATGAATAACCAAATGTTCTTGGAGTAGTCAGATTCTCCTCCCAGAGAGAAGTTTCCTTGTTCATTCTGTACATCAGCCTATCACCATCCAGTTTATTGGTTTTTGGTTTTTCCTTTTAATTTTATTCTTAGTTTTCTTTTGTGCTATTGTATTTCTTTACTTATTTTCTTTCTTGTTTGTATTTATTTACTTATTTTAATTAGGTATATATGACAACAGAATGCATTTTGATTCATTGAACACAATTGCAGCACAATTTTCATTTCTCTGGTTGTATACCATGTAGCGTCACATCTTATGTGGAGTCATACATGTACCTAGAGTAATGATGTCCATCTTAGTTTTATCTCTGTAGACTGAGAAAACTTCTCAGCCCACTTCTGCACATTAAAGAGGTTCAGGGGAGGGTTTAAGTACTGAGCAGTTACAGTATAATTCAAGATTGTCGTTTCTCATTTAGCAATACGAGTCTCAAAAATTTCTTATCTGTTCAGTTGGTTGCACATGCCCCAAACCACATCCACAATTCTTTGGAGACACAATTAAGTACAATGGATAAATGTTTATGTGAACTATAAAATTCATATGTTGACATCCTAAGCACCAAATAAAGTTATGTAAAATGTTCAAATAGAACAATAAAAAGTTTAAGTAATGTGTAGTACAAATGCAAAAGAAAACAAAATCTACAAATAGAAACATTAACAAGTATGGTAGATATTACAGTAGAATAATAATCACTTCAAACTTTAAAATGCAAATATTACAACATAGAGATTGTCAAATTGGATACAAAGATTCAACTGTAATTTTCATTTTCAATATAAAGATACATATTAAATAAAATTGATGAATAAATATATACCATGCTAACACAAAGCAAAAAAAAAAAAAAAAAAGTAAATATAGCTATTGGAGACAGCAGACTTCAGATCATAGGAAGAAATTCAAGAAGGATCCTTCTAAAAGGGTCAATAATCCAAAAGGACATAATAATATTTAATATGCATTTCTTAAAAACAAAATGCCAAAGTAGTCATGATCTCAAGAGTAAACAACAATTGCAGGGAGTAGTAGATGTATCCAGTATCATACCTGGAGACTTTAATATCTTTTCAGCAGAAATATGTAGAGCCAGCAGGCAGAAAAATTGTAATTACAAGATTTTACAAATCAACAACATTGAGCATTTGGATAAGATTTTTTTTTTTTTTTTGAAAAAAATGAAAAAATCTTTTATTTTCTTTCCTCAAAATTTAACTTACATTCCACTTTATTTTTAATGTTTTAATTTTATTGTTTTATTTTAGTTATACATGGCAGTAGAATCCATTTTGATATGATTATAGAAGGATGGAATATATCTTATTCTAATTAAGACCCAATCCTTGTGTATATACACTATGGTGAGATTCACTATGGTGTATTCATATATGTACATAGGAAAGTTATGTCAGATTCATTATACTACATAGATAATCTGAATAGAACTATGTGTAGTAAATAAATTTAATCTACAATTAATAAACTTCCAGAATAGAAAGCATGATGTTCATATGGATTCACTATTGAATTTTGCTAGAAATTTAAGGAGGATTTTAGACTTTCTCTATACAATCTTATCCAGCATATAGTATCAGAGAAAATATTTATTAAGTCATTCTATGAGACCAGCATCATGCAAACACAAAAAACAGACAAGTGCATTAAAAGAAGTCAATACTATAATCTCACCTCTCATGAATATAACTGCAAAATTATTAAGAAAATAATATTAATCTGAATAAAAATCTATAAAGGTAGTTATATGATAAAGCAACTGGGATTCATCCCATATATGTAAGACTAGTTCAACACTTGAAAGTCAATTAATATGATTTCCCATCAACAAGTTTAAGAATATAAATTACATAATCATATCAATGAAGGCAGAAAAATCATGTGACCATTAATGAATAAAATTGTCAGCAAAGTAGAAAGATAAAGGGACTTGCTCAACTTTAAAAGAGCAATTACAAAAAAACCCTATAGCTAGCATAATATTTAATGTTGAGAAATGAGAAACTCCCACTGAAGAGGAACAGGCAAGAATATTCCCTCTCACCACTGTTTCATAATATAATACACAATGTCCAAGTTTATGAAATCAGAGAAGAAAATAGAAAGAAAACAGATTGGAAAGACAAACACCAAACTGTCTTTGTTCCTAGGTGGCATAATTATGGGGGTAGAAACTCTTAAAGAATAAAAAATAATCTTTTGGACTAAGTAATTACACTAACTTTTCAGAATGCAAAGTATATGTACAAAGTCAGTCACTTCTCTATACATCACCAATGAAAGTAAAAATCTATCACTATTTATACTCAACCTCAAAATTAGTACATAGATATAAACTTAGTAAAATACATACAAAATTTTAATGAGGAAATCCACCATACTTGGATGAAGGAAGTTAAAGATGAATTAAAATAATAGTTCATATTCATATCCAAAGTCACAGACTGGGAAAGAATATTTGCAAAAGCCATATCTGATAGGACTGCTTTTCAAAATATACTAAGAACACTTAAAACTCAACAATAAGAAAAACAACCCAATTAAAAATTGGGCACTTGTAGATATCAGAGAAGAGATATACATGCCAAGTAAACCTATGAAAAGTTGTTCAACTCCATGTATAATTAGTGAATTGCAAATTAAAATAGCAATGAGATATACTACATACCAATTAGAATCGCCAAGATGCAGAATACTGACAGGACCAAATGCTGGCTGGGAAGTGGAACAACAGGAACTCTCATTCACTGCTAGTAGAATGTAAACTGAACAATTTAGAGGACAATTCAGAAATTGCCTTAAAAAATTCAACTTAATTTAATTCAACATAATCATATCAATCATATCATTCAATTTTGTTATAAGATTGAGCAATCACTTATTTACCCCCAAAATTCATATTTATGCCCTCACAAATATCTTTAAAAATATATAGCACCTTAATTCATAACTGCACATACTTGAAAGCAACCAAGAAGTCCTTCAGTCATGGATCAGTACTGTGGTATATATAGACATTGGAATGCATTTTCCAGTGCTTAAAAAACATGCATTATCTCAGATTGGAGAGGGAGATTTGGGGGAAAGGGAGAGGGGATGGGAAGGGGGAAAGATAATAAAATACATCAGACATAACATTCCTATGTTCACATATAGATACATGACCATTGTAACTCCATATCATGTACAACCACAAAATTGGGAAGTTATACACCATGTATGTATGATATTTCAGAAAATATTCTACTCTCATGTAGAACTAAAAGAAATAAATAAAAAAATTTAAAAACATGCATTATCTGTTATGAAGACATAGAAGAATCTTAATGCAAATTATTAATAGAATCTTATCTTAGAAGGCTACATCCTCTTTGACTCTATGTGTATAACATTCTGGAAAAAGAAAAATCTATGAAGGCAGTAAAACGATCAGTGATTGTGAGAGATTTGGAGAGAGGGAGAGACAAACAGGCAAAGCATAAATTTTTGAGGGCAGTAAAACTATTTATTATAGGCTAACATAGTGAATACATGTCATTATTTATTTGTCCAAACCCATAGAATGTACAACCCACTAGTGAACACTAATGTAAACTAAGGACCCTGGGTGATAATGACGTACCAGTGAATGTTCATCAATTCTAGAAATATGTACATTTTAAGGTATTATATTGATAGTGGGGAAATAGTGTGTCCAAGTTGGAGCGATTGAGGGAACTATAGTTTCTGCTCAGCTTTGCTGTAAACTTAAAATTATTCTGAAAAACCAAATTTATTAGTTAAAAAGAAAAACTAAAAAAGGTAAACACACATACCATTAGGATTTGGATATGAGGTATCCTCCCAAAGCTACTGTTAACAAGTGAATATTCATTTCGAGGTGAAGTGATTAGATTCTGAGAGCTCCAACCTAATCCTTCCAACCTAGTTTGAGTGGATTAACTGGGTGGTAATTGTAGGCACATGTGGTGTGGTTGGAAGAGGTGGGCCCACTGTGTATAGGGGGGTGCTCTGGAAGGATACTTCTTCTCTGCAGCACCTCCTTTTCTCTCTTTCTGTTTCTTGACCCCATCATGAGCTGAGCAGCTTTCCTCTCCAGGGCCTTCCCCAGGAGGTGCTTCCTCACCTTGGGCACAGGGCAATGGATTCAGCCATCTATGGACTGAACATGTGAAGTCATGAGCCAAAATAAACTACTCCTCCTCTAAGTGTTTCCTATTGGGTAACTTTTGTTATTACAAAGAAAAGCTAACTTTATACTATATAACCATGCCCACTAAGAGCATTGGGATAAATGTTAATTCCCTAGATATACTACTAAATGTTTTATTTTATTAATTGCTGTCACTTATGGGAAATGAGATATTTTAAAAGCATCACTAGAACTATCATTAGTCAATACAATGTTCAGAATATCAATTGAAATCAAGTTGCTAAGTTAGAGAAAAAATCATTACTGAATTTAATACCGTATAAAATGAGAAAATATCAGAAATTCTTCTGTCTTAAAAAGAAAAAGTTATACTCATCTAAGTTTCTTTGTAAAAGATTAGATATTTCATTACAAACAGTTGGAAATTAAAATATTTAAAACCTACTAACTTCTTTACAGTGATAAAATCATTTTTAGAGTTCAGATGATACTTGTTTAGCAAATATGTTACAAAATATATCTCACAGGACAAAGAACTCACTTTTATTCAGATTATGGAAATTTCATTGTCATTTTTAAATTTTTAAATGGTTTTTCATGATGTCTTTTATATCTTTGGGGCCAATTTTTTATTTTGCTATGAAATGTTTCACAACGTACAATTTTTGGCCTGTGGACATCTTTTAAAATAACAGTATGGCACAGTATTTTCTCAGGAAATGCATTGCTTTGATTAAATTATGAAATTGTGAAGCATATATTTTAACACAGAATTTTATAAATTCTCTTGTAAAATTTGAAAACATAATTAAAACTACATTACATATAGAAGACTTCAAACACAATTGTAACCTCAAGTATTTCAGAAATGATTTTAAAATAAATTAAAACTAGGTCTTAGGAGGATTATTCTGTAAATCTCTAATATGAATCAGTGGGCTTTAATACTATGAAAAGGTAAAACATTTTAAATGCACAGATTTTTCAAACACCTTAGAAAATGTGAAGAAACATCTTATTTAATCATTCATTCATTCACCAAATATTATTTAAAACTAATTATTAAGTGAAGTTCTAGGCACTTGGAATGCATCAATCAATAAGCAACTGAAAAAAAAATAAGCTATATAACATTTCAATTGTGACTTTAAGGCATGTAAACTGTATATCACATAAAGAGCTGACAGTGGTGGGAGACTAATTTATAATTTTAATAGTGTGAAGAAAACTACTTGAGAAGACAAAATTTTGGTAAAGACTCAAGGAGAAGAATTTATTTATACAGGTTGTCTTCAATAGCTTGGACTATTATAACAATATTCTATAGAGTAGGTGTCCTAAATGATAAATATTTGTTCCTTGCAGTCTGGAGATTGGGATAGCCAGGATCAGGTGACAGCTTTAAAATACATTTGAGTTCCACAGTGATAAATTTAAAGTGAAAACAGTCAATGTGGTTTTGTGTGTGTGTTTTTATTTTTCAGCTACTTTAAACAATAGTATAAAACTAGCTAAAGCAGACACTTGGACTTAATGAAGATTGTGATTTGAAGAAGTTGTCAGTTATTATACTTGAGTCAAAGGACTGTTGGGTTCAAATTAATAGAGAGGGTGAGAAATGGGGTTACAATTATCAGAAATAAAAATGTAGTATCCCCACCACCACCACACACACACATGTCCTTCTTTTCTGCCTGCTTTCTTTCTTTCTTGTGCTGGGGATATAACCTAGGATATTATGCACGGTTTGCACCTGCTCTACCTTAAGCTGCACCCCAAGTCCTTTATTTTTTATTTAAAATAAATTTATGCTCATCCAGTTTCTATGGTAATAAAGATATAAAAATATACCTTCTTCAGAGATATACTGAAGTTTTATCTTATAATTCCATTTCCCAGTGTTGAGACCTATATTTTGAATATGTTAACACTCAATACTTATTATTGATATTTACATTAAGATACAGTAACTTAAGTAAATAATGATGTAAATTCTCCTAGGTTTTAATTAGAGAAATTAGGCTTTTGTTATATTTAAAATTTAACATCTTATTAACAATGAGTAGGGAATTGAAGAGACCAGCACTGCTGATGACAGATATCATGAACGTAACTTCTCTACCTTATTCATGAAAATATAAGACACTTGATGGGCTTGGGAATACTCTAATTAATCTTAGCTTATATAACACTTAAAAGAACCTCTTTGAGTTCAGTAAATTATTTCTCTTTTTGATTATATTTAATCATATTTCATTGTAGGGGTCAAAAATAGTCCTCCATCAACTGAATTAAACTATCCCAAATTAATGATAATTAAATCTTAAATTTTCTCTCCCCAAGAGAAACTTTGAGTTGAAAGAAGGTATGTTTTCATATCTACTGCAATGGCTTATGTTAATTTTGTATCTGAAAAAGACAACTGGAAATGTAATCAATTAAAAGTTTTATATCAAAGATCTATTAGTCTTTTGACTTTTTTATGATTTACATTTAATATTCATATATATTTAACAATGAACTTAAATTAATTTTAAATTAATAACCATGCTATAAGATTATATAGGATTTAGGTAACAATAAATGCTGCTTTAGACAGTATTATGAATCATGGAATATATTTTAAAAACTGTAAAATAAAAAAAGGAGAACCATAATAGTATCAACTGAATTTGGGGCATGTGTCTACTTCTCTTTCTCTTTGTTCTTGATTGTTGCTGATATTTTCTTCATTTAAAATGTTTTTTTTTCACTATTTATTGACATCATGAAAAAAAATAATCACAAAGGATCTAAAGAAGTTTATCTTGACATGGTGTCCCTGGTTCCTCAGGGTGGGAGGATGATGTCCATTCACTCCAACCAGGCATTGGATGGGCTCAGGTTTTGCTGCATTTATGGTGATAATTCTATGTTATCTGTTTCTGGTTTGCACCTGATTATGGCTGCTGGATTTCTGTTTGAGCCCCTAGCACCCCTCCATATCTACAGCACTGAAAGATAAAGGAGATCCAAATCTGTCCTTTGAAGATTTCCAACTTAGCTCTCCAGCCATCTGTCACTCATCCTCATAATTTGGTAAATGTCTGAAAGGAGGAAGAAGTAGAGTGCTTGGGGCAGCCTCACTCCCACTGGACGTTTTTCTACCTAATCAAAGCAAGAAAGAGCAAACCATCACTCTGCAGTTTAGAAGCAATTGGCTTGGCTCTCCATGCTCCTGAACATTTCACACATTTAAAAAATACAGAAGAAAATGGCTGTATATCTGAGGGCTCTCAAGTTTTCAAGATTGTCCTCCACATCCACACAACTGCCAAAATATCTACCGATATCTCTTTCCCATTGGAACTTGCATGGACTGAGACTCAGCCCAGAATTTGAATGCATAAATGTCCTTTGGACTAAGAAACTTCATAGAACTTTTTACTCATTTAAAAGGCTTCCCATCAGTAATTATATTTTACAACACATTTTTTGGCTTTTACTCTTGTACAATATCTTTTAAAACTAGCATTTCTGCTTCATCTGAATGCTTTTTGTTTTACAGGTAGTCCTGGTCTGCCATGTCCTATTATTATTTCCTACCTAGAAGTAGTCTGATTTTGATCATTATGTTCCTTGTCCCTTTATGAGTTTACTAGCATTTATACTCAGTGAAGCTGATATTTTATAATTATATTAATAACAGAAAAGCTATTATTAAGGTTTTTTAATGAAATGTAGGTTGCAAATTAATTTCAGTTACAACTTGTATTGATGAACGCAGCCTAATTCCATCTTAAGATTGGGAGCCATCTCGTCACAAAGTCATGAAAAGTTAATTTCTGTTTTACTACAAATTACTGAGCTTTCTAAACTTGTTTGGAATTGCTGCCCATGCTCTGAACTCACCAAGGCCTGGGTCTCCTTGACCAGATAACAATCCTCTCTGAAACTTCAATGGTGCCTCAAAAATTCTGATGTTGGGATCTGAATTTACTCCCTACCTTAAAATATCATGCCATGTAGATCATTAACCTGCTCTCTGCCTTTGTATTATGCTTGTCAAAGGTCTGTTACCTGTAAGTTCTCAAGACACCCCCCTTGGCAACTTTTTGTGCTATAAAACCTTTTTACTGGAGGACTTGGGGGCTGTTCTCTGGCCCGAGTTTCAGGTGAGACAGTCACTGGCCAGGTTTTGTGTACCAATACCAGCTTGCTTTAATTTGATTTAAAATTGGGAGTCGATGGTCTTTTCTTGGGTTGTGGTTCAACAGTATTATGCTAGGTTTTTCCCTGATAAATAATGAAAATTCCACTTTACCTTTTGTTTACATTTGGCCATTCAGGTCTGTAGCCTCAAGCAGAATACTAAATTAGAAGATTAATAAAATAAGTTGGAAAGAATGAGTGAGCAACTGAAGAAAGGGAGGGAGGGAGGGCCAAGAGAAGAATGAAGAGAGAAAGGAAAAGATAAGGAGGACGAGAGGTAGGAGGAAATCAGGGAGAACAAGAGTGAAGGAGGGAAGAGATATAAAATGAATTCTGATAAGCCTGTCACAGATCATTAGAAGACATAAGTAAATAGGTGAATGTATTCACCTAGTAACCCAGGAGTTTTATTTTACATAATGTAGATAAAAGTGAGAAAGTTTTACAATACCTTCTTTTTGAAATTCATAAATTCCATACTTTATAAAGTCACTTAATTATGTGAACGTGGGCATATATTTTATTTCTGTACTTTATGTAATAAAATCACATATTAGCAAATTTTATTTGTAGTGAGATTCTCCCTTTCATAATTTGTTTATTTTTCCTTAGCACTGTACTCATCTTTATGAGGCGATTTAGGTACAATCACAAAGTGATTCTGTTCAGAAATAAAAGACAGGAATAGATTTAAGTTCTTTAACAGATGTAGTAGAAACAGATGGGAAGCGTCTAACCCAACCAGCTAAGACTCCAGCTAGACTGTTGTGAATAAGCCTGGTCCAAAGATCCTTTTATGCCTATTTGTTTAATTTGATAAACTACAACTTAAGTGAATGCAACCAATAATTCATTCCAAAATATTTTTAATTTCTGCTTTACTCTTTATAGACACATAATTTCTGGAAACTTGCTGTGACATACTACAGTTCAGAGATAGATATATAACACAGAAGGTACAGGTTAGTGAAATATATGTTAAGGTAGTTTATATAATATATAATTTTTAAATAGAAACAGTGGTAATTTATTGATCAATTTAAACAAGTAACATCTCTTCTTAATATGTAGGTGTTTTTCTGTCTAGTATTTATCTCCTGTATTTGCATCAGAATACCAGAATATTCCGTTACATGTGATAGATAATTTTTTCTGTATTTGTGACTGCACCTTTGCAATTTAAATCAAGCATTATTTTAACAGCAAGCAGGGAACTGAGTGTATCAAAAAGAGCCAGCTGTTGGCCTTTCAATTAAGAAAACATTAAGCCTCAACAGAATGACAAAAGAACCTACGCCCAAATCTCAACAAAGCACCAGACAAAGCAAAAGCTGTAACAGATGCTGCTTTCAGTACTATCAAACGCTTTATAAAGAAGAAACTCCCTTGAAAGTTTGTCAGTGAGAACATGCCAATTTTTGATTAATTCAGATTTTCCTCAGCTTTCAAGAGCTCAAACAGAAAACCTCCTTGCCCCTATGGTGTTAGAAGTAGAAGCAATGATCAAGTAATTTAAAAGAAATAAAACTGTGTGTCCAGATGGCCATAAGGTAAGCTGTAACTTTCAAGGAAAGACTAAGTGTACTCATGAAAGAAGCCTTTCCTTAGTTAAGAGGGAGCAGTGTTTTACTACCTACACAGCAAACTGTAACTTTCAACTCCCTCTCTAGTGCTTTCTCATTTCTGCCTCTTTAGTAGGCTTAACATGATTCTTGCACAGCAATTCTGGTAAAATAGCTCACAAACATTACTCCTTCACAAAGACATTAGTGCCTTTCAATGTGTTGCTTTGTGTGTGTGTGTGTTTAGAGGAGCATGAGTATGCCACTATTGAAGGATCTAATTAAAGTATGAGAGTTATGGTCACTCTCTAGAGATGGATGCACATTTCAACACACAAAGTTGTAAAATTATACAGAACCCTCTGAACCTTAAAATTTATAGCTGGTCTCTAAAGTAACACAGACCTAAGGTTAAAAAGAAAAACCCATGAATGTTTACGACAAATAAAAAATCAGCTTTCAAATCAAGAAAAAAAAATTGTGCAATAAATAATTGTAGGAAACATTTAGAAAAGCGTCTACATTAAATTCATACTGCATGCTGTTGACAAAGTTTCAAGTATATTTTTAAAATAATCTTCAAAATTAAAGAAAAATATGTAAAATATGTAGTTTTTGTTAAACCTTCTACCCTTTGATTGAGTAGAGATTTTTAAAGGTATGAAATATCAAGGCTATATAAGGAAATACAATAAATCTGGATGTATCAAAATTTAAAACATCTTATGCAAAAATTGCAATTAGCCAAATTTAAAGTCTAGTGACCCTCAAGCAGAAAATATATATATTTTTAGAATTAAATAGCCAAATAATGTAAAAATATAATGATAATAATGATATTATTATTCTCAAAAGAAAAATTGGCACAGAAATTTAACAGGCATTTCAGAGTATTGCTCATATGAAAATATAAGTGATTCTATTAGTTATCAGGGAAATCTAAATAAAATTAAAAAGAAACAGTTATTTCACACATTAAATTGTCAAAAACTTGAAGTTACAATAGAATACTGAATATTGATATATATCTAGGGAAAAAGAAATTTTGTATGTAGTTGATGGACTCACATATTGGTACATTATTTTGGAGGTAAATTTTTAAATCTTTATAAAACTACATTATGGTTTTAGAAATACTATTAGTCATAAACTGTGCACTTTCCACAATATTTTTATAAATATGCTCATTGTAGAGTATTTTTCTGATAATGGTAAACCTGGGATATCTATCTATTGAGGAAGTATAGTAGAAACTTGTTCAATTCATATTGTAAAAAAAATTAGATGGCTTTGTATTAGTACCCATTATGTTATGCTACCTGGAGGATTTGGTCTTTTGGGAGTTAATGAGGTCATAAGGAGGGAACTCTCATTATTAGGATTAATGCCCTTGTAAAAAGAGGCCAGATAGTTATATCTCTTTTTGCCACATGAGGCATAGAGAAGTCAGTAGTTAGTTACCAGGAAAATGTTGCTCACCAATATTCAATCATGCTAAAATTCTGATCTTGGACGTCCAGCCTATGTAATGGTGAGGATTAAATATCCATTGTTCATAAACTATCAAGTCTGTGGTTTTGTTATAACAACTATAAGACAATCACAATACCAAAATGATACACATTTGCGTACTAAATTTTTAAGTACTATTAAAGTCTAATATGTAAATTCACATTGTATTATAAGCTACCCAATAGTATAATTTAAGTTTTTTAACAACCTGTGACTTAGGACTTCAATTGGCATTGTTATGCTCAAGAGTTTGGGACCCCTAAAAGACCACCAGAGACCAAGATCGATGTAAGCAGCAAAGAGGTGTTTATTGCGAGCTAGTCGGTCCTCCTGGCACACAGCAACTGGTGACCCTGAGAGGCCCTGAGCCCAGGGTTTGCAGCAGTTTTATACACTCTTTGGAGAAGGCAGGGACTTCACATACATCATAGCATCTCTTAGCAAATCATCACACACCGTGGGAAAATCGAATAACAACTCTAAAATATGATTAGCACATTCACTGGTGGAAACAATTTGGGTAAGGGTGATTGGTTAGTACAAGAGGGGGATTCTTTTGAACTGATTGGTTTAAACCATGAAGGGTGTACGCGCTGAACTATATGGTTTCTCATCATGTTATCAACCACCATAAACTACTGGGGAGTCATCTGGCATCCCAGGTACTTTCCCTGTCTCATGCTGATTGGTGGTTGCTATGGGTCCTCACCTAGCCTGACTGAGTCAGGGACACCTGATGCAGCAGATCTTTCCTGTTATTTGTAGATAAACAACTTAGAGGGTGAGTATGTGCCTAGGAGTGCTCTGTGGGTCTTTCCGAGGACAAGGGTCACACCCGCTTCCTTGGACAGGCTTTTCTCTGAGGTAGAGGCTAGTTTCTCAGCATATGAATAAGTTGATACTTGAGGGTTCCACATCTGAGACTATAGGACAATATGAGTAATTTCTTCACTGTAATTCAGAGTGAAATATTGGGCAAATATTCAAACTCAAAGTAGTCTAATTCTGAGGCAAATCTTGTTTCTGGCCTCTTGTAGGTATACATAAATAGTGAATGCACTTGGAAATCTTATTTGTTTTTAATCTATAATAATTTTGAGGTCTGAAAAGAGATTATTTGAAGATATCCCAGACAATGTTAAAAAATACATATTGCAATCACAATGGAAAGCTACACAAGTGAAAAATAGAGTATAAATTAAAGAAAATATCATGATCTTTTCACTGGTCTCACCAAAATAAATAACAATTTAAAGGAGGAAGTTTATTTTGTGCTCACAGTTGCAGAGATTCTGTACAAGGTCAGACAGATCCTTTGCTCTGGGTCTGAATCATACAGAACATCATGGTAGAAGGGTGTGGCAAAGAAAAGCTATTAGCTCACAGAAGCCAGAACGTGTGTGTTTTGGGGGGGGGGAGCTTGAAATAAGATATAGTTCCCAAGGGCAGGCATCCTGTGACTTACTTTCTAGAGGCACACCCACCTGGACTACAGTTATCAAGTAGGCAATTCAAGTTACATACCTAAACATTGCCTAAAAGTCCAGCCTCAGAATCTTGCTGCACTGAGTGATTATACTTTCCACATGTGAGCTTTTGGGGGATATTTCAGATCTAAACCCTAAATATCAAGTTTTGAGAAAGTTTGTTCACGTATATTTAATTTACATTACAATTTCTATCAGTATAAAATAAGCCAGCCTATTGTTTGTATCATCCTGTGATAATTCTACTAACATAGTAATTCTCTCTTACCTCTAGGGAATAGGTTCCAATTCCTCTGGTAGATATCTGAAACTGTGGAAAGTGCTGAAAACCTATATGTACTATGGATATTCCCTGAGGCAAAGCTACATAGGTTCAGAGTGTTAGGTTAAACACAAATCACTGCCTAGAAAAGCAGAAAAGGTCTGTATAGAATGTGATAGTGAAGAAAATGGAGAGGAGTGCCGCAGTCTGGCTGCAGCAAAATAGCCAGGGTGGGGGGGGGGGGGTGACGAACAACTTGTGTACATTGATACAGCCGGAGTGGGAGCCGTTTATTGTAGGACAACAGAGGTATTTATACATTCCACACAACTTATCTTAATTAGCATAAACTAGATACATCAGTCAACCAATAAGGAATCTCCACACTTAATGGCTCGCTGGCGTTACTTCACAAACCACTCCCTCTATCAATATGTCCATTTCCTCCCAAAATAAATCGACTCCTTGAATGAGCATTACTTGTTGAGTTATTATTCATTGATGCATCAGTTTATACAGTTTGTTGTGATAACTGTTGTGATAACTATCGAAGAAACTGTAGTTTGGTTTCATCTTTGTCTTCACCGGCACTGGGATGAAGATAGGAATTCTGACAATGATGCTAAAAAAAAAAAATTATGTAACATTCCAACAGGTACTAAGAAAACAATTTTTTGAACAATTTACATTATCCTGAACAGAATTATTAAATATAATGAAAAGGAAAGGTGAAAGTAAACAAACAGATCTGTTAACCTGCTTATTTGTACACATATTAAAACAATCCTCAACAGCTGTTTACCCAATTTAAATTAAACCATTTAAATCACGTGAATAATAAAAAAAATTCGGATCCATTTATTCATGAGCGCTCCTCATATATGATATATGGACATACGCACATACAGACATACAACACAAAACAGAAGTGTGCACACATAACATACAACACATAAGACAATAGTAAAGGTAGTAAAGGCCTTGTAGCTTTACATAGGTGAAATCTCCATTGCAATGTTTAAAAACTCCACAGTCAAAAAATAAAACTGATCAGAAAAACATTAACGTAGGTCTGTATGAGCTCAAAAATAAAATGGAACTTTATGATGTGGGAAAAAGCAAATAATAAAATAGATATTGAAAAAAGCATCCTGGTTAATCACTATCGCAGATGTAAGAATAGCCAAGCTGGAGTTCTGGATATCAACTGTTATGGATTTGAGTCAAATCATCTTATTTTTGGTCTATAGAAATTGTTTTGGTTAGTCTCTGGAATCCAAATTGGCTGCTGTTCTCCATGTGGAAACACACAAACAGAACCACGACTCCAGACAATCACTGGGTCAGGACCTTTCCATTGTCCTGTTAGAATATCCTTCCAAAGTACCTTAGGCTTATGTACATTTTTTGGATACAAATGTCTTTCCGCAGCACTAAGCCCTGATGAATCCAAATTTAAAAAGTTTAGAGTAAAAAGGGTTATTTTAAATTTATCTTTGGGGGATATATACCCCTTTCCAATTCCCTCCTTTTGTTTTAACAAGTACATTTTAATAGTTTGATGAGCTCTTTCAACTATGCCTTGTCCCTGTGGATTGTATGGAATTCCTGTTATGTGAGTAATGCCAAATGATGAGCAAAATTGTTTAAAAGAGGTAGAAGTATAACCAGGACCATTATCTGTTTTTAACTGTTTTGGAACGCGCACAGTGGCAAAATTTTGTAAGCAATGAGCTATAACATCTATAGTTTTTTCTCCAGCATGATGGGAGCCCATCAAAAATCCAGAAGACGTATCAAATGTAACATGCAAATATTTTAATTTTCCAAATTCTGGCAAGTGTGTGACGTCCATCTGCCAAATATGGTTAGGTATCAGTCCTCTAGGATTGACTCCAAGATTAACTTGTGGTAAAAATGTCACACAATTTTGACATTGTTTTATTACATGTTTGGCTTGTTATTTAGTTATTTTAAAATGCTTTTGTAAAGTATTAGCATTGACATGGAACCTTTTATGAAAATTTACAGCTTCTTCTATTGTGGAGAAAATATGTATGTCATGTGTAGTTTTATCTGCTAATTCATTGCCCAAACTAAGGGCTCCAGGCAATCCTGTATGTGCCCTGATATGTCCTATAAAGAATGGATCTTTTCTGTCCCAGATTAGACTTTGTATAGTGGAAAACAAAGAGAAAACAGTAGAAGAAGGGGAATCCTACCAGCATCTTCAAGGGATACTATAGCATTAACTACATACAGACTATAAGAAAATAAATTAAATACAGAATCTTTAAACATCACAAAAGCTTGTAATACTGCATTAAGCTCTGCCTTTTGAGCTGGTTGTTTGGGTACTAAAAATGTAAAAGTTTGATTAGGGGTAACTACTGCTGCTGTACCATTATTTGACCCATCAGTGAATATATTTGAAGCATTCATGATAGGGGTTTTTCTTGTCATTTTTGGAAAAACTACAGGATGGTTAGACCAAAATGACAACAAAGGATTAGATGGTAAGTGATTATCAAATGAAACATTAGATTTACACATGATTATTGCCCAAGTATTTAACTCATTAGCTAACTCATCAATTTGATCCATAGTATAGGGAGTAATAATTTTATTGGGAGAAATGCCAAACACTCCCTTTGCTGCTCTTATTCCTTTGAGTATTAATTGTCCTACAGCCTCAGGATACCTAGTAAGAATAGTGTTAGGAGAATAAGATAAATGTATCCACAATAATGGACCTTCTTGCCAAAATACTCCTGTAGGAATATTTTTTGTTGGTGGTACAATAAATAATAAAGGCAAACTTATATCAATTCTATCCAAATGCATATTTTCCATATATGTTTCAATGATTTTTAATGCCTTTCTTGCTTCAGGCGTTAACATGCAGGGTGAATTTGGATCTGATGGACCTTTTAGGATATCAAATAAAAGTCCTAGCTCTCCTGTTGGTATGCCTAGATAAGGCCTTATTCAATTTGTGTCTCCCAATAGCTTTTGAAAGTCGTTAAGTGATTTGAATTGATCTACTCCTATTTGAATTTTTGGTGGACGGACCATGGTTGAGGATAATAGAACTCCTAAATAATTAATTGGAAGATTTAATTGTACTTTATCTATTGCTATCTCTAGATTATATTTTTTTAATAAATTTGTAAGTGTGGCATAACATTCTAGCAATGTGTTTTTATCTTTATGTGCCAATAACACATCATCCATATAATGAAATATTTGTAGTTCAGGATTTTGATTTGGATTGCTTTGTTAACATAAATTTGACACATAGTTGGACTATTAGCCATCCCTTGAGGGAGTACTTTCCATTCATATCTCTGATCAGGACCTTCATGATTTGGTGCAGGGATAGTAAATGCAAAACGTGGACTATCCTCAGGATGAATTGGAATTGAAAAAAAAAAAACAATCTTTAATATCTATAGCTAAAACATACCAGGTTTTTGGTAAAGCAGACAATTGGGGAATCACTGATTGAGCAGGTCCCATAATAACCATCTCATTATTAATGGCTCTTAAATCTTGCAATAATCTCCATTTACCAGATTTCTTTTTAATGACAAAAATGGGAGTATTATGGGGAGATACGGAAGGTTGTATATGTCCCTCTGCTAATTGTTGTTTGATCAGGTCATGGGCTACTTGTATCTTTTCTTTAGTCAGGGGCCACTGAGGAACCCACACTGGTCTTTCTGATTTCCAAGTAATTTTGATTGTTTCAGTGGCCCTTTCTGCAAACCCAATCCATGTCTATTTATTCCTTGATCTATTTGAATTGGTGCTGTCATACCTTGTTCTTGTTCTCTTAATCTTTTTTCTTTCCTAAAGCCTTGTCTAGCCCTAGTAGTGGGCGCGTTAGGATTGATGTTATTTGTTAATGTCAAACCTAATTGATCTAGGACATCTCGTCCCCATAAATTTATAGGAAGATGATCCAATACATAGGGCTGTATAGTTCCTTCACATCCTTCAGGATCCTTCCAATCTAATACCATTGCACTTCTATGGGGATTAGTTGCCACTCCTAGGCCTCGAAGCGTTTGAGTGGCTTGTTGTAATGGCCAATGTTTTGGCCATTCTTGACAAGAGATGATGCTAAGGTCAGCACCTGTGTCCAGTAGTCCATTAAATTCATGTCCTTGAATATTTAGTTTTAGCATTGGGCGAGAATCTAAATTTAAAGACAGCATAGCCCAATCCACACCTGTGGAGCCTAATCCCCTGGAACCTCTTTCTACAGAAGGACTGGAAAATTTATCATGCAGGCTGGGTATTATTAATAACTGTGCTATTCTATCTCCTGGTGAAATTACTGATATACCACTTGGAGAACTAGCTATAATTTTTATTTCACCTTCATAATTGGGATCAATTACCCCAGGACATATCATAAGTCCTTTTAGTGTAGAAGAACTGTGTCCCAATAATAAGCCTACTGTTCCTTGGGGAAGAGGTCCTTTTACTCCTGTGGGAATGATTTGAACTCCCGTCTCTGGAGTTAGTACTGCTCTTGCAGAGGCGCAGATGTCCAACCCTGCGCTCCCTCTAGTTTGTCTGATGAGGGATTTAATGTGTCCTGGGCACTACCCTGATGGTGTTGCTGGGTTCCTCCATTGCCCCGTATATTTGTGGTTGTGGGCCCCGGAGTATTGGGCCCCCCAGTCCGTTTTTTGGCAATGGAGCCTGATGCCTTTCTCCATGATATCGTGGGTAAACACTTGGTCCTTGTCCATTTTTTGATAACGGAGTACCCTCTATGGTGGTTTGAGAACGGCATTCATTAGCCCAATGTCTCCCTTTATGGCATCGTGGGCAAATACCCGGTATTCTATTCCTTTGATACCTAGCTTTGTTAAACCCTCCTCCTATGGGGCAACTCCTTTTAAAATGTGCTGTTTGTTCATAATTGTATCATGTTTTTGGCCTGGCATCTAAAGCCTGTTGTACTGCTGCCAAGACTTGCCCTTGTTCATTAATGTCTCTACATAATTTAATATATGTGTTTAAATCTTCATGTCTCCATGGTCTAATGACCTCTCTGCAGCAACGATTTGCTTGGTCATAAGCCAGTTGTTTTATAAATGGCATTGCTTGTTCTGTATCCCCCAAAATTCTGGAAGCCGTTTGAGTAAGCCTGTCTACAACTTAAGATTCATTAGTTCCTTGTATTACCTTAGATAATTGTCCTTGTAAATCTCCATGCCCCTGTAAAGTTTTCCATGCCCTAACTACATCTACAGCAATTTGTGCGTATACGCCAGGATCATATTCAATTTGTTGCCATTGACCCTCATAAGGTCCTTTTCCTAACAACATATCTAGATTTCTTTGAGGGTAACCGGCTGCTGCATTTTGCCTAGCTGTCTCCGTTCAAAATTCCTCATTGGCAACCTTCCATAACAAATATTGTCCTCCATTTAGCACAGATTTACACATGTTAGCCCAATCTGCTGGAGTCATGTCCAAGTTGGTAATGGATTCCACCATGCTCACAGTGAAGGGTGCTTACAGACCATAGGTTGTTACAGCCTCCTTTAATTGCTTCACTGTTTTGAAATATAAAGCACGGTGAATTCATTGCCCTCCTGCCTGTTCAAGTACAGGGCATGCAATTCTTTGGGGTCCTGCCTCAGGATTCCGTCTATCAACTACAGGAGTTGAGGGCCACTCAGCTGTAGATGGAGCTGTTGGTTGAATTACGCCCTCTGGTGATAGAATGGAGTTAATAGCAGCCTCCTGTTGTAGCTCCCCCCCTGATGGTTGTTTGTCCTTCAAGCTTTCTTCCTTTAAATTTTCCTCTGTCTGACTAGCTCGAGAGACCTTCTCTTTTGCTTGACCTAACATGTTTTCTACCATAGTCTGGACATCTAACAATTTACTTAACAGTCTTTCGGTTTGTTTTTTACTAATATCTAATCTACTGTAAAGGTAACGCAACCCAATAAGATAGCATAAAACAAAACCGAAACAGAATGAAACAAAAACGGAACAAAAAATCGTTGTATCAATTTTCTCTTTCTCAGGGCCGAACAACTTCAAACCTTGAGCCAACCATTTTTCCCAGTTTGCCTGAGAAACTTCTAATGATAGGCAGCTTGAAACAAAAACAAAATAAATCAAAACAAGAACACATTGTTTTTTGAAATGGTCACCCATTCTCTCGCCTTCCCTCAGGGGCAAGCAATTTTACTCACCTCCAAGCTTCAGGCGTCCCCCGCATGGGCCACCAATTGCCGCAGTCTGGCTGGGCACAAAATCACAAGCCACTCAAGCAGGAATAAATTTTATTTTTGAAACTGCCGCCAATGCCCTGTATGCTCCTGGGAAGATTGCCGACCGACCCACGTGGCGTTCTCCCGGACCCAACAGGAAGTCCCTCCTCTGGAATTCCCTCCTACCGCACTTCCCCAACCAATGGGAACTCTCCAGGAGTCCTGTAGCAGGCTGAGGTGGACAGCAGGAGTCCAATATCCATATGAATGCAGATCTTAATGTAATCATATCATCTCAATGGCTTGCTGGCATCACCTTTCAACCAAACATGTCATGCATCATATTACTTGGCTGTGGCTCTTAGCAGTTGTAAAGGAATATACTCACAAAACATATGAGGAAATGCACTTGCACAGTGGGCATGCCAGCCCTCCACCCCCAGCCCAGCCTACAGCCTCCATTTTATCCCAGCCCACTGCCAAGGAGTCAGTAATAAAATGTCCAAGGCCTCTCAGTTAAGTCCTCCAAGATTTTTCTTTGGGATTGAAAATCAGTACATTGGGGTCTTTGTAGTCCCAGCAATGAACACAAAAGTAAACTGTTCACAATTTACATCTGGTGCCTCCTTTGCCTCACAGTCTTTATGCTTTGGAGATGTTATATAAAATAAGAGTTACTTGGACACAAGAAGTATGATCCCGTGACAATCAGTGTGATCATCCAGATGGCTACTGAGTGACTAATGGGCTGGTATTTGATACACCATGGACAAAGAGATGATTCCATCCTGGATGAGATGGAGCAGGACACAGTGAGAGTTCCTCACACTTCTCCAAAACAGGGTACAATGTAAAACTTATGAAGGGCTGGGGATGTAGCTCAGTGATAAGGAGTTTGGACCAGAAACAATACCCTTGTCAAAAATAAATCACGATCTGAGTCCTTTCTCCAGTGATGAAGATTGAACACCTGAGAAATGCTGAGACAAGAGCAGAAAGACAGACACAGACTTTCCCACTGAGGAGGGTGACCAAGTTGGTGCCTGAGGGAGTGGGAGTGTTCTGCCCCTTTTATAGATTTTAGATTTGTTTGTTCTCATGTCCCCTCCTCCTACCCTGCCTAAGTGACCTAAAAGATAGAGGGATCCAAGAAAGAAGCCTTCAGGGTATGGGCTGGAAGAGAGCTGCCCTGGGGTTATTCATTAACAATTCCTTGTAGGGAGGAGCAATTCCTTGTGGGCAGATAACTTTGGCTACAGGTTAGAGGAAGGAAAGTTTGCAGAAGGTATTAACATTTTATTTCCTTTGAATCAGCCCCCCCACTCCTCCCCCACCCCGTCTTCCTGACTCAGTCATTCATACCTACACTGACTGTCCTTTTGCCCCAACCTCAGAGTTTGTTAAGGATGTGCAAGCCCTGGTTTAATCTCACAATAAAAACAAAAATTAAAAACACCTCTTATTACTCTTTGTAGTTGTTTATTTCTGGAATTCTCTGACTCAAGTTTTCTATAATTACTATTTGTCCAAAAAGATAAAATAGATTAATCTCTAAAAGAGAACATTATGTACTAATTCAAAATAATATAATGGATTCTTCATATTTATATGAAAATGTTCTTGTAGTCCATGGATGTTTGACTGCAATGAAAGAGAATAATTTTGAGAGTAGAAATTTACTTTTCTTACCTAAACACTGAAAATGCAGAAACGGCAGTGAAGGCACAAAATCATCAGGGATCTTTGCACTTGCTTATTCTGCCATCCTTGGAATGTGCCTTTCATAAGCTCCAAGATGGCTGCTTATGAGTAAGCAGAAACATGTACTTTACAGGCATCAGGAGAACAGAGGGAGAGAGAGAGACATCTTCTTCCTCTGAGGAATTGGTTCTCAGAGTCTTTGAACTAGAAGCATCAGCGAGCTATTTTCCTAAAATGCAAATTTTCAGGCCCTATCCCAAACTTACTAAGAAAAAGACCCCAGAGTGGGGCCTAGCACTTTGTTTCAACAAACCTTCCAGGTAATTCAAATACAGCTAATTTTTCAATGCACTGGAAATATTTCTGAGAAATTTTATACAGCATTACATTGCATTGCATTCCAATTATTGAGAATTATCACCTGGCTGCAACAAACTGCAAATTGGGATAGGGAAAACAAAATCTGTTCTGGGTGAACATAAAGAAAACCAAAATCTTGCAATTGTATTGAGAGAGAGGGAGAGGGAAAGAGGAAGGGGGGAGGGGTGGTGGTGGCAATGAGCAGTCTATTATATCCACAATGGAACGTTTTTTTAAAATAAGGCCAATATAACTAACATAATTTATAATGGTCTTCTATAATTAGTAATCATATAAAATATATTAAGATATCCATGTATGCTATAATATATGTGTTTCCATATGGGAGGCTGTATATACTGGCATGACTCTAGAATAGGATTATACATTGAGTGAAAATAGGAAGAGTTTGACATTTTCTTTTACATTTCTCTATATTCCTTTTTCAAATATCATATGCTACTGTGATAGTTCACAACAAAGAAAAAGAAAAGAAAAACTTTGTTTCCAGGGACTTATTCGCCAATTTAACAGTTTGAGGTTTGTTATGTTTTGGATATGAGGTGTCCTCCAACGTGCTTATGTTAATGCAGGAATGTTCAGAGGTGAAATGATTTGACTGAGTGAGCTGTAACCTAATCAGGGCATCCTAGTTTGAATGGACTGTCTGGGTGGGAACTGCAGACAGGTGGGGCGTGTCTGGGAGAGGTAGGTCACTGGTGGATGTGTCCTGAAAGGTTGCATCTTTCCAGTGGTCCCTTTCTCCCTTTTCTCTCTCTGCTTTTCTGGCCATCACAAAGTGAGCTGCATTTCTGTACCACACCCTTTGGCCATTGTGTGCTTCCTCATCTTGAGCCCAGAGCAAAGGAATCAGCCATCTGTGGACTGAACTTGAGAAACCGAAACTGTGAGCCCTGGATAAACTCCCTCTTCTAGGTTGCTCTTATTGGGTATTTTGGTCACAGTGATGCAAGGCTAACCAAAACTATGTTAAAATCAGTTATGTTTCAGAATAAATGCACTTGAAAGCAAATTTTTGGTCATATTCTAGATTGTAGACATTGTTAAAAAATAATTTTGTGTTAAATTAGGATATATTCAAAAACAACGGCATGACTGACAGAATTCTGACAGGCAAGCAGATAAAGTTTCCGAAGGACTAGTAAAGGGAAAAATCTAAATGAACTGTTAGCTGTAGTCTAATGTTTTCTGGAAAAAAAAAAATTATGTGTGTGTGGGGGGGACGGGGGAGGGTTTGTTAGTGGCCTTTGAAGTATGGTTCCTGGAATAGCAGGAGCAGCACTAACAAGGAACTTACTAGAAATTCAAATTCTTGGGCACCATCTCACACCTATCCAATCAGAAATACTATGGGTGGGACCCAACAATCTGCCTTTGAAAACTAAACTCTGCAGGTGTTCTGATGGAAGCTCAAGTTTGAGAACCACTGACCTAGATAATTACCTCACCTTATTGCTTTGTTTCCCTTCTGTAAACATGTCAGTAATTGCTATGGAAATATATTATAATGTAGTCAACATGCAATTATCTCTGATATTCAGGGAGCAGAATGATTTGGACAAGAGAATACCTGGGATAATCCCCACACCCCTCTATGGCTGTTAGACTCAACTCCACCCCCCATTTTTTTTTTTTTTGCCAGAGCCCCTAATGAGAACTGTAATTGACTGACTCTTGTTTCAGCTTCTTTATCTCCCTGCCCACTCTCTAGTGCAGGTGCTAATGAGCAGTGAAATAGCCTGAAGGCAAACAGCAGGAGGGAAAAGGAGGAGAGCCCTGTCTCTGAATGTTTGATAATATACTATGTCAGAAAAAAAAAAAAAAAAAAATTAAAAACCTCTTCTTCTTGCCTTCAAACTGAACATACCACTCTTAATTGTATTGGAAAAAAAAATTACAGTAAAATTTGAGCCATTATGGTGGTACCAATATTTCTCAAGATTACTATTTGTCCCCTCAACTTCTGGTTGCTTCTGTTGTCTTTCTTTAGTCTTATTTGACTAGTTGTTTCAATGTATTCCCTCACAGGCGAATCACCAAAGCTTTTGTTTCCTATTCTCTGAGTCTGTAAACTTTCATCTCCTTGTTCAATTGGCTTTAAATGCTACTCAGGAAACCTACTTAAAAACAGAGTGAAAAGGAAAAGTAAAATAACATTAAATACCAAGAAACTATTACAGGCTTAATTCTAAAGGAGTTTCGGGATTTGAAACATCAAATGAACCTCAGTCTGAATGGTATTGTTTGGCTTCTCTTTCTGTATTGCTTTGCACAAAGTGGTAGCAAGCAAAAAACTCCTTTTAAAAATTCTCTTGTGACTTTTGATAGAAAAGAAAAATAAAACCCACTATTATTAACCTAGTCATAATAAGCCCAAAGTCTTCTTTTTCTATATTCTTTTGTATTTGATTCAAAAGATAACCCCTCCAGAATGAAACCCTAATATATCATTATCTCATGAATCTTTAAAGCAATTTTATGAGATCTCTCAGACATATAACAGTATTGCAAATTATCTATCACTTGGTACCCTAGATATCACTACTAAGACAACTTGCATATTAACCCAAAGATATTGATGAAATCTTTATTGTTATCAGCATTGATGCCTGAGCCATCCCCACTGTCAATATTAATACTACTATATTAATCCCAATTCTCCCCCTGAAAGGCTGAGCCATGTTCATATCTGATGTAATTTATCTCATTGATCTGTTAGTTGCCTTTACTGAAATCGAAATGCACCAAAGAGAACACCAACGATAATAGTTATTTAATCACTCCATTAATGTTTTCAAGATTTTACAACATAGCAATACAAACTGGAATACAAATAATATGAATAGAGTTTTTGTGTAAATTAAGACGACTTCTTATTTTAAAAAGTACAATAAGTCTTCCTCTTCACATGTTTTCCTGAGAAATCCTTAGATAAGTGCTCTTGTTAATGTTAAGTTTAGCATTGTTTTTACAAATGAATGTTTCTCAGTTGTTTTCAATAATTCTCAATATTTTCAAAGTCTTATAGTCAAAGTTGGACTTGAATGCTGATAAACACTTGAAAATATTTGGGATCAAGTAATGAATTAATATTATACCAAATGTGTTCAATTCTGTAATTAGTATTGAGCATAAAAACATCCAAAATCTGAAATGCTCCAAAGTATAAAACATTTTTTGAGCAATAACATGCTGCTAATGGAAAATACTACACTTGACCTCACTTGACAGGTAATAGTCAAAAGACAGGCACACTAGTGAAAGCATATTAAATTACCTACAGGTATATATATAAGGTGTATGGAAAGATAAATGGATTTTCTGTTTGTCATTGGGTCCTACTCCCCAGATGTTTCATTATCTATATGCCTACATTTCAAAATCCTAAAAATTCTGATGTCCAAAACAGTGTTAGTCCAAAGTACTTCAGATATGGTATATTCACCCTGGATAAACATCTGGTTACTGGGCCCCCATTAGGCCAGCATAACTGGACAGCAGTACAATCAACAACTTGGTCTATAAAGGGTGTTCTTTGTTTGGAAATAAGTGTCACTTATGTCATTCTTAGGTAAGGGAAAATAGTGACAAAAATATTCTTGGAAAATAAATTTATCCCTATATAATCCTGGAAATCTTTATTTTTATTTTGTTATCCTTTGTGTACCAATAAGCATGTTTGTCTAAAACAGTTCAAGACAATATGTTCAATACCCTTTTTAATATCTGAATTCTAAATAAAGATATTTGTTTTCACCTCTCATTGGACAGAATAAACAAAGCAATAATGCAATTTTAATAAGCTAATATTAGTTTTAATATTATATATATGAAATCCCAACTCTTTAAAGCCAGCAGCTGTTCTCACATAGCAGAACTGCTGCTAGACTTTATGAAAATAATTCCTACCATTTCTAATTCAGGCTTATCCACATGCTTGAAGAATCACAAACATCTGGGAATAAAGAGATTTCTGCCTATATTTAAGTCCAAATCTTGCCTAATATTTTTTAATACAGTAGATCTTAAAATGAAAACTCATTTTAAATATCAGCATTAAAATGGTCACTACGTTAGAGACCAGTTAGTGTTGCTGAATAAAAACTACCCTAAAATTCCGTGGCTTAAAGGAATATTTTATTATTCTCATAGGTTTTGTGGATCAGGAATTCAGATAGAACAGAGCAAAGATAATTGTTTTATGCTCTAAAATATTTGGAGACTCAGTTCAGAAAATTCAAAGTCTTGTGTTTCAAAGTCTGGTGTTGATTCAGAACTGCTGATTCTGAAATAATCAGATGTTTGATTCAGAACTGCTGATTCTCAAATAATCAGATTTTTTTTTATTTCTATATTTGGCTTCTAGACTGGAATGACTGGAAGATGGAGATGGCCACTTGAAGTTCCTTGGTATGACATGGTGTCTTCAAAACATGACAGCCTCAAGGTGTGGAACTTCAAATACAGCTTCAAGTTTTAGTATTTCTGTGAGTAGAGAATAAAGCGCATCACCTTTCATCACCCAAACTTGGACATCATCAGTTTCCTTCAACATACACTAATGATTGAAACATAGAAGACCTTTAGGCCCAGGAGTAGAGGACATGGATCCTACCTCGCTGGTGAATGTAAGGAAAACAAACTACAAACAAACAAACAGGGGCTCTATTTTTAACACTGTCATTCTATTAAAATAAATTATTGTATTATAGTTACACTTTTTCAGTGGTAGTGTGAGGATATAGTATCCATAAAATAAAAATCCAAAATGCATAAAGATGAATTTTTTAGCATGACACATGTATAACTCCACTGTTAGAAATTAAAATGGACTCTATTCAGTATTTGTATATAATTTATGCATAAAATTGTATTGCATTCATTTATATTGTCTAATAAATCTGTACCACTTTAAAAATGTTTTGTCACTGTAAAAGAAACAGAATACATACTCATATTCAGATTGTAGAATTTGATAACATGTGAAATAGATGCAAACCCCTGAAACAACCAGCAACTTCAGATAAACACCACACCCATCACCTCCAAAAGTTGTCAAGTGCCCTTTGTTTTGCTTCCATGCCTTGAAGCTTCAAGTCTCGTTAATTTGCTTTTTTCTTTTGCAAATTAATTTATGTTTTTTTTCTAGAATTTGGTACAGACTGTATATATGTAGAATATGTATGCTGCATGTGTAACATTCTGTGTCTGTTTTCTGACTTCTTTTTACAAACACAATTATTGTGAGATTTCTCTATGTTGTTGTATGTATCTATGGCTCAAGGTTTTTTATTGCTCAATGGTCATCAATGGCATTGATATATAATGATTTGTTTATCCATTCTGTTGGGAAAACATATAACAGCAGCAGCATCCCAGAGAAAAACCCCAACATGGCGTCTAATGACCCTCTTTCTCCTCTTTTTTCTTTCACTGGCGCGAATCGTTCCCGCCGGTGCCAATGTTCAAATCCTGAGGGTGGGAAGCCTTAGCCCCAATAAGAATTAACTTCTTGGGCTCCGGAACTGACATATGGAAGAGCTTGCCAATAAACGGGCGACCCGTTATCTACCTCAGCCCTGCCACCTCTCCTTAGATCTACATAAACACACAGCCTTTTGTAATAAAGTGGAACCTCTACGGTGATGGTGATCTGTGTCGTGTGGTGTCTCCCATTCGCAGTGCATTTATATTATTTGCATTTTCAAAGATGGAACTGTTGAAATTTTTGGGAAACTCGTTTGACTTTCTCACCAGAAATGAATCTATGACTGTGTGTGTGTGTGTGTGTGTACTATTAATCATCAAAATTTGGGGGGTGTTCACTATGTATAAATTTTTCATTTTAAATGTGATTTTTCTTTCTCTTTTGCCTGAGTTCTTTATAAAAGAGCATACTAAAATTGTCACAGACAAACCTTCTTCATTTACATCATTATTATTAATATTTTGCATTTTCCTTCCTTTTCATAGCTAATTTCAGAACTTACTAAGGTTTTTCTGATTTTCTTTTACTGAGGAATTTTTTTCTCTTAGTACATGTTTAAATATTTTTCAGTTGTCAATGGGACAATAAAACCCACACCCATGCACATGCACACAATACCATTGATTACTACTAAATAGTGCCCCAGTGTATCTTCACAATCCATTTGGGACTTATGACAGTTTTACTGCATTATTTTTTGTGATCCCTTCAAATTCTTCTGATCATGAAAATATGATAAATAATTTTCAATAAAATAATAATAAATATTAGAAAAAATTTGGTCTTTAAAAATGACTATGTTTTCTGAGAAGATTTTTCTTTCTTCCATCTGCATGGATGCTATTGAACTACTGGACTGTTCTGATTGTGATTTTTGGCCAAATCAATCACTACATGTTCTACAGTTGGAACAAGTCACATTTCAAAGAAATTCTCGGTAAATCTTGAGAAAACCACATTTAAATAATCTTAGAGAATCAAGCAATAGATATTCATTCTCATATAATTTCCCTTTCATCATGTTTTGATGAGAGGAGCATGAAAAAAGGAAAAAACGAAGAAGGAGATTTATAGACCTAATTACAATACCATATTAGCAAATAATGATTACTAAAAAAGTAGAAAATTGTTGATCAAAATTATATAGTGGCATAAAAATATTTTTACAGAGAATGCTATTGAAGTGAAAATTGATTTTAAAAAGGATGAAAGCTTTCTCTTTAATCCATTCTTTAGTAAAATGCTTTATTTTGTGATAAAAGTATTAGCTGTATTTTTGGTAAATTGTATGACATTAATAATAAAACAATGTCAAGAACAACAAAGATTTACAGAAAAAAGTAAGCCTATTGTAGAGGAAAGAAATCTAAATAATATTTAATGATTTGCAGTTCATTCAGTTAAGAAAACATTTTCTTTCATTTTTGGGTGATGTAGCACATAATACACACTAATTCCTATGAACAAAATTTACTTTGTGAAATTGTCTCTAAAGATTCATTAGTTATAAAATCCAGAGTCATATGGAATTATTTTATTAATAAATATTAATTCTGTAATAAATCTTTATTTCATTACCTTCTTGTTAAAACTGGCACTTGATAAAAAGGGATATTAAAATTTTTAGCAAAATTACCATTCCAAACTCTACCAGTTAAGTTCCCACCTTTCATATTAAATTAGAAGAATATCATCTTCCTTTTAGAAAGAGTCAAATAATTAATTTTTCTTTCAATATATTCTTATATCAAATATTTTTCTTGGAATAGTTCAGTGAACTCCATGATAGAAGTTCTAATATGCATTCCCTTACATGATCCAGGAGTTCACTTGAAAGTTATTTTCTTCTTACTTAAATCACTGTATCATGGGATGCCTTCAGCCCATATAGCACTTTATGTACATTATTGCGTGGTGATGGTCCTGCCAAAATTCTCAGTTTGACAAAATAGACTGGAATCAGCTCTATTCACCTACTTAACCCACACACCTCTGTGCAGGACCAGTGTCATGGTTTGAAGTATTGGCCCTCCCTCATTGTGTTTATCCTTAACTTTATCACTACTCTCCCTCTAAAAACCACACTTCTGTTCCATGACATAGCTTTGTGTCACTTGTCTTCTCAGAATCTTTATAAACCCTATTGCCTGATTAACAAAGAAAAGCAAAAGAATGTAATCAAATCAAGGCACACTGAAATCACACTCTGACTTCTGATTTTATAGACTATTTCTTTACAAATAATATGCTCTGTAGTCTAAGGATGCTGCAGGTAGGTGTGTACAGAACTCAAGCAGGTAGCCCGATGGAGTAAAGTTATTTTAGAGACTGCTGCTTAGCAACAAAGAAAGTGTTATGTGGAATTAAGAGACCAGGGACTTCCAGATTACACTTTTCAAGAGAAATTAGAAATCCTTTATTGTATGAAAATAACTAGTTCTTAATATTAGCGATTAATTCAAATATTTAAAAGCCATAGTGTTGGTCAAGGGTCAAGGACTGGGCTGGAGTTCTCTACTTTAGTCACAAAAGATTACTCACAAATCATTCCTAAAAATGGCATTACTTCCCACTTTTGTGTCTTCCTAATATCAGGTAGTCTATCTAGAATTAAAACCTAAATTCACTCTTCTCAGTTATAGTGAATTTCTCTTATGTTGCATTAATTTTTAGTCCTAGAATGCTCAACTGTGCACTAAGCACCTAAGAAACCTCAGAAAAATTGAGGTGCTGTGGGATATTTAAATTTTTTTTACTTTTGTCATATACAACACAACAGCTAACTCTCAAGAGCATGTAGTTTCTGTATTATATTAAGCTACATTTCTTAAATCACATCTCATCTACTCAAAGTTGAGGTTTTCCTGTGATAAAATGAAACACAGTGCAAAAGTCCTTGTAAAAGGGGAAAGGAGTGTAGAGGTGTCCAAGATCAAACTAAGTATTGAGAAGTGGTGTTATACCCAAATATATGCTTCCAATGAGTAAGTAATTTTGGTTAAGAACCACTTTTAATTTCAATTGTTGTATATTATATGATCAAATAGATACTAAGTTGTTAGGACATATCTACTCATAAAGCTTTTTTGATTAAAGTACTTACTATGAATAGAATAGTTAGAAAATTTCTTTGGGCCCAATTCATTTTGAAAATATCGCTCAGGAACTAAAAGTCATGAACTCCACTCCTGTTTCTGCACTGACATGGCTTTCAGATCTAGAATCTGGGGGCATTTTTGAAAATATCTCTAGTAGAATTTTACCAAATTTAGATATTTAATGTCATATGAATTTTAGAAGTTTTTTTTTTTTTCTGTAAATCATGCCAATTCATGATGCTTAAGCTAGATGAATCAGTTCTGTAGCTCTGCAGTACAACATTGTGCCTCTAGGTTAACAATACTATAGTGTGCACTCACAAATGTTGTTGAGTGGGTAGATCTCTTATTAAACATTCTCAGCACACACAAAACAAAAATAAACTGGAGCCATACTACGGGGTACAAGAAACTTCTCTAATTGAGGGATATATGTATTATCTTAACTATAGTAATTGTATGACAGGTGGATGTATATGTCCAAACTTATCAAATTTTGGACATTAAATGTGTCAATTTCACCTCAATAAATTCTAATAGAAAAATAAAATAAAATTAGTTAGTTGGGGCTTCCAGTTTGGTGTGCCTTCTAATTTTCTATTATATATGGTGTCCTTATGTTTGTTTGAAATAGGAAAAGCTCCTTAATAAAGTTTTAATGATGGTAAAAAGTAATTTTTAAGTAGTCTGTTACAATTGTTTTATTACAAAAAAAAAAAAAAAACCAAACAAAAAACCTCAGTAGATTAGGTTTTGGTAGAATAAGAATACATAACAGCAGTAAAGTTTCAAAAAGTAGAAACTAGAGTTTTCCAACTTCTGCTGGCTGGTGGGATCTACAAAAGCTGCAGGCGTCTATAGCCAAGAAATGTGTGCAGCTCTAAAGGGATTATCACCTCCAGGGTTGTAGCAGACCCCAGCAGCTCACCAGCAATTTCTTCTTTCTGTGTTCTCATCTCAAATCCACAGATGAAGATGAGTGAGTGTAAGAGTAGGATTTATTCAAAAACGAATAAAAATAGGGGATTGGAAAGGATCCAATAACAGGTTCCCTCTGAGTGTGCTAGTTTAGGGGTTTATACAGCACTTAGGTGAATGCTATTGGTCCAAATTTATGCTAATTCAGATTTAGAAAAACACTAATACTGTTAGTTAGTCCTGAAATTGCATTCAGGTCAGCCCCACTTCTCTTTTCTGCTGCTACTGGGGAAGCAGGAGGTTGGGGTCCTCAGAATGTTGATGCTAAGAGTTCCAGCTGCAGCTGTTCAAAGCATTCCTGCAGCCAATGCCTACACTCGGGCTAGGCTTGGCAGAGTATGGTGACAGATTGGCATATACCTTGGCACACTTTTGGCCACACCAGCATGGGAGATCCAAGTGGCCACATCCTGGCTTGCCCACTGTGCTCCACCCTTCTTGGGCTGCCATTCAGTCCTGGGAGAAGGGCTTGGCTTCACTATAATTTAAATTTAATAATTTATCATTTATCTGAAACACTAACAACTGATAGTAGTAATACAGAGTAAGCATTTACTACTTCTCAGAAATGCTATTAAAATTTTTGCTAGAACATTATTACTATTAAAACTGTTTTCACTGATATGAGGAAATATTTTGGGAGCATGCATCATTTTTTTAAGAAGTCAGCATAAATACATTATCAAAATTAATACTTAATCTACAGAATGGAGACATGGGGTTGTGAAAATCACCATGAGAAACATAATTTATGTCACATGTTATTTAATTCATTCCTGAATTCATTTATCTAACATATATTGAGTACATTATATATGTCTTCAACCCTATATTACATATGTGCCAGGTAATGTTTTAATCATTAAATGTATAACAGTGAAACAGATATAAACATAATTGAGTTTGTTAGGTATATATTCTAGTAGGAAAAATATAAAATAAAATGACAAAAATAGAATATCACCTGATTCCAGTGAGTAAAAATTTAAATAAGACTTATTTAATAAGTCATTTGTCCATTAAATCACATTTAAATGGCTACCAGCACATCTATATGTCCAATCTTACCACCTTTATTTAGTGAAGACTATTTTCTCCAATGTGTGTTTTTAGCACCTTTGTTCAAGGTCTGTTGGATGTAGGTGTGTGGACTTTCTTCTAGGCTTTCCATTTTGTTTCTCTGTCTGTGTTTGAGTTTTTAGGCTAATACCATACAGCTTTGATTATGACAGCTTTGTAGTGTATTTTAAAGTAAGGCAGTATAATTCCTCTGACTTTGTTCTTTTTGATTAAGATTACTTTTGCTCTTCAGTTTTATTGAAGTTCTATATAAATTTTAGCAATGTGAAAAATATTAACTGTTATTTTGATAGGGATTGCATTGAATATGTAGATAATTTTGGGTCATATGGACTTTAACACTATTCATCTTGCAATCCATGAAGTCTCCATTTATTTAAGCTTTCTTCAGTTTCTTTCACACAGAAGGATAAAAGACCTCTTCCTCTCATCATATACAAAATATAAATGTATTAGAGAATTAAATGTAAGATTTAAATTTATGAAATTACTGGAAGAAAACATAGGAGAAATACCTTAAATATTAAAATGAGCAATGAATTTTTGGATAATATTCCCAAAGTTCAGGAAACAAAAATAAAAATAGACAAATGGGATTATGGATTCCATGAAACTAAAAAATTATAGAACAAGAGAAACAATCTGAATGAACAGAAAACCTATGAAATGTGAGAATATATTTGTAAACAATATATCTCACAAGGGATTTATATCCAAATATATAAGAAACTCAAACAATTTAATAGAAAATTAACTAGAAATGTGATTTAAAAGTGGTCAACAGACCTAAATAAGCATTTCTTAAAAGAAGACATGTGAATGGCAAACAGGTACATGACAAAATGTTCAATATCACAGATAAAATGCAAATCAAAACCATAATGATATAGTACCTCACTATAATTTGAAGGGCTTTTATAAAAAAGGACAAAGGACAAGCAGTCTGGCAATGATGTGGAGAAAAGGGAACAACACTAGCACCCTGTTGGTGAAATGTCAATTAGTATAGCCATTATGGAAGCAGTATGGAGGGTCTTCAACACATTAAAAATAGAACTACTATATGATCCAGCAATCTCACTGCTAAATATATAACCAAGAGGAAATGAAATCAATGTGCTTAAGGGACAGCTGCAACCCCATTTTTAGTTCATCACTATTCACAATAAATGGGAACAACCTCAGGGTCCATCACCTGGTGAATGAACAAAGAAAATGTGCTTCATATACAAAATCAGCCATCACAAGAATACAATCCTGTCATTTGTGATGACATAGATAGAACTGATGGTAAGTGAAATAACAAGGCACATGATCGCACTTATAGGTGGAACCTAAAGTAGTTGATCACAAAGGAGTTGAGAGTAGAATGGTGGTTACCAGAGGATAGGGAGAAGGAAGTGGCAAGGTTGATGAATGGGTGCTAGCTTACAGTTTCATAGAAGGAATAAGTTCTGCTGTGCTGTTTTCCAGCTAGGTGATAATATATAAAGATAATATATTGTATATTTTAAAATCACAAAAAATGCCTTTGAATATTTTTCACAAAAAAGAAGCGTAAATATTTGAGGAGACCGATATGCTTACCCAGATTCTAACATTACACAGTGTATAAATGTGTCAAAACATCATATGGTACTTCACACATAGGTACATTTTTAAATTGTCAATTAAAAAGTATACAATAAAATTAAAAATATAAATGAATAAATAAATGGCTAGCATTAAATACTGAGCCTATTATTCAAGTGTAAAATGTCTAATTGCAGAGTCTGTGGAGGGTTCTAGATCTTTAGTGTCTCCTTGCTTTGATTTCTTTGAGTTACAAAGAAGAGTTGTGGAGGTCTTAGCTTCTGCATTGTATTCTCTGTCTTCATATTCTGCTAGGATTTCCAACCAGGTCTCTTACATTAGTAGTATCAGTGACCACATTTATAAGTCAGGAGTTCCAAATCAAGGTTGAAGAAGGCCATCCAAATGTCTGTGCAGTTACTGCACAGGCATTGGAATGCGTTCCAAATTACCTTCATGGATCGCCAAAATACTAGCACTCACATTCCTGAATATAATAATTATATTTGTATTTTCAATGCCCGATAAAGATATTATTAAAACATCTCTTTTAGTTTTAATGTAGTTCAGGTCCATTACCCAACTAAGACTTTCAATAAATTTGGGATTCTGGTTAAGGACACAGAAAAGGCTAAAAATAACAGTGAAAAATACAAATATTAGTTAAGATTTCAACAACGACAACAAAAATAGGTCTTAAACATCACAGTGCCTTAATAAGAAAATATAACTATAATCACTGTTTCTCTATAAAATACTCCACATTTAACATACCTTGCTAATTTTGACTTCTAATATTTAAATCTACTCAAATAAATAAGTCTGTCTCTTTGTTCAGCTGATGTTCTGTTCTTTTGACTCCATATTGATTTGTATCATGGAAACAGAGGCAACATGTTATCATACCATGAAACAAGAGATCATGTTATGCCATTTGAATGCAATGGAAATATACAGGTAACTCAGATTTCTAAAAATGGAAAAACAACTTTTCCACCAATGTCAGAATTTCAAAATTTCTGCCAATATCTTGATTCCAACATTTTCACCAGTGTATTTTCTATAAATATAATAGAATTTGCCTTTGTCACAGGGTTTTACTTAACATGAGGACTTTCTCAGAAACAATTGCTACATTATGTATTAGAATGATTACTGAAACTTTGTTTTTCTTTGAGTTGCTGATATTTATTTTAATACTTCATAATGTACCACAAATAAGAAATTTTATGGACTAGAGAGGTGAAAATTTATATTTGCATAATAGTTATTATTTATAGCACAATGAAGCAACATTCTTGGTATGCTTATTTCTTCTTTTAAAAAAGAGAAAATGAACTCTGTAGTATAGTCCATGTAATAATAATTTGCTAAAATACATAAAAGTATGAAATATATTCACTTAACAGTCTTTTCACTTACAATTTTTATTTTTTCAATTTTAAATTATTTTATATAAGAAATGTAATTCACTTTGAAATTATTGACATTAATCACTTATTTATCTCAAAATATATTACTACATAGAATTATTCATGTTTTAAGTATGAAGAAGCAAGTACTTTCTTAGTCTATTCAAATGTGAACATTCTTTCCAAATAGATCTATGTCCAAACCATGAATATTCATAGCATCTTCATCAAGAACACATTTAGCACCTTGAATTTTATGATCATAGTTTTGTTAACAATTCAAAAGTTTCATGTTCTCCTTTGAGAAAACTAGTCTTTCATCTATTTTTGAAATAGTGTGTAAAGTAACTATATTAATATTTAACCAAGTAACAAATTTTGCAGATAAAACATGAACTGTTTGACTTGCATCACTTAGTCTATTTTCCCCGAAGAATATGCTTTTTAAATTCTTTATGTTGAAGATTTTTAAATTAATTTTTGTGTTTCTCCTAAGATTCTGGCACCTCACTGAAGCTTTTATAAATTTCTTAGAGATTCCAAAAGCAGGAGATTCTGATTGTAAACGTAAAAAAATCAATATGAACATAATTAGACACCAAACAAGTAAAAGCTCTAATTAAAAATAAAGCTTTAAAGTATATTCTATCAAACTTCTTAATTCATGAAATACCTTTGTGCATTACACTGATGATAGTATTCTACATGTTAGTGTTTGAAATAATTTTCACAGACTATAATATTTCTGGCTCTGAAAGAACAGTTTAAATAAATTATAAAGAATTTTCATTAAAGGCAATATTAGCATAAATTTATAGCAAATCTGAACACATTTTTCTATCATACACTAAGAAACTTCCAAATTAAAAAGAATTGAAAATTTTGCCCAGTAATATTGTTTTGTATATAGTTTGTTGTGCATGGTGAAATTTTTTTCTGTTCTTATTTTTTTCTTATTAGCTGCAAACTTATTCAATATTAAGCACCAAATGATTTCCAGTTTCTTATATGTATTGGTTTTAAATTTAAAAATACTTATAATAAAAATAGAATTCATATACAAAATGTTTTAAATATCGACTATTTAAGTTACCTTTATTAGATGGCCTCTATGGTTTCTCAATTTTACTTCTACTTTGCTCTTTTGCCTAATAAAATATATAATCACTTAGCTATTCTCAGAGACTTCATTTGAACAAGTTCAAAGACTTGTATAAATACAAAAACATATAGTATAGATAATATATATAGCATTTAAAATATATATATAGTATATATAATATATATAGCATTTTTAATTTATTTTAATGAGTATGACTTATATAATTATAGAAATATCTGACATAGCATATCAAAAACACTGTGTTCTTAATAGTTATTTCTTAGCAACAGCCAAAACCAAAGAAGAAAAGAAACAAACAAATGAACACAGTATTTTGGGATAGTTAATTCTAGGTCACTCACTATAAACTTGTGTTTGATTTAATCATGATTTCCAAATAGCGTAATGTTATCCTACTAGTTACTAGTAAAATTTTTCCTGTAGTCTAATTTTTAAACATATTAATCTTCTTTATATTTTTCTGAAAATATTAAAGCTTTTGTTCTACTTTTATTCTCTTTAATTTAGTGTTACATTTCTCTTAAGGGCAGGTTTTTCAATTAGGAAGAACTTCGCCCTTAAGCTTATTATGTAGTTAGTATAGAACATTCTTAGTTTTACTTCACTAATCAGTGCATTTGGAAAGACCCCCTCAAACCTTTTTCAACAACCCAGAGCTGTCTAAAACAAATTCCTTTCTTTGTGCTAATACTGTTTGGCCTTTCTAATATACAGCTTCAAATATGTAAAATGTCTTTAGGATTCTTGTTATTTCTGCATTTTAATTTTGAAAAAATGTTTAAATTTGTATTGACTTCCATTATTATTTTTTCTTTGGTGTTTAGATTTGAAGTAACAAATTACATACTGTATAATAAATGTTTAGGTGTTAGTCTGCTTATTCTATTGTATTAAAAAATGCCTTAAGCTGGGCATAGTTGTGCATGCCTGTAATCCCAGATACTTGGGAGACTGAGGCAAGAAAATTGCAAGATTGAGGCCAGCCTGGGGGGGCTGAGCAAGATTCTGTCTTAAAATTAAACAAATACGAAAACCATAAAAACTAAAAAGGACTAGGGATGATGCTCAGAGTTATAACACTTGCCTTGCACGTGAGAGACCCTGAGTTCAATTCCCAGTACCAGGGGGGAGAACACGATAATAAATATTTGGACATTATTGATGCCATAATAACACAAAAACTATGTGATCCTTGTTTGATGGAGTCACTAGTGGACATTTAACCTAAGAAGAGCTATCCAGTTACCTGTGATGTGGCTTGGTACAAAATGATGAGCAGGATGAATAAGATCAGAAAGATGTGTGGATGAACAGCCCTGTTGGAAACAATGTGGCAGACTTGGTGAGAGAGGGAGGGAGAGGAAATGAAGGGGGGGGAGGGAAGGGTGACCAAGAACTAACCACATTAACAACAGAGTAATAATAGAGCTACCATTGGCCTCGGTTAATCTTCTTAGAGGTAATATGAGTGTATGCTTATTCTTTGCCACTAAAAGTAGCTATCTTAGAACTCAGAGGAAAGATCATACTCAAGGCAAAATCCAATGCTATACCATGGTTATATAATTTGAATTTCTAACTACTAAAGAGGTTTAATGCCTTTTCTATGACATTTGCTCTGTATTTTTGTGCTTTTTAATTTAAAAAATTTACTACTACATAAAAACATGAAAGTTGTATGTATTAATGGTGTACCATGTATTAGTGCTTCTATATATAATATATATATATATATATATATATATATATATATATATATATATATATATATAAATGTTTGCGTCACACTGAATTTATTTTTCTCCTCAGTCACTTATCATTTCTTTATGTTGAACTCTTTGAAACTAGTTTTCTACTAGTGATTTGAAGTATAGAGTACATTACTCCTATCTATAATCATCCTGCTATGCATTAGCCTACCAGAAATTGCTTCTGTATGCTTTACCAATTATCAGGGTTCTACATGACACTAAAAATTATGACAGTTTTCTATCTATGTAGAAATATAAACCTGTAATAAAATATGTCTGAAGTGAAAGATTCACTGGATATAATTAATAACACATTAGATTCTGGAGAAAATGATATTAGTGCATGCAAAGTTTGAGATGCAGAAACTATGTCTTGAAGAACATAGAGAATAGACCTAAGAAAAATGAGGCTTTTGTCACATGTGAAATATATTAAGATAAATAATTAAACTGGCACAGTAGTATATGTCTAATTCCAGAGGCTCCAGAGGCTGAGGCAGGAGGATTGCAAGTTCAAAACCAGTCTCAGCAATTTAGTGAGACCCTGCCTCAAAATAAAAGTTTGGTGATGTGATTCAGTGGTTAAGTGCTCCTGTATTAAATTCTCAGTACCTAACCCCCGCCCCCCCAATAAAGTAATTGAAAGAGACATTTGAGAAAAACTTAAGTTGCTGTTTGAAAGGATTACTTTATCCGATAAACCTCTAGAATCAAAAAGAGTAAAAACAACAGAAGGCCAACAAAAACTGAAAACATGAGTTACTAATAGCATGGATATAAAAGAAAATTTTAACTGAAATCCTATAGACATAAGAAATAAAAGAGTAACGTGGAAATATTTATTCCAGTTCACTTCACAAATGTAATAATGAAATCCTTGAAGGAAATGAATTCCAAAAAAACAAAAACAAAAACAAATTCACATAGTCCCACATCTCTTAAAATTAATTTTTATTTAAAGTATACTAAATTACTACTTCTTATAAGGAAAGTCATCTCTTTAGTTGCTTTGACTAATGAATTCTTAAGAAAGAAAAGACAGGAAGAAGGAATAATTATTATTGATCTTATATAAATACTACTGGAAGATATAGTAGATAAGAACATTGGAATATTTTCAACTCACTTTATGAGGGCAAAATATCCCTGAAACCAAAATGCAGTTAATTTCATTACAGTGGAAAACAGCAGGCTGCTTTCTAATGGCATATTCGAAGACTCTTCATAAAAATCAAATTGAAGGGGATATGCTTCCTTTAATTTCTGTGTTCTTCGATTTCTCTCATCATAATTCATAGGTTATAGTATAAGTCTTCAACTCCTGGGTTTATTCACAAGAATTTTACTCTTTTAAATGCTATTGTAAATGAAATTATTTTCTTCTTTTTCAGATAGTTTATTGTCATATATAGAAATACAACTCATTTTGTATGCTGATTTTTTTATGCTCATTTACTAATATGTTTACTAATTCAACAGTTTTTGGTATTGGCTTCAGTATGATATATACTTCTCTCTATATAAAATTTTATATATGTATTTAAAATCATAAAATTTAAGCAGATATAATATTATTTTTCCTTTTATATTTGTCTATATTCTATTTTGTCTAGTGGTTCTGATCGGTACAAATGTTGAATAGAACATACTTTTCTTGTTCCTGATCTTGGAAGAAAAGCTTTCAGTTTGTTATCATCAAATATGATATTTACTTTGGGTTTGTTATATAAGGCCTTTATGTTTAGGTAAATTCATTTAATATGTATTTTCTTAGGAATATCTGCTTCCTAATTAAGAGTGTAGAATTTTGTCCAATTTCTGTTATCAATTGAGATAATCATGACTTTTATGCTTCATTCTGTTAAGGTAGCATATCTTATCAATTTATTTGCATATGTTGACCAACCTTCTATCCCAGAAATAAATCCAGCTAGGTCAGAGGTAGGTACGTCCTCTTACTATGTCGTCTTAATAAGTCCTCTGACTATGGCATTGCAAATTGAATCTTCCATATTTTTTAAAATATGTTCTCACATAGTTAATATCTAAAACTATTTTTTTCAGCACTAGGATTGAACCTAGTGGTTGAGTTCATGCTGTTCTATCACTAAGCTATATCCCCTTCCTTTTTTATTTTGAGACAGGGTTTTGGTAAGTTGTTCAAGCTGTCATCAAACTTGTGATCATCCTGCCTTAGTCTCCTGAGTAGCTGAGATTAGAGGTATATACCATCACCCTCAGCTTTCTATTTTTAATTAAGGAATGTTTACTTATATATCAACGTTTTTGCATAATTCAATAATTCTTGACAAATGTTCACAATGCACAATTATAAGATGGAGTTGAATTACAGCTATATTAGAAAAGTTCTAACTCTATCATTGGAGATGTCTATAAAAATAGTTTTTTTAGTATTGACCAAGATAAGGCAGTAGAGTTCAGGCATGGTGCTGCACACCTGTAATCCCAGTGACTTGGGAGGCTGAGGCAGGTAGAACTTAAATTTAAAAGCCAGCCTGAGCAATTAAGCAAGACATTAAGCAACTTAGTGAAATCTTGTCTCAAAATAAAAAAATAAAAAGGACTGTGGATGTGGCTCAGTGGTTAAGCACCCTTGGGTTCAATCTCTGGCATCACCCCCACTCCCCCAAAAGATAAGTGCACTAGAATGTATTGTGGTCTTTAAAGTCTAAAATTCCTCTGGATAAAAAAGATATTGCTTATATTGGACCTGGAATCACCAGATCAAACATAATATACTGATAATTGGGAACTAGAATCCAATCTTATTACACATTCCGAACTATGGATGGAAGATTTTTGTTTCTCATTTTTCTGAACTGCTATCCAGGAAGCAAGAAGGAACTAATGAGCATTTGTTCAAAGCAGAAAAAGTAAGTATGGCTAGCATTGGCCAAGATAGCAGTCTGAACATTGAAAGAGAAAGCTCAATAAATGAGCTGAATAATAGAATCAACACAGTTGAAGAGCAATTTTGGCAACTACTAGACTCAATCAATGAACCCTCTGAAGGTGATTGATCAATTACCCTAGCTTGTACAGGAACCTACTTTACTTCCTGCTGATTTAGCAACATGAAGAGAGAAAAAAGAAAAAAAAAAATGGCCCAGGGCAATCCTGACATCCAATTTAAAGGAACCATGACTATTTCCTGGTGGAAGCATTTGTTCTTTTGGTATAGAATTAACTCATTGTGTCAATATTGTAGGAATCAAGAAAGAAAATGCTTTAGCAGGTAATTTGGCATCACACTGAGAGTTGCATTCCTATTGATTTGTGGAGACATGCATTCTAGTCATGGGAGAAAGACCATTAGATGCTTAGTACTGTGTCAATGAAAGCATTTATTGCAATATCAAGAATACTCTACAACCACAAAAGGAATTTTAACTTTAAGATGACCTCATAATTAAGAACACATCAAACAGGTCATCACATGATTTTCTCCAACAGTTTTGATTTTTAAAGTATATGATTTCTCCAAAAATTTATGGGTGAATCAATTTTGGCAATTCTGTCACAACCAGAATGTCCTGTGTTTGATACTATGGCAAAGAATAGAACTGTCTTTCACAGTATAAGTGTGATGCTGGAAGAAGCACTGTGGGAACAAAGGAAATTCCTTACCTAGAACATGTGTCCACCTGTTTTAGTCAGCTGTTCCACTACTGTGACTAAAAGAACTGAGCAGAAAAACTATAGAGGAGGAAAATTTATTTGAGGGCTGATGGTTTCAGAAGTCTTAGTCCATAGAAGGCCAGCTCTAGTGTGGTGGAGGGAAACAACTCACACCATGATCAGAAAGCAGAGAGACTCCACTCACCAGAAACAAATATGTACCCAAAGCCACGCCCCAATTCCCACCTCTAGCATCCACCCCCTACCACTTCAGTTATCACTCAGTGAATCCCTATCAGGGAATTAAATCACTGATTGGGTTAAGAATTATAACCCAATCGTTTCTCTTCTGAACCTTCTTGCATTGTTTCACACAAGGACTTTTGGAGGATACCGCACATACAAACCATAACACCATCTTTGAAGACAAATCATAGCCCTGTTCTAGTTGAAAAATATACACAATCTGTCAGTAAATGTCTAGCTGGTTCTCTGTAGAATGTATATAGAGATCACAGCATTGTTCTTGGCTCTTCAGAGGTTGGACATTTAGCAATGACAGTAGCCACATTCTTCTTGGGCAAGAATATCATGTAGTTGAACCCATGCATAGATTTCATCTGTTATGACCATTGTATATAAAACTATTAAACAAATACTGACATAACTGGGGAAATAAATGAGTAGTAACATTTCCATCTGCTAATTGAGAGCAATATCCACTTTATAACCAATTATACACATTCAATAGGGCACTATATAATTTTGGATTCATTCTATAATACTGTAAAAAGCAATTCTCAAAAAAATTTAAGAAAACTGCAAGATTCAAAAAGCTTTTAAAGTATCTGTCAACTCCTTTGTAATGCAACAGCAAGAGGTTTATGACAAGAATCCCTGGATTCTGCATTCAGGTTATACCTATTTTAAGTTAATGGAATAGGATGTTTTAAGGTAATGGCAAAGCTAGTAAATTCCATGGTCATAAGCACATTGTTTACCATGATTTTCTTTAAAACAAGTTTATTGGTCAGAAGAATTTCTTTTGCAAGTTAAAAAATACAGCTTTAGCAGAAACATTTGGTAAAGGTAGCAAATCCGCATAAATAAAGTTGTCTGTTTTAGGAAAATAAACTTGCTGCTTATTCTTTAATAATAAAATTGATTTAATGTAATTTAATGTGCTCACTCTTTCCTCTAGTGGGTGATATCATATTGAAAGCTTTGGTTAGCATGTTGGGCACTGTGATAATTTAAAATTTGGGAACCATGATTAATTTTTTTTTAAAAAAAGGACCAGGAGTGTTTTATATATATATATATATATATATATATATATATATATATATATATATATATATATATATGAATGTTCCTTTGAAAATTTGACTTTAATTCCATGTCTCAAGTAGAATCCAATTAGGGTCAGTCTGTGATGTACTTAGGCCATCAAATTGGTGATTACTTACTTTCTAATTTTGGAACATCTGTCATTTTATGAAGAACAGCAGGTCATCCTTCGTAATGATGAATGACAAGTGGATCACTTGTCTTCATCAACCCAACAGTTTGTCAACTGCTAGATATGTGAATGAGACAATCCTAGATTTCCCACTCACAAATTGGCTATTCAGATTATTGGATACTCATAATAGAGATAAGCAGACATTATCCAATTCTGCCTAGATAAAAGTGCCATTTAGTCCACAGAATCATAAACTAAGTAAGTAGTTTAAAACACTGAGTTTCAAGGAAGCGTATTTTCACAGTAAGAGATAACAACTAAAGATACTCAGAAGTGACTAGAGCCAAATTAGGATTGCTGGGTGGAGGTCCAGGTTGCTCACTACTACTCTGTCATCTTTGTCCCTGGACCTATTTATTGGGGGAAGACACAGAACAACATTCACAGTAAAAGTTATCTAGTCCAACTGATTATTGAGAGTCCCACTGCTCTCCTTTGACAAATATTTACTTGACCCATAATTATTCTCATATTTGCTGTCTATTCTAAAAGTTCCATCTAGCATGTCTTTTCCAGACTCTCTGATCATTCCTTTTATAAACTTGATTTTTCCCACTTCTGACCATATAGTTATAACAGTGTCTGTGCCAAGTCTCCAGCCATTCAGAAAAAAAAAATATTAGCCAATAAATCAACATAGAAATGGAGATGTCACAATCTCTCTAACCAAGCAACATAAACAACCAGGTACAATGCTAAAAGCTTTGCAAACTGAGATTTCCCTTTAGCACTGTCCTTCATAGACTCTCTTGAATGGTGTTACAATGTTATCATTGTCTACTTGCAAGTATCCCAGGGTATTGCACAAAACCTGCAGTAGAATAGTTTGTGTCAACCCTGCTTCTGTCTCTGATAGATACTTTAGCATCTGCCCTAAATTCATAAGCAGACACGCCTTATGCTAGACAACCAGGTAACATACCTGTTACTTTGCCTTGGCATCCTGCCTCCTTGCCTCTCCCTACCTCTCCTTAGGAAGAGTTCTCTTATGGACAGTTTTTCTGTTTGTTTTAAATGATATGAAACACCAATCCAGAGTGCATACCCCAATGACCTCCATATTGATTGTTCACCTTCTGGGCCACTATATTCCTGACCTAATCAACCCAGGAACAGGTACCAGATAACTAGGAATAGCAACAATGCTTTAGAGATGGGTGAAATTATTGAAACTAACCAATCTTAAACCCACTTATCTCACCAACTCTTTCACATAAGATCCACAAAAGAGCTCCTGCCTGCAGTTTCACCCCCAACTCTCTACCTAGTGATCAACCCTGTTGATACCCTGGGCAAGGAACAACTCCTTCTTTGAAATCTGAAATGATAACAAACTACCTTTTCGTTGGCTCTCATCTCCTGATGTGTTGGCCTCACTGTGCCACAAATTTTCAGTTAATACATGATGTTTGAAAATATAGTCACAAGATACTATTGTTCCCCAATTAACTAGTCATGTGGCATTCCTCATGATAATAATTCTGAGGGGAGGGATAGGAGTCCTCTGGGCTTGTACCTTGGAAGTATGAACCACTTGCTGAAGCAATTTACCTGTGCATTTACCTGCTTGAGCCTGATCTTATATGTAACATTTTCTCTTGAGAAATTCTTAGTGATCCAGAAAAGAGCCAGTTTCTCATGGCAGTCCCAATCACATGGTAGGTTAAAGGCTAAACACCCAGCAATAAATCTCTAGTGGGATTTAGTAGCAAGATGAAGAATAAAATTACTCTTTTGAGAAATCAACAGAACATACACCAAAATCTTGAAATTTTGATACACTCTTCACCTGTACTTGCCAAAGTTTGTATATATATTCTGAGCATAATATTTTGGGTTCTCTAAATTCTTGGGTTCTCTAAAACTCAGGAAGTAACTCTGGTAAATACACACATATGCCTTTACAAAGGCGTAGAAGAAAAGATTTACAGTATAAATTTTTGGTAGTTTACCTATGTCTTACCTCAAGAGGAAGTAAGCTACCTCCCCATCACTCGAGGGGTTCATTCTCTGTAAACTAGATCACCCCTGAAAATTTTGTGAGTAAAATTTTCATTTTTTGTGTGTGTTGAAATCAGCTCTCTGTTCACCATTTCTAGAAAGTTTTACTTTTACAGATCACATGAGAATTGAGTAGGGTACCCTGTTTTTTTAGTCCCACAGACTAACACTGATATCTTTGAGGACAATTAATTCAGATTTTTGCTCCAGCACTACTGCTCATTAGAGTAAATAGATCCTCTTGGTAGTTAACAGCTAAATGCTGGCCTTTAACCTATACGTATCCATGACCCCATTGCAGTAGTGTATTTATCTCCATCATTCCTAGTCTATGGGATATTGTGGTTTTGTTTGTTTGTTTTCTGTTTTGCTAGAGAAGACTGAGCATTAATCCTAGGAATGATTTGCCTTTACAAGTACATTTTGCTCCTGATAAGCGGGGTCTGCACAGGATGCCATGGATCTTTAATTAGGCCTTTCTACTCTGAATAGACCTACAATAGCTACAAGCCCTGTGAAAACTCTGCATGTTACTCAGCTAAATGTCCCTGGAAAGCTGTTCTCTAATGAATTTTATGGAGTTTTACCCTGTATGGAGTTTTACCCTGTATATGAACAGCTTGATATTTACAAAAGATTTGAAGGGACCTCTAGGTGGACTTGGGGAAGTTTTTTTCCTAACATCTTCTCTTCACTGGTATTTTGCCTAGCAAATTCCATCTGTATTAGTCTCTCTGAATACAAACACTTTTTCCTGGATTCCAAATAATTGCTGTTATATGGCAGACCTCTGATGCTACTATATGGAATGTTAATCTAGGTCAAAATTTGGGAGACATAAACTTCGCCTAATTTTTTTTTTTTCTGAGATGCCTGATTCATTCTTATCAATTGAGAATTATTATTGTAAACGTGAATTTTGTCAAATGTTTTATTGGCTTTTGGGGATGTGATGTGAAAAATCAAGGGGTGAAATTCAGGAATCTGGCTCCTGGTTAGTATCTATGTGTGATTTTTTAGGCCTCACCATAGGCAGTTACAAAGATTTGGCAAATGAAGCAGAGGTTTTTTGACTTCCTCAAGCCCCACCTGGTGTACAGCCAGAGTTCCCTGCAGTCTATGATGGGGGTGCTGTCAAACTAAGGTCCGGAGCTTCTTGGAAGATCATGCTTACTACATGAGTAAACTCCAAGTGGGTGCCTTCATTCTTATGTCTCTTCATGGAGTCTTGGATAGAGGTCTTCAGGAGCCTGTGCTCAGACCTTTCCACTAGGTTGGAGGAGAAAACATCAAAGACACAATCCCACTTTGCCTCAGTCCACTCTGAACCTTCTCCACCTTCACCTCCCTAGCCCTACCTATTCAGGGTCCATGAAGCTATTGAAGTCGTCTGTTCCATGGATCCCAATGATGAGAGAATCTTCACATCTAGTTGGTCTTCCTGACCCCCTGCTTTGTGCAGAGTTCGGTGTGGTTGGCAATTTTTCTGATTTCAGCCTCTTGCTTATTGCATTGTAGTGGGAGCTGAAAAGATTCTTTTGTTGCTGGCTCCAACATCTAGCAGCTCAGTGCTCTTCCAAGGTAGCTGAGTGTCTGCTACTTTTTTTTCTTAAATTAAATTTAATTTTTAGGTGATGCATGACAACATGGAGATTATAAGTATGAATGAAATATTGTGATATGTCAATACATGTATATATTATGTATGTTTAGGTCAGATTAAGCCTATCTTTTCCAACATCTATCATTTCTTCCTAGTAAAAAGTTTTAAAATCCTTTTCTTTAGCTTTCTAAAACATGTAGTGCATATTGTTCTCTCTATTTCTTCTCAGTTCTATAATCCAGATCTAAGTGCTAGTCCCTAGTTAAATGTGTCTTAGCACTCATTGATCAACATTTCCCTGTTCTTCCTCTTCCTTTTCTGTCCTACCTATGGTAACCACTGTTCTATTTTCAACTTCAATGACTGTTTTAGATTCCACATATGAGTGAGATAGTGAAGTGCTTGTCTTTCTGTGCTTGGTTATTTTACTTAATATAGGATTTCCAATCTCATCCATAATGCAACAAATGACAGAGCTTCATTATTTTATGGCTGGATAGTATTCCATTGTGTATTCTTTATCCATTTTGTGATAAGATAATCCTCGAATCTAGTTGGTCTTCCTGATTGATGGACACTTAGGTTTTCCCATTTTTTGGCTGCTCTGAATAGTGCTGCAAGAAGCAAGGGAGTGCAGATGCCTCTTCAGTGTACAGAATTTATTTCCTTTGGTTATGTCCACAGTAGTGGGAGTGCTGGGTCTTGTGGTAGTTCTATTTTTAATTTTTGAGGAGCCCCCTACATTGTTTTCATAATGACTAAACTGACATTCCCATGCACAGTATGCAAGGCATCCCTTAACCTCCACATCATCACTTTTTTATTTGTATAATTACTTCCTATATAAATATACCTGTTTAAAGTGTCTTGATGCAACATTATCTCAGTTCTGCCTCAGAGTGGGCTCATTAAGTCCACAAATGTAACCTGTATTTTTCTCATAATTTTGAACAAAAAGTTGGCAAAAGAAATAGCAGAGCATTTGCATTTGTTCTGATTTATTCAAGAAGAGCCATTAAGGTTAGAAGAGCCAAATGAAGTTCCCAGTTTTCCTTCTTTCAACATATTAAGACAGGGTAATGTATTTCTGGAGAAATTGGCAAGTTTATCATCATATTAAAATTTATTAAGAAAGAAGGGATAAAGAATCCTATCATTTTGCTGTTGGGCTAGTCTATTTGAATAGTAAAGAAGCTGAGAGATCTTGGGGAACATTAGTGAGTTATCTTGGTTATCCTGATGCTTCCAATTGTCACCCTTCCATGTCTGTTTTATTTGTGGGAATAAGTCTATATATCTACTAATGTCTAGGATGCCGCTACCAACAAGCTAGTCTACAATCATAAGAAGAAAACTTTTAAATACCCAGATGGACTGATGACACATTACCATAAGTTGGAAAATCAACTGCCCTCCTGTTGCCTAAACTATAATAAGATGAAAAGCCACTTTAAATTGCCCAGACATGGAAGGATTAATATAGGAATTAAAGGCTTACAAAAATGTTAGAAGGACTATGAGGAAAAAAAAGGTCAGGAAAGTTGATTCTGTAGGGTTATGGATCCAGCAAAACTCTCAGGCAAGCCACAAGCCATCTCAGCCAGAAGCTCCCACACACTGTCCTGGAAACTGCTGCAGTGCAGGGCTCTCTGAAGTGAAGCTGCTAAATCTTCCATCTGCTCATTCATCTTGCTGTGACTACCTCCAGAGAAAAATGGGTTCTTCTACTTCCCTGTCTCACACAAGTGTCCCTCATTGGTCAACACTAACGTGCAAAAGGGAAAGAAGCTCTCAGAAAAGAAGAGACTCTATAAAGATCAGGTACCATGTTTCCAAAGGGGAAATCACCACAAGTAGAAATCAAGCTACCTCGTTTTATGAATGAGTAACTAGAGATGTTAAGCTGCTTGCTCAAAGCCAGTTATTCAATGACACAGCGATCTATTAACTATTTGTACCTTACACAAAATTGTAAATTCTCACCTGACCACTTAGAATAGGTCTTGTTTACTTCTTATAGTTTAAGCAGTGAAATACATTTTCAGATATAAGTGATTAATATTTGTTTAAAAATTTAATGATTATATAATTTTGTATGGAAAACAATCCAATGTTTTGATTGCTCAGGAAGCTTTCCTAAAAAAAATAAAAAATAAAAAAAACTAAAGATTTTTTTCTGCTCTCCCTAAATATGTTTGTAGTTTCTCATAACATATACTACTGTTATGTATATGTATAATGTAGTGGATTACAGATCTGTCCTCTAGTCTTCTGAACTTGCAAGTAGGAAATACAACCCCTTGCTAATTATTTTTGTGTTCCTCCAATTGCTTTCAGGACACCTCAATCAAAAGCAGAAATGCGGATGATGTTCTGTTTCGGATGTCTTATATTTTTCTATAAAATATAATACTCTTGTGAGCTTTTCTATGTGTATGATGAATTGACAGGTGGATGGTTCTTCCTTTGACTGCTTGGTCTTTGTTTGCATAGCATTCTATATTCCTTCAGGGCTCTGTAAGTAATCTTTAATCATCTTGTCTCACTGATTAAAATTTTGGTATTATTCAACTTTCTCTTTAATGCTCTGACACATTTAAAAATGTGACAATTGTGAGTTGAATCTCAAACTGACATCCTGATCTTGGTGTGCTACGTTTAATGTTCTTTAACATCTTAATAGGAAAACAAATCTCATATGCTAGCTTTCCTCTTTCAGTGACTGTTTATCTAGAGGACTTGTTTTGATTTCTTTTCAATTGGTAGTGCTCTTTCAAACTATTTATTTGATCACTTCATAGCTTTAGAATTTGGGGGCACACAGGTTGAAGTGAAGCTTTTGCCCAGGGTTAACTCAACAGGCTCTATTAGAAATTTTGTGAGTTCTTGTTCAAACTCTTTTGGGTGATGGAAAACAACATGGTGATATGTAAAGTTATTGCTGCATAATAATTAAAGATTAAAGACCTATGTGCCTGCATAGATCAAGTATGGAAAAGAAAGTATAGCAAACTTGTCCTTGAGTGAACATTTAATTTCTGTATTTGTTGTAAAGACCTACTAATAGTGCCATGGTACCACTCAGATGTCATTTCCTCCTCAGGGTCTCAATGCTAGCCATGTTGGAAAATCACACTAAATTGTCTATGTTAAAGAAGAAGCTATCATTTTAATAATTTATGCATTACTTCTTTTTTTTCAGTGCACATATATAGCTTTGCTCTTTACTTTTCAAAGTTATGCTACAACATAGCTTTACTTGCTGTCATATCAATAATCCTAAACCAAAAATTATAACATTAAGTAATAAAGTTCACCATGTAACATGTTAATTTGAAGTGTCATTATAACAGGTATTTTTCCAGCATTAATAACATGTTTATATGTAATAAAAATACACTAAATTATCTCCAGACTGATATGTATTCTAATTTAAAAAATACCTTCATAATCTGTACACATTTTTTGACATTTTCTTATGAACTGCTGTAATACATATGTCATACGTTGCATTTTAATAATTCAGATTTTTTGAACTGAATTTCCTAGACTTCTCTGTGTTACCATAATTATAGTGGTGTCATCAAAGGTGGGCCCCAAGGTGGTCTCTTAGGAAGAAACTTAAAGAAACTTCCTGTTAGTACAGGAGAATGAGACATGTCCTCTCAGACATTCTAGTCGCTCCTTATTTAAAATTCTTCTTGAAGCATCTTTGGAAATATATACCAATGTTTTATTAGGCTGTGGTCTTTCAAGCCCAGTGAGAGTTAAAGGAAACCACTCATCTAGGAGTCTACAAATTTGGAAAGTCTGAGTTGGCAATTGATTGAGCAATTCACTTTCATGTATCATAAGTCTACAGATGAGGCCTATCCCCACTGGGAAGATAAACAGAGTCTTGGGTGTGAGCATGTGCTTAACTCCCAGGATATAAGAAAAAGGAAGGGGGAATGGTTGGGAGAAAATATATCTATCTTTTATTGTCTCAACAAATTGGGAATAAAATAGCTCTTTTAAATAATATATCTGACTGGAAAGAGTTATTTCCTTAGCTTAATATCATAAAGATAAAAATGGACTATCTAGGAAAATATGAACTGTTAAAAATTGAGAAATACACCCAAATTTGATAGCTGAGATTCTACCTGTATAGTCAAAGACTTTAATAAAAACCATACATAATTTGTGTCAAATTTTTTTTGCAATACCCCAAAAGGGGAGGAAATATCTCCTAAATATAAGTGAATTGTTGAGAGCCACAGTTTAGTCGGAATGACGCCATTGCTAGAGGGAATGGTTGAAAGGTGACCCTGCTCCAGGAATAGGGCGGCTCCTGGATTAGGGTGGATCCTGCTGCCTTGGGCGCCCGCTACTTTGGAGTTCCCATTGATTTGGGGTGGGGGAGGGTTCCGGGAGAATTGGCATGCGGAGCCCAGTGGAGGCAGTGTGTTCCAGGGAAGTGTGGGTAGAGTGCCTGTGAGAGTTCTGGAATAAAGAGTTGCTGTTTGAACCTACAAGGCTTGGTGGCGGCTTGGTTATTTTGTGCCCAGCCAGACTGCGGCAGTGAATTCCCCCAATTTTCAGAGCCCCTTTAAAGTCTTCTCTACAGTACAGTGTTTCCCAAAAGGCAAATCAGAGTCCAGATTTATTTTCTTATGTGGTCCTTTCCCAGAGTGAGTAAAAAGGAGGAAACAAAGTAGTCCTTGGTATTTTGTGCAGAATCAGTTTCGTTTGGAACAGCAGTTCCAGGAAGACGGCAGCACAAACAACTAAAGTTAAACGCCAGCTGTTGTGGAAACAGTTTTATGAAGCCTATTATTTACCTCTTTAAATCTCATAAGACACTTACTTCAGTCTCCCTGGAAAACAAAAGCCATCATGAAATAAATTAAATAATATGAAGTGGAGGGAATTAAAGGATATTCATACCTAGAAAGTGAAAATGGTGAGGTGTTTACTCAGGCTAGGTTCTGGTCTTCTGTATAGAATTAATACTTTCCAGATGATTTTGTGACATGACTTCAAATAGCGGTTCCTAATCATTAAGATAAATAGTTTTTAGATATTCAACAAATATCAAATATTATGGACAATAACAGTTTTCAGGATGGTTTATACTGATGTTTGATTCTGTTTTTGCTTTTTTAAGCTATAAGTGAACAATGCCCTTTTAGGAATAATGCACTTGTTTTCTATGAGGGCCAAGACATTCATGGATTAAAAAATGTTTTTTGTTTTTCCATCTTGTTGTGTCACAATAATTTCTGTTAAGCTAAGAAGGAAAGCATTTACTCTGTTTTAGAAGATAGTTAAAATCAGAAATGAGAAGAAAAAGGTTTAGGCTACCTCTGTTCTCCTATTAGAATTTTCATTTCACAGATTTGATGTGACATTTATTGATTTTTATCAGAAAACTCTTTTGTTATTATGGACTAAGTCTAACATAATTGGAAAGACTGAATTTATTAAGTATGTTTTAGCATCTATTGTAATTTAATCTAGTTACATTGTCTTGTGAACAAAGAGTGACCTGAGTGATTTCTGCTTTTTAAAGTTAATTAACTAATACATAATTTGATGCAATATTGGATAAAATTTAATAAAGCTTTATAGACACTTCAAAATGAATTTTACTGTCTGTATAGTTAGAAAAGCATGTGTGTTCTCTCTCTCTCCTTCTCTCTTTCTTTCTCTCTCTCTATATATTTCTATTCTTTTCTTAATTAGATACATCTTTCTTTAAATTTAGCATATCTTTTTATCTTTCTAAGTCTGGGAGGGTATATATATGTAATAATCTACTATATCAATTTCATTTCTAAATTTGTAAAAAGTATTTCCAAAAATTTTATTATGAGCTAGTTTGGTGTTTTTATGATGTCTTATAATGTTTCCATTATTTCTAGGTTGTACTTTTGCTGACATAAAAATGCCTTAATATCTATTATGTTTTCATTTAAATTTTATTCTCTTTTACTATTTCTCTATGGTAGGTTATCAATATGTATTTACTGAATTAATGTAAAATGAATATTTACTATATTCCAGGTACATATATAAGTCTGAGAGAAGAGCATCCTAGGCAGAGATTGGCCTTTGCAAATGCTTGGCTTTTTCCATGAACTGGCTGGGTCCATGGAATCTCAAGAGACAACAAGAGATGCAGCCAAATAATAGGAAGGGGACAATTTCAGAGGACTTTGAAGGTTTAATTAAGTTTTGAGTTTTATCTTATGTATATGCTTAAAAGTTTACTCCTGTTATAATTATTGAATAACTATTTAATAATCATAGTGCATGGACTTATCAAAAAATTAAAAATAGTACTAAGATATGATCCAGCAATTCCAGTAGTGAATATATATCTATGAGGAATTAAATTGATATGTCAGAGAGATATCTGTTTTTCCACATCCATTAAAAACTCTTAAGATAACCAGTAAATAGTAAAGACAAAAGTGTTTATCCACTGATGAACGCTTAAAGCAAAAATGTGGTACAGATAATGAAACAATTTAACCATAAAAAAGAACTGAAATACTGTTATTTTGTGACAAAATTAGAGATCACTTTGTTATATGAAATAATCCAGGAACAGAAAGACAATTTAACACATGATCTCACTCATATGTGGAATCTAAAAAAGTTAATCTCATAGAATTCAACATAGAATTGTGGTTGCAAGGGGCTAGGGTGTGTAGTGGGGTCAGGGAGGAAAATCTTCATTGATGGGTACTAGCAGTATCAAGTTACTATTAGATAGGCATAAGAAGTTCTGATGTGCTGTTGTATAGTAGGGTGAATATAGATAATAAAAATGTATTTTACAATTCAAAAAACTAGAAGCAAGGATTTTTAAATATTTTTTACCATAAAGGAATAATAAGTGTTTAAAGAAATAAGTATGTTTAACCTGATTTAAACATTATAGGAAGTACACATGAATTCAAACATCATGTTACTCCATTAATATGAATAATTTTTATCTGCCAGTTAAAATAAATTTAATTAAAAGACAGAGAAAGTCATAATTCAAAACATGAGACAAGTCTGTGTAGTGCTTCATGAAGACAATATAATACTTAAAAATATCTACAGCTTCTAGATATTGAATTCTTAATTGTCAGCAACTTGCTTAGCTTTTAGTACCTTGCAAAGTTGTAAACACTTGATACATTTTAATTCCTGTAGTATTGATAGCAGTTTTATGATAGTTTTCAAAATGCATATTTACTCAATTAACATAACAATATATGTAATTCTTCTGGGTATACATTTTGAAAATTGTCAGCCTGTTTCTCTAGTTAATGGAGATAATGCTGCTATCACTAGTATATTCATAATTTATCAGAAGGGCAAGAGCACTTGGTTTACTTTCTCAATAAATCATGTAGGATATTTAGAGTTCTATAAACTTCAGAAAGTTAAATTATCTTGCATACTATACTTACATAATATCTAATCACAAATTTTCCAAATTCTCAAAGAATAACCAGTTCATTAAATCTATAGGCAACATAATTATTTTACATAGTTTACTGTTTGCTTTGGAGAAATTACTGTTACAACAGAAAAAGCACTTGAAAAATATCTGAAATTAATTTTCACTCAGTGCTATATGTTTCTCAAACTATGCCAGTGTTGCCATTCAAGTAAACATATTTATGGCTGTGTCAGTTCATATCAAGTACACTGACACAGAGAGAAAATGTAATCTATATGGAAGGGAATTTCATGTGATTCTCAAGAGCCCATGCCCTACTGTAAGGCAATAGAAATCACTATCAGAATGTTGTAACCTGACAGTCCCATGAGACATCCAGGATTATAAAACTACCTGCAGCTTCTCTTATTCTAATACTGGCTTGCAAAGGACCTAGATAAATGGATGGTTAGTGTAAATACAGTTCAGTGATTGCTAATTATTATTTCTAGAAAATAGTGATGGCAGAACAGAAATAATCTTGACATTTACGTTTATGTCTGTTTAAAATGAATGTTTGACATGCATATTAAAAAGGTACACTCACCATGTTTCAAATTTAGTGATTTTTTTGTCATTATTTCCAACATTTTGATTTTCACCTTTAGCTCTCTGAAATAAATTAACTTCTTAAGATAAAACATAATCTTTGCTTTGCAGAGCACTTCTCAGAGAATATTTATATACATTACTTCTTTTGCTAATCAGCCATTAGTATTCAATATGATTCTACATAGGTAGGGTATACTTTTGAAAAAGTGGCTCAATAAATTATGGTTGTCTTTTTAAATATATCCCAACTTTTAATTAAAGAAAATATACCTAAAATTATAAGAACAATTAATTGCTTTATAACCATTATAAATTTTACACTGTATGGAAATTATGTATTTCCAAACAACATTTTTAATAAAGCCAAGGCATTGTAAATTATAAAGTATTTCTAGTTTAATTGTTATGCTGTTCTTTGTACAATTATCATAAATTTCTCTTCTTTTTGAAAGAACCTCAAGATATTATTTCATGTAGAGATTATGTCTGTATAGAATATCTCTTTATTTATACAGTGTACACTTCCAAGATAGTATTTATTTAAATGCACCAAATTTAAATAATATTTTTTCTGGATGCTGATTCCATCTCTCTCTTTCTTTATTATATAGTTCCTCATTCTCAAAGAAGTTTCCAAAACTTTTAACATATATTGGATTTATTTTAATTTTTAAACATTTTATTTTTGAGTAAGATTTATTTATTGTAATTGACATGTAAAAGTTATATTTATGGGGAATGATCTAATATTTTAATACATGCATACATCATGAAATTTTCAATTCAGTTTAAGCAGATCTATCTCCTTGAACACCATTTCTTTACGGTGAAAACTTTCAAAATCTTTGCTTTTAGTTTTGTGAAAATACACAGCAAATCACTGTTATTTGTTTTCACACTACTCTGCAATAGAACACCAGAATTTATTTATTCTATTTAAGTGTAATCTAAAATCCATTAATCAAGTTCCCCTATCTCTTCCTCTTTTTATTCTGCTCAGCCTCCAATAAACAATATTTATTCTCAACTTTATGCAATAACTCCTTTAGATTTCATACGAGTGAGGACATAGAGTATTTGTCTTTCCGTGCTTGGCTTATTTCACTTAATATAATGACTTTTAGTGTCATCTATGCTACCCCAAATGATAGGATCTCATCTTTTTTATGACTATACCGTATCACATTGTGTATATACCACATTTTCTTCATCCATCCATCTCTTGATGGAGATTTAGTTCATTTTCATTTCTTGTCTATTGTGAATAGTGCTACATTAAACCTGGAAATACAGACATCTTGTCAACATAGAGATTTCATTTCCTTTATACAGCCCAAATAATGGGTTTTTGGACCATATGGTAGTTTTCTTTTTTAATAATTTGTAGAACTACCATAGTATTTTTTATAATGGTTGTACTAAGTTAAATTCCTACCAATACTGTTCAAGTGTTCCCTTTTCTCCACATCCTCAACAGCACTAGTTACCATTAGCCTATTTGACAATAGTCATTGCAACTTGAATGAGATGAAAACTCACTGTGGTTAGAATGTGCATTTCTTAGATGATTAGTTCATCTAAAAATGTTCAGCATTTTTTTTTTTTTTTTTTTGTATACCACTTGGCCATGTGTCTGTTAGCTTTTGAGAAATATCTGGTTAAGTCTATTTCTACTTTTAAATCAGATTGTTCATTTCCACTACTGAATAATTTGAATTATGACTCTGGGTATTAACCCTGTGCTAGAGTTTGCAGATACTTTCTTCTGTTCTGTAAGGTGCCTCTTCACTGTGTTTGCTAGTTTCTTTTCTGTTCAGAAGGTTTTGTTTCCAAAGAATTTCATCTTGCTGTCTTAGTTCTCTGAGCAAGATGGGAACATTTTCAATAAGCCATATGAAGACTATGACTATGAAGTAAAACCATGATTGAAGACTGGATTTAGAAAGAATTGAGACTGAATTCAGAAAATAGTGAAATACTGGATGCCTTAAAGGCAATGGTACAATTCCTTGAGAAAATATTTTCACATGATTAACTATAGCAGAAGAAAACTTTGCTCTACAAATGTCTCAGGATTTTCTGTTTGCCAAGTATTTAACTATGCTTTTTCTCATCTTACCAACCTTCTGTGCCATTTAAAATAAAGGATTATTGAGTTTTCAAGCCAAAGAAAAACAAAGGACATCCAAGAATGGATGATTTACTGTTTGAGTAAGGTTTCCTTTCACAGAATTATAGATAGCATGTATTTGTCAGTGCTGACATCTGTCTTGCATTTCTCTACCTTAATTTCTTTCTTATTATATTTCAATATTCTTTTTTCAAGACCATTTAAAAAAACGCATACCCATTTCTTAATGCTAGATATTATTTCTTCCTATTTGTTTATGTTTCATCACATCCTTTGGACAGTGACTCAGAATCTCAGCTAATCCCTTAATATCTGTGATTCAAGAGCTTTTTTTTTGTAGATACAACATTGTTTGAAACATACTATATTGTATTTAAAATATAACAACTTTAATCTAATGCAAAGCAAGACCATAAGTTACATGTTGTGAATATAGAAAGTTAAAAAAATAAAGACAATAAAAAGTAGTTTAAGTTTTTTTGTTGGACAACACCATCTGAAAAACATCTTTAGGTCTAAACACAGTGAAAGAGAATATTTCTTAGGAAATTTATGTTATTTCTTATATCTTTGGCATAATGGGATCATAATGATTGTTTTCAAATCTATTAGTGCTTTTACAATTTTTCTTTTTCCTTTTCATAAGGAAAAAGGTTTCTTTACATCAGCAAATGTAAGAAGTTCAAAAAACTTACTCTAATTTAATTTTAAAATACTTGTTGGCATGTTTCAATATATTCAAATATCTGGAATTATAACTATTGCTATGCCATGTAACTGAAACATAATAGGTGATGTGTTTTCAGCACACATTTCCTTCATTAAACAAATTTGAGTTTGTCAGGCTTTGTTTCAGGAAGAGGGGCTATAATAGTTGTCAATTTGGGCAAAAATCATGCTTTTCTGATGTTCAGTCTAATGGAAGTACAGGTAATAAATAAATACACACACATCAATTACAAAATTTTAATAGTAAAATGTTCAATGGAAAATATAAAGCAGATTATGGAGTTAGATAATCTGAGAATACTTAGAGGCTTTTCAGATTGATGCGCCATGTCAGATAACTTATGTGCACCATGATATCCAGTCTATAACATAATATTATTATTTTTATATATTAATATATTATTTTTACACATTCAAAAAGATGGTCTATAGAGACATTAAATGGCAGGTACAAGACCATGCAGTGGTAAATTGTCATCGTTAGGGTTGCAGACAGATTTAAATAATAATAATAATGTCTGTAGTCTATACCATGCCTTGCTCTGCCATTCCATAGCCACTTAGTTTCTTGTTTTGATAAATATTCTGATTTCTAATTTTCTCTAATTCTATGAGAGTAGATTTAAATCTAAAAAATGGATCCCATCCCCTTGAGTAGCTATGGTCAAAGTTTACATCTAGGATATGATGTTTTGTTGATAAGATATGGGCTGACACTGGAGTAGAGTCAGTAGATAAGCCTCCTGACCTAAGATCAATCAATAAGAGACCCTTTCATGAAAACTTAGTATTTCCACCAAAGGAGAGAAAGAGGGAAAAGACAAAGTAAATCTTTCAACCTGTAGTTGTGCTTTGGATTTTTGTTTCTTCGTGTGTTTGCTTTTGTTTTGCCTTTGTTTTTGATTTTGCTTTTATTTTGATCATGTGACTTGAATAACAGAATATTGCATTCCCCAAAAGCTGAATGAAGCCAGTTTAGAAATACCAAATATAAACAACAAACTCATTTTCTGTGTTTCTGATAATTTGGTTTATTTGTTTAATCTTTCTTAAGGTTTAGCCATTTTACTGCCCTGATATAAAACATCTTTTGGTACTTTAAAAGACTCTATTTTTTAAAAATTTAGTTCAAGTTAATTTCTATTACCTGAAATGTAAAATGTCCTAGCTAAAAGTATTTAATTAAAAATAGTGGATGTAATTTAAAAAAGAAGAAGAAGTAGTGTTTAGACACAAACTGTAAGAAAAAGTTCAAATATGCATTTTACTTCAAAAACTGTAATAATGAGAGAAAAGAAAAGAAGCTGCTTTTTTCATATAAAACATGTTTAAGTGTTATGTTAGAGAATATCATTGGTGGAGTCAAGAATTTGCATAAGTATCTAGAGACTTTTCTGTGTAGAAATGAAGGGAAATATCTGTTAGTACAAAATGACTGAGCCTGATGCAAACTTCATGCATCAGCAAAGGTTTTATTCAGTGATGGAATCACAAATCTGATGGAGTAACATTCCTGGTGAAAAATGAGCCACTGGCCAAAGGGGAGGTCTGTGCTTATGTTCTTTACGCTGAGAGGTGACTTAGTTATGGACAGAGCATGTCAATTCAGGCGCTCAGGAAACAGGTTTGTAAGAATTTAAAATTTGTTTTTACTGGGCAACATTTTTACTTGGGGAAGACTGGAGGGTCTGGGGTCAGAATTCAGTGCTTATCTCTTTTCCTCAGGGTCCCATTGTTCTGTCACTGGGAAAGGATTTATTTGAGGAAGATCAATGCTTTGACTTCCTCCTAGAGACTACCATTCTAGGCTTGATGGATATCTCCTTCCCAGGGATGGTCTTGCCACTGGATGTTGTTGGCTTCTTTTCTAGGGATTGTCCTGTCACCGGGAAAGAATGTATTGAGAAAGGATAAGTGTTATCAATATGTTGCCTTATTCCTCACTCCCTCTTCCCAGACTATACTATTTTGGGGTTTGTCATTTTCCATATCTTATAATCTTAATGGACTATTTTTATCCAACACACACTATTTAAATAATTTTAAAACTGAGTTTAATTGGCAAGAATTTTTGATAATGAGAGTTTGTATTTTGAACATAGACTTGGATTCTATAAATGACAAGTTGAATGCATTTTTATATAATGTAGTATTTGGCTAGGTAATTCAGGTTTCTGATGCACACTTATGTGACAAAAAGCCGTTTTCTGCAATAATATTTTTAACAAATACTTATTTGATTTCTAGAGACATTTGATGTCCAAGCAAACTGGCCTGCATCACAGGAGAGCCATTAGGTTATAGCTTTAAATCGCAACAGCCTCAGTGAAGACTATACACAGAGAGATGTGTGAAGAAACAATTTTTAAGAGTTAATAAGATCTGGCAGTAGCAAAATGACCTTAGTGATCAAATGTGTGATTACCAGATGCCAAAGGAAATTGTAATAACCTGGCTGCAGTACTTTAGAGAACATTAAAAAACAAATAAAAAATCAAGTAAACTAACAAAAATGTCTCTCTTCAGATGAATAGTGAAATGCTAACAGCTAAAATATCAAGCAGCAGAGTACTAGCTTCCTGTTAATTTCATGTTTACAACAGACAAATTTATTGCTCAAACTCTGAAACATAAAATATTTTGATCCAAGGATTACAATGTTTCTTGTTTTAATGTATTTTTCTTTTTCTATCTTATAAGAGATGTGTTATACTTCTTTGATATCATGATTTCATCAAAAGAGAATTAAGTCAATATTTTTTTCTGTGTCAACTGTAATTAAATATAACCCTGGACTATTTTTTCAAAAGAAGTGAAACATAAACCAGTGAGAACACGGTGCAACATGTTAAGTTTATGGTATGTTAAGGAATAAACTTATGTGCTTAATTTTTTAAAACATTTAGTCTTACAATATTATGGTCATTATGTTATGATTATATTTTATGGTTTATTAGTATGCTCTGCATGCTTTCTATGTGATAATCTATTTTTATGTTGACTGTTGTTATATTTAAACAATTTTTATAAGATGGATCCTGGTGCTTTTTATATTAAAAATATTCATATTCTTAATTACTAAATGCTAAGTTAATTGAGGCATTTTAATGTTCCTTAGCTTGAAGTTAGATTAAATTTAACTTATACAAGGTGGCCAAAAGGAAAAGAGCAATTCATTGTACTACCTGGTGTGTTCCAGTTACTTTCCTGCCAAATTAGACACAAGCTCTGATGTCATGCAGATAAGCCTATATCCAGTTCCATGAGACACTAAATAATCTTACTAAGTGTAGGACTCAAGATTTATCTTGTCCTCCTTAACACTAATAATTAAGAATGTTCAAATACTAGGGAGATATATATAGTATCTATCACTGTATATTTTGTCCTCCATGACTGTCAATTTGTAACTTTTTTTCTCAAAAAAACTGTACAGCCTATGTCACTCTTGAAATTGCTGCTATTGGATGTCACTGTACCATAAAGACTTTATTATCCCAGAACTTCTTGTTTAATTGTATATAGGAGACAGTGAGCGAAGGATATGCAATGTAGGCCACATAAGACTTAGGCATACTTTACCTCTGTATTTATTACATATGCTGCTTATTAAAGAAGAAAGCAGACCTCTGAAGGAATGGTGCATAACAACAGGTGAATTTTGATGAGAAGTAGAGAGAGAAAAAAATGCTAATGAGTCACCACCACACAACTAGAGAGTTGTGTATACTGCACATGGAGAACTATATGATCTTTGAAGCAGGGTAGAAGGCTTAAGCCTGGCTTGGCTTAGGTTCCCTTTATCTGTGTGAAATTTATTCTAACATGGCCCTCAGAAAACTTTCATTCTTCCTTAGTATCATGATTTAATTAAGATATATTTTTAAGCAATAAAGATGGTAGGCAATTTTTAAGCAATAAAGGATGTTGTTACAAATAAAGATACAAAATAACATAATCCAATATTTTGAATATTAAGGTATTTAGAACCTGAAGTATAACCACAATTTTTTTTTATGTTGATGCTTTTTAAGAAGCAAGTCATGTCATTTTCCTGATGATATTCCAGGAACAAAAGAATGCATTGGGATCACCGATTTATTTTCAGAACAGTAGATCTAAACATTTGATTCAATCAGCAATATTTTTTAATACTTTCTTTAGTTGTAGATGGACACAATATCTGTATTTATTTATATTTTTGTGGTGTTTAGGATCAAACCCAGTACCCGTTATGTGTGAGACAAGTGCTCTACCACTGAGCCACAACCCCAGCCCTATAGCAATATTCTAATAATTGTTTGTTCCTTTTTTTCCCCTTTGGTTTCTTTCTGTTAAATCCATGACTCAGAATGAATTTATGATCTGGTTAATCACAGTCTCTAGGGATGAGACCAAGACATGAATTCTAAAACGTATCTGGGCCAGAAATTGTGAACTAAGGTTGTGGGATGTCACCTAATAATGCTGGAAACAGACAAGCAAATATATAAGTGAAATGTAGAAATTGTACTCTGACAAAAGGTGAAATGAGATTTTACACAGATAGTGAGGGAACCTGATTGTTTCTCCTAGCTTACAAATGGCAGATTGCTCCCACTGGAGGGATTGTATCTTTAAGGAAACAAAACATCAGCTGATATTAAATTATAAGTAGATGGAGATAGTATAATAAGATTTGAACAATTCACTTTCATTCTAAAAACTACCACATATTATAAATACCTTAAGTATAAGGTACTTCAGGTATTATAGTACCACATACTATAAATACCTTAAGTAGGCACTGTTACAAAGCAGCATTACTAGGAAGAGAACTCTTTCCCTGAAAAGAAATAGAGGTGGCAAAGTAGCCACATAGATGTCATGTGGACAGGCATTGACAGATGAAATCTGGCACTTGTCTGAAGATGGGGGCAACCAAACAAGATATTTTAAAAATGTTGTACAATGATTGAGTCTGCCTATTAGATCAGTCTTCTAGAAAGGTAAAATTTAGATTAGAATGGCATGTTTTACAAGGCAAGAAGACAAATTCTCAATGTTTTGCAGAGTGATGCAGCAATATAATATTTTCTAAAACGTATAAAAAGCATTCTAAAAGCGTTTTCCCTGTTAACATTAGTTCCATTTACTAATGTTGCTATTGAAATTAACAGCAACCATTTTTTTTCTGTTGATATGCAAATGCAGGCTAAATTCTATAATTGTGAACTTCTACTAATTATTACTTGTAGTCATACTAGTCATAAACTGTTTCATTATAATATATGTTCATTGTCTTGCTACTAAAAGGGCTATGGTTTTATATCTATGGTTTGGGGTAAAAAAAAAAAAAAACTCAAAAAACCCTCTTTTTGGCATCCATAGTACCAATTCAGATATGCTGTAATTGGCTAGTCATAAAACTATTTTTACCAAGTTAAAAAAAAATTCCTCCTTTCATTAGAAGGTGGTCTAATCTATCCTGAGTTCTTCTCCCTTATTCTAGGGTCAGTGTGTGGGGGGGAGAGTAGGGTGTTCAGGGAATTGGGACCACAAGAAGCATCATCTCCAAGATCTCTATGGAAAAATTTCCATCTAAAAATGTAAGCCAGACCCCCTTATTAAACTTTCTACTGATCTCATGTGCCATCTTACCTCCCATTTTTATTCTTTATCATTTCTCTATGTACATGTAAATAAAAAGATCAGAGATATATAGAGGTATAGATTAGGTATATCACATATACTAAAGATATGCATATAGCTATATTTTAGTTATATTACATACATATTTATTAGAGTTATTCCTTCAGTGGAATGTAAACTCCATCTAGATGGGACATTTTTTTTTCTTTTTAGTTTGTCTGTTTGCTTTGCCACTTTACATACATGAAATATAAGAATTTCTGATATACAGATGAGCAAATACATAAGTAGAATGACTAAATGAATATTGAATATAATGAGAGTTTTTACTCTCTTGATAGACAACAAGCCAATAAAGGTATTTTCTCCCAGTACATCTCTGAACAAGTTTCTGAATTACCTCTGCATCAGTTAATCAAGTTAATATGCAGCTTGAACCACAATTCCTAAATCCAGATTCTTCTTAACAATCCTTCCTGGGTGGATGGCTTGGCCGGTGTGAGCTTTTGAATGTCTTTTATCATTTATCTTATTCTGCAGAACTATCTGATCCAGATCCATTCTTTCTTCATCTCTGGATCATTGTATCTAGTACATACAATGGCCCTGAACATTTCATGATGAAAACTAAATCTATAATCATCAGAAATCAAACTGTGGAATGACATGTTTGCTTTGTTCACCACTGTAACCTAGTGTCTAGCACACACAACAGGCAATGGAATGTAATCAAAATATGCTGGATGAATAAATGAGTGAAAAGGGAACAATGATCTATTATTGTTCATTAATGAATGTGTGAAGATATTTCACTATGCAAAAGAAAAAATTAGTGAAAATCATTAAGGGGCTAGTTAAACATGTGGTTTTCCCTGAATGGGTCCCCCTAAAAGATTTAAAAATTTATTTATAAATAGAGTTCTAGAGATGGCACACTTTTAAATGGACTAGATAAAATTTTCAAAGGAGCATTAATTAATTTTTATATTTCATTTTAAAAATACATTTTATAAATATAAAACATGAGGTAAGTGATTTCTTGTTTTACCACATGATAATTTTCAAACTGAAAAAATAAATAAAATTTATAGACTCTTAGCCATGCTAATGAAGAGAAGGATAGAGAAAACTAAAATTACTAACATATGTGATGAAAAAGGAAATATCAAGACAGACACTATAGAAATACAGAAGATAATTAGAAATTATTTTGAAAACTTGTACTCCAATAAAATAGAAAATATTAAAGGCATCAAAAGAGTTCTAGAGTCATATAATTTGCCCAAATTGAATCAGGATGATAAACATAATTTAAACAGATTAATTTCAAGTGACGAAATGGAAGATGCTATCAGAAGTCTACCAATGAAGAAAAGCCAGAGACTGAACAGATACACAGCTAAGTTCTACAAGAGGTTTAAAGGAGAACCATTACCAGTACTCTTCAATTTATTTTAGAAAATAGAAAAAGAGGGAGCACTTCCCAACTCATTCTATGAGGCCAATGTCACCCTAATTCCAAATCCAGGCAAAGACACATTAGAAAAGAAAAGAAAAAAGAAAACTTCAGACCAATATCTCTAATGAACATAGATGCAAAAATTCCCAATAAATTCTGGCAAATCAAATAAAAAACATATCAAAAAGATCGTGCACTATGATTAAGTAGGATTCATCCCAGGGATGCAAATTTGGTTCAACATATGGAAATCAATAAAGGTAATTTATCACATCAATAGACTTAAAGATAAGAATCATATGATTATCTCAATAGACACAGAAAAAGTATATGACAAAATACAGCACTCTTTCATGTTCAAAACACTACAGAAGTTAGGGATAACAGGAACATACCTCAACATCATAAGGGTTATTTATGCTAACCCCAGGCCAACATCAAATTTTAAATGGAGAAAAATTGAAGGCATTCCCTCTGAAAACTGGAACAAGACAGGAATGCCCTCTTTACTGATTCTATTTAACATAGTTCTTGAAACACTGGCCAGAGCAATTAGATAGACAAAAGAAATTAAAATGATATGGATAGCAAAAGAAGAACTTAAATTGGCACTATTCGCTGATAATATGATTCTACACCTAGAAGACCCTAAAAGTTCCACCACAAAACTTCTAGAACTAGTAAATGAATTCAGCAAAGTAGCATGATATAAAATAACACCCATAAATCAAATGCATTTTTGTATATTAGTGACAAATTCTCAGAAAGGGAAATGAGGAAAATTACCCCATTTACAATAGCCTCCAAAAATAAAAAATAAAATACTTGGGAATCAACTTAATGAAGTAAAAGATCTATATAATGAAAATTACAGAACCCTAAAGAAAGAAACTAAAGAAGACCTTAGAAGATGTAAAGATCTACCTTGTTCTTGAATAGGCAAATTTAATACTATTAAAATGACCATGCTACCAAAAGCACTATACAGATTTAATGCAATTCCGATCAAAATCCCAATGACATTCCTCATAGAAATAGAAAAAGCAATCATGAAATTCATCTGGAAAAATAAGAGACCCTGAATAAAAAATAAAGCAATCCTTAGCAGGAAGAGTGAAGCAGGTAGCATCCCTGTACCAGACCTTAAACTATAGTACAGAGCAGTAGTAACAAAAACAGCATGGTACTGGCACCAAAACAGGCTGGTTGACCAATTGTACAGAATAGAGGACACAGAGACTAACCCACAAAATTAAAATTACTTTATATTAGACAAAGGCACCAAAAACATGCATTGGAGAAAAGATAGCCTCTTCAACTGGAAATTCATATGCAATAAAATGAAATTAAACCCCTATTTCTCACCATGTACAAAACTTAACTCAAAATGGTACAAGGATTTAGGAATAAGACCAGAGACTCTGCATCTAATTGAAGAAAAAGTAGGCCCTAATCTCCATCATGTGGGATTAGGCCCCAACTTCCTTAATGAGACTGCATTGGTGCAAGAATTAAAATCAAGAATCAATAAATGGGATGCAATCAAACTAAAAAGTTTCTTCTCAGCAAAAGAAAAAATCTGTGAGGTGAATAGAGAACCTTCATCTTGGGAGCAAATCTTTACCTCTCACACACCAGAGAGAGCACTAATCTCTAGTGTACATAAAGAACTCAAAAAGCTAAGCACCAAAAAACCAAATAACACAATCAGTAAACGGACCAAGGACCTGAACAGACACTTCTCAGAAGAGGATACAAAATCAATCAACAAATATATGTAAAAATGTTCACCATCACTAGCAATTAGAGAAATACAAAAATCAAAACCACTCTAAGATTTCATCTCACTCCAGTCAAAATGGCAGCTATTATGAAGACAAACAACAATAAGTGTTGGCGAGGGTGTGGGGAAAAAATTACACTCATACACTGCTGGTGGGACTGTAGATTGGTGCAGCCAATATGGAAAGCATTATGGAGATTTCTTGGAAAATTGAGAATAGAACCACCATTTGACCCAGCTATCCTTCTCCTTGGTCTATACCCAAAGGACTTAGAAACAGCATACTACAGGGACACAGCCACCTCAATGTTTATAGCAGCACAATTCACAATAGCTAAACTGTGGAACCAACCTAGATGCCCTTCAATAGATGAATGGATAAAACAATGTGGCATATATACACAATGGAATATTGCTCAACAATAAAAGAATAAAATTATGGCATTTGAAGATAAATGGATGGAGTTCAATAAGACAATGGTAGGTAAAGTTAGCCAATCCCAAAAAAACAAATACCGAATGTTTTCTCTGATATAAGGAGGCTGATTCATAGTGAAATAGGGAGGGGGAGCATGGGAGGAATAGACAAACTCTAGATAGGGTGAAGGGGTGGGAGGGGAGGAACGGGGATATGAGGTTAGAAATGACGGTGGTGGAATGTGATGGACATTATTATCTAAAGTACATGTATAAAGACAAGTATTGGTGTGAATATACTTTGTATAAAACCAGAGATATGAAAAATTGTGCACTACATGTCTAATAAGAATTGCAATGCATTCTGCTTTCATATATGAATTCAAAAAATTAATAAAAAATAAAATTAGAACACAGTTATAGAAAAAACTTTTAAAAATTATTTAAACTGTTTACAACATAACCTTAACTCGAAATACTGGGGCTGTAGATTCAGTTTTTAGCAATATTAATAGATTTAAATTTATTCAATTTAGAGTTAAATTATGTATTATCAAGAATTTATTTTACCTTTAAATTTGTTAATGCAGAACTATTTTTCGAAGTATCTATATATTAAACATTTTAATATTAGAGCTATTTTGTAGTTATCTAGTGGGGTTTTAGACTTGGCTTCTTTGAAAAATATTTGAAATATACCACTTTAAAAGTGTTTATGATGATGCTATTGAGCATTTGATTCCATGTCACAAGAACCCATTTGTAGATAATTTGGGCTAACAATTTTTCTATATTTTCTGAAAGCATGTATTAAAATTGCCATTTCTTGAAATTTTATTACTTTCTAACTTATATTAAAAACATTAGTCAAGACTCAATTGTGATGGTCTAACATGAGATAAAATATCCACAAAGTCTGAATGAAGTATCTTTACCTCTATTGTTATTAATTCCATAGGTCATGTGGATGCAATCAAAATTTGATTCAGAGTGATACCATCTGCTAACTATGCTTTTTTACCCCCAAATACTGAGGATTTCACTATAAAGTATGTGATAGGTTTTGTTATGATGATATTAGTAGAGACTTAAATATAACTGGATATCTTATTTTCTGAAGAAAAATTTGGGGTATAAAACACCCAGCACCTAATTTGTCCCCATGAATTTACAGGCCACCACCATGGCTGCTGGTGTAAGAACTCAACAAACATTTTCTTTACTCACTGACCATTTCAAGGATACATGCAGTTCACAATGTGTATGCATTACTTTTTGTATTTATATAAACACACTTAAAATGTCATTCAGAAAAATTGACTTGAGAAGTGTGTCCTGCATATATCATGGACATTTTAAAATTTCTATAATTATTTTGAGGCATAAAATACATCTAGCCATAACCTGAGGGAAGCTCAGACAATGCCTGCCCTCTTGCTATGGGACATCTTTCCCCAAATGACAGGCATATCTGTCACAGGATGAGATGATTTATCTCCCCTGATTTCATCCTGTAAAGACGCCCTATACAAGGTGAAGTGATAATTTTCCTCAGAGTTAACATGTCCAATGTCTCATTTTTCATTCTAGTCCTTGTGAAATGACATCAAACACTAAATTGGGGACTAATTTTGGTGGTGAGGTTTGGCTGCCTGCCTGTTTCTCTGGGAAAACAAGCAAATTATCTGTACTTTTTAGTCATAGAAGTCACACACCTGGAGTTTTTTCCCCCATCTCTCTTTTTAACCCTGTTAGAGAAACTAATATATGACAGAGAATATTTCAAAATAATATTTTTTGCCAGAAAAATGAATAAAATTATTCAAAATATTTTATTTTTGAAAAAGAATAGCTGTGGAAAAGTAGGGGGATTCTCAGGGAAGGAGAAAGACTGCTAGTGCATATGACAGCCACAACCTAAAGATACACATTAGTCGTGTATGATTTAAGAAAAATACAAAAATGATTTCTGAAGTAAAAATTCAATAAGTTGATGTATTATTTCCATCCAACAAGAAAATGGATTAGTAAGTATTTGTCTTAAGACAGAAAGCATTTTAATAATTTGTTTTCTAAATGAACTTCTTTTTCAACATATACAGGGTGATCAACTGGTGTGTGTTTAGGGTAGACAGGATGGTTATTTGGTAAACTTAACTTTAACCTACATAATTAAAAATCCTGCCCTGACATATTGATCAAGAATTATGATTTATATGTAAATGTGTTGGTAATGAAGCATTTTGAAGTAGAGGTGTTAAATAACTTTAACAAGTTATAAAAAACTAGATAAAAAATAGAGAGAGATAGTACTTTTTAAGGTGTATGATTGTTTTCAACATACAGAAGATGTAGTACTTTTGTCCACCAATAATACGTTTACTGAAAAAGAAATTAAGATGAAAATTCCATTCACAATAGATGTAAAAAACAAAATTCCCGGGAATAATTTTAACCAAGGAAGAGAAATATCTCTGCAATGAAAATTATAAAACAATGACGAAAGAAGCTTTAGAGGACATGGAAAAATGAAAAGTAGAACTACCATGTGATCTAGCTCTCCCACTATTGAGTATGCATGGAAAGGAAATGAAATCATTATACCAAATAGCAGCACTATTCACAGTAGCCAAAATATGCAGTCATCACAGATGTCTTTCAATGAAGAAATGGACAAAAAAAGGTATGTATTTACACAATTGAATCCTATTCAGTCATAATAAAGAATGAAATCCTTTCATGGGAAACAGCATGGATGGAAGTGGAGGTCACCAGAGGCTGGGAGGGCATGTAAGAGAGAAGGAGAAAGAAGCTCAGCAAGGGGCACCAACAACAGTTGCAATGGCTTAATTGCTTCTGGTCCCTACTTAGCACAGTAGGGCAACTGTTCTAACCAGAACATAGTATGACATTTCAAAAGGACTACAAAAGATAAGCACAAAATACCATAGGGGGGAAAATAAGGGTTAAAGAGATGGAAATGCTTACTATCCTTTTTTTTTTTAGAGAGAGAGAGTGTGTGTGTGAGAGAGAGAGAGAAAGAGAGGAGAGAGAGAGAGAGAAAGAGAGAGAGGAGAGAGAGAGAGAGAAAGAGAAAGATAATTTTTAAATATTTATTTTTTAGTTTTTCCGGCGGGCACAACATCTTTGTTTTATGTGGTGCTGAGGATCGAAACCGGGCCGCACGCATGCCAGGCGAGCGCGCTACTGCTTGAGCCACATCCCAGCCCACTATCCTAATTAGATTATTTTGCATTATATACATGCACTGAATTACCATATACACCCTATGAAGATGTACAAATATGTCTCAATGAAGAAAAAAAGTGTATGATTATTTTGTAAGATGGATATGCTAAAGAAATATGGCTATTATAGTTGAACTGAGTTTAATCTGTTAAGAAATTGGTACATATTTGAAGCTCATAATCTAAATGATCATAAAATAAATACAAGAGTTCTAAGAAATCAGAGGTGGAGGTGGATCTCCTAAAAATCAAAGAAGGATTAGTAGAGGAAAGGGACCAAGGGGTGGAACGTGGAAGGGAAGAAGGTCGTGTTTGGAGTGATATAGGCCACACTATATTGTTATATTGTGTGTATGTATGAATATGTAACAAATCCCATCAATGTGTGTAACTATAATGCACCAATAAAAAATTCAAGGAAAAAAAACATAGTGTGTATTACCCATCATTCTTCCTCCCCAAATAAGTGACATGATAAATACCTAAATATGAAAATTTATAAAAAAAGAAGTATAATAATACTTAATGTTTCCAAGTACTAAATGTATATGATGCTTTATGTGGATTATTTTTTTTTATTCCTTATAACACCTCGTAGAAATTAGGACTTGCATCATTTATGCTTGGCGAAAATAAATCAAAACAAAGAAAAATAATTTTCCTAAGGTCTACCCCCAACTTACATAAAGTGGTAGAGTCGGAATCCAAATCTCTCTGCACATTTATATTCTAACCTTATACTAATAAAAAGTAAAGCTTGGTAAGTGTCAATAAGCATCTTGCAGCACATGGGAGAATAGCTATCTCTATATGGGGCTAGAGAAAAGGCAGGCATTTCAGCAATTAATTAAATGAGAGCTAAAATTTCTCCAAGCTAAATAGGGAACAGAAAAGTTACTTGCGAAGGATGTAACACTATGAGAAAAGCCAAGTACAGATGAAGGGCCATCCTTTTTGTATTTTCAGTCTTTCTAGACTGTCTGGAGCATGAGATTCAGAGAGAGGATTTTAAGAGGATTAAACTTGGAAAAATTATTTGCACTCAGATCCTTGACTGCAAATTCTATACCAAAACTAAGCTTCAGAAATAGATAAAGGTGCAAGCAGGCTTTTCTGTCACCGATGACATCTCTGATTAGAGGGGAAATGAGCAATTATTTGTTAAAAGTGCTAGAAAAAGTGATTAATGATATGGGTAAAATAATTAATTTATATTTTATATACTCTACTAAATTAGGATAAATTTGGATTTAAGAGTAGGATGTGATTGGTAGATGATTCTTCAAGTATATTGGCAATTTTTTTGTTCTTTTTTTTCTCTAGCCTATTTTTTCCCCTCAAGTAGATGGTTGTGGTAGGATGAATGAATACTGGAGCTAATTCCTGCTTCTGAATATGGTAGCTAGGACTTTTCTGATGTGTTTCAGTAAGTGTCTTGAAATAGGGAGATCATCCTGAATTATTGGGGAGAGTTTTACATAGAATCCTAAGTGTCCTTATGACAAGAAAGAGGAGGATTTGTACGCAGAAGAAGAAAAAGTCTGTGTTACATGCAAGCAGAGGAGTAAAGGGAATGTGTTGTTGGTGCCAAGGACTGAGTTCAGCATCCAGAAGGTGAAAAAGTCCAGAAAACTTACTCTCCCAGAGCCCTACAGGGAGCACAGTGCTGCAGACACCATGATTTTATCTTGTGGACACCAACGTGATTACCATGCTTCCAGAACCATCATAGGCTAAAAGTTTCATTGCGATTTTTCATGTAAGTCCATAGGAAATTAATAAAGTGGTATGTATAGGGGTCTACATCATATTGTCCTAAAACTTTTTAAATATGACATGTATTTATGTATCTAAACGAATGAAATATAACACCATAGGTGGCTACTTTTTACCAATTAAAGAATGGGAAAACCTAAAACAGTATAAAATTAATCAATGCAACTATTAGACAAATTTGTTTATATGAAATTCATACATTATTCCAAGCAAAAAAAACTGTGTAAATATAAACAAAGTTGACACTGCAACAAATATTGCATGGAAATATCTAGGGCCTACCTGCAATTGATTGTTAAATAATAAACTGGTCATTCTAATAAGCTACTAGAAAATAAGAGAGAGAGTAATAAATTTAAAAAAATTAGCAGTTGTAAATGGAAAGAATGTTTTTATTTGTTTATTTTTATGTGGTGCTGAGGATTGAATCCAGTGCCTCACACATGCTAGGCAAGCACTCTACCAGTGAGCTATAGCCCTAAACTGAGAGAGTAATATTTTTAATTCAAACAAATTGGTATAGACTTAACCATCTTATTTCAATGATTCACTTACTTATAGAATCTACAGCAAACGTAAATTAGAATTACTCTTTTATAATTCACTTTAATGATTTTTTTACTCTCACTTCTAAACTTCACCATAAGTCCTATTGTTTATACCAAAATCCTTGCCATCAATTGAGTCTTAAATTTTTTCTTGCACCCTACATTTGTTTCTCCAAAAAGTTTTGTTGGCTTTGCTTTTAAAAAGAAACGAATTTCTTTTTTTAAACTAATACACAAAAGTCACATATGTCTATGGGATAACATTGTTATGTAACAAGTAAATAAGGTTAAACACATCTATCTCCTATCATCACTGCATCATTTATTATTAAAGAGGAAAACATTCAAAATCCTTACTTCTGACTTTTTGAAATAGAGTTTATTATCATTATCTATAGTCACCACAGTGGGCAGTAGCACACCATAACTTCTTATTCCTACCTCAGTATAACTCAGTATCCATTCATCAGTTTTCCCTCCTCCAGCTCTCCCTAGCCTCTGCAAGCTTCCGTATTGTGTCTCCTCCTCCAGGGTCTTTTCTTAAGCGTCCATCATTCTCTCCTAGATGACTGCAACGGGCATCCTAACTGGTGCCTCTGTCATAACGTATGTTATTGTAATTCATCAGCAACAGAGATCAGAGCACTTCTGTGAAAACTGGTGCTGTCGTCTTTTCTGTGACACTGACTGCTGAGACTTACTTGACCTCACACTCCTTCTCTTTTGCCTTTTTTTTTTTTAACTTCATCTCATATTATTTTCCACTGAACTCACTACACCCCAGCTGTTTTTCACTTCCTCATTCTTTTGAACTTTCCAACCTTGTTCTTAGGTTACATTTTCTGCACTGTCTCTTCCTGCGTTCTGGAACTCTCAGCTCAACACCTTCATGCTTCACTTCCTTTCTCCTGAACACCTCCTAAAAATAATCTCTCTTCTGAGGACTTCATCTGAATTCCAAGCCTCTCAACATTTTCAATAATCCTAACAGAGTCTAATTTTATTTTATAGACTACTTTTCACCCGCTAGTATATACTAATTCACCATTTCAAGAGGTTTGTAGTACACATGGTTTTTATTCCTTTTTTTGGGGGGGAGGATACCAGGAATTGAACTCAGGGATGCTTAACCATTGAGCAACATCTGCCATCACTTCTTAATGTTTTATTTTTTGACAGGATCTCACTGAATCCTTTGAGCTTGCTAAATTGCGGAGGGTGGTCTCAAACTTGCAGTCCTCCTGCCTCAGCCTTTTCCTTCACATTTTAACACCACTGTAGTCTTAATGCATCTAATAACCACTGTCAGTCAGATGTCATTAGTGTCTCAATAGTGTGAAAAACATTTCAGTTACCCCTCCTAAGATCATGAAATGGCATTAACATAATCTACCTATAATACTTTCTAGTACAGAGGGCACATCAAATGAATATCTTTCCAATGACTCAATGAGTTAATAAACAGCAATTATAGATCTTTTCTATATAATAAATATAAAATTAGGGTTGGCTATTGTAGCAGTAGTCCTTAAGAACAGTCAGAAAGATTTAGCTAATGATTTTATGTAAAAACTGTGAGGCTTTGTGCAGTCTTTTGATTATTTCTCCTTCAGTGGTATTATTTTATACTTAGGAACATTAAAATTATTTCCTAAATTAGGATGCTGTTTTATTTTTTACCTAAATGAATTAAATTTGAAATAATTATTTATCTCTGTATTATGCTACATTTGAAATCCAAACTAAACTGATGGGTTTTACACTAGTACTACACTGAATGAAAATATTTCTTCAAAAAGAAAAGTTCAAGAACTTAGAACATATAACTCATTATTAAATTCACATTAGCATTTTAGGCCCATTATTTATAGTTCAATTATAAAGTCAATTAAAATCTCAGACTTTAACCTTTTAAATTCTTAGATATGTTAGGAAAAGCATTTTAGACTTAGCAAGTTCTCTAAAATGACATAAAGGAATCTGATTCAGTGAAATGTAGTCACTGAAAAACACTGCCTGTGTCTGATAGAATTCTCATTACTATAATCTCAAGACAAAACTTGTAACTTATAGTCATTAATCTGTATTATGTGAGGTAAGAAATATAACCAATTCAATCTTCTGAAATCTTGTACACATTTGTCACATGTACATACAATTAAGCAGAAATTTCATATTGTTTCTAAACATTGATCAACTAGTGTTATCAACCATATCTAAACATTAATTATACATCTATTAAATGAGACTGAATTAATTATTAACAAAATAGTGTTGAAGTAGTAATTTCACACCTTGAATCTAGTGAGCAAAATATAAGCATTCATCTTGGGATTGGTGTGAAACTCATTCTGTAAACACCTTACATCTATAATTATTCCATTGCTCTATCCTATGCTGTTAAATCCTTTATATTCTTTTGTGAGCAGATTGTGTCCAGTGAAAAAAATCAAAGGTTGCTTAAAAGAGGTATAAATATTAAAACTTCCTATGACTAATTAAATACATATTGACTTTAAGTTGACATTTTAATTAGTTATTAAAGCAATGCTCATGGATTATTGCCATTTTTTATGTTGTTGACACAGAAAATATGAATTAATATATTATTCTCTTAATTTATAGTCCACATTCAGCTCCAACTCCATTCAATCCAATCTGCATAACACTTCAATTCAAGTAAGGTTCAAGTATTAGAGTTAGTATTTATTTCCACCTTAATCATAAATTTTATAAAGGCTGTTTATTTAACTGCTATTTCCACCTCACTGGGTTATATGAGATCAAATATGATAAATTATATCATAATATGCAAATTCTGTGTTGATTCAAAATGTAGAAGTAAATGGAATTAAAAATTAGTTTTGATTGCATGTCCTTCCACAATCATTATTAAACAATATCAATATTGTTTATAAATTAAAAACTGATGACACCTGAGGTGATTATTTTGAGGAGTCTATTATATATCATAAAATATAAGTGTTTTGAATCAACGATCTAATCATTTTAATTGACTTTACTGAGTAGTTTACTATTGTCATAAATTACTTTTAAGAAATTTTCATCTCCCAAGACACTCCTTCATGTCCATTTACAGTGATCACTTCACCCCTAGACCTAACCAATCTCTAGTCAATTTTCCATCCATATACATTTGTCTTTGCTGAAATTTCATATATTTTGAGATACTTTATGTCTGGTCATTTCCACGTAAGATACTGTTTTTGAAGTTCATAGAATGGGACAATATTTTGTGTCTTTTATTGATGAGAATTATTCTATAGTATAAATATGCCACATCTTGTCTTCATTTATTCTGTTTAGATTTTATTTTTCTTCTAATTGGGGGTTTTGGGGACTAATTCTTCCATTATCAATCATATGAAAATATTTACATTAAAATACATTTTCAATTGTTTGGCTTGATACATCATAGTCAAAATGCTGAGTTAATTGATAATTTCACATTTTAGAGTTTCAAACTTGTAAGTAACTGCACCAATTTACATTATCACCAAGGATGCGTCAAAGTTCCTGTTTCTCCATATCCTCACCAGCTCTGCTATTGTCTGCTTTATTTACCATGGACATTTAGTGTGAAGTAAGTAAAATCAAATTGTTGTTTTAATTTTTGTTTTCCTAAATATTAATTATGTTGAACATATTTTTATGTGCTTATTAGACATTTGTATATGAGCTCTGATGTTAATATACTTTGTCCACTTTTAATTAGATCATAGTGCTATTATTGAGGAATAAGAATTATTTGTAAATTCTGAAACATTTTCTCATGGACTGTTGTATTATTTTTATTTTCTTTATAGTTTACACTAAAATGAGAGTGCTTTTAGGAATGGTGACTTAATTTCAGTGATAGAGCACTTGCCAAGCATGTGTGGGCACTAGGTTTCAATTCCCATTACCACAAAAAAAGGAAAGAAAGATAAAGGAAAACAATATTATTTATAGACTATGTATGTGGTACCTTATGTAAGAAATTTTATCCTTACCCAAGAACTCAAAGATATTCTTCTATATTTTATTTTTAAAGGTAAAGTTTTCTTTCTTTCTTCCTTTCTTTCTTTCCCTCCTCCTCCTCCTCCTCCTCCTCCTCCTCCTCCTCCTCCTCCTCCTCCTCCTCCTCCTCCTCCTCTTCCTCTTCCTCTTCCTCTTCCTCCTCCTCCTTCTTTCTCTATTTATGGGATACAACATGATATTTTTACATATGTGTCCAATTTGGAATGATTAAAACAAGACATAATATATTTATCACATCATATAATTATCAACTTTGTGTAGTGAGAATATTTAAAGTATACTGTTTTAGAAAATCATGAATATATATACATTAATTATTAAACATAGTCACCATGATCTACATTACATTTTCAATAATTATCCCTCTTGTCTAACTGCAGCTTTGCATTTGGTTACAATTACCAAAATTACTATGGTAACAATATATTTCTAATCTATAAATATGTGAGGTCTGTACTTTAAAAAAAAATTTTTTAACTTTATTTTTACAAATACTTTATACTTTACAAATTTCAGGTTACAAGTCCTGCACTTGATTTGTTAAATTTATTTCTACGTATTTATTATGTTATGTGTTATAGTGAATAAACTACTCAACTTTATTTTCCAGTTGTTCCCTGCTCAAATATGAAAATATAATTAATTTTTGTATCCTGAAATTTTGTTGTATTTGTTTGTTCTAATTTTTGATCAGAAGAAATATTTCTTCAAATCTTCTACATATGAATATACATAAAATTGCACTCCCTCATGTTAAGTCTGGATGCCTTTTATTTAGTTTCCTAATTGTGTGGCTAGAATCTACAGTGCTATGCTGGAAAGAAGAGGCATGCGCTTGAATTCTTGCCTTGTTTCTAAACTAAGGAGGAAAGTATGTATTCCTTTACAATTAACTATGATATTAGTTATAGACTTTTTATAGGTATAAATTATCAGATTGAGATGTTTTCCTTTAATTTCAAGTATGATAAGGATTTTATCATGAGTAGCTGCTGGATTTTATAAAATTATTTTTATACATTCATTAAAGACATTATATTCATCTTTTGCCTCTTTTATTCTATTAATATGATGTACTACATTGGTGAGTTTTTGGATAGTAAAGTAATCATGCATTTCTGCAATAAAATATATTTCATGATGTATGTCATTTTATAAAATATTGGATTAATTTTTCTAATAATTAGGTTGAGGATTTTGAAATATATCATTCTATATTCTTTTCCTGTGATAACTTTGACTTCAATATTGGGATAACACTGACCTAACATTGCTCTCAGAAAAGATTTTTCTACGTCCCCAAATTTTTAACACGTATTTTTATTTTCATTTAATCCAAATATTTTATAATTTTTCTTTGCAATTTCTCCTTTGACCTGTGACTTACTCAGTTTATGTTGAATAGTTTTTCAATGTTTTGGGATTTTCTAAATCTTCTACGTCTGTCGATTTCTAATTTATTTCATGGTATTTAAAGAATATCACTTGTAATATTGAAATAATACATAAATCCTTTGAAATTTTAAGACTTATTTTGTGGCTTAATATATGCCCACCCTGGAGAATGTTCCATGTGCTCTTGAAAAAAACTTGTATGTTACTCTTATTGGACATAGTGTTCTACCAGTGTTTGTCAGATCTAGTTGATTTATAAATTTACTCAAGCCTTGTATTTCTTTGCTGGTCTTCTCTTCAGATGTTCTATCCAATTATAGAGAATTTAGTATTTAGTTCTTCAACTATTACTATTTAATTGTCTCCCTCCAATTCTATGAATTGTTTTTTCATGTATGTTGAGGCTTAGTTTTGAAGTGTATATGGATTTATAATTCATGCCATTGTTAACTTGTAATGTTGAATTAACCCATTTATTAAAATAAAATATTCTACTTTGTCTTAAAGTCTATTTTATCTCATAGTAATATAGCATCAGTGAAGTGTTGGGTATAATTGGCCTAAAATATCCTTTCCTATCCTTTTACTTTTTACCTTTGTTTTGAATCTAAACTTTCTTTCTCATAAGCAATATATAGTTGAATCATTATTTTGTTTTTTGTTTTTCAAAATCCATTTAGCCAACCCATGTTTTTAGATCGTGGTGTTTAACACATGCACATTTAATGGGAGTTTGCAGGTGGCAAGATCTACTTCTGTCATTTTGCTACATGTACACACATCTTATGGCTTTGTTATTTTATTCCTACATTACTGCCTTCTTTTTGTCAAAAGGATATTTTTAGTGTGCCTTTTAATAACTCTGGATGTTTTATGTTGTGCCTTTGTGGGTTTTCTGAGAATATAATTGACATCTTAACAATAAAGTTTGTGTTAATACCAACTTAATTGCAATAGAATGCATACACTTCATGCCAAGCTAACTTCAATCCATTCCCTTACTTTTCTGTTATTATGACAATAAAAATTGCATTTTTATACATTATGAGCACATCAAAAGAAATAAGTATTGTGTGATACAGTGGTCATTTAAATCAAATAGAAAAGAAAAAGTTCAGGTTTTTATATTTATCTGTGTAATTATCTTCACTGTTGTTCTTCATTTATTTATTTATGTCCACTTGAGACATTCTATTCAGTGTGAATACTCCCATTATTTGTGGCTGAGTTGTTCTTCTAGTAACAAGGGCTCTCAGTTCTGTTCAACTGGAAGTGGCACAATTTCTCCTTGATTTTCAAGGGTTAGATATGCTGAGTATATTGAGTGACATTCTTTTTGTGTGTTTTATGTTTGTTTACTGTTTGTTCCCAGCATGCTGAATATCTCATCACATCACCTTCTTGTCTCCATGATTCCTTATGAGAAGTCACCTATTCATTTTCTGAACAATTCCTTTGTACGTGATGAATCATTTTTCTCTTGCTGCTTTCAAGATTTTCTGGTTTTGTATCTAACATTTTGACTATGATGTGATTATATTTGGATTTCTTTGAGTCCTAATGGACTATATTGAGATGCTTAGGCATATAAATTTGTTAATATTTTATCATCTTATCTGGAAGTTCCTTACATATTATCCTTCCCTCTCTTTTTCCAAATTCTGGATGTTCTACTATATTTGTTTGCTTTATTGCAACAATTGCATTTTCTTTGTAGGTTTTGCCCAAGATTATCAGATAACATTCATGCCAATCTTTCCTTATAGGATTTTCCAAGTATTATTAAATGATTTGAACAGATAATTTATTCATAGAAATCTAGAGAGCATTACTTAGATACAAATATTAAAATTTTCATTGTAACTATATCTTAAATGCACAGAAGATAAGGCTGTATTTTGTCTCCTGTTTTCTCAAAGAATTATATATATCTATAATGATTGGGTAAGTAAAAAGAAATTGATTATCAAGGAAAAGCATATCAATGAATTGTTTATTAATAGTCTTATATATTACCTTAATTTATTGTGATTAAACTCTTTCACATGAAAAATACTTATAAGAATACCTTGCTGACACCCAAGTTGTACATAAGCATTTCTTATAATTTTTAATAACTTAAATATTTTCTCATGCCCCTATTTCTTATTGCTTGATATTTAGATTGTTAAAATAATGGCATGCTACAATTAAGCTAGAAAATAAAATGCTCTAGTTGAATATCTTGTGTAGTTAATACAAACCTTAATTATATTTTTATTAACGTTTTTTGTTTTGAATTTTATTTATTTTAATTTGGACATTTTGAATAACTGATTCTAATTCACAAATTTGCATAACTTCTCAAGTAAATAAAAATACTAAAATTAATTTTCCATAGCTTTATTTTCACATGTAGCACATTGGAAACATATTTAGATTTTATTTCTTCAACATTTTAGTCAACCTAATGTACTGTGGTATGAAACATTGGTGAAAAATGTAGGAAAAAATAATATACCCTTGTTATCTTTAAGAGCTATATGAAAAATAAATATATCATTATGTATATTTGTCTTCTCGTTTGATAATTGTTTGGAATTCATTTATTTAGTGATTAGTTTTCAGTTGTTATGATACACTCATTTTTCATCTTTCATTTGTAGGAGTGTGTGGGTTTAATATTGCTGCAAGTTACATGAAACTCTGGGAAAACAATATTTTATAAAACAGCTGTCATTTTAAAAAATATGAAGCAGAAATAGAAAACATAACAAAAATGTTCCAATGGGGTTAGAGCTAGAAGTTTTTATATTAAAGATGGTTTTTTTTCTAACACTGACTTCAGAAAGAGGTTGATAGAGGATTTAAAAACAGCAGGTTCAAACCAGTGTTTTGCTAAAATGGCTTTCACCATATTCACATCTGGTTCATCTAATTAAGTTTGCAACTGTTACACTTTGCCACCGACATTTTATAGGAGTCTACTTGTCAACAAAGTCAAAACAGAATATCGTTTCCTGTTTTTAAAAGAAACCATGTCTATAGCCCTGAGGATGATTTTCTTGTTCTATTTGCTTAACTTCATATTTGAAATCCCTTCAAATGCTAGAATTTTGCTTTTTCTTTATTTGGAGGTAGAATATCTAGCTAGCATTACATTGTTTCTTATTTCTGGTTTGCAATTCTATTTTCAATGTTCACATATCCTGTGAGTGTGATTTGTCTCAGCATGAAACATCATGCTTATTTCAAAGCAGACTCCTTTCATTTTTCTTTCAAGACTTTCAGTGTTTCTAAGAATCTGCTCAGCAGGGTACAGCACTTTATGTAGGGTCTGTGTTTTACTGCTTCATCTGACAATCTCTATTTACACAATTGAGTGACATTTGGATTAAGCATAGAAATATTCTATTAATTTGAATTTTCTAGTCTTGTCTAGTCTTTTCCTATTTTAGAATGTAAAGAGAAAAATTTAAATGAAGATCAAATATGTTTAAAAGAACTAAGTTAGCAGAGATATGTTGATCATCAAGTGATGCAGGAGCAAAATTGTTTAAACACAAGACACCTGGGAAAATCTCAGACAATAAATCACAGTAGAAAAGCATCCATTGGTTGTAATGAAGTTATTTTAATGTAACTTAATTACATCTTGGAAATAAAGAATAGGAAGGGAAAGAGAGAGAGTGCCAAAGGAAACTATTTAGAAAGTGATACATATGGTTTTGTTCTGTTTATTCAAAAGGAAAATAAATATAGGTGTTGATAGAAACATTTCTGGGTTCCTTGAAGGGATGGGGTAAGACTTATAGAAGAGAAGAACAAATAGAAACATTTAAAATACCCCCCACACACTTTTATAATGTAGATATGAAATGTGCCCCCCCCACCAAAAAATGCTCATATGTTGAAGACGTTGTTCCCAATGTCGCAATTTTCAGAAGTGGGGCCTTTGATAACTGATTGGATCATGAGGTCTCATCTCATCAATTAACTATTAGGAGGTAGTAGAAACTATAAGAAATAGGACCTAGTTAAAGGAAGTAAGTCAGTGGGGGCCTATCTTGAAAGGGAATATCTTGTTCTGGTCCCTTCCTTTCTCTCTCTCTCTCTCTCTCTCTCTCTCTCTCTCTCTCTCTCTCTCTCTCTCCCCCCTCTTGGCCACCATGAGGTAAGCAGCTTTGATCTAGTCACATCCACCTTGCCTCAGACCAAAAGCAACCGTGCCAGCTAACAGTGGAATGAAACCTCCAAAATTCTGAATTAAAAAAGTAACAAAACCAAGCAAAACTTTCCTTTCCCTTATGTTAATTATTTGAAATATTCTGTCACAGCAACAGAAAGCTTACATATACACAGCTTGGAGAAAATTAATAAATAAGCAGAAAATGTCATATACCTAATGAAATGTCATCGATTAATGACACCCTTAAAATCCTAAATCAATTAGAAATTGTTGTACCCGGTATAGCAAAAATTTTTTAATCATCTTGTACTTATGAAAACTATACATAAGGTTTCAAGTATTCTACCTCATAGACAAATAGTAACCTAATTATAGAGATAGTGTCAGAAATGAGAACATATTCTTAGAGTAGATTAGCACAACTTCCAAGATATGGTTTATTTCATTGCTCTGGCTATTGAACTCTATTTTAATCTTGATCAGAGTAGGCCCAGAAACAATTTATATTAATATATTAAGGACTAAAATACATATTTTCTCTCTTGACCAAGAATTATGTTAATTCTCTTTTCTGCTATAATAATATCGTCCTAAGGAATTGTTACCAGCTGACACTTGTCATAGTATAATTGTTGATATACCACAATGATGATATGATGTTAATCAAATCAGATGAGCAAGAAGAGGCAAGGATATTGGAGACCAAGATAAAAGCTCTATGCTCTAGAGATAAACCAAAATCAGCTTCAGAGGCATACCACATCAACAAAGTTTCTAAGGATCCGATTTTCTGAAGCATGCCAGGACATTCTGTCCTAAAATGGGCATATTTTATCTTGTACTGTCACTGCTATTCAGGAAGGACACTAAGTATTTCCCTTTAGCTTCTAGAGGTAGAACATTCTCTATGAGAACCCTGCTCTGATCCATGTATTTTATTAAAAGAAATTTCAACAGCTTAGAGAAAAGGGCAAAGTAAGAAAGGACTCTTCCACAGATCAAAACTACTGTATAGAATGTGTGATATTCAAAGCAAGTGTTTGAGAAATAGACAGCATATGGATTTATGATAAACCTCAATAGAAAAGCCTCTATTTAGAATTACGATGATGTACCTGTAAAATTTTAAACTATGGATGGATATGTCATCTGCAGCAGCCAAAAAAAAAAAAAGCAGAAAGCCTGACTGTATGTAGGGCATCAGTTAAGCATGTTGTAAGATTTATTCATCTTGAACTGGCCAGATCCAAAAAACCATAAGGCGGAATGGGCTCAGAAGCAATTAATCACGTGGTCTCTAAGGAATCAAGCAGGCTCCCATCTAGGTACTACAAGTAAATGGCATGAGCAGGTACCCATACACCTATATCATTCACCAAAATTGCACAAGCATTTTACACCTGTGACTTCAAGAGATGTTCCTTTTGACCTACTGATTGGAGCTGGGAAGAGCCTCAGCCTTTCCTTGGATGCATAGACTTCTTATAGGGTACATGCCAGAAATGAGGGTCTGCTTCACTGTGACCCTACTTATTTGTGACTTTGAAAGTCAGTGATGAATGGGATTCTGGTCCATGAGAAGAGTGTTACTGGTGTACCTGGACACCTACTTTGGAAAACAAAATATCAACAATTTAGGAACACATAGATTCATCAGTACAGGTTAATAACTTGAGCTGATTGAACAGACCAGACAGTACTGTTGACAGCACTGAATAGCAATTAAGGAAAGTATAAGATTTGGAATTTTCCTGTGATGGAAAGCTATGATGATTTATGGATTAGGAAAATAGAGCCAATGAAAATTGATGTTTTATTCAGGTTTTTTTTTTTTGTGCTGTGACTTAAGGATCTGACCAGCACAACTGTAGGGGAGGAAAAGTTTATCTGAGGGTTCACGGTTTCAGAGGTCTTAGTCCAGAGAAGGCCTGCTCCACTCCTTAGGGCTCGAGGTGAGACTGAACATCATGGTGGGAGGGGTGGTGGAGGAAAGCACCTCACATCATGGTGATCAAGAAGTAGAAAGAGAAAGACCCCAGTTCCAGACACAAAATATATATTCCATAGCTATGCCCCCAAATTAACCACTTCCTCCAGCCACACTCCACCTGACTCTTGCTACCACTCAGTTAATCCCATCAGTGATCAATTAGCTGATTGCCTTAAAACTCTCTTGATCTGATCATTTCTCCTCTGAAACTTCTTGCATTGTCTTACACATGAGCTTTTTGGAAGACACTTCATATCCAAAGCATAACAATTATGCATGAAAGGATTTTACTATTTGTATTTACTTTAATTTTGTATTAAAAAATTGAATTGCATTCAAGTTCAAGATTTGAATTTTTTTCGGGAAAAATGGAGATAGATAATGAGATAATGGGATTCCTGAGATAGAGACAGAGGATTTTAATTCCTGTGATATAGCCAACAATATGAGCATCATGTTTGCATAGGTCCTTAGTCTGTGTTTTTTCTTTATTCAACCTATTCTGCTTTACATTTTTAGTGTTATTTTTTTAAGATTTATTGGCTTAGCAATATTTGTCTTTCTTTTGCTTTCTTCATATTACTATGAAAGTTGTATACTTTTGAGTTCTCTACATTTTCACCAAAAATCATAATGTATTACATCCCTGACTTACCAAGGTCTGATATTATTCAATGGTCTTACTTTCTTTCCCAATAATATGAAATTTAATTTTATTTGAAACCTCTTGTTTTACATGCTATTATCTATTCTAATTACACATACACATATTTTAACTCTCACAAAACATTTCATTTTATCCAATTATTCTATGCAAATATTCCTGTGCATTTAACCATTTTGTTGTATTAGCTTTTTGTATCATACTTTGCTCTTCACTGACAGGTGATTTCTTTCTGAACACTGTAGATCTAGTGCCATTTCTGGCATCTACTATTCCTGTGAGAAGTCAGCTGTCAGTCTACTTGTAATTTTAATAATAATTTGCCTTTTATCTTAGCTTTTATTTAGATATAATCTTCTACTTAAAATCTTTAGCATTAGTATATATATATAGATATTATAATGTTGTAGTATCTCTAGATTTTATAACTATTATAACTAAAATTACAATTGTAACATTAGAGTGTAGCTATATATTGTTATATAATCATGCTCCTATAGTGTATCTATATATGGATTTCATTATGTATTTCCTGATTTGAATTTATGGAGTGACTTTTTTTCTATCAGTTCTGAAAAATTCTTAGCCATTCATTCATTATATCTTAAAATATTTGGTCCATTCCATTACTTGGAGATGTGGTTTTGCAGGCATTTTATTAAATGCTTTATAAAGGCAAAACAATTTTCCTTCCTCATAGATCTTACGTTTAAATGGAAGAAAAATAAAATAAATAAAAACCAACATAAATTTTGTCAGAGAGTAATGTCATGGAAAAATTAGAGTAAGAATGAAAAGAGAAGCCTGGTAGGGTTCTATTTGATTTAGAATGACCATAGAATGTGTCAGAAAACATAAGCTATTTGAGTTGTGAGATGGAGTGGAGAGAGTTGACTCTGGATACGGGAGAAAAAACACCATTCCAAGCAGTGGGAGCAGAATGTGGTTTGGTGATAAAGTGCAGCCACTGAGGAGACAGATAAAATACAGGTAGTTCACACAGGCTCTTTTCTGTGGAGTTCATGGAGTGCTCACAAAAATGATTGACAAGAGTCTTGAAAAAGCCTCCTTCATGGTTCAGCCAGGGAGAAGTGTTTCAAAGCAGAAGCCAGCAGCTTCAAAGTGCCTTAAGGGCAGCTCCTTAAAAAGGGAAACCAAGTCCTACAAAGATTCTTTTTTATTTCCTCTATATTGCCCTTAAGACACTTATGAAGACCCAGCACAGCTGGAGGGAGAGAACATAAAAATCACCTTTACCAATGGGTGGAGGGAAGGAATATGGGCTGTGCACAGAACTGCCTACACAGGAGAACCAAGAGTACAAAAAAAGATATTTCAGACCTAGTGTATGTGAAACTAAGATTCCGTCAGAAAATCAGACATACAACACCCTCAGGTTAACAAGTGAAAGGAATACTGCGGAGGGTAGAAGAGGAGAGGGGGAAATTGTGTAGTGCAAGGGGGAGATTGAAGCTCAGGATAGAGTAGATTTTTTTCAGAAGAACTGATAGAAAAAAATTTACTCCATACTTTCAAATCAGGAAATACATAATGGAAAGAAAAAAAATTGATAAACCAGACTTACTCTAAAACCAGCTGGGGCTTCTGATGCACTGAGAGAATCCCTAGCCTAACACAATCAAAATCAGCTCCACCTCTCCTCAAATTGAATCAAAACTCCACATTTAAAGGCTTAATGGAAGAAGAGCCGCTTATTTTGAAACACGATTATCTATATGTTTCTGACCCAAAATAAACTCACTACTTGGTTTTTTAAATGGTAAGTTCTTACTGACACACAGAATTTCCAGCTTCAAAAACTAGTATTAAAAAAAGACATGTAAATGAGAAAACAATAGAACAAGACTTGAATTTGACCCTAATATTGAAAATAACCAATTTTAAATGTAAATATTTTGTTAATGTTCCAATGAGAAAGGTGGTTTCAGCAAAGAGATGCAAACTCTAAGAATCAAATAAAAGTATTAAAAAGGAAAAAGAAAAATAAACAATATTTATTGTATTAATCAACAGATTCAAACAATGTAGACATGAATTGACAAACTTAGAAATCTAAGTCAACAGAAATTTAATTGAAACACAAGAGAAAAATATTTTTTAAAAAGTAATCAATATGTGTGAAACAATACTAAATTGTTACATATACCTAAAATTGAAGTCCCAGACAGATAAGAGAAAGAGAGCAGAGCAGAGGAATATGTTAGAATCAATAGGATCCAAGAATTTACAAATTAATAAGAGACACCAAAGCATAGGATTCAGGAAGCCCAGAAAAGAGATGCCTAACACTACAAAGCACTAAACAATTTATAAATGCAGTATAGATTACATTTTGTAAGGGGAAAAACTAGTATTAAAATATTATCTTCTTATACTACTCCATGTATATTAATTTTTTAAAGAAAAATACAACTATTTGAAATCATATAATTAATTTCAGGGCCAAGGAAGAGACAAGAGGGTGAGCACAAAGAATGGTGGAGAACTTCTTAAGTTACTGGAACTGTTATGTATCATGATTGTGGCAGTAAATATAACTCATTTCTTTTGTAAAAATCCATAGGATTACACATTGCTAAGGTGGAATTTAAAAAAAATTAAAAATTATGGTGTCAATTTCTTAAATGTTTCTACTTTCTAAAGGTTTACTTTTTTTCAAAAAAAATCGCATATTTTTTTTTTTATTTACAAATTCTACAACTTTAGTTGAAAATTTCTACTGGTTAGTAAGGAAAACTAATGCTAAAGTTATCTAAGATGAAGGAGAATATAGACATTAAAATTATTCCAAAAAAGTATTGGAAATTTTCATGGTACCATATGTCTAACATAATTAAATACAACTATGAAAGAGCAGCATGTGGAACTAAGGGTAAATAGAAAAACGCTGGTGAATCTTCCAGATTTTTTTGCAGAGTAGTGAAAATGACAATGATAGCAAATTCCCTGTTGTTACAAGGTGGAAGCTTTTCATAAATTTATTTTCTGCTGGCTAGCACTACTTAATGGGAGTTCATACCCACTTGAATCAAAGTGTGAAATATGATATGTCAAGAATTATGTAATGTTTTGAACAACCAACAATAAAAATTTTAAAAAAAGGAATTGAAATGCTTGTATTAAAAATAAAATCACTAAAAATAGTCATTAAAAATAATCCCAGGGATTTACTGTCTCAGGAATTGTAAAATATTTCAGAAAAAAATTGCCTGTAGCTCAGCTCCTTTACCATTGTAATGACTCATGCAGTGATTTACACTGAAATAATCTTGCTTAATCTACTCTTTCCCTATACAAAGGGCTGGTAAGGTATCAGGTATGAGTTTAAAGTATTTTTTTATTATTGAATAGATTTTCCAAGAGAAAAAAGGATTAAATTTGAACTAAATTAAAATTTCAACAATAAGTAATTTTTGTGGTTTTATTTATGTTGTATATAATCAAGTTTATATATATTGCCTAAAATATCTATTTCATTCTTCTTTCTTACATTTCTTTATTTCCTTCTTTCTTTTTCTTGGTTTTCCTACCTCTCTTTACTTCTGAAGATTTATCTACAAGTTATTATCAAGGAAATGAGCCACTTAGTATTCCTGGGAATTTAATAAAAGAGATATTTAATAGAATATTTTTTATATATATATATATATATATTTTTTTTTTTTACATGGCTGATCATGGAAAATTGAGGTAATGGAACAAGTCATTATGAGTGGCAAAGACAATAAGAAGATAATACATGGTGGGGCTCCCTCAAGTTAGAGTTGTGTTTACTGAGAGTTATGCTTTTAAATGTGAAAAGAGATCTAAAAGCATTAATAGACAAATTGTGCTGCATAAACAACAGAATAGATTTTTTTCTCCTGCTTTTCAGTGGAAATTTGCATAGCAAATATATTAGAAGAGATTTGATTTCTAGGTCTATTCCTATATTCAGTAGACTTGGTTATTTTCTATAATATGCATTCCACTTAGTAGAGCATGTGCAGGGTGTGACTTCAGGTAGGGCAGCAGAGCAAACAGGAGCAACCTGATTACCAGCTGGGTGTTTCTGGTTCCTGGGAGCACTCAGAATTATTTGGGATGCCGCCAAACTAATGTTGTGATGCAGTTTACTTTTTTCAGCACCTATTTGTGCTTCTCTCCTATTTCTGCTTGAACAGTTATCAAAAAATGAGTGACTATCTTTTATCCTTAAAGGATACATTTACTCCAAGAACTTTTTGTCTTAACGTGGGTTTGTGGTGATGTGCTGTTAGAGGAGGGAAATGTTGCCTCTTCCAGTTATTAAAACCCATTTTTCAGTCTTGATGGTAGAAAAATTTAGGTAAAAGGGTACAAATAAGAAGCCCAGAGGTCCATCATAGACAAAAATCTCAACTATACAATTGAATCCAGGAATAGTGCAAAGGTTTCTTAGGCGACTACTCAAACTGAACTCTAATCTCATGAATATAAACTTAAATAGGTTTCTGTGTGTGTGTGTGTGTGTGTGTGTGTGAGTGTATACATACATATATACTATTTTATATGCTGGCAATAATCACACAAAAGCCAGAATGTGCACAAAGAAAGCCTGATTTTAAATATGCTATTACTCTCCAGTTCCTGTGGAACATGAAATAGAAAGGGCTAGCTTGGATTGTTTCCTTGCGACTCAGATTAGAAAAAGAAGATTCTCTTTAGAAAAAACAAATATTCCTTAATCTTTCTGCATTTGGTATTTTAAGAGAATAGAAAAAGAGCATATTATAAAAATTATAATAACAACAATATCTTCAAAAGAGCTTTGGAAATATCAAATGGACATATAAAGATATCTCATAAGTATGCATGGCATAATCTCATCAGTCTTTGTCTCATGAGAATATGATGACTTTAGTGATCCTGGTATGTAACAGGTATGTTTTCAAGAAAAGGATTAATATTAGCTTCTAATCTAGAAGTTTTTGGAGGGCTTCACTTGTACAAATCAAATTTTAAAACAAAATCATAGTAAATACAGAATAAAGAATAACTGGGCTACATTTTCAGATTTTGAGAACTCAGATTATTTAAAAACTTTATTATTGCTGGTAATTGCTTGGGGAAAATCATAGCTCAAAGGAAACAGTTATTTTTCTTAGCAAAACAGATTTTGAAGGACCCTTTGACCAAAAAAAAAAAAAATGAACTGAATGGTGTTTGATTTTCAAACAATTCATTTATACTAGATATGTTTCTTGCATCATTTAGGGATATCAGTGTATTTCTACATTGTTTTATATAGTGTCTGATGTATCACTTCATTGAAGCTTTATTAAACAGTTAAGCTTGATCCATTTTATCTATCTAAACTCACATAAAAAGGCTTCAGAAGTTCAAAATAATTCAGCACTGAGGAAAACGATCAGAGTAAATTGCATTGGATTTGGAGGTCTTGCTAAAGATAAAAATAAATGACTAAAAATAAAATAATGACAGTTAGTAAATGTCAACTAAAAACAAAATGCTAAAGCAGAAGGTAACCAATAGATGTTTTTGCAGTTGTTTTGACAAGTACATAAAAGTAACAGGAAATAAGATAGAATCTATATAAGAACATTAAAAATTATTTGGCACATATGTAAGTACATAAATGGGTACACCTATACCAAAAATGCTGAAAGAAGAGAGAATTAAAAATATATGACCTTGCATACACAAGTTCTATAATTCTTGATAATTTTTAGATCATGTTACTGACAAAATTTACCACTTTAAAATGTCATCTATTACTGGCTTAACGTACTTCAGTATATTCTGTTTTTGCAATGAAATTGGATGCCTTCATGTCAATTTTTTTAAATTTATGGTCAGATGTGGGTATTTATATCTGGGAGAAAAAGATGAATATCATGCTTCCTACTTTTTAAGATATTAGAGTTGATTGAAGGTGATGACACAATGATCTATGATTATTTTTCATATAAAGATGATTGTGTAGGTATTGAATACTGTGGGCACATAGGGCCCATCGGGAGTACTCTGTCTGAAGTTAGTTAAGGCTGTAGAGTAGGTGGTGAGAGAAAAAATTTTAATTTTGTGATGACGAATGTGAAATGAAGTGCTTATAAAAAGAATTTCTTACTATCCTAGAAAAATATAAAGGAAAAAGTCTTAAGGGATACCATAAATCAGAGATACAACAAAATTTTGTAATGACTACTGACTGTATCCATGACTATACATCTGCTTATCTGTCTATCCATCTCTGTACCTATCATTCTATCCATGTATCTTCATACCTCCTGCCAATCATTCTATAAAATATCTATTGGCAATCTTGCTGTTTATACATTTGCATCCTGTATCCACTTCCCAATAACATAATGAAAACATTTTCTCATATCATTAACATCCACTGAGAACATGATATTAATGTCTGCACATCTGATCTTAGAAACGCATATAATTTATAAAATTTTATTCTTAATGTTGAATATTAGTTGATAAGTTGTTAAGATGAATTGAATTCCTTATAACTGCTTTCTTGTATATATCTGTAATTATATACAAAGGATACATTACTAGAAATAAAATGGCTGTTGACCTGGTTTGCCTACTCGTAGTATTGAAAATTTAAGCCACTTAATGCCCCTATCTGCAGTATACATATGTGCTAAAGAATTGTTCCATTTTTGCATAGGGTATACTGAACATCTCATTAACCATGGCCTTTTCACACTTATGTCTCTGTTGTTTAGCAGTGTCTTGAATATTACGTTTAGCAATGTTTATTTTATTAGATAATGTCTTTAGGTTAAATCCCTATATCAGAGATGGTATAGCTTATATTTATTTTGGTGATTTTATCTTGAACTCTTCTATTTAACAATGTTGTCATAAATTATTTATAAAAACTTATTGATTTTAATGAATTTATCATTCTGCCTTATTTCATGAAGATTATAAAAATAAGTATTATAGTAACTTATTGAGAAAATTTTGACGCCTATATAAAATGCTACTTCTTAATTTCATGGACTACATTGAGGTGCTTATGTGCACTCATGTTTGGAGGATTCTTGAAAATATATAATGTCTAGATTAGAGGTAAAAAATCTGGTAGAATATATACACATATAATTCAATTTTAAGACAGTTCAAATTTTAAAAAATCTATCTTACTGTCTTCTCTTCAAAGAATCAAAATATTTCTATAGCAATGAATATTCTCCTGCCTGATGATAATGAGCCAGGCCCAGGAGCAGTTGCTTCTTATAGGTGGCATTCTTTCTGTTCAGTTCCATGCATTGTCCTTAAAGTGAATAGCGTGAGCAAATTTTTAAATTAGAGATTCCTTAACTAGTCTTTCAGGAGTTTAAGTAAGCTGTTATCTTTAAAAGCAAAATCAAGAAGATGACTTAGTTTGTTCTTTTGTTATGTCTCAGTAACATATATGTACTTTCTAAAGAAAATCTTTTTACTTAATACTGTAATATGTATTCTTTATTATTTATATATCTTCTTTATTTAATGTTATTCTCCTAATATGCATTAAATTCAATATGACACAATTCAATTAAAGTATACTTCATAACTAATAGAGAACCAATAAAAAGACCTACTATAATTTTTTTTCCCTACATTTTATTTTGGGACAGGGTCTTGCAAAATTTCGGAGGCTGGCCTCAGACTTGCAATCCTGCTGTCTCAGCTTCCTGATCTGCTGAGATTAGAGGTGTGTACCACCATGCTTGGCTAAGAATAGTCTTTAACATTATACTCTGCTATTTCTAATTTTTTCTCTACTATCTCTAGATATCCCTTTGTCATGCATCGTTCAGCAATGATTGAAGAATGTAATGTTCTAAGTCAGTTTCAGATCCCTAGAAGAGTGAAGCTGAGATGAGATTTATGTAAATTTGAGATTATTTTCCACTTTTTGGTCATGGAGTGTAATTCTTTTAAGTTGGTGTTTTGGCAGGATTTCTCGATTGGTGGAGTGAGGGGTTTGGCAATTTTGCATCTAAATAATACAATGATAAATTGAACCAAATTGTTAAAAATAACAATTTCAGGATTCTGGAAATGAATCAAAGGCACACAGCTAACTAAGAAGCATTTATTCAAGAAAAAGTACTGATCCTGGAGGGAAAAAAAAATCATGAGAGTCATAGTATTCATACTTATAGCTTCCCTTATTTCCTTACACCAGACTCTGTTTAGAATTTCTGCCAAGGAGAGAGAAAATATGAAAATCAGTAACATTGCTGCTAAGAGATACTCACTTTATTTAGAGAATACAAATATCTCATGCCTGAGACATTGCCAGAAAGAATAACAAAACCAGTAGTAAACAAATGGAAAAGTCAAATACCTCTGTAAGTCTCCAAGTGCTGTGATTGTTGTCGTTAAGTTACAATCAAGCATACTACCTGGGATATTAACAGGGAAATCTGGGATATTAAACAGCAAAAAAAGAACGTCGACAACATCTCATATATCCCTAGGAGTCTTGAAACATGCACAATTGAACAAGGCTGAAGAGGAGAGATTTCTCTAGCTACATGTAAAGCCAAGCACACATGCAAAGAAGATGTGAGAAAGCCTGGAGGAAGGTAGAAAGCAAAGTACAAATCTAAACTTCCCGATTTGTTATTGCTATTTTGTTCTGTATGAGATCCAACAGCAGAGAATGGAATCTTTACTAGCTCATGCTGTTTAAACTTAACCTTTGACTAATAATGAACTAAACACTAATCTATACTGACACTGGGGTGATCACTAGAATCATGGGCTTAAAGTTAAAACAAGCAAAATAAACATTGATCAGTGATACCAGAACTTATGGTCTATGAGGAAGGCATGTTCCAGAGATTTAATCTAAATTAACAAGTTAAAACTATAATAAAACAAAGCAAAACAAAAAATAACCTTGGAGGAAAATTGGAAACCAGAATTGGTACAAAAATTGTGTTTATTAAATTTACTCATTTTTTTAAATTGAAAACTTTGTACAGATTCATGGGATACAATGTGATATTTCAATACAGTGTGTGTGTGTGTGTGTGTGTGTGTGTGTGTGTGTGTGTATATATATATATATATATATATATATATATATATATAGTACAATGTATACCTTATGCAACTATCAAACTAGAATATCCATGAACTCCAACCTTTATAATTTCTTTCTAGTGAAACAGTCAAAATACTCTCTTCTAGCTATTTTGAAATACTTAATACATTATGAACTATAGTTACCCTACTGTCCTCCTATATTGTTGTACTTTATTGACCAACCTGCCCTAACTCCCCAATCCCATCAACCTCTAGAGCTTCCAATAACCAAATTTACTTTATGATATCAACATTTTATTCCTCATGTGAGTGACATCATGTGATATTTGTCTTTCTGGATCTGGTTATTTAAATAATGTACTCTGGGTTCATATATGTCTCAAATGATAAAATTTTGTCATCTTTATAGTGAATAATATTCCATTTTACCTATACATCACATTTTCTCTTTCTGTTCATTTGTTGTTGAACAGGTCAGCTAATTCCATATCTTAGCTATTGTGAATAGAGTACCATAAATATGCAAATGTGAATAATTCTCCAACATATTAATTTCATTTCCTTTAGGAGAATACCCAATAGTGGGTTGCTGAATCATATCACAGTTTTATTTATTTTTTATTTAAATTTATTATTTTATGTGATATATACAAATATATATAAAAAACTTGTACTTGTAATATTTTGAAACATGTATACATTATACAATATTTACATCAGGATAAACTTGTCTATATCCTCTGACATTTATGATTTCTTTTTAGTGAAAATATTAAATATCCTTCTAGCTTTCTGAAATAGCACACACTAGAGCTGATTCCAACTTCAGGAGTATTTTGAGGGTGCCTTCAGTTAGTAGATTATTTAACTTTTTATTCATAGCTTCTTAGTTAAGAGTATCAAAGGCCATGCAAGTAAAACTTCATATAAGAAGGTAAGTATCATACAATTTATTCTCTCGTCTCTTTACTGGACCACACGACCTAAGGTGATGTTAGAATTTTCTCATAAAAGTTGTCAACAGTTGTGAATAACAATTGTTTTGCATTGTGGTTTTCAGTGTTTAATATATTTTTTATTTGGCATTTGGCATTTACTTGGCATATTAACATTTTTTTAAATCCAAAAACATGTAACTGGACAAGCAGAAACAATATTTTCTTGATTAGATTTCCAAGTCTGGGAATCATCTTCAGTGGTACTTGGCTTTGCCCACTGGGGTTTTAGCTTCACAAACTGAGTTATATTTTCATTTCTCCTAAAGCGGCACAAGTCTGCAGCCAAGTATTTTCATCAGCTTGCTTCTTCCTGTAGAATTTGTGGCATCTAGTACCCATCCTTCAGGTGATCCTTTCTGCCCTTTTTTGATCTAAACTGAGTGTTTCTACTGATACAAATTTCTCAAGTTCATGTAATGCACAGGGGCTTTTCTCTATTAGCCAAAAGCCCCTGTCTGTGGCTTTTACTGAGTTGTCTCAGGCCAACTCCTGGAGGCCCCCTGGTTTAAGATTGAGAAGACCCTTTGCCTTGACCTTTTCCAGAACATCCTTTGGCTTAATTGAGAACTCTGAGGAATTTCCTTCCCTCAGTGCAAGAGTTTGTGTACTGCAACATTTTGATCTCTTTGAGGTTTCAGCAAAGGATTTCCCAGCCTTTTCTCTATGCCAAAATTTATGTGGCATAGAATCAGGTATTTCTGACTTATGCTTTCTTTGCTGCTGAAGAGGTGGAGAATTTTCAAAATATCATATTTGGCTGTCTTTTTTGCTCAACAGCTCTTTTTTCAATTTGTCTTTCTTATTTATTCATTTTAATTTTTTTACTAGTTATACATGAAAATAGAATGTATTTTTAAATATTATACATCATATATGAATTATAACTTCTCATTCTTTTGGTTATACATGATGTAGAATTACATTGGTCGCAGAATCATGTATGCACATAAGAAAGTAATGTACGATTCATTCTACTAAGAACAATTTTAAGGAGGAAAAGTTTATTTGGGGGCTTACAGTGTCAGAGGTCTCAGTCCATAGACAGCTGGTTGTATTCCTCAGGGCTCCAGGTGAGGCAGGACATCATGGTGGAAGAGCATAGCAGAAAGAAGCGGCTCACAAGATGATCCCAAAGTAGAGAGAGACTAAGCTCAACTCAACAAATTTATACCTCCAAAGGCCCATCTCCAATGACCCACCTCCTTTATCCACATCCCACCTGCCTTCAGTTCCACTCAGTTAATCCCTATGAGGAGATTACTGCACTTTTTGGATTAAGGTTCTCATGACCCAATCATTTCACCTCTAAAGTCTCATGTGTTATCTCACGCATGAGGCTTTGGGGGACATCTCATATCTAAACTAACACTAAAGTATTATTTATGGGGAAACTGAGACCATTTATGAAATTATAGTATATATTTCTGTTCTCTTGTGACAACTACAAGATGAAAAGAATAGTATTCTTGTAAACTTACATTTCTAGTGTCAGCAAATGTAACAATCTCCATGGATTTCTTTCTAAAATGTGTATTAAATATTCTGAGATAGTCTTTACATAATTTATAAAGAATAAAGTACAAACTCTGGTTGAGAATGCAAATAACAATTATATGTGCAGGTAGGTTTATAACTTTTTATTTTTTATTCTATTGAGGTGTGCCTGATAACTATTCAGATAAGTGATGTGATTTAAAAATTAGAATGATTAGATTACACAGAGCAGCAATTCATTCAGTTGCAACTGTTTATTGGTTTTAAGAATAAAATTTTATTAATATAGAAAACCTAAGAAAAAATATTGCAGAAAATGGAAATAGAGTTTTACAAAGACTATGCAAGAATGATGGGATTCCTCATTTATATTGCTTGTGTTGATACCAATTTAGATACTAAATTGTAGAATTACATTGGTAGTAGAATCATATATGCACATAATAAAGTAATGTATGATTCATTCTACTAAGAACAATTTTAAGGAGGAAAAGTTTATTTGGGGGCTTCCAGTGTCAGAGGTCTCAGTCCATAGACAGCTGGTTGTATTCCTCAGGGCCTTTATCAAAGAATACTCACTTCTACTATCGGGAAAATTAGCTGTAAAAGATTAGCTATAAAGAAAATCTAAATGTAGAATTTTGCTATTTTTATAAAGTGGTTGTACAGTAAGAGTGAATATATGTCAACAACAAATAATTATAGGTGAGATTGCTTAAAAAAAACCCAACTACCTCTTAAAAACTAAGATAATATTTAAATATATTTAATTATTTGAAAGGGTCATAAATGGCCTAAAAATTTCATAGTGACAAAAACAATGTGTCAATTAGAAATGCTAAAACTGAGTATTGGCTTTCATAACTAGACATATTTCTTTTCAGTGTGACTTCTTTTTTAAAGAAATAGGAAGTATGGCTGGGGTTGTGGCTCAGTGGTAGAACGCTTGCCTAGTGTGTGCAAGGCCCTGGGTTTGATCCTTAGCACTACATAAAAATAAAAAAAAATTAAAATTATAAAAAAAAGAAAGGGGAAGTTTCTAATGAGAGAGAGAGAGAGAATACTGTCAAACTTTCTGTTTTTCATTACACTCCAGCTACATTTATTTTTTAAGTCAAATATGCCAGTAAGGTGTTAAACTTGCAAAAGAATACCTTATGTTTGTTAGCAATTATACTTCGTGAAATTGCTTGCCATCAAAGTCTTTTATGCTCAATTGGCAAACTGAAATGCAAAGTGGAGCTATGATGAAAGCTTGATGGATATGACAAGCAGATAGGTTAATTTTTCTTCTATCAAACTTTGAAATGTAAGTGTTCCTAAGGTTTAATACCATACAATTTAATGAGCATAAATGTTAAGTTTTGATGATGTCTTTATTTGAATCAAAAACAAATATAAAAGATGATTAGTATTATGTTTTTACATTTATATATAATGTAGCAATATCTTAACTAAGCTATTTTATATTAAAATACAATTGCATTATGCAGATTTCAAGTAAGATGTGAATGATATGTTTCATTCTTTTTTGAACATATTTGTAAATATGTACTATAAATCATAGTAAGTTTATTTATTTTACAAAAATTTATTAATGTTTACCCTGACACCCTCAGTGGGCAGGTTACTTCTTATCTTTACCTTGCATCCTTCACTAACTTTAATACAAGTCTTTAGAAGCAACATCTAATGAATTTGTATGCATATAAAAATTCCAATAGCCATTTTATAGAATTTTGTTTGGAAAACTACTTTAGTGGTTACCATGATAAGCTTAATATTTTATTTATGAGAATATTGAGAATCAGAAAGTTTAAACAATTTTCTCAAAGGGTTGTTAGTCTTAGAACTTCCTATCCCACTACAGGACAGTTTCACAAACTGGCATCTATGGACCCCTGTGGATTTGCAGATAAACTCAGGAAATTCTCTTCTGCCATATTGGATGCTGTAGTCCTTCTCATCCTAAGTTTGTTGCACTCCAAGTGTTCCTTATCTTAGCAAATGGACATTTTAATTTGCCAGTGGCTTAGATTAAAAATGGTGAAACCATTATTTCATTACTATTTAATACCACAGAGGATGTCCATTGCAAAATTCTGTGTCCTGTAGCAGGGGTTAGCAGATGTTTTCTGTGAAGTTCAAGATTGTAAATATTGTTGTAATATTAAGGCAAGATGACACTGTTACAGCTACTTAACTCTACAATTGAAGTATAAAATTCATACCTACACAATGTATAAAGAAATGGGTATAATCATGTTGTAAAATTAAAATAAAATAAATAAAGAAAGAAAGAAAGAAAGAGAAAAAAGAAATTCACAATGGCCCTGATTTCAGCAAAGGGCTATAGTTTGCCAACTCTTATGTGACCTTTCAAATGTATCATGAATGTGAAAAATCTCTTACCTGTCTATGGATTCTTCATATTTTAAAACAAGCACTTTAGTGCTATCCCATCTGGTCACTCCAAACGCATACAAGAGATTTAAGTCCAGGAGAAGGTCTTCATATAACTACAATTTAATTCAAATTTTTATGGGTAAAGAATTCCCATGATTCTCATGCAGAAAAACATTCAGTGTAATAGTTCTGCCTACATTCCATCCCATTCTCCTAGATGCCTTCTTTCAGGAAGGTAGCTACTGTTTTTCGTTTTCTTCTGTATTTTCTTCTAAAAATTTAAACAGGTACATCAGCAGATATTAACTCTTCTTGAAAAATAATGGCACACAATATACAATAGTATCCCCCATACTTTTTCACTTATTAAAAAAGCATGTGGAGATTTTTATTTTGTTATATAAGTAGCAAATTGATTCATTATGGCTCTGCTATATTCCATTTCATTGACATCTAGACAGCTCATGCTGATGAGAATTTGGTATGTATATTATGTTATGCCATTAAAAATAATGCTACACTAATATTATTCACATATGGGCATAATCCCTATATAGATAATTATTCAATCTGTTATCATTTTATATATTTATATGTCTGATATCATGAGGGAAAAAAGATTTTTTAATCCTGTTTCTTTTGTTTTCCCTAGAATACTTAGAAATAGAAGTAGATACAGATATATACAGAGACATGATATAGATTTTTTGAAAAAAAAAGTTTCCTACTTTAGAATGTAATACTTATAAATATGTTTTTTGTCTAAGTTCTCTTCTTTACCCAGTGCCTGCTACTAAACTCAATGATTTTGTAAAATAAATGGATGCATATAAAATAATAATATGATATTTTAGGTTTATAAAATGTATGTTTAAAAATAGAAGCTGAAAATTTGCCTCTCAATTTTATTGTTTGTTTTAAAGGCACTTTGAATCCATGTGATATTATTTTAATGAGAAGAGGAAAGAATGTCACATTTTACTAGTAATGAGATAACAACAGAAGCATATTAACTGTAAATTCTGCATTCTTGTTAAGTGATTTAAGTTGGTGAAGTTTCCAACAACATTTGAATAGAAATACTGGTAAGAACATTTAGCTATCATAGGACACAAGCTTCTAATCATGCTGACTTAAAAACCAACCTATGCTTAGCACAGCAGGCTATTGCAGTTAAATTTCATTAAAGTGTAATTTGTAACATACAATTAATTATTATTAATTTGAATGTTACTAATTTTATAGTGTCCGTAATTAATTTTCAATTAGTTTTGTTTTCATAAATGTATACCTACTGGAATTTATTTATAGGACTATGTTTTGAATTTCTAAGTAACATCAAAATAAATTATTTAAGTATAGATAGTAAGTATTCAGGTTTACATGTGAATATTTGTATATGTATACATATTTCTATTAAAATAAAACTATTATATAAGATTAAGAAATAACCATGTATTTTTCTTTTGTACCATTTATTTTTTGATCCAAACAAAATATATTTTCTTTCAATACATTTATTAATCAAGAGTTTTCCTACCAAATACCTTAAAATTCCTTAAATGTACTTGGTAATTCTGGTAATATATTTAGCATCAAATAAACAATATTTTTATAAAGCTAACAACTTTCTAAATTCTGCTTTTTAAATGTTCATAAAATCTGTATATAAAAATATGATGAATTTGGGCTGGTGTTGTGGCTCAGTGGTAGAGTGATCGCCTAGTCTGTGCAAATCCCTGGTTCAATCTCAGCACCACATAAAAATAAGTAAAATAAAGGTATTGTGTCCAACTGCAACTAAAATATAAATATAAAAAAATGATCAATTTACTTTATATTTAAAGACAGAAAAAATGTCTTATGATTATATAACTTAGAAGTCCTTGGAAATCACCTTTTATGCCTATTTAAGAGGTTATCTTATAATAATATGACATGTAATTAATAAATGATTTCTATATAAGAATTCTCAAAAAGAAGAGAATAAATAACATACTATTAATCCTGATTTGAAAGCTCATTTTTCAAACTGGATAAGAGAAAAACAAAATCAATAATAGTAGGCTTCTGAGTTGTGTGTGTTCACACCTTTAAAGGGTAAAATAAGTTGTTAAAGCAATAAAATACAATAGAAATCAAGTTTCATTACTAAGTTTATTAGATGAAAGGCAGAAAATGCCGAGCTATTTAAACACATTGCATATTAATCAAGATATACCATATGTTATCATTGGGCATTTAAATAAGGGAACTTTATAAAAACCAATATTCATTTTTTGTGTTATTAAATTTCTCTATGACTTTCACATGTTTCTTGGATAATTAAAACTGTATGAGCTTGGAAAAATTCTTTCATCTCTCTATGACTTAGTTTCTTAATCTATAAAAGGGCAAAAAATGTTCTAATAAAATTGTTATAAAGTTTTAAGAAGTTAGTAAGTGAGAAGCTCTTATCAAACTGTCCCTGTGGGAAGAGGAGAAAACCTGGAGCATAGGACAAGGCAGAATGTGGTGACAATTGGAAAATACTTTATTATTTGATGTGTGCCTTCTTGTTTATTCAGTGTATAAGCTATAGGGGTGTTATGAAAAACTGCCTTGGGAAATTGTATTTTCTTGTCGCTTTTCTATATTGCAAACAATGTAATTACTTTTTCCCCTGGATTAAAGATACTCTATATCTACTCATTCTAAATATAGCAATATGAAAATAATGCAACAAAATAAGATTCAGTATTAAAATAATGTTTTCTCAGAGGACCATATATATGATGTTTGGAAAACCAACAGAATATTCCATTATTCTTCAGAAGAAGTTTCAGCTACATGTGCAACTAGGGTCAAAGAAGTTTTTCACAAGATCTCATAAATACTCCTGGATTGAGTGTTTCAGATTTCAGTTGACATAAGTCATGGCAAATCCCTGTTCTTTGCTCCCTAAGGTTTTCTGCGAGTGGTTTTCTAACCAAACCCTACTGGTAATGTGATAATTTAAAATACATATATACTTTTTATTCAGTTATTAAGTTAGTCAAACTTAACCAAATTGCTATTAGAAATTAAGCTGGGACTTAGAAACTATGTGGAAATTCTGTAAAGGTATAAAATGCAAATCTTGCATTTTATATATTGTATATAATTTTATAAGACATTAAAAACATAATAAATCATTCATGAAAATTATGACCTTATTGCTTATCTGTGAGTGTAAAATTATCATCATGTGTGGTTATTGTTAAATCTTACATTTAAATACCATTTAAGAATTATTAAACAGTATAATAGATTTTTATCTGGAATATATATATATATATATATATATATATATATACACACACATATATACATATTATATATATATATATATATATATATATATATATATATATATATATATATATATATATATACACACACACACATATCTGGAATATATATTACATATATTACACTATGTTTACTATAAGCACTTTCAACAGTGAATAAATTCAACCTAATGGAGAAAAGAAAAGATGGTATTTATTTGGAGGTAATTAAGATGGAAGTTCAGGAAAACACAGATTCGAACTTAGTTGAAAATGTGTTGCTTTGTTTTACAAAATTGCAGTGGTACTTACAAACTTTTGCTGCAAGTGGTGTTGGAAAGTACATCACTAGTTGACCAGAAAATATGATTGGTGCTGGCAAAGTTATCTTTTAAGAAAGTCCCTGGTTTTGCTTTCAGTCTCTGATTAGTTTGACTGAATGGGCCCAATGTACGGAAGGTCAATAGAGGCTTCCAGACAATGTATGGGAATCTGTGATTTGACCCAGTTTAGAGGTTTTACAAGTGTCTGGAATCTCATTAACATATTAACTGACTAACTTCATTTTAGGAGTCCCAAACCAATGCTACTTCATTTTGAATTATTTTTTCCTTGACAGCACAAAAATAATTAACATCTGAATAAAGGCCATCTCAACATAATTTCCCCATGAATAGACAAAAATATGCATATCACCATATCATTGCTTATACTTGGAAGGCATGATTAGTTTACAAACAAATTAATACAACAGAAAAAAATCAGCCAGTGTTTTGACTCTTTTTTTTCCTCTCTAAGCTTGGTTCTTGGGTGTATTTGAGCAATATAATTAAAAGAATCTTTACAATTTAATAAAATGTTAAATGTTGTTGAGTATCTTCAAAAACATAACTCTGAAACACGTGGGGTGGTTAGGACTGGTTCTCTGTTGAATCCCATACTAATAGTAGCATTCTACCCACAACCCTCCATGAGTAGGTTCTGCTTTCAAATCCACTTATTTTGCTCAAATTAAAATTCTGCTTTGTTTAAACATAGCCTGCACTTGACATTTTTCCTCAATTCCGTATTACCACATGCTTTTCTTTGTTGAGTGAGAAACTAGTTTTTTTTAATGAATGAATTTAGCATTTTCATTTGTAATTTCAGTGAATTGTAAAGCTTTATACTAAAATTCCTTGAAGAGTCTTTTTCCTTTCATTCATTGAAATCATGAAGCTTCCAAATCTAACACACATTTCTTGAACCTTTAGTAATAATAATTATATTCTTTCTTTGATCTGTCACATATGGATGAGTACTCACAATGCAATGTGAATCTCAAAAACATTCTGTATAACTTCATTGAATCTGGCTGGATTTATCTTGTTACCCTAGAATTTTGTTGCTTTACATTTTTGTGTTTTTTTGTTGATGATTTTGGTTGACTGTTATACTTTTATGCAAATCATTTGACCCTTGGGGCTTCCAAAATTGTAACTTGAAAGAAAGTTGTGATAAAGTTTTTTATTCTTAGTGACGTTCTGTCATTCATGCAGTCACTATCTTTTACTGTCACTGTCTTTTACTAATAAAAATGACCGTTTTAGAATCATTTGTTCTACCTCCTTTTTGTTTTGTTTATTTCTATTTTGAGTGGAATAAAATCATTCCCTGCATATAATCTTAACAAAACACAGATCTGAACAATATTTAATGGCCTCCACTGTGACCTACCCACGGAGGGACAAAGGAAGGGACTGGAAGAAATTTTTTGAATATATAGAGAAATCATAAATTCTCTGTGGCCTAAAAGATATGACACATGTTTGCAGAAACTACAAAACCACCAAAACCTATTCTGCATTGAATTCCTTTTAATCAGTAGACTTCCTAAGAACAATTTCAGTCTGGATTGTAGAATGAATTCTTTTAGTGACAAACCCTACTTATATTATTATTTTGATTAAATCAAATTCAGGCTCTACATTTTCCGCCCAATCCTAATAACGTCTCATCCCCTTTTTTCAATGAGAAGCTGTATTTCTGTATTTACAAACCCTTCTCCTTTAGACAAGAAAGAATTTTAAGAACTTAAACTACCTTTAGTATTTTGTCTTACATGTATTTGTGCTCTGAGATTTCCATCAACATTATTTATGTGCAACATCTGTCTTCTGCTATTTCTACTTGAAATAAAAAGAAAAGTGGTAACTATCAGTAGTACACGAGAAAAATTTGCTTCACTAGGTTCCCATTTCAGGTATATTCCATGTTTTATTTTTTGCAAGGGGACTCTGTTAAGGAAGCTGCTCTCTACCAGCTACAAGGTGGGGAAGCCACTTTCTGGGAAAAAGCAGGGACATATCCTGCCATGTAAACTAAAGATTTGACACATATCAATTCCAAAGCCCAAGGTTACATTTGGGATTCAAATTTTGGATTCATGCAAAGATTGCAGGGGAAAATTTACTGGGGGCGAGGGCGGGATGTGGGCCCAGGCAAACCAGAAAATTCTTCTATCAGAGAATAGGCACAATATCTTAACAATCTAAAGTCCTGATCTGAAATTTGCCATTCCTTATGGGCCCTGGTAACTCAGGGTACACCTCACTGGAGGATCTTTCCCATCTATTGACTGGACTTGGCGCTTTCAAAGCTCAAACTGTTGAAAAGAATGGGGGTTCTGTTAAAGAAAAGACCTGGCTTTTGATCCCTCAGATTCTAACACTCTTGTCCTCTCTCTGTTTCTCCTTATTGTCCTTCTTTTGATCTAGCTGTTCCAGGAACACAAGTTCTTATTTCATTTATTTAGTTTTTCTTAAGTTAAGGCTTTAATTACCCATCACAAAGAGCTTAGCCCTTTCTGGTGGCAAGTCTAATACTTACATATATAAAACATCCCCTAGATTATCTGAGGATGGGAAAGTATTTCTCAATAAAATCATAAATATCCTTCTAGATATATTACTCATGTAGACTTACTAAAGAATTTCTGATAGAAGCAGCCAAAAATAGAATCAGGGTTGAGCTTCAATGCTATCATGCCCCATGATTTTCTAATTCTCCCTCAGTGCACAGTGATTCTTCTGGCCTATCTTCCTCTATTCAGAATCTTAGAGCATATGATTTGAGAGGTTTTAAAAGTTTTATAAAAGGCCAACTTTTAAGATGCTTACTTTTTTGAAATAAAAATGTCTTCCACTCATGTTCATGAATGAAAAATACTTATTGAAACTGTCAGTTACTCTGAATTTTTTGGATTACTTTATGTTCAAGTGAGATAAAGACATTTACAAAATGCTTTTCCAAAGTGCATTTTTACAAACAAATTACCAGTGTGGGTTTTAGGAAAAGCTTATGTGAGTTCAATTCAAATTAGAGAACCTAAGAGATAAAATCCAATGAGTCATACAATGAACTACAACTAAAATTTAGAATTTAATTAAGAGTACAAGGTTCTTTTATGAAACAGTCCTCTTCCTTTTAAACACATGAACTAAAAAATGTATAGATTCAATGTTTGCTCAATAAAAGGAACTTAGTAAATGGGTAGGACTCATTAGATAGCTTTGTAAATATAAGAATATGTTCTGTTGAATTTTCTGCTTTTCTTCTACTCCATATTATTTGTGTTAATGAATAAATCACCTTATTTGAAAAAAGAACTTACTTAAAGTTTAAATAAGGGACATATGCCTTTTAATTTTTGGTGTGCTCATATAGAGCAGAAGGATGATGCTTTCCATTGTGATTTACCTGTGGGTATAAGGAAATTTTACACTTGCCTTGGTCTTCTAAAATTTGGGTACTATAAGATTCTATTGCTAGAAGTGATTTATTGGAAAGATGCTGTGAAACTCCAATGGAAAGAAGCTAGTTGATAATTAATATAAATATCTCATCTTTAGCCTATAGTCTGCAGGTTCCATCACACATATTCTGGAATTTTATGAGTATATAATTGCAAATTTATATATATATATATATACACACACACACATACATGCATATATATGTATGTAAATACATACACATTTTATATATATATATGTATATATATATACAAATTTTATATATATACATATATATGTATGTATATCCATATAAGTATATATATATTTTTAACCATGACTTGTATGATTATATGCAGATATAATAAATTTATATGTTTATATGTAATTCTGAATATTCTTAAAGACCATTAGGACAAATCACTTCAATGACACTGTATGTGAATCCTACCAATAGTCAAGGAATCCCATATCATCCATCATTATGGAGATCCTCTTTCCCTGAGGGATCTGCATGTCCTTTTCTCAGCTGCTCTCCTGCTGTTGAAATAGTTCCACATATGTCTTCAGGGAACCATGCTTGGTCATCAGCAAATGCATTACAATCTAAATCTCTTGTTTGAACATTCCCTTTAACTTTTGCAGAACTGAAACCTGGATCTCCCTGAGGACACTGCTTCTTCTATAATGCTATCAAATGATTGCTGTTTTCTGTCACATAAGATACATCTTAAAGATTCTGGAGGTGAAGTTGCTCACACTCTTATTTCTCACTGTTATTTTAGAATAACCTTCCTCTCTGTTAGCTAAATCATCCCAGTCATAAATTTTGACAGCAGATTTTATCACTCACTGCCCATCCTTTTTGCTATCATATCCACATGGGTACACATGTGTAACTCTGTGTGTTCCTGGTGAGAACCCTGCTCTACTTTCTTCTTAAAACCACCACCCTCATCCAACATCTCATGGTGCATCATTTATACAAAATTTAGCACCTAGTTAATTTTCATGCAGTCTAACATTGATATTGTAATTTAAATAATTTCTAATTATTTAAATATCCATGTGGATAAGTCAGCTAAAATTTGCTAAGCAGTTATTTGACTTTCATTTATCTACTAATCATATTTTCCCTCTACTTCACTTGTTCATTCCCCAAAACATTTATATACTACTTTATTATTATCAATATCATTGTCCACAACCATCTCAAATTTAAGCATTCTACTATGAAGCAACAGCTTTATCTTTTCAGTTCAGCTTCCTATCTTTAAGTTCCCTCCATTTATATGTAGCCATGTAACAACCAAGCAATTAATTCCCTCAATCATTTTAAGTTGTTATTCAAATGTCATGGCCTCCTTGAGACTTTCTTTAGGTATCCTACACAAAATTGCAACTTCCCACAAGCCTTAATCGCCATAACTCTCTCAATTTTATATTCAGCCATAATATCAACATTGGATGCATGGTGAAAGTAATAATACTTAAGCTTCAGAATCCTTCATTTAACCTACTCCTTTCCAAAATTTTTCTAATTTTGTATCTTTTTTTTATTATTTCCTTTAAAAAGTGCCATGAAACTATTGTAGAGTTTTTTTTAGTTATAATGACAACAGAATTGGTTCTTTTTGGTTATAAAGACAACAGAATCCATTTTGACGTATTTATAAAAGCATGGGCTATATCTTTTTTTAATTCAGTATCAAGCACCTTTATTGTAGAGCTTTAAACTCCACAAAATATTATCACCTAATGCTTATAAGTTATATCAACACCAACTTTATATATTGCTCCATTATTTTGTTCCCATACATATTATCTATCTTCACTCAGCAGAGTATAAGACATTTTTTTTTATGTTTCTAAAGCTGTTTGCTTTGGTCACTAGTATATCCTTGGTTCCATAAGGAGTAAATGGAATATAGTAAATATTTCCTGAATTAATTATTTTATTTCCATACTTACCTCCATTTTTAGTGCGGTGGACATTTTTTTTTTTTTTTTTTTACCACATGAAGAAACAACTACAATCCTGCTTAACTGAAGAAGCAAAAGGAGATATAAATGCAAATTTCTGAAATTGACAGGAAAAAAATTCAAAGGTGTAAGATATAGGATATAAATAACTTATGGAACAGATTCATCAAGAACACAGAACTATATACGATTTCTTTAAAGAAACAAGTAAAAAAAAAACTTTATGCTTAAAAAATGCAAAGTGAATGTGTGGTACCAAGCAAAGGCAAAGTAGCAATCTGAACATGGTTGCCAGGCAACAGAACTGCTGAATCCATGTGAGTGGAGTAAGTTCAAGGCAGTTTCACAGAGGGCAAAATCATACTTTATTCAGAGTCAATTCTAATTAAAAGAGAGTTGTAAGATATTAAAATATCATATATTCCCCATTCCCGAAGATAATGCATGCACAATAAAACAGCATGAATAAAGGTAAGACTATAGATGTTATTTTTTCTTACCTTTAAGTTACAGTGTACGACATCAGTAGGAGAATATACAAAAAAAAAAAAAAAAAAACCCTGCATATTCTTAAACTTGAAATGACTGTTACAGTTGTTGAAGGATGTCAAATTGATAATAAGAAAACACATATTTTTTTTCCAGAAACTGTACCCCATTCATTTCAAATCAAATGTTCCCTAGTTGATTGGTGAAGCCAAAGGTCGTATGCCTTTGTTTCAGCTTCAAAGAAAGACTCTCAAGAGTGGATGTGAAGGCTCCAGCCTAGGATATGCATAATTCATAAAGAGAAGAATCTTCCAGCCATTAGAAAGAGCTGGGTAGAAAGAGATGCTGGACAGAAAGAAAATTTAACAGAAACACATTACATTGTGTAGTTGCATAAGTATTTGTCATTCTAATCACTTTTCTAGTCTTTTTATATTTGTGGTATGGAGCAGTAATTTCAATTAATTTACTCATTCAAGAGACTCTGAAACTAGGTTCAGAACTTTTATTAACCATTGGACTATGGGATACATTTTGGATATTTTTAGATTCAAAGTAGAAGAGAATTTAGGATTAGAAAGAAAAATTTCAGATCTGAAATGATGCAAAGACCCATGGATAAATTATTTTGGTTGATGTAAATGAAAAGAAATTTGGAGAAATATGGCAGGATATACAGGTTTCCAGGCAAAGGAAGGTTACAATGACAGCATGCACAGTTTGGGCATGCTTCTACAGGCTGAGACAATGTAATGACAATATTTGTGTTGATGAATGAAATAATAAAATTTGTGCTTTGGAAAGGTAAGCCTTTCCAGGTGAATAATTGCTAACCTGCTAATTTCAGGTGAATAAATGCTAACCTGGACCTCATAGAGAAAAAGAAGATCAGCTAGGAAATTACAATAGTCTTGATAGAATAATGAAGTTCAGGATGAGAATAAGGAGAAAATAGCTCCACTGTTCTTGGCTGAGGCCAGTTTCCTCACTCTAGAATGATCTTCAAAGAGATGGCTCCTTCTTTGCCTCTGTGTTTATGTCAAATGGTGGCTTTAACAGATTTTGCTTACAAACTTTTGCAAAATCTTTCATTTTATAATCTTGTTTGTTTGACTTTGTAGTTACTGCTTTCTGAAATTACCTTGCTCATTCAGCTCTTATTTATTTACAGGCTTTCTCCCCTGAAACCACTTACTATAGTACAAGTGCCTGGGGACTATAGAGTCTTTTTCTCTTTTTCATCTCAGATGCACAGTGTGTTGAAGAGTCCTTGGAATATTCTAGGCACACAGGAAATATATGTTAAAGAATAAATAAAAGAATTAATAGCAAACACTCCATAAGTGCTTGTTGAATAAATCACTGATATGACTAAGGTCTCTTGAAGTCATGGAGCTCAGATTATATTAAATTGTTTATGATCTATTCAAGAAAAAGAAGCTATCACACCAATAAGGTTTTTTGTTGCTGTTGTTTTTGAGATACTGAGGCTTGATCCCAAGGATGCTTTACCTTGAAGCTACCTCCCCAGTCCTTTTTATTTTTATTTTGAGACAGGATATTGCTGAGGAGCTCACTCAAGTGCTGAGGCTAGCCTCCTCCAGCCTCCCATGTCCTTGTGATTATAGGTATATATCGTCATGCCTGAATCACACACATTTTAATAGAGGAATTTTTGAATGTTTATTTTACTGATGTTGCTTCCTTTTTAAATTAAAATTAGAGTTGTAGACGTTAAAGTGGCTTTTGGCTATACAACGAAGAGTTGTATCTGTGTTCATATATAGTTCTGAAAATCGCGTTTTATCCACTGTGCAAATTGCTTACCTTGCCTTACAAGCAAATTTTGTTATCTATAAAATATGAACATTTAAAGAATATTAGTTATATCTAATTTTTTAAGTAAATGAAATATTCCATGGTGTTGAGTGCAGTGACTGGAATATCATGATTGCTTATTACAAATTACTTAGAATTATGAAAAAAAAAAAAAAAAAAACGTGCAGTGGTTAAAAGTACTGATTCCAGAAGGAAACGGCCTGCTTTTGATTCACCCTCCATGAGTACCAACCTCTCCTGGCCTTGATCTTCCCATTCCTGTCAGATTCCTTCCTCAAAGAAAAAAATAGGAGTAAGAGTCAAAAGCACAGACTCTGAATCTGATGCCAGTTGTGAATTCTGTCTGCCATTATTATCAGTGTTAGGAGAAAGAGGTCTGCTCAAATCCCTGTGGCCCACTTAACTCATCTGCAACATGCATATAATGCTCCCCTCCCACCCTCAAACAACAGTAAAAGTAGTTTAATGTTATAATGGTCTTAGAACAGTTACTCTCACCTGGTAAATTTTAAAATACAACAAAAATTAACATTTATTATAAAGGTTAATTCAAATCATCATAAAAACCACAAAACACATTAGCAGATTCCAAGTCCTTAATGAATACTGTTGGCAGCATACTTATCTACATTAGTAAAATCATAATATATCTTAAAAATATATCCAATAAAATTAAAACTTTCTCAAACAAAAATCATCTTCTGTACAACTTTTAGGTAGACACCACCTTCCAGTGATACACACAAAATTACTTCAGTAGGTGCATGAGAAAGATAACCAAGCTCCTTACTACTTTCGACTTGTCTTAGTGTTTTAGAGTTTCAAACTTTGCTAGAGAGCTGAATATACTCATTGAATTTAAGTAGCTATGATTATTCAGTACATTTGTATAAATTTTTAAATATAGCATTCAAAAATCAATACAAAAGTATCAGAACCCAACAACAAAACTAAAATGAGATACTACTCTTTTTAACTATTTTGGTGGGGTAAAATGCTAATTGTTATCTACCTACGAGAATGACTAAAATGAAAAAGACTGCCAATATTCTATTTCAATAATAATGCTGCTGCTAGCAATGTTAAAAAGGTTTCCCCTGTTCTCACCAAAATTTGATATAAAGAAATTTGTCCAATTTTTACTTATCCAATGAATCACCATTAATTTGCATTTTTTTCTTATTCTTAGCATGATTACTTATTTAAGTTAATGGAGAGAGCAGGCCCAGCGGCCGGCTGAGGGGCAGAGCCGCCCCCCACCCCCCTCGCCTGCCAGGTAGGGGAAGGGTGACCACCGACAGAAAGGCCCAGTGGCCCGCGGCGGGACAGAGCTTCCAATCACTCCTGCAAGGTAGGCGGGCCTGCGACCCACCAGCAGAAGAGGAGCAGCCGCCTGCTGAGAGGCTGAGCCGCCCCCTCCCCCTGCGCCGGCATAGTAGAGGGAACTGTGACCAAACACAGAGCAGGCCCAGCGGCCTGCTGAGGGGCAGAGCCGCCCCCCACCCCCCTCGCCTGCCAGGTAGGGGAAGGGGGACCACCGACAGAAAAGGCCCAGTGGCCCGCGGCGGGACAGAGCTTCCAATCACTCCTGCAAGGTAGGCGGGCCTGCGACCCACCTGCAGAAGAGGAGCAGCCGCCTGCTGAGAGGCTGAGCCGCCCCCTCCCCCTGCGCCGGCATAGTAGAGGGAACTGTGACCAAACACAGAGCAGGCCCAGCGGCCTGCTGAGGGGCAGAGCCGCCCCCCACCCCCTGCGCCTGCCAGGTAGGGGAACTGTGACCACCAACAGAAAAGGCCCAGTGGCCCGCGGCGGGACAGAGCTTCCAATCACTCCTGCAAGGTAGGCGGGCCTGCGACCCACCAGCAGAAGAGGAGCAGCGGCCTGCTGAGAGGCAGAGCCGCCCCCTCCCCCCCGCGCCTGCAAGGTAGTCGGAACTGTGACCACTATCAGAACAGGTCAGACCTGCAACCGAGAGACAGAACAGGCCCAGTGGCCTGAGGAAGGGTAGAGCCGCCCCCCCCACCCACGCCTGCAAAGTAGGCGGACCTGCGACCCACTGGCAGTACAGCCCCAGAGGCCTGCAGAGGGGCAGTGCCGCTGCCTGCGCCTGCAAAGTAGGCAGAACTGCGACCACGGACAGAACAAGCCTAGCGGCCCGCAGAGGGACAGAGCCGCCGCCCGCGCCTGCAAGGTCGGCGGACCTGCTACTGACTGGCAGAGCAGGCCCAGCGGCCTGCCGGCGTGGTAGGCACATTGCCCCAATTGGAGGAGGGGCAGAGCCGCCGCCCGCGCCTGCGAGGGAGACTTTGCAACTATACAAGACCAATATAAATATATAGGGGGAAAATTCAATAGCACAACAGTTTCACCAAGTAGAAAGGAACGCGAACAGTATGAAGAGACAAGGAAAGAAAGGACCACAAGCATTGCAGGTCAACTCAACGTTAGAAGAGGTAATAGCTGCAGCTGATGGAATGTCAGATAAAGAATTCAGGATATACATGCTTCAGATGATCTGGAGTCTCAAGGAAGACATCAGACAGCAAAATCAGACAATGAAAGATCACTTCAACAATGAATTACATAAACAAATCCAAGAATCAAAAGATCAACTATACAGGGAAATAGAGGTTATAAAAAACAAACAAACAGAAATCCTAGAAATGCAGGAAGCAATAAGCCAACTTAAAAACTCAATTGAGAATACTACCAGCAGAGTAGAACACTTAGAAGACAGAACATCAGACAATGAAGATAAAGTATTTCAACTTGAAAAGAACATAGACAGCTCAGCAAGACTCTTAAGAAACCATGAGCAGAACATCCAAGAAATATGGGATAACATCAAGAGACCAAATTTAAGAGTCATTGGGATACAGGAAGGAACAGAGGTTCAAACCAAAGGAATGAGCAATCTATTCAATGAAATAATACGAGAAAACTTCCCAGACTTGAAGAATGAGACAGAACCCCAAATCCTAGAAGCCTACAGGACGCCGAATGTGCAAAATCATAAGAGACCCACACCTAGACACATTATAATGAAGATGCCCAACATACAGAATAAGGAGAGAATTTTAAAAGCTACAAGAGAAAGGAAGCAGATCACATTTAGGGGTAAGCCAATCAGGATAACAGCTGATCTTTCAACACAGACTCTGAAAGCTAGAAGATCCTGGAATAACATATTTCAAACACTGAAAGAAAATGGGTTCCAACCAAGAATTGTGTTTCCAGCGAAATTAAGCTTCAGGATGGAAGATGAAATTAAAACCTTCCACGATAAACAAAAGTTAAAAGAATTTGCAGCTAGAAAACCATCTCTTCAAAACATCCTTGGCAAAACATTACAGGAAGAGGAAATGGAAAATAACAATGAAAACCAACAGTGGGAGGTAGGACACTAAAGGGGGGAAAATAATCAAAGTGGACAACAAACCATGTTTAGTAACATAAATAAACAAATATGGCTGGAAGAACAACCCATATCTCAATAATAACCCTAAATGTTAATGGCTTAAACTCACCAATCAAGAGACACAGGCTAGTAGAATGGATCACAAAACAAGACCCAACAATATGCTGCCTACAGGAGACGCATTTGATAGGAAAAGACATACATAGGCTGAAGGTGAAAGGTTGGGAAAAATCATATCACTCATATGGACTTCGGAAACAAGCAGGAGTATCCATACTCATATCAAATAAAATAGATTTTAAGCCAAAGTTAATCAAAAGAGATAAAGAGGGACACTACATACTGCTCAAGGGAACCATACACCAACAAGACATAACAATCATAAATATATATGCCCCAAACAATGGTGCAGCTATGTTCATCAAACAAACTCTTCTCAAGTTCAAGAGTCTAATAGACCACCATACAATAATCATGGGAGACTTCAACACACCTCTATCACCACTGGACAGATCTTCCAAACAAAAGTTGAATAAGGAAACTATAGAACTCAATAACACAATTAATAACCTAGACTTAATTGACATATATAGAATATACCACCCAACATCAAGCAGTTACACTTTTTTCTCAGCAGCACATGGATCCTTCTCAAAAATAGATCATATATTATGTCACAGGGAAACTCTTAGACAATACAAAGGAGTAGAGATAATACCATGCATCCTATCTGATCATAATGGAATGGAACTGAAAATCAACGATAAAAGAAGGAAGGAAAAAGAATACATCACTTGGAGAATGAACAATAGGTTACTGAATGATCAATGGGTTATAGAAGACATCAAGGAGGAAATTAAAAAAACTCTTAGAGATAAATGAAAACACAGACACAACATATCGGAATCTATGGGACACATTGAAAGCAGTTCTAAGAGGAAAATTCATTGCTTGGAGTTCATTCCTTAAAAAAAGAAAAAACCAACAAATAAATGATCTCATACTTCATCTCAAAATCCTAGAAAAAGAAGAGCAAAACAACAGCAAAAGAAGTAGAAGGCAAGAAATAATTAAAATCAGAGCTGAAATTAATGAAATCAAAACAAAAGAAACAATTGAAAAAATTGACAAAACTAAAAGTTGGTTCTTTGAAAAAATAAACAAAATCAACAGACCCTTAGCCATGCTAGCGAAGAGAAGAAGAGAGAGAACTCAAATCACTAACATACGGGATGAAAGAGGCAATATCACAACAGACACTTCAGAAATACAGAAGATAATCAAAAATTATTTTGAATCCTTATACTCCAATAAATTAGAAGATAGTGAAGGCATAGATAAATTTCTTAAGTCATATGATCTGCCCAGATTGAGTCAGGAGGATATAGCCAACCTAAACAGACCAATATCAATTGAGGAAATAGAAGAAACCATGAAAAGACTACCAACTAAGAAAAGCCCAGGACCGGATGGGTATACAGCAGAGTTTTACAAAACCTTTAAAGAGGAACTAATACCAATACTTTTCAAGCTACTTCGGGAAATAGAAAAAGAGGGAGAACTGCCAAATTCATTCTACGAGGCCAACATCACCCTGATACCTAAACCAGACAAAGACACTTCAAAGAAAGAAAACTACAGACCAATATCTCTAATGAACCTAGATGCAAAAATCCTCAATAAAATTCTGGCCACTCGGATACAAAAACATATCAAAAAAATTGTGCACCATGATCAAGTAGGATTCATCCCTGGGATGCAAGGCTGGTTCAATATAAGGAAATCAATAAATGTTATTCACCACATCAATAGACTTAAAAATAAGAACCATATGATCATCTCGATAGATGCGGAAAAAGCATTCGACAAAGTACAGCATCCCTTTATGTTCAAAACTCTAGAAAAACTAGGGATAACAGGAACATACCTCAATATTGTAAAAGCAATCTATGCTAAGCCTCAGGCCAGCATCATTCTGAATGGAGAAAAATTGAAGGCATTCCCTCTAAAATCTGGAACAAGACAGGGATGCCCTCTCTCACCACTTCTGTTCAACATAGTTCTCGAAACACTGGCCAGAGCAATTAGACAGACGAAAGAAATTAAAGGCATCAAAATAGGAAAAGAAGAACTTAAATTATCACTATTTGCAGATGACATGATTCTATACCTAGCAGACCCAAAAGGGTCTACAAAGAAACTATTAGAGCTAATAAATGAATTCAGCAAAGTGGCAGGATATAAAATCAACACGCATAAATCAAAGGCATTCCTGTATATCAGCGACAAATCCTCTGAAATGGAAATGAGGACAACCACTCCATTCACGATATCTTCAAAAAAAATAAAATACTTGGGAATCAACCTAACAAAAGAGGTGAAAGACTTATACAATGAAAACTACAGAACCCTAAAGAGAGAAATAGAAGAAGATCTTAGAAGATGGAAAAATATACCCTGTTCATGGATAGGCAGAACTAACATCATCAAAATGGCGATATTACCAAAAGTTCTCTATAGGTTTAATGCAATGCCAATCAAAATCCCAACGGCATTTCTTGTAGAAATAGAGAAAGCAATCATGAAATTCATATGGAAAAATAAAAGACCCAGAATAGCAAAAACAATGCTAAGCAGGAAGTGTGAATCAGGCGGTATAGCGATACCAGACTTCAAACTATATTACAGAGCAATAGTAACAAAAACAGCATGGTACTGGTACCAAAACAGGCGGGTGGACCAATGGTACAGAATAGAGGACACAGAAACCAATCCACAAAACTACAACTATCTTATATTTGATAAAGGGTCTAAAAGCATGCAATGGAGGAAGGATAGCATCTTCAACAAATGGTGCTGGGAAAACTGGAAATCCATATGCAACAAAATGAAACTGAATCCCTTTCTCTCGCCATGCACAAAAGTTAATTCAAAATGGATCAAGGAGCTTGATATCAAATCAGAGACACGCCGTCTGATAGAAGAAAAAGTTGGCTACGATCTACATACTGTGGGGTCGGGCTCCAAATTCCTCAATAGGACACCCATAGCACAAAAGTTAATAACTAGAATCAACAAATGGGACTTACTCAAACTAAAAAGTTTTTTCTCAGCAAAAGATACAATAAGAGAGGTAAATAGAGAGCCTACATCCTGGGAACAAATCTTTACTCCTCACACTTCAGATAGAGCCCTAATATCCAGAGTATACAAAGAACTCAAAAAATTAGACAATAAGAGAACAAACAACCCAATCAACAAATGGGCCAAGGACCTGAACAGACACTTCTCAGAGGAGGACATACAATCGATCAACAAGTACATGAAAAAATGCTCACCATCTCTAGCAGTCAGAGAAATGCAAATCAAAACCACCCTAAGATACCATCTCACTCCAGTTAGATTGGCAGCCATTATGAAGTCAAACAACAACAAGTGCTGGCGAGGATGTGGGGAAAAGGGTACACTTGTACATTGCTGGTGGGACTGCAAATTGGTGCAGCCAATTTGGAAAGCAGTATGGAGATTTCTTGGAAAGCTGGGAATGGAGCCACCATTTGATCCAGCTATTCCCCTTCTCGGTCTATTCCCTAAAGACCTAAAAAGAGCATGCTACAGGGACACTGCTACATCAATGTTCATAGCAGCACAATTCACAATAGCTAGACTGTGGAACCAACCTAGATGCCCTTCAATGGATGAATGGATAAAAAAAATGTGGCATTTATACACAATGGAGTATTATTCTGCATTAAAAAATGACAAAATCATAGAATTTACAGGGAAATGGATGGCATTAGAGCAGATTATGCTAAGTGAAGCTAGCCAATCCCTAAAAAACAAATGCCAAATGTCTTCTTTGATATAAGGAGTGTAACTAAGAACAGAGTAGGGTCGAAGAGCATGAGAAGAAGATTAACATTAAACAGGGATGAGAGGTGGGAGGGAAAGGGAGAGAGAAGGGAAATTGCATGGAAATGGAAGGAGACCCTCAGAGTTATACAAAAGTACATACAAGAGGAAGTGAGGGGAAGGGGAAAAATAATACAAGGGGGACAAACGAATGTCAGTAGAGGGGGCAGAGAGAGAAGAGGGGAGGGGAGGGGAGTGGAGGGGAGGGGGGATAGTAGAGGATAGGAAAGGCAGCAGAATACAACAGACACTAGTATGGCAATATGAAAATCAATGGATGTGTAACTGATGTGATTCTGCAATCTGTATATGGGGTAAAAATGGGAGCTCATAACCCACTTGAATCAAATTGTGAAATATGATATATCAAGAACTATGTAATGTTTTGAACAGCCAACAATAAAAAATTAAAAAAAAATAAGTTAATGGAAACTTTGGATATGCACTTTTAAAATTTTTGTTTTTAGGTCCATTGTTCATTTTTTTATAGAATTATTGCTATTTTTCATTGTAACATGTATGGGCTATTTATATATACTGATTATTATTCAATTATTTATATTTACCACAAATATTTACTCCCTACTTGAAAATGACAGCTTAGTTTATTTACGAAAATTTTATTAAACAGAATACTTATAATAACAATGCCATTTTTTTTCGGTCTTGGCATTTATTGTGTCTTATTTAAAAATATTTTATATCATCAAATATTCTGATTCTTTTCAAATATAGACATCTGTATTACTTGTCTCCTTGGATTTCCAATATTAATGTCACACATTTTAAAGGTCTATAGTGGCACTTGATATGGTCTGTGTCATCAGTACATTAGAATAGTGGTACACAAAGTGGGATTTCCAGTGCAGCAATATCAGCATCCCTTTGAAACTTCCAAGATATTCACATCCTTAGGATCTTCCTCAAACATATTGAATCTTAAACTCTGGATTCTGGTATGAGACCCAGAAATGTATATTTCGACCATAGTTCCCCATGATTATATTATATGCTCAAGTTTTGTCACAAGAGAGTGGACAGCAACAGCTCCAAACCTCTGTTTTTTTTTTTTTTTTTTTTTTTTGTGTGTGTGTGTGTCCCGATGAGAAAAAGTTTAAAATCAAACACCAGAAGTCATGAAAGAGAGATCTTTATAATAAATGAAAGTGTAGTGAAAGTAAAGTGAGGCTCCAGCAAAGAGCACTCTCAATAAAGAGTGGCTTATCTCCAAGAAGAGAATGACAAAGGAGATAGACAAAGGAGACAGCTGCTTCCAAACTTACACCTGATGTTTTTGCCTTGAGAACTGGGGTTCACCCTCTGCGTTCTTTGCCAGTCAGGTGTTCAACTCCTTCACGTTGAGCACTGGAGTTTTTGACCCTAGTTGGTCTTATCCGCTAATGTCATTGTAGCCATCCTATTCAGGGGGACTTTGCTTACAAGTCCATTCTGTTAATGTCTGCACTGAGGTTAGTGAATGGTCAGAAGTTTTCCCAGTGCACCTGCTGTACTAAAGAAATCTCCCTCTGAAGTAGATGGGAACACCTATGGCTATTACACTTAGCTTTACTCTGACCTCAGAGGACTCCACTGAGATTTGCTTCCATTAATCCTTCTTTCTTGACATAGTTCCCCAATTAGCTCCTTTTGTTTCTATTTGACTATTCTCAAGGTCTGCACATCTGATGGTTTTCTACAAATCGTCTGCTACAAGATGTTTACTCATTTGCCTTGGATATAGTTTAAAGAAGAATCTATGAATACCTTAAAGAAAATGCATGACCTTTCCATGAGTTTTACTGCTCATTATTATCTACTACCTAACATTTTGAGAACAATTTTATTTTATATCTATAACTATATAATCAGGCAAAATTAAGTGGAAACTGAAAAGAATTATATATTTTTATGGCTTTAATAAATTAAAAAAATAAGTTTTTTTTCCCATTAAGGTAAAAAGCTTTCAGCTGGGAAAAAAGACTTAATTATCCAAAGATTCAATGTAAAAATTGAATCAAATAATACAGTAACCAGATTGAGTACAAAAAGCAGTCATATGTGACATAAATGAAGACTCATGGACTATATAGCCACTTCTTATTTAAATTACGGAGTTTGTGTTATAGATGTTGCATACAGCTACATATACTATCAGTGTGCAAATAATATTCAACTTTCATCTGTATTCAAAAACTGTCTTTTAGAAACTTCATGTTGAGAAAGCAATAGCAAGAAATATATGAGGAAGTTCTTCAAATTGTTTGTGATGATAAAAATTATTTCTGTAGTGGCTAAATATAGTTTATGCTAAAAATTTTGGAATTAAATATACAAATGCTTAAGAGAATATAACTTACAACATTAATAATTTGAGAAATATATGCAAATATGGCATTTTATATGTATCTATTGTTCATGATAGTTTTGGCTGTCATATGGTAGGTTTTCTAGAAAACAATAATTGAGGCATAATCTTAGGGGATAATACTGATGTAGGCTGCAGTTTTAGAAAAAGATTAAAAAAAGGATAATGAGCAAGGAAATGAAAAAAATACAAATATAAGCTAATGGCTTTGACTGTTCTAAGAAGTCATGTGGAACCACAGACATCTCTCTGTATCCGTAGGGCATTGGTACCAGGAACTCTGTGGATACCAAAATATGTAGATGCTCATGTCTCAAATAAAATGAAATAATATTTACATATCCCTTGGAACCTTTTTCTGTATACTTTAAATCATCTCTAGATTACCTATAAACTCTAATATAAAAGTTAAATAAATATTTATTTAGGGAATAATAAGAAAAAGTCTGTATAAGTTCAATACTGATGCAATTTTCATTTTAAATATTGTCAATTAGCATTTGGCTGAATTCAGGATGTGGAACCCAGGGATACAAAGGATTGATTGTCATGTCTCCAGCCTGAAGCTGTGGGAACTGGAGAGGGAGAAAATTTACCCTCAGGCTTCTGTGTCCCACTGCCTAAGACTAGCGCATCAGCCAGTAACTCCACTCAAGCTTTGCTTGCTTAGATTATAGGAAGAATACAAACATAATATTTGTATGTTTAAAGACCTTTACTTTAAATTGTAAACTTATAAAATTCATTATTTAAAAAAAACTAAAAAATAAAATACCTGTTAATATAAAAACATATTTTAGTGTTTCTATTTGAAATTCTTTTAAAAAGGAAAAACATTCTTAAACCATATAAGTTTAATATCCCACTTAATTTCTTCATTCCCATGCACAGTAAGAGTTCTCAATAAAATTTACATTCAGAATGTTCATATCCTCAATCTCTATCTCATTTCAATATTCCCCAAACAAGTTAAGCTTCCTTTTTCAAGATCAGTGATGATTTACAAGTTGTAAAATTCTTATGTATTTATTTGCTGCGGACTGAACCCAGAACTTTCTGCATGCTAGATAAGCATTCTGCCACTCAACCTTATCCCTACTATAAGTTGTCAAATTCTCTGTACAATATTTTATTCTCATTTTATGTTATAGTTCTTTTATTATTTAGCTGTAAGCTATAAAATATGGCCAAGGTGACTTTGGTTAAAAACACAGTCATGAGCATATTCATAAACTCAAAGTAAAGCTAAATAATTAGATCTCAGGAAAACAAAACAAAACAAAAATCTTGAACCATGGATGATTATAAGATAGAGCTGGCAAAACCGAATGACTTTCTGTCCCCTATGCTGCTAATAAAATAAATAAAATCTGTAAAAATTTCTAATCCATATGTTTCTCCAAAAATTTTGAAATTCTAAAGGCAGAGTTGGATTGACCTAATTTGGATCATGAAACCACACTTGGTCTAGAGTGAGGGTTTAGTTAGCAACTTCCCTCCAATCTGGTGTTATAGCTTGAATCTAAGAATGAACTTCAAAGAGCTCATGTGTTAGGCAACACAACAATGTTCAGAGGTGAAAGGACTGGATTATGAGAGCTGTAACCTCATCAGTAGATTAATCCATTTGATAGATTAATAATTTGAATGGACTACTGAGAGGTAACTGTAGGCATGTAGGGCAAGACTAGAGAAAGTGATCACAGAGGGTATATTCTTGGATTGGTCCCATCTTCTCTGATTCTCTTTCTCTCTCTCTCTGCTTTCCAGTTTCTATGAGCTGAATAACTTTACCTTTGCCATGTCCTGCATTGATATTCTGCCTCCCTTAAAGCCCAGAGCAATGGAATTGGTCAGCCATATCCTGAAACCACTGAAACTGTAGATCCAAAATGTTAGAGTCTGTAAACAAGTCAAGATGGCGCCTGGCATTTTGCAGAGGGAATAGTTTGTGAAGTAACGCCAGCGAGCCATTAAGTGTGGAGATTCCTTATTGGTTGACTGCTGTATCTAGTTTATGTTAATTAAGATAAGCTGTGTGTAATGTATATATACCCTTCCGGTCCTACAATAAACGGCTCCCACTCCTGCTGTATCAAACTACACAAGTTGCTCGTCACCCCCCGGTTATTTTGCTGCAGCCGGACTGTGGCACCAAAATAAAAATTTCCTCCTCCAAATTGTTCATGTCAAGTATTTTGCTCACCTTAGCACAAAGCTTACTAACACACTGGTTACGTAAAATTCAGTTATCTTAAAAAAAAAAAAAAAAAAACAAACACAAACAACCCAGATGCTATTTCCAAAAGAAGGTGATCACTGCTCAATAGAGAGAGGGAAAAAAAAAACCAAGCTGGGTGTGGTGGTGCACACATATAATCCTTGAAACTCATAAGGCTGAGGCAGGAGGGTTCCAAGTACAAGGCCAGCCTCAATAACTTAGTGAGGCCCTAAGCAACTTATCCAGACCATGTCTGAGAAAAACCAAAAGCAAAAAAAGAAAAAAAAAAGAAAAAAGAAACAACCCCAAACTAAAAAGGGCTGGAGAAATAGCTCAGTGGTAAGGTGCCCTTTGGTTCAATTCCACAAACTTACTAAAAACTGCTTTACTTGACCACCAATTCTTTCTTTATTTTCTCTCTTCTCCCTTTCTCCTTCCTTTTCTCCTTTCTTCCTTCCTTTCTTTCTCATTTCCCCTGTGGTTACTCTCAGACCTCTCTGTTGGCTTCTTTTCTGCTTCCAAAGAAAAGCCTCATGGTTGCTCCCCTCACTGAAACACTCCTCTTTGTGAACTAATGTTTCTAAATCAGTAGAGTCCCAAATTGTAAATGGAAAATAATATCCAAAAAAACATTTCACAAAGGTGAAATGATCGTTGATATTAATACTGAGAATAGTAACATCTCCATTTCTGCCTGGGAGTCCTGCCTATGGAAGAAATTGTATTATGTTTGTTCTTGATTTAGGATACCTGATTTTTCAAGGAGTACAGTACTTTGGCCTGACTTAGTAGTTAGCTGACACAACAATCAAGACTTATGAAGGCTATTTGATTCTCTCAGGCTAGAGGTGAGAATCAGTAATACAACTAATTCCATGACTGTGAATCTATTGTTCTGCGTTGAGTTGCTCTACCTAAGATTTCTTAGTCAAGAGCAATGTTATGTGAAATACTTCAATGATGAGAAAAGTATTACCGATGATTATTTGTGCCAAACTATTGCTGCTAGGAAAGGAGAATCTATATCCAGAGACAGTGACTCTTCCAGTGAAAAGGAAGTGGCTGTCAGACCTTCTCCACATTTCCAGTGGAATGATGCCACCTTGGGAGCCATTGGTAGTCTGAGAAGAGGTTAGCAAGTGAATATCCTGGGTGATAAATCTATTCAAAATCTCCATCCCTAATATCGTGCTGTTTATAAATTCATATAATAAGAAAAAAGTCAACAGATATCCACAGCACAATCTTTTTCACATGAATATTAAGATCTGACTCTTCTGCTATTGGTCTTCAGTAAACATTCCTGTGAAACCCAGCTTCACACTTTGTGCCCATTCAGAGAAGTAAAATCCATAGCTCTTCCCTAGACCTATTTAAACCAAATTTCTATCTTTTTCCCTTTCAGTGCTCTGACTAGCCAATGAAAAACTTAACCTCTATCAACACTCAGTGTAAATCCATTTTTCAATTATTTCTCTGTAAGCAAAATGAACTACAACGTGCACTACTTAAATACCTGACTACTGTCCCTTGGGGCCACCATGAACAGGCATATAAACTATAGTCATTTATTTTCAAGTACTAGATTTTTTTTTTCTTCTTTCTAAGTAACCCTGTTAAACGCAAGACCTTATTATCTACAGGTGCAAGCTCAAAGAGAAGCGGTAAAGAAGTCAGTGTACAGGGTCATGGACATCTATATCACTTAGCTATATAAATTGCTGATACCTTTGGAATTTCTGCAAGCCCAGTAGTATACATACTACTTCCATTTAACAATGGAATGCTCTGAGTCTGCTACCCAACCTATGGCATATTGGATTCAAAAGCACCCAAGTCATCGGAGAGTCTCAGGTTTCATGGTAACCTGATGGCTAATAGTCAAGTTTACGAACAAGTCAAAGGCTGTTTTGTAAAACAATAGTGGTTATTTGCAGAGAATAACACAACTTCATTTCAAAATCCACATCACAGTTTTACATTGTATTTTCCTTACAGAGCCCTGATTATTAAACTTGTTATTGCAGTCCTATTCACAATACATAGTTCAAACATCACTGGATATACTGTTTCCCATGAACCAAGCTTCCTGGTGACCCACATTTCTTGAAATGATACTACTAGTGGAGACAAATATGAAGCTAGACAGCAAGAGAGGTAAACTAATGCAGTCAGTAAAGTCACTTCTGACTCTACCAAGTATGGAAAAGAAGGTGTACAATTATGGAGATCAAAGCTAGAGAAACAAATGATGAATATCCAGGACATTAAAAAATATTAACTGTCTAAACTGTGGCTCATTTCCAGTATCCATCTTTGAACGAATACAACAAATATGCTCCTTGATAAAGTCTTTAAGTGGGCAAGAGTATTTTTGAGAACTTGGGTAATTCGATTTATCCATCTAGACCTCTGTTTCTCTTTCTGTAAAATGATAAAACAATAGTAGTAGTATTTCAAAAAAATATTTGGCTTATTAAAATAAATAGGCAGGGGTGTATCTCAGTGATAGAACATGTTATTAACATGCATGAGGCCCTGGGTTCAATAACTGGCATCAAAACAAAATAAAATGAAATAAGATCAAGTACTTAAGCCATTTGTGGGCAAAAGTACAGATTTAAGAAATATTATTGATAATTTAAAAGTAATATTTTTTTGAGGAGTAAGAGGAGTAATGGGAATTGAACCCAAGGGCACCTAACCACTGAACTACACACAATTATTTTTATATTTTATTCTGAGACAAGATCTTAATAAGTTGTTTAGTGTCTCACTAAAGTGCTGAAGCTGGCTGTGAACTCACTGTCTGTCCTCTTGCTTTCTCAGACACTGGGATTAGAGACATGAACCACTGTGCTTGGCAGGACAATTTTGATGGTGGCAAATAATGAAAATTCTAAAATGCTTGGCTGAGGAATTTGGACTTTTTGATGTATGCAATCAGTACTAGGTAAAGATCTAAGAAATATTTAAGCTCAACTTCCATCACCAACCCGATGGTTGTAAAAAAGAATCCTTTGACAATTAATTCACTTATGAAAATTATCCAGCTTGTCACAGCGTCAATTTTAAAATGAAAAAATTAGCATTGTATTAGTGTACACATGTAAGGTACTGGACATGAAGTTTTATATTAGTAAATCCTGATCCAATTGGAGGAAATAACTGCAAGTCAGGAAGAATCATCATTCAGGAGACAAGACTTTTCAGTGTCTACCAATTTGAAGGTTCCTGTTATCTAACTGTAACTTAGACCAGAATGTAAATTTATTTCCTTACTCACAGCACATGTCTTTGAGCATGCAAAATAATTTAACAGGTTCCCAAGGGAAGTTCACAAACAGAAAAACATTCTTATACAAAAAACGAGAAGTGATCACACTTTGTAGATTCTATGTTAAATATTTCAGCTTTCTATGGGACAGTATCATAGCTGGTTACAACCCAAATATCTTTTAACATTTCGGAAATACTGCAGATGAAGATCTTGCTACTGAAATGTAAATTTTGAGCCATTTTAGATGCAGAGACTTAGAATTTTCTAAAATTGATGTAATACAAATTGATCAACAGAAGGATAAGGAAATCTAAGAAATATAAATAGATAAAATTGAACCATGAGAATAAGAAAAAAAAATCAATATTATTTTGCTTCTTGGTTAAATGTTTTCCCCAATGCACTAAAAAACTAAAGTTATTTCCTTACCTTGGGATGTATATATGCAAAAGGTACATGGGTAGACATCAGGAAAGTAAACAAATTGCTTAAACCTATTGTTGAACAAGAATATAGAGAAAGGAGAGATACCATTCTCTAGATACTCAAAATAATTCATTACTCCCAAATGGTTAAGAACTGTGTTAGGGTTTAGATAAAAGATGTCCACCAAAAGCTCATCTGTGAGACAATGCAAGAACATTCAGAAGTAAAATGATTTAATTATGAGAACCTTAACCTGATCAGTGAATTAATCTTCTGATAGGGGTTAACTGAGTGGTAACTGAAGGCAGGTAGGATGTGACTGGTGGAGAGGGGTCATTGGAGCATGCCTTTGTGGTATATATTTTATGTCTAGCTAGTGGATCTCTCTTCTGCATCCTGGTAATGTCCTGAGCTGCTTTCCTCTGCCAAGCACTTCCACTGGGATGTTCAGCCTCACTCGATGTCCCAAAGAATGGGATCTCTAAAACTGTGAGAATCAAATAAACTTTTCCTCCTCTAATTGTTCTTGTCAGGTCTTTGGGTCACAGCAGAGAAAAAGCTGACTAAAACAAACTGCTATACAAACATTATTTGTAACTGTGAATATATAGTTCATACTGGTAAAATACCATCAGTCTCTTTCTTTCTTTCTTTCTTTCTTCCTTTCTTTCAATAAACATGCATTTTCAGGAATTTAAGGTACACATTAGGAAATCTTACCGTCTTACGGGTTAAAAATTACAAAGATAACATATTTTTAAATCACAAGATTACTCAAAGTATGTGAAGTTGTCTAAAATGTATCAAGAATAAAGTTTCAATCAAACCATAAAATTTACAGAAACACTGCGTATATTGATGACATGATTCATTCACATTGATAATACATGAATCAAATGTGTCAGAATGTTATATTGAGCCAAAGGAAAAAATATCCTGGAAAAAAATGATTTCAAGGATGCTATGCTGTGATTTAAATTACACATATTTACCCAATGAATAAAGTCAATGAGTATGTGAACAATTTCACATTTATTTTAATCATCTGAGGCAACTATGCAACAGAATTTGTAATTCAAAAAAATCGAATTTTTGATAATATATTTGCTTTCCTATTATTACTAAAATTGTAATAAAACATCCAAGAAGGAAATATTGCACTGAGGAATACCACATTCTTGAGACCTTAAAGAAAGAGAATGGCGATTTGCATTTTGGCACTGGTAGCATTATACAGTAAAGTTTTAGAAGATTAAACCAACTTGTCATCCTCTTCATACAAATACAGTGATATTTTTCTAACTAGTCTAGGTAAGAAAATATAATGAATCCATATGATCATATTATTCAGTTGTTTTCAATTTGGCATGTGACAGAAACACAAATGGAATTTGAATAAGAAGAAAAGGGACTAATTAGATTACTTAATCTACCTGTAAGGATTGCATTTTAAAAAAAAGATGGATTCAAGAATTTAAACAGATAGAAAACTGGTGTTCAGCTTTCCTTCCTATGGTGTTTTGAAGAGGCCCGATATCTATTACTCCTCCTCCTTGTCAAAGTCCTGAATCAATGGAGAATACCTCAGGAAGTCAACATTATCAGTGATAATGGTAAATTGAAAGATATGCCTTTTGCAGAACAGTCAGTCACTGATTGAGACAGAACCAGTTACAGGCCATGATGGTGGAATTCTTTTCATACCTTTTTTCAAGCTGCTCCATTCTAAAAGTAAAAAGTAGCCAATTTGAACAGAGTATGTCTGATTTAATCTTCCCAAATGTATCAGTGGGGTAAGTCATTCTCTCTCCCCATGTAAGAGAATAGAAGGCTCTTATGTGACATTAATTGAGTTTCCTTTTGCCAAATGAAAAGAATTTCGAGTTAGAGATGTGCTCCCCCAGCATGTGACATTCTGGTTTCTTTCTCTCTTTCCCTATCACTCTTACTTTTTTTTCTCCAGCACCAAAGTGAACCCAGGGATGCTCTACCACTCTGGAAACTACATCCTCAGCCCTTTTTGTTTTTATTTTGTGGTAGGATCTTCCACTAAGTTGCAAAGACTGACCTAGAACTTGGAATTCTCCTGACTCAGACTCCCTTAGATTATAGGTTGTGTCAACATGCCCAGCTCATTTCTAAATGTCCGGCATACTCCCTGATAATCAGCATATGATGGAGGAGCTGTGACAATTGACAGCACTCACAATCTCAACATTCAGTGAACAAAAAATGGAAGTACAACAGGAATCATTCAACTTTTTCCTCCAAATTTAAAATTTCTATTGAAGAATTTTGATTGAGTCCAAGATTATCCCTTGGAAATTCACTATGCACATTTCAGTGATATAATTATCACTGGTTTAGACTGGGTTTCATGTTTACTCCTGAGAGTAACAAAGCAGAATATCTTTATAAGAAGAGAGATGGAGAGTATCATATGTTAGTATACAGTGAATGGCCTTCAAAAATCTCTGTAGTTTACCTTTCTTCCATTCAACAAATAATTGTTGGGTCCTTTGACATGTAATGTTTATTTGCACTTCACCCTCACAGTGGATGCCAAGATGATCTGAATGTGCAGACTTTATGCAATAGTCCAGTATGCTGTATAACTTTGCGGCAGTCTGGCTGGGCACAAATCACGAGCCACTGAAGCAGGAACAAACTTTATTTCTGAACTTCTCTGGGAGTCCCAAGAGAGCTCCAAAGTAGCAGGACAAGGCAGACAGCAGGGGTCTAGTCTCCAATTGAATGCAAATGTTAACATAATCATTATCATCTCAAGGGCTTGCTGGTGTCACCTTTCAACCAAAAATGCATCATTCCTACTTGGCTATGGCTCTCAGCATCTCCCCCTGTCTGTTTAATTAAGCACCAAGCATGTGGTTTAGGAACCGTGCCTGTTAGGCTATCCAATACTACATATGGCCCTTACCTGTCATCGGATGAGCTGACCTCAAGGCGTCAGCCTCCTGTCTTACGTTGGTACCACTGCAATTGGATCATACCCGTCACTGACTACTGGTCCAGCATACAGTCATACTTGTGGATAGGCCTATGCACCAGTGGGGGGGTGAGGTTCTTTTCCTCACCTCTGTTGGCCCCCAAATTTGGCCTTTGTACTAGTGGGGGGTGAGGTTCTTTGCCTCAACTCTGTTGGCCCCCAAATTTTAGACCATCACTAGCAGAAGGGAGGAAGATACAGAAATGCCAGGACACTAAGCCAATTGACGGCTCCTTTGAAAAATTGTACCACCAGTGACACCATCAGCAAAGATACTCTAGCATTACCACAATTCGCTGCATCAACAGATAGTTCACAATGCATACAAGTGATACATAGTCCAGGCAAGTTCTGCAAGCAGTTCAAAGCAGAGGAATCCATCAATATGTCCATTTCCTCCCAAAGTAAATCGACTCCTTGATTGAGCATTACTTGTTGAGTTATTATTCATTGATGCATCAGTTTATACAGTTTGTTGTGATAACTATCGAAGAAGCTGTAGTTTGGTTTTATCTTTGTCTTCACTGGCACTGGGATGAAGATAGGAATTCTGGCAATGATGCTAAAAAAAAATTATGTAACATTCCAACAGGTACTAAGAAAACAACTTTCTGAACAATTTACATTATCCTGAACAGAATTATTAAATATAATGAAAAGAAAAGGTGAAAGTAAACAAACAGATCTATTAACCTCCTTATTTATTCACATATTAAAACAATCCTCAACAGCTTTTTACCCAATTTAAATTAAACCATTTAAATCACGTGAATAATAAAAATATTTGGATCCATTTTTTCATGAGCGCTCCTCATATATGATTTATGGACATATGCACACACAGACATACAACACAAAACACAAGAGTGCACACAAACATGCAACACATAAGGCAATAGTAAAGGCTTGTAGCTTTACACAGGTGAAATCTCCATTGCAATATTTAAAAACTCCACAGTCAAAAAATAAAACTGATCAGAAAAACATTAACCTAGGTTCTGTATGAGCTCAAAAAATAAAATAGAACTTTATGATGTGGGAAAAGGCAATAATAAAATAGCTATTGAAAAAAGCATCCTGGTTAATCACTGTCGCAGATGTAAGAATAGCCAAGCTAGAGCTCTGGATATCAGCTGTTATGGATTTGAGTCAAATCATCTTCTTTTTGGTCTGTAGAAATCGCTTTGGTTAGTCTCTCTGGAATCCAAATTGGCTGCTGTTCTCCCTATGGAAACACACAAACAGAACCCTGACTCCAGACAATCACTGGGTCAGGACCTTTCCATTGTCCTGTTAGAATATCCTTCCAAAGTACCTTAGGCTTATGTACATTTTTTGGATACATATGCCTTTCCGCAGCACTAAGCCCTGATGAATCCAAATTTAAAAAGTTTAGAGTAAAAAGGGTTATTTTAAGTTTATCTTTGGGGGATATATACCCATTTCCAATTCCCTCTTTTTGTTTTAATAAGTACATTTTAATAGTTTGATCAGCTCTTTCAACTATGCCTTGTCCCTGTGGATTGTATGGAATTCCTGTTATGTGAGTAATGCCAAATGATGAGCAAAATTGTTTAAAAGAGTTAGAGGTATAGCCAGGACCATTATCTGTTTTTAACTGTTTTGGAACGCCCACAGTGACAAAATTTTGTAAGCAATGTGCTATAATATCTTTAGTTTTTTCTCCAGCATGAAGGGAGCCCATCAAAAATCCAGAAGAAGTATCAACTGTAACAAGCAAATATTTCAATTTTCCAAATTCTGGCAAGTGTGTGACGTCCATCTGCCAAATATGGTTAGGTATCAATCCTCTAGGATTGACTCCAAGATTAACTTGTGGTAAAAAGGTCACACAATTTTGACATTGTTTTATTATTTGTATGGCTTGTTCCTTAGTTATTTTAAAATGCTTTTGTAAAGTATTAGCATTGACATGGAACCTTTTATGAAAATTTATAGCTTCTTCTATTGTGGAGAAAATATGTATGTCATGTGTAGATTTATCTGCTAAATCATTGCCCAAACTAAGGGCTCCAGGCAATCCTGTATGTGCCCTGATATGTCCTATAAAGAATGGATCTTTTCTGTCCCAGATTAGACTTTGTATAGTGGAAAACAAAGAGAAAACAATAGAGGAAGGGGAAATCCTATCAGCATCTTCAAGGGATACTATAGCATTAACTACATACTGACTATCAGAAAATAAATACAGAATCTTTAAACATCACAAAAGCTTGTAATACTGCATCAAGCTCTACCTTTTGAGCTGATTGTTTGGGTACTAAAAATGTAAAAGTTTGATCAGGGGGTAACTACTGCTGCTGTACCATTATTTGACCCATCAGTGAATATATTTGGAGCATTCATGATAGGTGTTTTTCTTGTCATTTTTGGAAAAACTACAGGATGGGAAGACCAAAAAGACAACAAAGGGTTAGATGGTAAGGATTATCAAATGAAACATTAGATTTACACATGATTATTGCCCAAGTATTTAACTCATTAGCTAACTCATTAATTTGATCCATAGTATATGGACTAATAGCCCATTAAATTCATGTCCTTGAATATTTAGTTTTAGCATGGGGCCAGGATCTAAATTTAAAGAAAGCATAGCCCAATCTACACCTGTGGAGCCTAATCCCCTGGAACCTCTTTCTACAATATGACTGGAAAATTTATCATGCAGGCTGGGTATTATTAATAACTGTGCTATTCTATCTCCTGGTGAAATTACTGATATACCTCTTGGAGAACTAGCTATAATTTTTATTTCACCTTTATAATTGGGATCAATTACCCCAGGACATATCATAAGTCCTTTTAGTGTAGAAGAACTGCGTCCCAATAATAAGCCTACTGTTCCTTGGGGAAGAGGTCCTTTTACTCCTGTGGGAATGATTTGAACTCCCATCTCTGGAGTTAGTACTGCTCTGGTGGAGGTGCAGATGTCCAACCCTGCGCTCCCTCTAGTTTGTCTGATGAGGGATTTAATGGATAATGTGTCCTGGGCACTACCCTGATGGTGTTGCCCCGTATATTTGTGGTTGTGGGCCCTGGAGCATTGGGCCCCTCAGTCCGTTTTTTGGCAATGGAGCCTGATGCCTTTCTCCACGATACTGTGGGTAAATACTTGGTCCTTGTCCATTTTTTGCTTGCTCATAAGCCAGTTGTTTTATTAATGGCATTGCTTGTTCTGTATCCCCAAAAACTCTGGCAGCTGTTTGAAGAAGCCTATCTACAAATTCAGTGTAAGGTTCATTAGCTCCCTGTATTACCTTAGATAATTGACCTTGTAAATCTCCATGTCCTCGTAAAGTCTTCCACGCCCTAACTGCATCTGCAGCAATTTGTGCATATATAGCAGGATCATATTCAATTTGTTGCTCTTGACCCTCATAAAGTCCTTTTCCTAACAACATATTTAGATTTCTTTGAGGGTAACCGGCTGCTGCATTTCGCCTAGCCGTCTCCATGCAAAATTCCTCATTGCAACCTTCCATAACAAATATTGTCCTCCATTTAGCACAGATTTACACATGCTAGCCCAATCTGCTGGCGTCATGTCCAAGTTGGTAATGGATTCGACCATGCTTACAGTGAAGGGTGCTTGGGGACCATAGGTTTTTACAGCTTCCTTTAACTGCTTCACTGTTTTGAAATCTAAAGCACGGTGAATTTGCTGCCCTCCTGCCTGCTCAAGTACAGGGCATGCTAATCTTTGAGGTCCTGTCTCAGGATCCCATCTATCAACTACGGGGGCTGAGGGCCACTCAGCTGTCTCTATAGGTGGAGCTGTTGGTTGAATTACATCCTCTGGTGATAGAACAGTGTTAGTAGCAGTCTCCTGTTGTAGCTTTTTCCCTAATAGCCCCTTTTCCTTTAAATTTTCTTCCTCTGTCTGACTAGCTCGGGAGACCTTCTCTTTTGCTTGATCTAAAATGTCTTTCTCCATGGTCTGAACCTCTAACAATTTGCTTAACACTCTTTCGGTTTGTTTTTTACTAATTTCTAATTTACTATAAAGATAACGCAACCCAACAAGATAACACAAAACAAAACCGAAACAGAATGAAACAAAAACAGAATAAAATATCGTTGTATCAATTTTCCTATTTTCTTGAAATGTATTTTCATGGTCTATCTCTATCTCTTCCTCAGGGCTGAACAACTTCAAACCTTGAGCCAACCATTTTTCCCAGTTTGCCTGAAAGTTCTAGGGATAGGCAGCTTGAAACAAAAACAAAACAAATCAAAACAAGAACACATTGTTTTTTGAAATGGTCACTCATTCTCTTGCCTTCCCTTAGGGGCGAGCAATTTCACTTACCTCCGAGCTTCAGGCGTTCCCCACATGGGTCGCCAAATGCCGCAGTCTTGCTGGGCACAAATAACAAGCCACTGAAGCAGGAACAAACTTTATTTCTGAACTCCACCAGCACACTCCACCCACGCTCCCCGGGAATTCTCTCGCACACCACCTGGCCTTCTCTGGGGACACACTACACCAACAGGAAATCCCTCCTCCAGAATTCCCTCCTACTGCACTTCCCCAACCAATTGGAACTCTCTGGGAGTCCCGCGAGAGCTCCAAAGTATCAGGCCGAGGCAGACAGCAGGGGTCTAATCTCCAATTGAATGCACATCTTAACATAATCATTATCATTTCAATGGCTTGCTGTAATTTACCTGGACTGTGAGTTAATCTATTGAGACACTGCTTTACCTGGACTGAGACAACATACTGTAATCTACAACAAATTGTAACTCGGTATCTTTGCTAACGGTGTCATTGCTGGTATAATTTTTCCAAGGGCTCTTGCATGGAGCCATCAATTGGCTTGGTATTGTGATATTTTGTATCCTCCCCTTCTGCTTCTAGCCGATTATTTATGGTGTTTGTGTAAAAACCACTATGGTCCTTATTTAAACTAAACAAAAGGGGGAGATGTTAGAGTCTGTAACCAAGTCAAGAGGGCGCCTGGCATTTTGCCAGAGGGAGTGGTTTGTGAAGTAATGCCAGGGAGCCATTAAGTGTGGAGATTCCTTATTGGTTGACTGCTGCATCTAGTTTATGTTAATTAAGATAAGCTGTGTGGAATGTATATATACCCCTCCTTTCCTACAATAAACGGCTCCCACTCCTGCTGTATCAATGTACAGAAGTTGTTTGTCACCCCCTGGTTATTTTGCTACAGCCAGACCGCAGCATAACTTAACCATTCATGCCCTTCCAGCTGAAAGTAATCAATGTATTTACCAATTAAATTCTACTGAACCCTGTCAATATTGACCTTCAAACTTTGTCCATCCCAGATTCAATCACTCCCCAAACAAAAAAATTCACAGGACTATTAATAAAATTATCTCAATCTTTTTCTCCTCTTATTCCTTTTATATTAATTGCATTGGAACAATAGATCCTGAGTTCTCTTGGAATTTATTAATGACCAACATCAACATGCTTTCTGATATTCATGAAAATTTACATGATCTTTGCCTAATTTGTACTTACTTTGAAAACCCATAGTAAAATAATGCAAAGAACTTCCAAGAAAAAGACAGAATAATCCTTTAAGCATTCTCCTCACATTATCAATATACATTCATAAGATGACAAGTCAAAAAATATTTACCTATAGAAAGATAGTAATAAAAGTTTTAATCAATGAGTTCAAAATTCACAAATGGTGGTAAGATTATTTCTTGTGGTAATTTTTAAGACTTTATTATATCATGGTAAAAACACAATTGATATAAAAATGTAAGGAAAAAAGATTTGTACATACACTCAAAAGTCATTTATTGGAGCTGGGTGCAGTGGCACACACCTTAATCCCAGTAGCTCAGGAGGTTGAGACAGGAGGTTCGTGAGTTCCAAGTCAGCCTCAGCAACTGTAAGGCACTAAGCAACTCAGTGAGACCCTGTCTCTAAATAAAGGACAAAATAGGGCTGGGGTTGAGGTTCAGTGGTTCAGTGCTCTTGAGTTCAAACCCTGGTACCAAAAAAAAAGTATTTCATTGGATATCTATTCTATACTAAGCCTGTGTATAGATACCAAAGACATTGGAGGGAACAAGATAGTCCAGGATGATTCCATTATGAAGCACATATTCTGATGTAAGAAAAACGGACAATGATGAAGAAGAGAATTTCAGAATTTCAGATATTTTAGAAATTATAAAGCAAAGTTGTTTGTAAGCATACTGGGAGTCCCTTAATAGGAGTGTAGATGTGATTTTTGTTAGGTCAAAATAAGTAATTTTTATGTTATTCTATGAGTGGTTCGAAAGTTCTTAATGATAATAATTAGGAAGTAATTTCATGTGATTTGTTAATTCTTTATTCTGAAGTTGCCTGACATAGATAAAGTCATTCCATCATCCTTTTGAATGTAGTTATCCAGTATATTCATTTTTCATCATTTTACTTTTTAATCTACAAATATTATATTCAGACTGAGTTTCTTACAAGCAAATTAGAGTTAAAAGTTTTGATATTTTCTGACAATGTCTTTTGTTTGATGTGCTTGGACTTGGAATAAGATTAGATATCTAATGTAATTATTAATTTAAATTTAAATCTGATTTTTTTGTTTTCTATTTGTTTTCTCTGGATATTTTAGTTTTGTTTTTGCTTGTCTGTTTCCATTTATCTGCTTTCTCTGGGATTATTTCCCCCTACTTCATTTCATTTGATCAACTGTATTTTATTGTATTTATTTATATAGTTTTATTTTTAGCATTTGTTGTAATGATTAAAATTGCCATAAGTAACTTTCCAAAGTCTACTTAGAATCAACATTTGCATATAGAAGCTTTACACCATAAATGTATGTTTCCCTGTTTTAAGTTAGTATTGTCTTTTATGTCACATATACCCATATTTTAAACCCCTTTAAAAATGATATAATATTTACTTTAAAGCATGATACATATTTAATGAACTCAGGAAAAAAGAATGGTTTATTACATATGCCCCAGACATTTTCCATCATGTCCTTTCATATTGCACTAGTTATTCTGAATCGTTTGCCTTTCCATATAAAAATTCAAATAACTCCATCAAAACTATACCATTTTATATAATAGACTCTAGCATCGATAGTGTTTAATATCTATAAGGGCTCCAGAGACCAAACATGCACAAATACTAAGGAGTGACTGTAGCTGCTTTTAAGATCTCTGTCACATATTTCTGGCATCTGTGCTATTTTAGTATTGATAAATATTGGTGGTGTTTTCAACACAAGGTGGGATTTTTTTTTTATTCTTTATATTCCAAGTAATTGAAGATTATATCTTGAAACTTTTGTATAAAATGCTACAAAATTCTGGTTATTAGTTAAATCATATGGAAAAATAATATTTCTGTACCAGCAGGCCATTTACTTGGATGAATTCAAGTCTGCAAGTTCTGGCCAGCACTTTTTGTGTCATGGTTGCAATACCAGTTGTGTTTCAGAGTTTTGGCCATGCTATTTGAACATGGCCTGCATGGGAGATACACAGTAGGCAGTATGGGACCTGGACAAGGATAGAAATTTTAGCTCAGTTCCAAAAATTCTTTGTGTTATTGTTTAGCATCAGATTCGTGCTTGAAGTTGGAGATGAGCCCAGGAGCTCAGAGGCAAATTTATAGGGTTGGTTCTTCCTCCTCCATAGTCTCTTGGCACTTTCTTAGTCCCTGAAGCTCTCCTTTCTAGTTCTTTGTGTAAGAAGCTCAGGCTTTATTTAACCTGTATGCCTGCCTGCTATTGCATTTCTGTCCAGAGCTCAGCTGCAGGATGTTCACAGAAAAAAAAAAAAAAAGCAATGAGGTTTGCACTATTCATTGGAATTCCCCTACTTGCAGTCAGAGAGGAAAAAAGGAAACCTCTTCAGAGTTTTAGGCATTTGTAGGTCCTTGTCACCACCACTGCCATGCACAGGAGCCTCCTTTCCCATTTCTTGAGCTACAAATAAAGAGCTCCTTCCTGATTCCTCTGTGGTCATACTGATGCCCACTTCTGGTTTTAGGTGGTCTTATGTCTAGACAAAGAAGATCCTTTAAGCAGTAAGATGCTTGGTAATTCCTCCAATTTTGAGCATCCCTCTATGATTAGACTTTTACTATTTACTTTTCAAAATTCTCAAACATCTGCTTAATATATTTTTCTCAGTTTTCAGAGTAGCATTCAGTAGGATAGGGGGTGTGTTGTGCCTACTCTAGCTTATCCACAAGTGCTGATTATTTATGCATTTAAATGATGGTTTTGGCTACTGGTGTGAGAATAGATTAAGGGAAAGACTGGAAGTAAACAAGCTATTTAAGTGTTTGAGATAAGAGATATTTGTAACTTGAAGTACTGTAAGAATAATAAATATAGAAAAAAGGAGACATATCTTTTGGACTTGCTAGAAGTTGGAATTGATAGAATGTGATGAGATGAAGAGGACTTAGGAGAAGAAAATAATCAAATTTCTAAGCATGGAAAATTAGTAATAGTGTTGCCACATACTGAGATTGGGGAGATTAGTGAAGAAAGAATATTTAGGTGGGAAAAATTTAAAGGTAGACTGGAGTATAATTAGTAGTACTGAGAGAGAATGAGGTAGTTTTGATTATATAAATGTTAGCATTGTGAGAGAGGAAAAGCTGAACACATTGGATGTTTACAAAAAGGTGAAAATGAAGAAAATATTTTTAAATTAATAAGCAGATTAAGAATTAGTATGTGCCTGGTTGCATTGTAATAATTTTACTCACATGGAGTGATTTAATACTCAGAGAAAATCTATGAAGAAAACAGTTTTTATTCTCTTTTTCCAAATGAAGAAACTAATGTATTTTAAGAACTTGCCCGAGGTCATAACAACTAGTTACTAGGGGAAGTACGATAATCTGACACAAGAGATTTAATTCTTAATAATACACTATACTCAGTCTCTAATTTATAAATAATTTGAGAGTGATGGAAAACAGACTTCTTTAAGGAATCATTAAACCCAAGTTATAAAAGGGGATGGGTCCTATCTGGAAGCTGGGGACTAAGTGGATTAAAATTTTGAATATTTTTTTTTCTCAAAAAGTCAGTAGGAAACGATTTTGTTTATGAAAATGAGTTCCATAATGAACAATAGTTTTGGACAATTTATCTGAAAGTGTAACATGTTCTAGAGGAGAAAAGCTAAAGAGTAAAGCGGTGCATTTGGAATTGATAGAGAATTGTGTAAGTACAATATATGGGGATTATGGAAAACTGGGTGATATTAGAAATGAGAATAATAGGTCATTCTCAGAAATATTTTGAATTACAATTAAGGATTAATAGACATTTTGAATTTGAAGGATAAGAAAAAATTCTGACTGTGTTGCTTTGGAAGTGCCATGGATATACTCAAGGGTATATTATCTGTATTCTAGAAATCATATATGAGTTTGAGGTGGTAAAATATATAAACACCATTTCCACAAATGAAGTGTTAGGAAAAGAGGAAGAAAATAGTATGTGTTGCTAGAAAAGCTATTATTTTGGGTCAGAGAGTACTGTTTATAATTATATCTATGTGGATTCAATATAATTTGTAAGTGAACAAATATTTGGCAATTTAAAGATACTTTTCAAAATATATTTTCAACATTTTAATGTTCTCTGATTGCATTTGGGGAGGAATTATTTACTTCCCTTACAATATTTTAAAATTTCCTCTGTAATTAGTACTTAAGTGATCTGAAGCACTTCCTCAGAGCTAAAACTTCAAATTTTGTAGTTTTAAAAAGATAATAAGAATTAAATAATGGAAAATCAAGCAACATGTGCCTTTTTCCCTCTTTTTATATTTCAAGTCTTTTAAAGTTCTTATTCTTTTCTATGGAACATAAAAATGTGAATATTTATAACTATATTCAGAATAAGGCTAATAATGTTTTAAAATGTTAATTCCTATTCTTCATTAAATATACTTGCCACAATATTGATAATACATCATGCTTAGATTCCAGTTGTTTAATTCCTGTCTGTAGTTTAAAATAAAAATTCTGCACCAGGAGAAAAGGATTTAATGAAATTTCTATTTTTAAGCATATTTGATTTCAATTTTCAAATGTATTAATATGACTGTGTAAAATACTGATGGTAAGATTTAGCAATGAATAGCAATTTCTTCTCTTCGCTTAGAATTTCTTAACCTCAAGGAAAATACTGATATGTTACTGAAACCAGAATTAGACAGGCAGTCAGTATAGATAGATAAATTGAGTCAGGTTGGATTAAGGAGTCCAATTTGAGTGAATATGGGAAGTTGAAGACTGCCCCCTGAGGGATTGAAATGTCTTCAGAGCCCTTTCTCCACTCTTTATCATGATAACCTGCCCTACTCCAACCTGCTGCTAAGATAACCTGCCCTAGGAATTGTGCCTCCCTAAAGGCAGTTATAAAATTTGTTAATTAATATGTCCTGGGCTGCTCCATCTTCCCCACCCCCACAATCTGCTTCTCACCTTTTGGCCATCCCACCTGAGCATCTCCTGGGCCTAGTCACATACACAGGAAGGAGAGAGATAAGGGGAAGCCTAACACATATAAAAAAGGCTGAAGGTCTCGCTTCTTGGGGTACCAGTATACCAGCTATGGCCCCCTTCTTCGTCCCAGGAGAAGTCTATGTTACCCATTTTTAAATAAACCCTGCTTTATATGCTTGCCTTGGTGTGCTTCTCTAATGTTATACTTCAACACATGAAGGAATAGAACTCGTCACTGGAAACCAGTGGTATCAGTACTTACACAAAAAAGAACTGTGGACTGTAAATACTAAATTGTATTCGTAGAGTCCAACATGAGAACATAAAGCTTTCTCTCTCGTTTTTTTTTTTTTTCATATCAGAAGATTTTCACATTCTCTCTTAACAAATTTTGCTTGCATTTATTAAATGTGAAGAAGATAATAAATAACACCATATATATGCATATATGTGATATATATATATATATAAATCTCAAAGTTAGAAACAGATTTTTGCTGATAAAACATGCATCTCATTGTTGGTAATCATAAACATAAAAATAATATTTGGATGATAAAAATAAAGCATCAACATTACAATATAGACCACAAATCTGCAAAAGGTTGACAGTTGAAAAATGCCTTCATTCAGAAGAAACTCACAAAACCCATTTACTGATTTAAGAATATTTAAAATTTTACCCAAAATAGGAAATAAAATATTTCTTTATATTTTAATTAGATATCCTGAAATATAACTTGCGAATAGTCACCTTATATTGACATACATGGAAAAATCTAAAACTTAAATTTCCTTCACTGAAAATTAATTATGCCTATTTGCAAAATTAGAAAAATTAAAGTCTGCTATAATTTAAAAGGACCAGTGAATTTTTATTATTGCTTTTCTAAATAGCTAAATTAATTTTGTAAAGCCAAGAAATATAAAAATTTCTGAATGATAGGAATGAATCATATTAACTCAAGAGTTTCGGTGTGCTGTAAAACCAATGTCATAGATATAATTTCTTTTTTTTGGTTGGATTTTTTATTTTTGTTTCTGTTTTTATTTTCGTTTCATGCAAGCCAATCAAGATTTATTTTGAATAAGGGCCAACATATACTTCCTACTTTTATGTTTTTCCACAACTAAACCTTAATTGTTTTGGGAGCTCAAATGGAAACAAGTTCCCTATTCTCCTAGCATTTAGGTTCCTGGGTGTGGTATAGTTGATATCTTTATACTGCAGAAGGCACATTTTTAATTTTTTTTTAATTTTTATTGTTGGTTGTTCAAAACATTACATATTTCTTGATATATCATATTTCACACTTTGACTCAAGTGGGTTATGAACTCCCATTTTTACCCCGTATACAGATTGCAGAATCACATCAGTTACACATCCATTGATTTACATATTGCCATACTAGTGTCTGTTGTATTCTGCTGCCTTTCCTATCCTCTATTATCCCCCTCCCCTCCCCTCCCCCCCTCTGTTCTCTCTCTACCCCATCTACTGTAATTCATTTCACCCCTTGTATTTTTTTTCCCATTCCCCTCACTTCCTCTTGTATGTAATATTGTATAACCCTGAGGGTCTCCTTCCATTTCCATGCAGTTTCCCTTCTCTCTCCCTTTCCCTCCCACCTCTCATCCCTGTTTAATGTTAACCTTCTTCTCATGCTCTTCGTCCCTACTCTGGTCTTAGTTACACTCCTTATATCAAAGAAGACATTTGGCATTTGTTTTTTAGGGATTGGCTAGCTTCACTTAGCATAATCTGCTCTAATGCCATCCATTTCCCTGAAAATTCTATGATTTTGTCATTTTTTAATGCAGAGTAATACTCCATTGTGTATAAATTCCACATTTTTTTTATCCATTTGTCTATTGAAGGGCATCTAGGTTGGTTCCACAGTCTTGCTATTGTGAATTGTGCTCCTATGAACATCGATGTAGCAGTGTCCCTGTAGCATGCTCTTTTTAGGTCTTTAGGGAATAGACCGAGAAGGGGAATAGCTGGGTCAAATGATGGTTCCATTCCCAGCTTTCCAAGAAATCTCCATACTGCTTTCCAAATTGGCTGCACCAATTTGCAGTCCCACCAGCAATGTGCAAGTGTACCCTTTTCCCCACATCCTCACCAGCACTTGTTGTTGTTTGACTTCGTAATGGCTGCCAATCTAACTGGAGTGAGATGGTATCTTAGGGTGGTTTTGATTTGCATTTCTCTGACTGCTAGAGATGGTGAGCATTTTTTCATGTACTTGTTGATTGATTGTATGTCCTCCTCTGAGAAGTGTCTGTTCAGATCCTTGGCCGATTTGTTGATTGGGTTATTTGTTATCTTATTGTCTAATTTTTTGGAGTTCTTTGTATACTCTGGATATTAGGGCTCTATCTGAAGTGTGAGGAGTAAAGATTTGTTCCCAGGATGTAGGCTCCCTATTTACCTCTCTTATTGTTTCTTTTGCTGAGAAAAAACTTTTTAGTTTGAGTAAGTCCCATTTGTTGATTCTAGTTATTAACTCTTGTGCTATGGGTGTCCTATTGAGGAATTTGGAGCCCGACCCCACAGTATGTAGATCGTAGCTAACTTTTTCTTCTATCAGACGGCGTGTCTCTGATTTGATATCAAGCTCCTTGATCCATTTTGAGTTAACTTTTGTGCATGGCAAGAGAAAGGGATTCAGTTTCATTTTGTTGCATATGGATTTCCAGTTTTCCCAGCACCATTTGTTGAAGATGCTATCCTTCCTCCATTGCATGCTTTTAGCCCCTTTATCCAATATAAGATAGTTGTAGTTTTGTGGATTGGTTTCTGTGTCCTCTATTCTGTACCATTGGTCCACCCGCCTGTTTTGGTACCAGTACCATGCTGTTTTTGTTACTATTGCTCTGTAGTATAGTTTGAAGTCTGGTATCGCTATACCGCCTGATTCACACTTCCTGCTTAGCATTGTTTTTGCTATTCTGGGTCTTTTATTTTTCCATATGAATTTCATGATTGCTTTCTCTATTTCTACAAGAAATGCCGTTGGGATTTTGATTGGCATTGCATTAAACCTATAGAGAACTTTGGTAATATCGCCATTTTGATGATGTTAGTTCTGCCTATCCATGAACAGGGTATATTTTTCCATCTTCTAAGATCTTCTTCTATTTCTCTCTTTAGGGTTCTGTAGTTTTCATTGTATAAGTCTTTCACCTCTTTTGTTAGGTTGATTCCCAAGTATTTTATTTTTTTTGAAGATATTGTGAATGGAGTGGTTGTCCTCATTTCCATTTCAGAGGATTTGTCGCTGATATACAGGAATGCCTTTGATTTATGCGTGTTGATTTTATATCCTGCCACTTTGCTGAATTCATTTATTAGCTCTAATAGTTTCTTTGTAGACCCTTTTGGGTCTGCTAGGTATAGAATCATGTCATCTGCAAATAGTGATAATTTAAGTTCTTCTTTTCCTATTTTTATGCCTTTAATTTCTTTCGTCTGTCTAATTGCTCTGGCCAGTGTTTCGAGAACTATGTTGAACAGAAGTGGAGAGAGAGGGCATCCCTGTCTTGTTCCAGATTTTAGAGGGAATGCCTTCAATTTTTCTCCATTCAGAATGATGCTGGCCTGAGGCTTAGCATAGATTGCTTTTACAATATTGAGGTATGTTCCTGTTATCCCTAGTTTTTCTAGAGTTTTGAACATAAAGGGATGCTGTACTTTGTCGAATGCTTTTTCCGCATCTATCGAGATGATCATATGGTTCTTATTTTTAAGTCTATTGATGTGGTGAATAACATTTATTGATTTCCGTATATTGAACCAGCCTTGCATCCCAGGGATGAATCCTATTTGATCATGGTGCACAATTTTTTTGATGTTTTTGTATCCGATTCGCCAGAATTTTATTGAGGATTTTTGCATCTAGGTTCATTAGAGATATTGGTCTGCAGTTTTCTTTCTTTGAAGTGTCTTTGTCTGGTTTAGGTATCAGGGTGACGTTGGCCTCGTAGAATGAATTTGGAAGTTCTCCCTCTTTTTCTATTTCCTGAAATAGCTTGAAAAGTATTGGTATTAGTTCCTCATTAAAGGTTTTGTGAAACTCTGCTGTATACCCATCCGGTCCTGGGCTTTTCTTAGTTGGTAGTTTTTTGATGGTTTCTTTTATTTCCTCAATTGATATTGGTCTTTTTAGGTTGTCTATATCCTCCTGACTCAATCTGGGCAGATCATATGACTTAAGAAATTTATCGATGCCTTCACTATCTTCTAATTTATTGGAGTATAAGGATTCAAAATAATTTCTGATTATCTTCTGTATTTCTGATGTGTCTGTTGTGATATTGCCTTTTTCATCCCGTATGCTAGTAATTTGAGTTCTCTCTCTTCTTCTCTTCATTAGCATGGCTAAGGGTCTGTCGATTTTATTTATTTTTTAAAAGAACCAAATTTTAGTTTTGTCAATTTTTTCAATTGTTTCTTTTGTTTTGATTTCATTAATTTCAGCTCTGATTGTAATTATTTCTTGCCTGCTACTTCTTTTGCTGTTGTTTTGCTCTTCTTTATCTAGGATTTTGAGATGAAGTATGAGATCATTTATTTGTTGGTTTTTTCTTCTTTTAAGGAATGAACTCCAAGCAATGAATTTTCCTCTTAGAACTGCTTTCAATGTGTCCCATAGATTCTGATATGTTGTGTCTGTGTTTTCATTTATCTCTAAGAATTTTTTAATTTCCTCCTTGATGTCTTCTATAACCCATTGATCATTCAGTAACCTATTGTTCATTCTCCAAGTGATGCATGATTTTTCCTTCCTTCTTTTATCGTTGATTTTCAGTTTCATTCCATTATGATCAGATAAGATGCATGGTATTATCTCTACTCCTTTATATTGTCTAAGAGTTGCCCTGTGACATAATGTATGATCTATTTTTGAGAAGGGTCCATGTGCTGCTGAGAAAAAAGTGTAACTGCTTGATGTTGGGTGGTATATTCTATATATTTTAATTAAGTCTAGGTTGTTAATTGTGTTATTGAGTTATATAGTTTCCTTATTCAACTTTTGTTTGGAAGATCTGTCCAGTGGTGAGAGAGGTGCGTTGAAGTCTCCCATGATTATTGTATGGTGGTCTATTAGACTCTTGAACTTGAGAAGAGTTTGTTTGATGAACATAGCTGCACCATTGTTAGGGGCATATATATTTATGATTGTTATGTCTTGTTGGTGTATGGTTCCCTTGAGCAGTATGTAGTGTCCCTCTTTATCCCTTTTGATTAACTTTGGCTTGAAATCTATTTTATTTGATATGAGTATGGACACTCCTGCTTGTTTCCGAAGTCCATATGAGTGATATGATTTTTCTCAGCCTTTCACCTTCAGTCTATGTATGTCTTTTCCTATCAAATGCATCTCCTGTAGGCAGCATATTGTTGGGTCTTATTTTGTGATCCATTCTACTAGCCTGTGTCTCTTAATTGGTGAGTTTAAGCCATTAACATTTAGGGTTATTATTGAGATATGGGTTGTTCTTCCAGCCATATTTGTTTATTTCTGTTACTAAACATGGTTTGTTTTCCTCTTTGATTATTCCCCCCCCCCCCTTTACTGTCCTACCTCCCACTGTTGGTTTTCATTGTTATTTTCCATTTCCTCTTCCTATAATGTTTTGCCGAGGATGTTTTGAAGAGATGGTTTTCTAGCTGCAAATTCTTTTAACTTTTGTTTATCGTGGAAGGTTTTAATTTCATCTTCCATCCTGAAGCTTAATTTCGCTGGATACACAATTCTTGGTTGGAACCCATTTTCTTTCAGTGTTTGAAGTATGTTATTCCAGGATCTTCTAGCTTTCAGAGTCTGTGTTGAAAGATTAGCTGTTATCCTGATTGGTTTACCCCTAAATGTAATCTGCTTCCTTTCTCTTATAGCTTTTAAAATTCTCTCCTTATTCTGTATGTTGGGCATCTTCATTATAATGTGTCTAGGTGTGGATCTCTTATGATTTTGTACATTCGGTGTCCTGTAGGCTTCTAGGATTTGGGATTCTGTCTCATTCTTCAAGTCTGGGAAGTTTTCTTGTATTATTTCATTGAATAGATTGCTCATTCCTTTGGTTTGGACCTCTATCCCTTCCTGTATCCCAATGACTCTTAAGTTTGTTCTCTTTATGTTATCCCATATTTCTTGGATGTTCTGCTCATGGTTTCTTAACAGTCTTGCTGAGCTGTCTATGTTCTTTTCAAGTTGAAATACTTTGTCTTCATTGTCTGATGTTCTATCTTCTAAGTGTTCTATTCTGCTGGTAGTATTCTCAATTGAGTTTTTAAGTTGGTTTATTGCTTCCTGCATTTCTAGAATTTCTGTTTGTTTGTTTTTTATAACCTCTATCTCCCTGTATAGTTGGTCTTTTGCTTCTTGGATTTGTTTATGTAATTCAATGTCGAAGTGATCTTTCATTGTCTGATTTTCCTGTCTAATGTCTTCCTTGAGACTCCAGATCATCTGAAGCATGTATATCCTGAATTCTTTATGTGACATTCCATCTGCTGCAGCTATTACTTCTTCTAAATTTGAATTGACCTGCATTGCTTGTGGTCCTTTCTTTCCTTGTCTTTTCATACTGCTTGCGTTTCTTTCTGCTTGGTGAAACTGTTGTGTTATTGAAATTTTCCCCCTATGTATTTATATTGCTCTTGTATAGCTGAAAAGTCTCCCGTGCATGGGCGGGCAGTGGCTGTGCTCCTCCTCCAATTGGGGTGATCTGTCAACCACGCTGACGGGCCGCTAGGCCTGTTCTGCCGGTCAGTCGCAGGTCTGCTTACATTGCAGGCGCGGGTGGCGGCTCTGCTCTGCCCCTACTCCAATTGGAGTGATGTGACTACCATGCTGGCGGGTCGCTGGGCCTGTTCCGGGCACGGGCGGCAGCTGTGCTCTGCCCCTACTCCAATTGGGGTGACGAGACTACCACATCAGCTTGTCGCTGGGCCTGTTCCGGGTGACATTTTTAGATTTTATTCCTACACAATAATGAAGTTTCTAACAGGTTGCTCATTGTGAATTTAATATCTCCTCCCTAAAGAAAGTGACATTATGTGTACTTTCACTCTTTCCATTTCTCTTTCAAAAACAACAAATAGTAATAATAACAGGAAAGATATTAAGAACGATTACAAAAAGAGTTCAAATTCAAAAGACAACCTGGCTAACCCATGGGTATCTAAGCACAGGAGGTTTGGGCACAGATATCTCTATGAGGACAATCATGGTTCAAATTTGATAGGATTTCTGCCTAACAACTGACAAGCCTCTTGGAAATCCTTATGATGAGTGAATCAAGTAGATGGTCTTTTTACCAGGTTAAATCTGTAACTGTTTAAAAACATTGGGCTATCATATTCATACATCAATGAAAATATGTGGAAACAACAAAGCATTGTTTGACTGACCTGTGGGTCAGGCTTGAAAAAGAGAATTATATGTCAGATATAGTGGGAGTGTTTGTTGGGTGCTTATATGGATGGATGGTTAGTTTTTCATTTTTTTTTTATTGATGTAAAGCATGAATATAGAAAACCATAATAGAATGATAAGACTGAGCTACATGCATATGTAAACTCAGCAAAGAATTCAAAAGGCAAGATATCTTGTGAAGATAATATTTTGCCTCCTTTTTAGTAAGTTTTAAGTCGAAATATGATCATCTCTACTACCACACAAGTTTCTGTATCCAGAGATTATTTTTCTTCTTTTTAAAGGTAAATTCAAACACTTTTATAAAATCAGTGTCTTTTCATACTGCAGCTATCTGGGTGCAGCAAGTACTAAGAAATTCAGTTGCCAATGTTTGAGAAATGCCTTTGCTTGAATTGTTTTTTTTTATTTATTTATTTTACTACTAAATTGGGTAATGTTTTATCTGTCATAACTTCCAACTAAGTATAAGGCCATAAAATCTATTTAAATTATATATATTTGAGCAGCTGCTTCTTATTAAAGCAAGATAAATACAGATCATTCTAGAATACTTAAAGTACTATTTAATATCATAATCACAACTTTAACTTGATTACATTATTTTAGTTGTGAAGAACACTTCAAAATTAGGAAAACTTATTTTAATAAAATTAAAATATGAACTTTGTTTATTGTCCTTCCATAAATCTACTTTTAAACACAGTGAAAATAGGGACTGCTATATTCATATTTTTAGGTGTGAGTTCACATGTGATCATGTAATTTAAATTAAAAGGGTAATTTAAAGAACACAATGTACCAAAGAGTTATCAATAATCATTTAGCTTTATAATTTCTTATTTGTAATGAAATAATTTGACTGTACATAAATAATTGTATGTTTTCATGCATAATTATTATCTTTAAGGCTGAAGTATGCCCAGTTTTTATTACATTAACTATTACCCATATTAATCCAGAGAACCCTCTAATTATCTTCCAAGTAGACAGAAGTATTGTGCATTCACAAATGTGCCTGTATATAAATGTATGTAGCATAGATTGAAACACATATTTAAAAAATCTTAAACTATGAGAATCTCATAACTGGACATTAGTTTAGAATATGCTTCTTTACACTTGGAATTAACATTCATATATTTGTTAACAATATATACATGCTATTTACATTTTTAATCCAACCCTTAAAGATCTTTTTAAAACATAACCAAACTGAGCTATGCCCCTTAGCACCAAACATGACACCTTCTCTTGAGGCAGGGAAGGTAGGGGAAAGAAGTGTTTTCTGAATTCCAAACCACAGTGAAAATGAGTTATTACATTGGTACTGACACATTGGTAATGGTCCTCACTGAAGAGGCTGGGACCCTTCCAGAAAATACTCTACTGCCTGATAAACACAACGTGTTGAGTTTTACCTCCTACCACTTCAAAGATACAAGGATACAAGATGAGGTGGAAATGAGTTCTATTTTGGATGATTATGTATCTCTGGTACAGTGGCTTGCCTGACATATGGGTGGCCCTGGGTTCAATCCTCAGCACTTGAAAAAGGAACAAAGAGAGATGGGGGCAGAGAGGGAAATTCTTCTTCTTTTTTTTTAAGACATAAAACACAGTGGGAGAATTGCCCCTAGTATTATTTCAACTTATAGGAAAGATAAAGAAAATTACTTTTAACATTTTTTTCCCTAATTGATATGTACAAATTTCTTTAATTACTCAATAGGAATAGTCTTAATTGCATATATTTTCAATGCACAAGCTTGCCTCTTTGCCAAAATAAAACCCAAAATGTTATAAATGTTGTAAAATAAATGAAAATTGTTTCAACTTACTATTTGTAACAGGTATTTTTCAGGTGCACTATTGTTTATTTTATTTTTTAAAAATGAGGGTTCTGTGAGAGGATCAAGTGCACTTCAAGTGTAATTTGTTAAATGAAACCTTTCTAAGGTGAAGGCACTGCTCCTGGGGTGCTACTGAATAGAGACAGCATGGCAGCTGCCCTTTCTTTGCCATTGTAATAACAGAACTCTTTACTCTCAATAGTGACACTGGGATGATTGACAAGGAGCTCTGGGGAAATGCCTCAGAGGGACTGCCTTTGCTATAGGAATCTCAGCAATGGGACACAGTTGCTACAGGCATTATTGTGATCATTATCCAATAAATTATTTACAGTTTAGGTAAAGTGTTTTGTTGAGTTAGAATTGTTTCCTTCTATAAAGATATAACTGCCAGTAGATAAAGAGAAGAATTTTAGAAAAATTTTATATCATTGGAAATATTACAATTCTGATCTAAATTTTATTTTATTTTTTAGTTTAAAACATTTGAATATGACAAAAAAGGTGATTTGGAAAGATCACAAAAGGGGATTATTAACAATAATTCATTTTCCTTAGTAGAGTTCATTCAATAAATACCATTGACTAATTTTTGGTATGTGCAAGGAATAGTAGCTGCATCTTCATAGAAACAACAGTGGTGCTTTCAGTATAAGGATCCTTTGGGGTAGGGTACAAAACTTCCTCATACTATACTTATAAAATAAATTTTATAAAATAAACTTTATTTATTTAACAGTAGTATAGAAAAATAAAGTACTGAGAAATTTTGTTGAAAGCAAAATGACCCATGAGAAACAGGTCTATTTTTTAAGTGCAAAAATCAAAGGCATGAATTAAAGGTGTGACAGCGGTAAGGGTGTGACAATTTCATAGTTTAGAAAGTTGATAAAGATCAAGAAGAATAAGCAAGGGAAAACTGATAAGATGGTTGAAATAACAAATTTCTATGACTTTTTGTTTTGAACCTGATTGACAGAAAAAAAAAATGGCAATATCATTAACAGAGAGAGACAATACACAAACAGGTTATGGCCAGATCACACATAAAGACAGAACTCTGTCTCACAATTTGCAGCAACCAGTCCAGGAAGACAAACCACAATCTGCATCAAATAATCAGAACTTGATCCAAAATAGAAAATTTATTTATTTTTCACCAATTTAGGAATAACTAGAGAAAGCCAAATATGCTCCTCCAAAAAATCAAAAAGGAGATCCCCTCTGGTTAGCTCTCCTGCAGCATTCCCATGCCAACAGTGAAATACAAAATGCACTGGACTTTTAGATAATTCCATTAGGACTCTTGCAGTAACAAGTAGTGAAACTTAACCAGGAAAGTGTCAGAGAAAAAGGCCTTGAATTTTATATGTGTAGCTTTACAAGAAGGTAATCTCTGAGTTGTAGGAGTGATAAATATGAATGGAGACAAGCCTATCTTGAGAATATGCAAGGGTACGGTGGCCCTTTCCAGAAATATGAAAGTTTGGGCATACTTATCACCAGTTCCTGTTTTTCAGAAGCTCTTAACTCTAATGAATTTCAACATCACCAGTATGGATACTGAATGCTTTGAGGAAATACAATTTTTTAAAAAATGTCCTTGTAGTCTAGAAAATCTCCATGATTTCATTTGAGGCATTCAATAATCCAGAATGTGATGCCCCTTATAGACAATCTACTAAGAGATTGGAGACAGAAAGGAATCTATTCTGTTCAGAGATTTAAGCACACACAGTCCATTATGTACATGTTCTTAAGGTAGACAATAACTAACTGCCATGTTAGAAGACTGGAAAGCTCTATTTGTAACTCACAGTTCCTCCTAAATTTAATTGATAATGGCATTGACTGCTGTATTACCTATTTGGCTTAATTCAAAGAAGAATAAACTCATCATGTCTTTATGATAGGATCTAGCTTTGGACTAAGGATCTTGACAAAATTAGGCTCTCAGTTTTCTAGAAAAATTAGAAGAAATGAGAATTATCTTCCTTAATGGTTAAATTTCAGAGAGGCAATTATCTAGGGAGAGGTTTATTTAGCTTTTAAAAGGATTTACATATGTTTTTAAAAGAGAAAAAAATCCTAAGTTTTCCTAAGTAAATGCTCTATGAAAAGGAGTAAAATGAGTATTTTCCCTTCTTTTAAACAGGGAGATCATCTGTTTCCTTTTAGGGTTTGCACTGAACTGCATAGTGATTATTTATCCCTCATCAGCTCTATACCTTGGTTAATTTCTTAACCTCTAATTTCCATTTTCCAAATTTGTTTATTGGGATAATCATATCTATTATATTTGTTTTTATAAGGATAAACTGAAATTATATTTGAAAATGAATAAAATCTTGCTTAGATTGTAAGAAATTCTGAATAAAATCTTACTAATAAAAATAAGCACTTAAATCATATATATGCAAATTCAGAAGGAGTTATTCATGAAGTCAAAGCTAAGCCTGATAAAACAGGAAACTAGGTAGGTTTGTAGTAAATTGTACATTTTTCTCCAATCAAGGAAAAACAGAGCATCCTAGTGAGTAGTGACTCAGGCAAAGCAAATCATTTTCTGGGTTCTGTTTCTGAAGATACTATGCAAATGTTCTTGCTTCAGCAGTTTTCAAAGTACTAAACTCTGGTCTATTGGGGCAGCAGAGTAGAGAAAATCAATAAAAATATATCAAAAAGGGAGTGGTGTTCATTTTTTTTTAAGATTTGAAAAATAAAATACCTTTACTTCTTGAAAACAAGTCATTAAATTGGGTACCAGAATTTAATCCCTTTAAAGAAACTCTGTACTTTAAAACACCTCTATAACTCTTAAAAACAAATGCATTCACAAACTACAATCTGGAAACTAATGTTTTTCTTCTGCAGGAGAGCTTTTTCCCTGAAGCTGAAAGGAGGTAAGAATTAGGTAGGATTAGACAGAATACAATTATTTATGGAAATGAAACCAGTATTTGAACACACCAGACATAAGGAATAAACAGTCAATTGTTCAAGCAAAGCAACCAGCAACCAGTACTTCCTCAGGGTGTGAGAAAGGCTGGTTTGAGTAAAGGAAGCTGTAAAGGGAGATATGAAAAATGAAGGGGAAATGTTTTGCTCAAAAAATACCTTTTAGATCATTAAAATTGGAAAAAAAAAACTGCTAATGATACATAAGATGTTTGAGCCTGCAACACAGAATGGTTTGCCTTTAAAGTTTAACACAACAAACCAACTCAACCAAAATAATGGTTTTCTAACTAATTAAAAACAAAACTTGTTATCCTCTTTAAGCATGCTTAAAAAGCTCTAATTGGAATCTGCAAATCTTCTAACATCTGTTAAATGCTTTGCCACATGGATCAAGATGAGAAGTTGCTTTAACCTTTTTTTCTTACACATTTTAATGCCTTAAAACACAATAGTTCTTTTTCTTCCTGAAACTCCTTACGTTAAGTGAGCTCGCAATTAAAACTTTTTTATAAGACCTTGTTTCTCAATTTCCTATAACTCCTTTTTTATGTATTGAGAAACTTTTAAAAATTTAATAACTATTTTTTATATTTTCAGAGTAACGAGAAATAATTTTATAATTTTCCTTTAGAAAAGTTAGTCTGGTTCAAGTTGAACATCATGTAGAAAATAAGCAAGAATCACATGAAAGGTTTACTCTATGAATTATTTAAAAGGATAGTAATAGTAGCAAAATGTCAGTTTGTTTCTGTGTTTAAAATATATTTTGCATGGAATTATTTACAAAAGTAACCATCTACTTGCTAGGCAGAAATCCAACATCTATCTAATATTTAATGTTTCATTGATATATCTGTCCTTAAACACTTTTTCTTAAAAAATAAGAAATAGTAGTTATTTTTTCATTTAAAAAATAGTTTAGTGTCTATTGCCTGTGGCAATGGCAATCATTATAAATTTGAAAATGCTTGTTTTTTTTTTTTTTTTTTTTTCCTGGAAATTAAGCACAAGGTAACTGTAGAAAGCAATCATGGTAATTGCTGTCTTGCTGTCATACTTAAAATATTTAAGTCTTTCAGGTAGAAATAAGGAGAATCCAGTACAGAAACTATTAAAACAAAGAAATTAAAGGAAACATCTGCCATTATAACTTTAACTACAACATGACCTAAGCTATGATTCTCCAAACCCTTTATAAATATGCTCTACAAAGTACTCAAAAAGCTGTTTCTTGTTATTTACTTTATACTCTAGCATTTTCATTCTGCAATTTAATTTTGTTTACCTCAATTTAATGGTATTTGTTCACAAAGTCAGCAGATGGGTGGAGACTCCCTTGAAGAAACACAAGGAGATACTAAAGAACAAAACAACAAAAGAAAAAGGATAAATATGGTAAGGGAAATGTGAGATGCTCTTGGACGGCTCTTCAGGAGCCTGTATGGTGCTGATGAATGAATCAGAGTTTGAAGACAGATGAATAGAAACTTCCCAAGTAAAATGCAAAATATAAAGACAAAATGAAAAAAAAGAATTAAAAAAAAGAATAGAGTATCCAAAAATGGTGGGATAATTTCAAAAAAATATATCATATTTAATTGGAACATCACAACAAGAGAGAGAAATAGAATAGGAGCCCAAGACCTATTTGAAGTAATAATAGTAAAGAATTTTCTTTCCAAAATTAATAATAGATAAAACCTCACAAGTCCAGGAGCCACAAAAAACACCAAGCAAGGTAAATCCCAAAACATACACCTAAAAAAAATATATTCTACCCAAAATATATAACAATCCTAAATGTGCGTAAACCTAATCAGAGTCACAAATTCATAAAGATAAACATGACATAGCTAAAATTGGAAATAAATTGCTATTATAATTGTAGCCTTCATCACCTTTATTTCAGAATTCATAAATGAAGCAGGCAGAAAATCAGTAAAGATATAGTTGACTTGAAGATTACTATCAATTATTTGATCTAATTAATATTTGTGTAATATTCTATCTAGTAAAACCAGAATGTGCATTATTCTTAAGCTAGCATGAACATTCTCCAAGTAAAATGATACAGTGGGCCATGGAACACCCCTTAACATATTTCTAAAAAGTAGAAATCATACAAACTATGTTATTAGACCATAATGTATTAGACTAGAAATAAGAGAAAATTAGCTCAAAAATTCCCCAATACATGGAAATTTAGAGATAGTTATTAGTAACAACATATGGGTTATTAAAGAAGACTTGAAATAATTTTTTAAAATGTACTTGATTTAAGTAAAATAAAAATGTAACTTAGGGAAAATACTTGAGAGCAATACTGACCAAACCATATGGTCATACGTACTATGTGGCTGTAGGAATATGTAAATAAAATGCAAATATTATGTATAATTCTAGTGCACCAATAAAACATATGAGGAAAAAGAAAAGAACGGAAAAAGTTATAACATTCTACTTCCAGGAGAGAAGCTAGACACATTCTAAGCCCCAGAAAGTTTTCATTCCTCATCCCTATTTAGCATTGTCTGGAAGTCCTCCCAGGGAAATAAGGCAAAAAGAAAACAAGTTATACAGATTAGGAAGGAAAAAAAATAAAGCTTCCTTTATTAGGGATAGTATGACTATCTATGCAGTAAACCCTAAGGGATCAACAAAACCTTCTACAACTAATAAATAAGTACCACTATGTTTGAGGATAGGAGACTAAAATCAATTGGTTTCTTTTACAAGATCATTGAAGAGCTGAAGTTTAAAAATAGTATGAAAAGAAACATTTACAGCAGATTCTTATCCTCTCTCCAATAATATAGAAATACATTCAAAGATGATAGGATCCTTGAAGAAAAGTTTAAAATTCTGTTGTGTAATAAATCAAACATGTAAATAAATGGAGACACTTTTGTTATTCATGAATAAAGATTCAATAGTATTGAGAGGTAAACTTATCACAATTAAACCTATGAATATAAAACAATCACATCTAAATCCTGTAAATATTTCCATAAATATTGATGGAGTTACTCTAACATTTATATGAAAAGGCATAAGATTCAGAATAACCAGTGCAATATGAAAAGATACAATTAGAATCTTCACAGACTCAATTTTAAGAATTACTATTAAAATACAATAGTCAAAACATTGCTTAATTAACAAAAGAATAAACACATAGATTATAGAAGAGAGTCCAGAGCCCAGAAATAAACTCACACTAATGTAGTCAATTCATCTTTGACAGACAACAAACAGTTCAATGGAGAAAATATATTCTTAGCATTTGAACTCAATATAAACAATAACAAAGTAGCAAAAGATCTTAAAACACTTACAAAAAATAAATGAGCTGTTTGCCAATTTTTCCCACTCTTAAGATACTATTGCTTTTTAATTAATAATTATCTTGTGGAGACAAACTTTGAGACTGTGATATTATTGTATTTCTCATCATATTTACCATCTATTCATGATTCTTACCCACAACACTCATTTATATTGTCATCTACCTAGAGATGATTTTCTATTTCCCATAGTTTCTTCTACATTTACTAATAAAAGATCTTCTGTACAAAAGTGATGTCCCATTTCCATTTTTATTATATATTAAAATATTTATTATTCTGAGCACACAAAACAAGTATATAAACATTTGAAAAATAAGTCTCCTTTGCTTGTAGTCCCTGTTATTGGTAGCTGTTACTGTCACACAATATGAAATATTTAGTTGACAATGTAATGATACATACATAGGACACAGGGGAGTGACACAGAATTAATACTAAATTGCTTAAACATTAGAACATGAAATGTTTGCAAGTGAACTGAATTGAAATTAACTAAAGGAGTTACTGTTTATTCATTTTATCACCCTAGAATTTATCAATGGCCCATTATGAGGTAGACATAGTGCTCATCTCTGGGGAACAAAGATGAGTAAAAGTATTTAAATCTCAAGGTAAATATTTTCAGCCAACATGGAAGTAGATATATACTCAAAAACTAATACAAATGAATATGAAATTTCAAAACAGCACATAACATCATACTACATATTACAGAAAAGAGGCATGTGCTATTTCTAAGAGATGTAACCTGTTCAGGCATAAAAAAGTTTACTTAAGTAATAGCTATTCAACTAAAATATGAAGGATGAATAGGTCTTAATTAAGTGAGAATATTAAAGGAGAAAATATTAAAAGATAAGTCCTATGGTATAGTCCAAGTTAACTTTTTGTGGTGAAGTAATTTATGGCATCATTTTATACAATTTTGTTATATATATTTGGGTTGTAGTAACTGGTACTATAAGTAAAAACTTTGGGGGAGTGAAGTTTATCAAATTATCTATGTGCACATAAAAATATGCCACAATGAAGCACACTGTTCTATGCAATCAACATGTGTAAGATTAATGTTCTCTTTCCTGTCTAAATCTGTAGTCTGAGCTCCCAACCTATATCCAATCATACCTTAGCCTTTTCCTTTGCCCTCCCTAATTTAAAAATTAGCCAATCTTGTAGATTGTAATCATGAGCTCCTTCTATCAGAGCAAGGGGCAGTGCTGCAAAGGAAAAAAAAAAAGGTGAACTGGTAGCAAGTATGCTTGCTTGCTACTTTTTTTTGACAGCACACTCTTCTGCAAAGTAAATTTTGTCTTGTGGAATTACTTTTGGGTACATCTGATTTCTCATGGCACACCAGTATTTCTCACTTTTGCACAATTAAATATTTTTTTTTAAATTTCAGAGAAATGGAGTAATTAATTAGAACTTTTTTCTTTTCTTTTCTTTTACTTTTTCTTTTAGGAGAGTACCAGGGATTGAACTCAGGGGCACTTGACCACTGTGCCACATCCTCAGCCCTATTTTGTAGTTTATTTAGAGACAGGGTCTCACTAAGTTGCTTAGCGCCTTGCTGTGACTGAGGCTGGCTTTGAACTCAAAATCCTCCTGCCCCAGCCCTGGGATTACAAGCTTGTGCCACTCCGCCCAGCTAATTAGAACACTTTTAAGATATAGGATAGCAGAATAGAATTGACAATATGATTGATGTATGTACATTACATGTATGTATTATATGTCAAAATTCATTCTGCTGTCATGTATGACTAAAAATAAATAAAGAAAGAAAGAAAGAAAGAAAGAAAGAAAGAATTTAAAATAAAATAAAATAAAATAAAATAAAGATATAGGATCATCCTTAGTTAAGGACACATGTCTGACTAAAATTTATAAACAAAATATGCTTTTTTAAAAAAAAAACAACAATACTCACATATTCTCTTACTGATGTTATAGAAACAATATGAAACAAAAATAAAAAGGAAATGTCTACGTGTGTGTTTGTGTTTATACATTATTTTTTGTAAAGCTGGATTAGCAGTAGCAATACCATCAAGAGCTGAAAATGCAATTGTCTGCTAGTATCCTCTCTCCTAGTAATAGCTTCCTCTCATAGGAAGTAAAATACAAAGAGAGTTAATAGAAGTGTGTAGAAAGGTTGTAAGAATAAAAATCTATATTCCATCAAGAACCTTCCTACCTACAAAATACAATCATAATAAAACTTATTTTTAAGTATGTAATAACTGATAATAGAATAACATGAAACAAATTAAGACAAATTAAACACAAACATGCACAGTTTAACAAAACTAAAATAAATAAATACAAAGGAATTATATTTTCTAATATAAAGACACTTAAAAGTATATCAGTTATTCTTTCATAACTTGTAGAACATTAATTATTGATAAATCTTGTAAGATTTATTTTGAAAACATAATATTTCTAAAGTATATCTATTATTTTATAGAGAAAAAAAAGAGCTGAAAGATTTTCAAATTCAAGGGAAACTTGCCTTAATATATTTTAAAACAAGTTATAAATCTTTCTTATGTAAACAGCTGGATCTTACACAAACCAATGGGCAATTTTATAAAAACAGAAATAGCACAGGGAACCCCTTAAGTGCACAAAATTTTTATAGAAAACTGCCAGTTCCATAAATTATGAAAAAAATGGAGATCATTTTAAAGTTGCTTCTAGAAAAAAATGGAAAACTATTCAAACACACACACACACACACACACACACACGTGCGGGTACACAATTTTAATTTCCTGCAATCATTGCATGAGCATAAGACAAATAAAATAATGAATGTGAGTGGAATTAAACAATTAATAATTAAAATAAGTTCCAAACAAATGACAAAAACTACAATATATTTTACTTTTTAAAAATTTTTCTACATCAAGATTTATAGCAAATCAAATAAAAATGTAAATAAAAGTGATAAAAAATCTACATATAGGAGAGGAAATATTAATTCTCTAGGGTATTTTGACAAACAATATGCATTCACTTTTCTGTGGGAAAGTTTATGTTCAGAAAATCCTCCAAAGAGCAACTACAATAGGCAAAAACAGATGACAAAAAAATTCCAATATACCATTTTTCAAAACACATTATAGTATACATAGAATGACATTCATTGTTCTGATATAAATTATAGCAAAGATTTAATGATACTTTCATGTTACTAAATGGAGAGATATTTTAGAAACTAACATGCTGTGCTCATGAAGATATAATAAAATGTCCACTTTTATAGCCTAGTGATAGCAAAGTAAACCAGTATAGTCTGTCTAGAGTACAATTTTACAATATTTATCAAGGTTTCTTGTAAAATACAGATCTCTTGAAGACAAACTCAGATATTTAAGCTAAAAAATTAACTCCCAAGTAATTAGTTATATAAATGAATGCTAATCTCATTGCCATTGTTAATAGAAAAACACAGAAAAAAATAACTATAAAATGACCTATAAAACAGTATAGGTAGAAAAAAAAAACTAGTAATGGAGATATGTTCCTTTAAATCAAAATTTGATGTGTGTGTGTATGTATGTGTGTGTATGTGTGTGTGTGTGTGTATATATATATATATATATGAATTTATATGTAAATTAATACTTTAGAAGTAATTTTCAAGGAAATTAAATATTCACTTGGAATTAGAAAAAAGTTTCAAATTTTACAGTTGAAAAATACCACAAATTATAAAAATATTTTAAAAATCCCTAAATAGCGGTATTAAAAAACTGGCTAAAGTAAGGCTTTTGTGTTTCACAAAATGAGATATACTAGAATAAAATAAGATCCAATCTTTGCTAAATAATATCAATTATAGAATATACAGCTGTAAAATAAATGTATCAGTAACATTTATATTTTTATCTTTATGTATGTTGAAAGATAGATATAGGACAATCATATACAGTGAATATCTTTAAGTAGTTAAGATATAATTGATCAATTTTAACTTTTGTTTTTATGTGTTTCTGAATTTATCATGCAGTTTCCTAACTTTCAATCAAGGTATATCAGTTTTGGAATCTCAGATAATAACAAGTTTAATTGTCAATGAATCTTTTTTCATTGAATTGTATTCACCAAGTTCGAGGGAAGAAAAGGAAAGACAAAGTTCAAACCTTCATCTTTTTTCTCCCATAATCTTCAAATATTTTGACATGATTCCCAGGTGTTTGCTAAAGCAGTTCTGAACAAAAAAGTACAACAGTAGGTCAAATCCTTGAAATCACAACAATCAGGTTACCAAAATGAACTGCCCGGGTCCTCTGATTTTTCTGCAGAAGAAAGGGAAGGTCTGCTTAGATCAATTTAACATAAAAAATAATCCATTGAGATTGCAACTTTTAAAAGCACCTGAGTATGTCTTGACTTCTAATATAATTCTGTGAAATACTGTCTAGAAGAGGAGACTGATATCTCGGCAGTGCCCAGAATATACATTTCCATTCATCCATAACCTACAATGAAGAGCATATTGTGCTACCTGCCAGTGTGAGCGTGTACCAGGGATTGAAATGTTACTTGCAAAATAGTGCTTTAATGATCCTTTTACCTGCAGTTCAATTTTTTACCATACATTTATTACAATAGTCTATTTTCCAAAATTAATGTGAGATCACTACATTCTCCTTATATGCAATGTAAGCTTGTGTTTATACTAAACAGAGCTCTCTTTCAAAAAAGAGGAAATCAACATGATGGAAGAAGACAGAGACTTTGTAAATGACATGCATAATTCATAGAATCACAAGGACAACTAAAAATAAAATAAAAAGTCTGTTAGCTCTACCATAGTTTCCCCTTATACCCTGTTTTACTTTCCTTTATTTTAGTTCTCTGTAGTAAATAGTAGACTGAAAATATTAAATGGAAAATTATAGACATAAACAATTGGCCTTTCTGAGTAGTGTGATGAAATCTTACTCTGTGTCACTTGGGATATGAATCAGCTCCTTGTCCAGAGTATTCACTCTGTATACACTACACATCCATAAGTCACTTAGTAACCATCTTTCTATCAGATTGGCTATTGTAATATTAAAATGCACTTGAATTTAAGTTAACAGGTCAACACTAGCCTGCTACTATGTCACAGTGCCTACACCCTCACCTCACTTCAACTCATCACATAAACATTGTTATCTCATATTAGAAAAACAAAGGTGGGTATATACAATAATACATTTTGAGACACAAGAGATCAAGTTCACATAAAAATAAGGGAGGTATGTTGTTACAATTGTTCTATTTTATTATTAATTATCCATAGGAGTCTCTTATAGAGTCTAATTTATAAATTAAATTTTAGCATAGTTATGTATAAATGAGAAAACATAGTATATATAAGGTTGGGTACTATCTATGGTTTTAGGTATCCGCTGCAGTCTTATAATATAGCCCCTGTGGATGAATGAGAACTCCTGTATATTCAAAAACAATTCTTCACCATAGATGAGAACGAGGCAGAAAAATAATTGCTGTCTTCACCAAGTGTAAATTAATGTAAAATCAGGAAGCTTGTTAAATCAAGCTGTATTGCATCTCTAGAAACTTGCTGCTACTATATCTATGTTGCAGAAAAGTGGAATGTATATTATAAAGAAAATAATAATAATTCCTCACAAGGCTTAAATAAACAAATAAATACAGACTGCATAATTGCTGTGATAGGAGATATTAGAACAAAAGTATCATGTTGACTCTCTGTATATCTGTATTTATGTTATTAAATAATATATTCACTTCTGCACTATTTGTAGGTATTATTTTATTTATTTCCAAATTGTCTTCTAGTGAATATCATCTAAATACAAACAGAAGGATTATTTAAGTATATAAAAGCAGTCTCCAAAGTAAAATAAATTGTCTAAACCTGATATAAAGTTAAAAACTTATTATTCTTATATTTAAGATTATTTTGCCCAAGTTTAATTTATTTGGTTACACAAAAATTAGAGAGATAAAATTTCATTTTATTATTATAAATATAGACTCTTGGGACTGGGACTGTGGCTCAGCAGTAGCTTACTTGCCTGGCATGTGTGAGGCCCTGGGTTTGATTCTCAGCACTACATATAAATAAAGGTCTAACAACAACTAAAAAATAAAACGAAAAAATTAAAAAAATATAGACTCTCTTAAAAAATTCCTTTGTGATCTAAACAATTTGAAATTAAAAATTATATAGCATGCATTGTTTTTATAACACACTTATAGGATAGCATTGTATATGTTTAAAATAATTTTATAGACAAAATATTGAGACATACTATAGAATTTTTGGAATTTAATGCTATTACAAAAATAGTTTTATGATTTATATACTGTGGGAAAATAAATCTTCCTTGACTTTCCCAGTGTTTCTGTAAGTCTCAGCGTCTTGAGTATGAAATGCATACTCTATAGAGAATGCTAGCTTTCACTTCCCCTAGAAACATTTCACTTTTCACACAGAATGGGGAATAGATCTGCACTCTACTGGTCAAACCAATGGCTACTATCAATGGAACTTTCCCTTACCTCCTCCAGAAACCAAAGGTCACATTCCTAGATAGGTATGAATGAAGTTGGGATATAATTTTCCTTCCAAGGAAGCTCTCTCAGAAGGGGAAGGAAGAAAATGATCTCTTTTCCCTTTATACATAAATGGAGAGGAGTCATAACCCTTGTCTGTGGAGGGCGACCACCATGTGTGCAGGGTATTTTTCCATCTTTCTTTTAAGTTACGGTTGCTGTACGGGATGGTAGATACTGAGATATGACTTTAGTTGCTGATGGTGCTATAAAAACAAAATCCTCTTTACTCTCACCCAGGTTGATGTGACTGATAGATAACTATGCAATTTGTATAATAGCTCAGATCTGTCACAGTCTTTGGTTTACATATTGAATTATTATTGCTTTCACTATTTCAGTAGAGTTTATTTGTTGATAGGGAGATATATGAAAAAGGTCTATTTGCAATCTTCTCTTTGGATATTCTTCAAAAAAATTTTTCTCCAAATTATAACCTTTCAAGTGTTTTTTTCTCAAAGCAATTTTAAGAGATATAAAAGCCCTGAAAGATGAAAGTTGATAATTGACTTGTTGGGGGTTTCTAAACTGCAGTAGTGTAAAAACAGTCCTCATACTTAAGGATGATTGAAGCTACATTTGCCGGTTGTAGCTTAGAGATTATATCCCACAATCCTTACACAGCTTTTGTTATTAATAGGAAGCAAAACAAATTAGTAATATTCTTCTAACACTTTTCAAGTGTCCAGGATTACTTTAAGAGGAATCAAATTTCAAAATATCTCTGATTTATTTTGTAGGTAGAGCAGGATGGTAAATCCATTAGGAGTGAAGAGGGAATGTTATTTAATTAGAAATGTTAAAGTGGAATGCTTTATTTAAAAATAGCTAGAATCATGCAATAAATACATTCTTCTCCAATAGGAAAAGGGTGACATACTGTTCTTTAAATGCATTAATGAAAAAAGGCACATGTACATTAATTCTGAATTTTTAAAAATGTGAACATTGACAGGATCTTACCTTTAACAGAGACACCTATAAATTGATAATTCAAAGTTATAATTTTCCATTAATATTTGAAACGTACTCCTATAGTCTAAAATCAAAGTTCTATTTTTTATTTACATTTTAAAATTATGTTTCCAGCTCGTGTATTTCATATTTTGTAGCACCATGATAAATGCAAGTCATAATCACTTGAAAAGAGTCAATGATCCAGGCAATATTACAAGCTTGTGTAAATCTAACTATAACATATAAATGTGAATATTTTAATTTAATACTCAATAAATTGCATATCATTATAACTCTTGTAAGTACTTTTTACATGTTTTTATGATGGGATTAAATTTCAAAATTAAGAAGTCACATTTCATGTATTTTAAGCATGCTTTACAAAATAATCTTTGAAAACTAAAACTCATCTTAGACCAAAGGGAAAGATACCATAGCAGAGAAAAAATCAAATGGAATGACATTTTTATTTGTCTATAGTGCTAATTAATTAACCCTTCCATAAATAGTTTAAAAGTGTATTCTTACTCTAATTTATAATCTACACAATCATAGATAATGACATGTGTGTTATAACTACCATCATATATACACTGTATGTACAATATGCTAGAGATTTCTTGTCCAGGTCAGAATTGTGAAAGTAATTAAGATGTGGAATTTTAAAAAAGACATGCCTGTATTTTCTCCTCCCTTCTCCTCCTCTCCCATAATCATATAATCATTTCTACCTTTTTTAAAGAGTTTTTTTTTTTAATCCTTTTACTTCCCTGACACTTTTACCAACTGGATCTGTTGCAAACTCACTGTTTATTCTAATATCTTACCTTAGTAGATACCAGTAGTTACTTGGTAGTTATGTCAGAAGGGTTTGATGTAACTGTCCATCATCTTAAAACACTTTCTTCTCCTGGTTTCTGTGACACTCCTAGATCACACTTCTCTATTCATTCCCTCCGTGTGCCATATTCTCTTCTTCCAACTTCTTGACGTGGGAAGGCCCACATTAATTCTGTTCTGGATTGTTTTCTTAATCCTCATAATCATTTCAGAACTTGCCCCTTAAATATTAACCTGTGCACTTATGATGTGAATTTTTGTATCCCTCCAAAACTCATGTTGAAACTAAATTCCCATAAGGTGGTATTAAGGGTGAGCATTGAAGGCGTGGTTACATGTGAGGGTGCTGTCACACAAATGAAGTTAGTGCTTTTATAAAGGCAATTGAAGGATGCTACCTTTCCCCTTCCTTACATGAGGAGGCAGCAAGCCTATGAGATGCCGTCTTCATCAGAAAGGATCTGCTTGAATTTTGATTTTAGATTTTTAAATCTCAGGTTTTGTTGTTGATAAGTTACCAGGCCTAAGGTATGTTATAGACACCCATATGAAATAAGCAAATGCCATGCTATCCAAGTACACGGATATCCTTATCCCTGGGTGCTCCTTTCATCGTCTTCCACTTACCAGTTATTTACACTAACATCTCTTTGTTGTTAGAATAAAATTAGCAGTTATTTATTCCTCCATTTCGCCTTTCCCTTTTTATGGACTCCAGCCTCAGATTCTCTACAACCCAAAATATGTCAATCTTAGTCTTACCTTGGTGTTTACATACTGTTTCTTCTTCTTAGGGAGTCTTTCCTCTGATTTGTCCACAGAGAAAAATCATTAAAATCATTTATCATTAAATTCTCAGGTTTAAGTTGTCTTCTCACAGTGACCTTCTGTGAACACCCAAGATCTAAAATACGATGCTTAGCCTTAGTCTACATTATTATCTTACACTTTCTTTTTTTCCCATTATCTGAATACATCTTCAAATTTTCCTTTTTTAAAATTTTTGTTAGTTCATACATAATATTGGGGTTCATTTTGACATAATTACACAAACAATAATTATAATTTGCTCCTATTTAGTCCTCAGTACTTTTCTTTCGTTCCCCTCCTCCACCCCGTTTCTTTTCCTTCCTTCAGACTAATGCCTTGTGGCTAAGGTACAGGAGAGATTTGTTGTGGTGTAAGTACTGATTATTTACCTCATTATCTCACTCTTTTCTTTGGTGGTGCTGGGGATTGACCCCAGGGCCTTGTGTATCCTAGGCAAGCACTCTACCAACTGAGCTATATCCCCAGTTCCTATCTCACTCATTCTATTAGCTGCTCAGGGGAAAGCAAGAGCCATGCATTTTTGTCTAGGGCTGTATCCCAGTGGCAACACCCTCTGGATCTTTCTTATATGGATAACATTTCAAACTGCTTGAAAACTGAAACACTCTATCCTTTCAAATATCTATGAGAAATTTTATTTTAAAAGGTATGCTTAGGTAATAATCATCTAGTTTCAAAGGTCAATGAAAATCAATGCATTAAAAATGTAATCCACAGAAAGAAATTTAACTATTTTACATAAGACAAATAATAATATCTTGTTTCTGTGGCAATATTTGTAATTTCTGTGGAAATTTAATATTGCAAATGAAATGTCATAAAATAAAGTGTGCAACCAAAATAAGTATAATGTATTTATGTCATCATCAGCTTCCTCCTTTTTTGAGTCTTATTTTTCTTATGTTTGTTTCTCAGCTACATTCTCTCTTGTTATACCTTGTTCTGATTTTGTTTGTAGACCAATTCCTTAACTTGACATAAAATCGTATGAAGGATATTAGCATATACCACTCTTGTTGCATGATGAGGCACAGAGGTTACATCTAAAAATTGCTCCCAGTAGATGATTGTTGAATAAATGAATGAATGAAAAAGCGATTATAAGCCTAATAATTGACATCTTAATTATACAAGTCTCTGCACTAAATTTATAACAATTTTAGTAAGTAGATATGACTACTTCTTTCACTAAACATTTATAGTTTTTGCATGTGCCCTATTTGGAAGCACATGTAATAATATCTATTTTTTTTTAAATACAGTCATATACTGAATAATGTTGTTTGGGTGAAGGACAGAACACAACTATGATGGTAATCCCATACAACTACAATGGAATGGAAAACTCCCTATCAGTGATGTCAGAACCATTACAATACTGTAGTGTCTGTATTACGCAGCTGTTTGTGGTGATGCTAATAAACAATAGTCTTCAGAAGTATAAAACATACTGTTATGTACAGTAGAAAACATTTGATAATAATAAACAACTATTTACTTACTTATATATTTACTACCATATACTTTCACTGAATATTTTAGATCCTATTCCTACTTTAAAAAGTTGCTATAAAACACTATGATGTGTCAGGCTAGCAGCAGCCTCATCTCCTGTTCCTACATCTGTTAATTTAATCATTTTCGGTTGTGTTTGATTTAAGCTCATGTTGTTAAATCATGGCCCATAAGCAAACAAGATCCACTGCTAATGTTACCAATAACAGGCTATGTTGATTAAACCTGCAAATGAAATTAAAAATGATGAAGGACTACGAAAGTGGAAAATCACTGATGGTTATTGCTCACTAGTTAGGCATGTCCCATAACATCAACAGCTATGATCTTGGAGAATGAGAGAAAAGTGATATAAATGGTCACAGAAACTGCTTCATTGAAGGCAATGAAATAACAAATACTTGAGAAAAGTCTGTATCAAATATGGAGTATCTTCTAATGACCTGGATTGAAGAGCAGATACAAAAGTGTATTCTCTTCCACTCCATAACAGTAACTATCCAAATATTAGATCTGACTATGATGATGAATTTATTGCTAAATTTGGTTTATTTTAATCATTCAAGAAATTTAAGAAATTTTACTCATTACCTAATGTGAAAGTGAGTGTCGAGGCAATACATGCTAATGTAAAGGCAGCTGAAGAATTTTGGGGCATTGTAGATAAGCGGATTTTGAAGAAAAATGACTCGCCAAAGCAAATATGCAGTATACATCCTAGTCTAGGAAAGGAGGTCTGAAAGGACTTTTATCCATAAGGAGGCCAACTCCATGCCAGGTTTCAAGATTTTTTAAGAACAGAATAAAAGGTCTGAAACCTCCTTGGCTACAGTGTTGCAGGTATAAATTGAACCTTTGTGATCAGGCACCATGAGAACTCCAGGACCTCCAAACATATTAATAAGAACACACTGCCTGTGTACTCCAGCGACAATGAGAAGTCTTAGATGATCCAGCTCCTCTTCCAAGGTCCCTCTTGAAAATCTATGCCATCAAAATGGAGAAGTACTGTATGCAAATAACATGTCTTTCAAGATTTTGCTTATAGTTAGTAATGCTCTCATACACCCTTTTTCTATTGGTGGTGTTCATCTTAATATCAGTGTGGTCTCCTTCCTCCAAACAGCAAAATATTCACCCAACCAATAGATTGAGGAATGATAACAGATCTTAAGGTCTACTACATTGAGAAGAACCCTGGTCCAGGCTATTGCTCTAACAGACAAAGACATGGAAGAGATGCCACTGCAATTCTGGATGCTTTGTCTTAAGAGGATATCAACAATGAGTATATGAATTACTTCTATCAGAAAACACAAGAAGTTTATCCATGACTTCAAAAGATCTGCCAAGAATGGGAAAGTTGCAAAAATTAACAAGTCTGTTGTTTTAAGTTAGCTTTTTTGCTGCTGTGACTAAAGAATTCACCAGCAAAATTTTAGAGGAGCAAGAGTTTATTTGAGAACTCACAGTTTCAGAGGTCTAAATCCAGAGAGGGCAGGTGGTAGAAGAGTGTAGCAGAGGGAAGCAGCTCACAACAAGGTGACCAGGAAGCAGAGAGAGAAACTCCACACAACAGATACAAATATATATTCCAAGCCATGCCCCAATTTCTACCTCCTCCAGCCACACCCCACCACTTCAGTTACCACTCTGTTAATCCCCATCAGGGGATTAAATCACTGATTGGGTTAAGACTCTTACAACCCATATTTTCTTCTCTGAACCTTCCTGCATTGTCTCACACATGAGCTTTTGGCAAACACTTCACATCCAAACCATAACATCTGTGATTGAATTAGCAAACAATTTTAACCTATGCATGAATGAGGCTGACATTGAGGAGCTCCTAGAGGTGGTTCCAGAGGAATTGACTAAAAATAAATTGTTGGAACTAAAACAGAAAAGCACCTCTGAAGAAGAGGTAGAGAAAAGGAAGTAACAAGAGAAGAAAAAGAACCTTCAAGAAACCCATAATGAACAGTTTAGAAGATTTTTTTTCAGACTGAAAGAATTCTTTGAACAGTTTGGAAACATAGACTCCAACATAGGTATCTTTTCATTAGTGGTGACGAATATTCATGTTGCTTTATCTGCTTCCCATCAAATCTATAATGAAAAATAAACCAAAGAATCACATTTCTGAAATAGTGATGATCTCTTATAAAGAGGCTCAGTCAGGTCCTTCAGGGGGGATTCCAGAAGGAGGAGAGAGGTAACAGGAGGTGACACTCCATATGTGTGATTGCTTCTGAAGACCTTGCAGTGGGACAAGATGTGTAAGTAGAAGACAGTGATGCTGATGAGCTTGGCTCTGCATAGACTGGTGGCTAATATGTGTGATTGTGTCTTGGTTTTCATAAATTTTAAAAGAAAAAAATAATTTAAGATGTTTAACAATAAAAAGCTTGTAGAATAATGATATAAAGTAAGAATATCTTACATAGTTGTATAATGTGCTTGATATAAGCAGTTATTTCAATAACATCAAGCAGTTTAAAAAATTTTTAAGAAATAATTACAATAAGGTAGATTAATTTATTTTTGAAGAAAGATTTTTTTTTTGTACCAGAGATTGAAATCAGGGACACTTTCCCAAATGGGATGGGAGCCACACCATCAGCCCTTTATATAAATATAAATATGTAATATATAACATATTACATATTTAGTTTTGAATATTATATATACATATGTATTATATATTTAGTTTTTAATTACATATGTGTGTGTGTGTGTGTGTGTGTGTGTATACTTTTGAGACAGGGTCTTGCTAAGTTGCTGAGGCTGGCTTTGAATTTGCAAGTATTCTGTATCAGCCACTTGAGCTTCTGAAACTGGAAATACAGGCCTGCACCACCATTCCCAGCTTTTTGTTTTTATTTTTATTTTTCTTGCAGTACTGGGGATGGGATTGAGAGCCTCCCATATGCTAAGCAAGTATTCTACCAGTAATTTCCTAGGCCATGATATGCATCCAATACTCACTCACTCTCTGACATGTCCACAGCAGCTTCCAGTCCTGCAAGATCCATTCATCCTAAGTGTCCTATACAGGTGTACCTGTTTTTATCTTTTATGCCATATTTTTACTGTAACTTGTTCTTATGGTTTAGAGGTCACATGTGAGACAATGCCAAAAGGTTTGTAGGAGAAATGATTGGGTTATACCCTTTACCTCGTCAGTGAATTCATCCTTGATGGGGTTAAATTAGTGGTGACTAGGGGGTGGGAGGTGGCTGAAGGAAGTATGGTTCACTGGGAGAATGGCCTTGGGGTATGTATTTTGGATCTGGAGAGTGGAGTCTCTTTTTGTCTGTTTCCTGATCCTCTTGTGAGCTGCTTGTCTCTGCCACACTCTTCTGCCATGAGGTTTGCCTCACCTTGAGCCCTGATGAATGGAACCGGCCTTCTATGGACTAAGACCTCTGAAACTGTGAACCCTCAAATAAACTTTTCTTTCCTAAAATTGTTCTGGTCAGATCTTTTAGTCATAGCAGCAAAAAATCAGACTAAAACACTTTTCTATGTTCAGATAGATTTAGATGCAGTAATACTTACCACTATTTTACAATTACCTATAATATTCAGAATAGTAGTCTGCAGATTTGCAGCCTAGGAGCAATAGCAGTAGCACATAGCTTAGGTGTGAAATAGGTTGTAACATCTAAGATTTGTAGGGACTATCTTGATGTCTGTGCAATGACAAAACTGTCTCATTATACATTGCTCAGAGCCTTTCCCCACAGTAAAATGATGCAAAACCATATCTAACCAACTAACTATATGTCATTCTCTTGGTGTCAGAAATTTGCTTGCTTCTCATGAGACCTTATATTGACATTAGTTGGTAAACTAATAAACAAAGTTAGTTCAAAAACTATAGAAGAGGTTTAAACAAAGAATGAGTGTATAATTTGGACCAGTTATCCGATCTGTAAAAGTATGACTTAGATATAGGATTTCTGACCCCTATTGCTGTCCCTCAGGTGACTACACTTCTATAAATAGTGAGTTAGTACATAGTGTTGAGCCAATTCTGACACCGTCTTCAAGTATTAGTCTTACCAATGTAGAATTCTATTAATAGAGTGCATAGAAAGGTAAAATAAAAAAGATATGCATTTATCTGTGCAGTTCTTGGGTTATCTGATGAAATAAATTTCTCACTCCCAAGCTGACAATCAGAACTGTACAGTAGTAGTTCCTGATCATGGATAGATCTTATTTAATTTGGCCAGATTCCTTGACTTTGATTGGAGAACTGGGCTATCTTTTCCTAAGTAAAACTTTACTTCCATGTTGATGATAATTCACCATAGAAACATATCTGTCATATTAACTGAAATAATATGTCTAAAATATTTCAGAGGCAGAATGAAGAGAAAAACATCTTTGAGGTCAAAGGATATAAAGTTTCAGCTACGAACAACGACTTTTAGTAATCTATATCACAGAGGTAGTGACTAGAGCTAATAATTATATGGTACATATTTCAAAATTTTTTAAAGACTAGATTTGAAATTCTATTGCCAAAATGTAATAAGTATGTGAGGTGATGGATATATTAATTATTTGGTTTAATCATTCTATGCTATAAACATATATCAAAACATCACATTGTCACATTGTTTTTTATATGTATAAAAAAATGTTATATATATATATATATATATATATATATATATATATATATATATATATATATATATATATATATATTCTGTCATTTACAAATAAACAAAATATAGCAAAACCAAAAAATATATATAGTGAAAAATTCAGGCAGCTCCTTGGCCTGGGGGGAAAAAAGAATATTTTGTAGACTATATTTTAAAGATCCTTATTTTTATAGAACATGACACATGACTTAATTAACTTGACTCTAGTGAAATTTAAAAGATAAGAGTAGATGAAAATAAAAACCAGGACAACTTAAGATCTAAATCTATTACTGAAGACTCTGATGATACACACTAGTAATTTAATTTTCCTCCAACATTACTGAATTACTTCACACAAAATGTTTGCAAACTTTTTCTAGAAAGGCCTGGAAAGTGAATCTGTTAGACTTGCAGGCCAAGTAATCTTTGCTGCAGCAAGAAGGTAGCCCTAGACAATATGAAATATTGGGCTGTGTTCCAAATAAACTTTATCATTACATACAAGCAGACCAAATTTGGCCTGGGAGTGGTGGTTTGCCGGCCAATGCTTCAGACCATAATTATGCCAATTATGATTTTTTTCTCAATGTTTTTTAATTTGTTTGCTGAAATGATTACACAATTAATTGATGTTTAACAACCCTGAACCAAAAATTTTTGTGCCAGTAAAGAAGAAGATAGTGATAATAGATAGTAAAATAAGAATGATAGTAGTTATTGACAGACTAAATTTGTATCCATTCTAATAGTAGTTTGAATAGTTACATTGACCAAATGAATAATACCATGTAGGTAATCTATATCTAACAGATTGTAGTCCATTTGGCCATGAGTTCGTTTTAAGCAAAAGTTTTGTGAAATTGTAAGCAGTTGAAAATTTTTATATATTCTGATTAATATCAATCATTTAATATGGAAAACATAAATTGTGACTTCCTCCTGGATTTTGGCACACACTTCCTTTTTTCCTGAAATTCTCTTTTTTTCGCCCTCTCCATGAAGGGAAAGTTTTACCATGATACTATCAACAACAAAATAGGAAACAGAAGTTCCAATTTAATGACAAAGGGTTAGCATTGATATTACATATCACACACTAACTCTTTCCTTCCTTTGTGTCATAAGGTCTAGGGCTTTCTAGAGTTTGTGGTATCAGAGTAGCCTTCTCTGTTTAATTTTCTTTTCAAATAATATCCACTCTATTTGTTTGCTTGTTGATTAGTGACTCACAAATAAAATACAAGATCCATGAGGAAGATCGTAGTTTGTCTTGTTCAAAATGGTGTTTTTAATGACTGGCTCATGATTGATATTCAAGGGAAATTCTCAACTCTCTTATGAAACTTATTGTCTATTTTCCTATTTCCCACCCCACTCCTCTTAGCTAAGTAGTTTATTATGGAAGACTTCAGCAATGTTTACTTTGGATTGGTTACAAATGGCTTGGGTTTTCTTAAACGTTTTTCATAATGGGTTTTGAGTATATAAGATTGAACAAAAGAATATATTCATCTCCATAGATTAGCTGTCCTTTAGGCTGATGGATAATTTTAGGCCTCAGAAATTCACCTATTGAAGTTAACAGGAAACTTCATCATCCAAGCTTTTGGCTGTCTCCCAAACTCATGTTTGTGTTCCAGCGTGAACTTCCAGCTTTTTTTGATCCATTTGGAAAAGCAAATAGAAAAGCAAATTGATTTTAGCTTGAAAGCCAGTTCTCATGGATTGGTAGTGGCTTTTGGAGCAATAAGGTGAGAAACATTTTGAAGTTACATGGGTTCAACTGGAGAGAGGGTGCCTTAGAGGATTAGTGATGCTGGGAAAGAGGAGAGACTGGGCAGTGGTATGCACATCCTATATTTCACATCCTTTTGAAAGATGTATTATCCAGAAAGCATTTGTTAAAAAGCAACTATGTTACATTATATAAATAACACAAGCTCTGCTTTCTTTTTAAATGTAAAAGGATATTTACTTTGTTCTTTCCATTCTGTTTTTCTTTCTCCTAGAACACAGATGTGCAATCCATTTCAGTCTTACATTAGTTATTAATATAAGTATCTTGCTTGATCAAAAATTCTTAACTCAAATAGTCATAAGTAGATTAAAAAAATAATGAACTATGTGTTTCAATTCTATTTTGTGTTAAATTTTAAATAGTTAGCTAATAGTTACAGGAAAAACAAATGTTAGCTGATGAAATATTAACAACATAGGAGAAAATATGAAAACATAATTGAATGACAATGAAATGACATTAATATCAGATAATGTCTATACATTTTTACTACTGTTACATTATTTACTGTGGTGGCAATGTTCCAATGGCCATCTGTTCAATATCTGAAGTCCTGCAAGCCATTAAGACTCTAATTTACTATCAGATGCAGAAAAATAGGAATGCACACATCTTATGTTTAAACCATGTTCATGTTAAAAAAATATGAAATAAAAATTCCTCTCAGGAGGTGTAAGTTATTTTTCAGCATTGTGAAAGTTATCTTCGATAGTAAAAATTCAGATTCCACTTATATTGTTTACTTCCATGCCATGAGGTGTGAAATCTCTTATATGAAATCTGGAGTCTATTAAGTTCAGAATAGGGAGTTGGTATGAAATGATGAAGCAAAGACCCATATCAGGAAAATTTTGAAAATACAGAGCTAGGATCATAGTACAATGTAAGATCATTATCATTTAAATTCACCAGATAAGTTTTGGGTTATGTAATAAAAAAATCTGGATGAGAGAACCCATGGACTAATTATTCTAATTATTATTTGCTTGAATTCCCTAATGAATATCCCTATAAATGATCATCTATGGTGGAGTCATAGAATTTAACTTCAAGAATAATATTTTAAACCAATGAAAATCATCAAAAATAACACCTTTATAAATTAAAAAAGGGCACTTTTTTTAAATAAAAAAAAGTTTAGATGAGCCTAATCCTAGTCAACTTCCAAAGAGGTAGTTGGTAAATATTGATGGTTTCCCACACACAATTATACCCAAAGAGATACACATAGACAATAAGAGACACCTCTCACATAGCATATTTGTTCTATTTTACCTTCACTGGTGGAAATTTTGTTGTAACCTCAAACCTCTTTGAAAGCTAGAACCTGTAAATCACTGAAGTACTTTGAAATTGTCTTGACAATATTTGCATAATTTAGAGTGTTAAAAACTTCTATCATGGATGAAACACAACTACTTATAAATTTGAATTGCAATTCTAAGTTCTATCTTTTAGTATCACATAATAAAAGTTTGATGTGTGGTCTAAGTAAAATTTTATCAAATGTTTGAAGCTATATATTATAACCTATATATCATATTTTCTTCATTTTGTTCTTCAAGTTATACGCCTCAACTCCCTAAATACTTTTGTGTTTTATCACTACAGTAATATCCTATGAACCTATCCTAATCTTTTTTCAATACGGTGCTTATCATAGCTTAAATATTTAATGGCAATAAAACTATTTACAATGCAAGTATATGTCAGTTGAAGACTGTACTCCAAAAAATAAATAAATAGAAAATCCACTGCTTGTTAATTCAATAAAAAGTAAATGTCAGAAAAATATTTATGGACAATAGCCTGAAGGTTATGCATTTCATGAACAGATTAAGTAACTCTAGAATCTATTTTTGGAAAAAATTACAATTAGGAAATTCCCATAAGGTTATCTTGTCTATCGTGTGTTTTAGCCATGAAAGAATCAGATTTAATTGGAGAACATGCAAAACAAAACAAAACAAACAACAACCCCCCCACACACAGTTTTTGGAAATTTGTCACTCCTTTTACCTTATTTTTTCTGGAAAATATTGGTCACTATATCACTCCAGCTCCATTTAGGATAATGTATCCATTTTGAAATTGAGTGAAAGAAATCTTGGAGTCATACTTTTAGCTCACCTTTTAGAAGATATTAGCACACCCTGCATGTTTTGCTTGAAAAGTTATCTTAATTTCACTTTACTTCCCTGGATTTTCTCATTTATTGAAAATAATGGAAGGAGTATATTTAAGGAAAAAGTTAGTGAAAAGAAAATGGAAGCAATCATGAATTTCTTATAGAACACACACTATTGTATAATGTTACCTGTTTTATTCTTACAACAGTGGGATGTGTTAGTTTGATATATTTGTGCACATCAGGGCCAGAAGTACGATCCACGTACATCTCATTAAACATATTCACACAAATGAAGATTTTAACCACTGGTTTAGTAGATCATTTTTGAAAGCTTAGCAGGGCACTTTCCCAAACCTTTCAGCCTAGCAGAGAGAGATGGGAAAGTGATCCAGAGTCATACTGACATGCATACGGTGCAGTGGCATAATGGACCAGGGACATGTGGACATGTGGGCATTGAAGAACAGTGTAAAATAATTTACTCTCCTCTTCCCTTTTTTACTATGAGTTTCAATTTTCTATTGCTGCTTAAAACCCCACCCTAACACTTAGTAACTTAAATAGTAGTGATTTAATTTTTTTTTAATTACTCTATTGGTTGACCAGGCATTCTTGACTCATCTTGTCTGAGTCACTCATGAATCTACAAGAATGTGACACCATAAATTGGATTTAGGAAACCAAGCAGTTTTATTCAATTTCTGCCTGTAAGGGCCTGGCTGAGTAATTTGAGCTTCTTGGATTTTTTTCTTTGGGGTCTCACCTAGCAATTTACTAGACTTGTTCTTTACCATAGAATTATTTCAAGATTCTAGGAGATAAAAGGTGGAAACTGCAAGACCTCTAGAGATCTTAGCCTGGAACTTACACAATGCCATTTTTTTTTTCATATTAAAGTTCACAGACCAGTCCAGACTCAAAAGAGAAAAAAATGGATTCCATTTCTGGATTAGGAAGCAATAAAGTCTCATTCTCAGTGACCATGATAACTTATTTTATTGTAGTCATCTTTTATTATATTTAATTTTTTCTTTCTTTTTAAAATGACACATAATAAGTATACATATTTGTGAGGTGCAGAATGATGATTCTATATATGAATACAATATGCAATGGAAAAAATCAGGGAAAATTGCATTTCCATCTTCACAAATATCAATCACTTTTTGGTAATGGCAAACTTAAACACTTCTAGTTCTTTGTAAAAAAATACATACACATATATATTTTTCTGAAACACTATATATATATATATATATATATATATATATATATATCAATTATTTTGAACAATAGTCACATTAAAATTTATTCCTATTATGTAACTGCCTTTTGACACCTGTCATCCAACTTCCTTTGTTTCCCTTTGTCCTAGGCTTTCTAACCTCAGATGAACACAATTCTACTCCCTACTATCATTGAATCAATTTTATTGGTTTCCATATGCGACCAAGAACATTCAGTATTTATTTCTATGCTAGGTTTCATTTCAATGTACTTAATGTCATCTCTGACAACAGCCTCTTATATTGCCACTAATGGCCCTATGGTCTGGGATGTCAGTGAAATAGAGCAAAACCAGGAAATTGTCATGCCCTCAGAGGTGAAAAGATTTTAGAAACAACAGGTAAATGAGAGGATGGGGCAAAACCAACACATATCCAAAAGATGGCAGAGATGCTATTAGTTTTCACTGGGACACATACATCAAAGATAGAGAAAGTAGGGAGTCTAGAGTCAAATTCTGTAGAAAGATGACTGCTGTAATTTTAATTTGAAATATTTGCACAAAATCTAAGTTTCAGAATGTCCCCAATTAAGGACATTCTCAGTTTAAGTCAACATAAAAAATTAAATTACCATTTAATGAAATTCACAGTACAAAAATTCACAGGAAAGGAAAAAGGTAACAAAGGAAAACACGACCTTGAGTAATTGACTCAATTTAAAAACATACAAAAGTTTGTTTTACCTAACATAAAATTATCTAAATTTACTTAAAATCTATAAGAATTCTGAAGAGCGAATTTTATTATTCTCATTCTAAAGAGGAAAAAAACTTAAATTATGTAATGTGTGAACAATCTGGTCTGCCTTATACTAAGTGAGCCAAAATAGAAAAGTTTGTTACAGTCCCACAACTGAGAAGATGGAATATGGACCTGTTTCTAGTGTGTTTTCTTTTCATTGATGCTGAACTAGAAAACACCTAATATAGAAGACACCTGCACAACCACAGGCAGACTTGTCCAGGAGAGCATGTATTTCCTCATCCGTGATGCCTGAAGTTCAGCAATCTGTGGAATTTGGGGGCCTTCTGGGTGAGAACCAAGGAGCAGCAGGTTTACTCCCTTAGATAACACTGATTAGCAAAGAGACCAGATCTCAATACCCATGAACTGATCTCCAATTCTAAAATGTGTACTTTTTTCTGAAACACTAAATTTATTCCCACAGAAATCCCCAGTTAACTTTGAATTTATTTCCAGAAGAGATACATTGCATATGAAACAGACAACATACTTAATTTCATAACACCTGCATGTCATGCTAATAAATTTCTTTACAAATATTGTTCATGGAAAAAGACCTCGGTTAAGTGTAGCCAATGGATTTATACCTCCCCCCGGGCTCCCTTAAAAATCATGCCTTAAAAGTAAAATATTCTGAGAACAGGTGAGAAAACTGTGACCTAAGATTTTCTTATTGGATTTGGTAATATTTATACAACATGTTATAAGAAGATGACTTTTTTTTTCAGGTCACGTATACCTCAAAATATGACAAAAAGTAAACATTGACCTTTTCTAGGTTTGAACATAAAAATTAAAAGCTTCCTTATTTTCAATTCTTGGCTTTTTGGACCATCTCCAGGGAAGCTCTGCTTCACTGCAGATTGAGTGGGTTAACCTGCTGCCCTCAAGACTATTTGTCTCTATAGAACTCTACTCATTCATCCTCAAAGGCACCTTTCCCTTCACAGCCACACAAGCAGAGAAGTTCTTATACAGAAAGAGAATTAATCATGTATTTGTCATACTGCACACAAAATAAGTCATTTGATACAATTGAGCAAACAGCTATAAGTTAGCTCACTCCAACAGAGTTTTACAATATAATGTTAGTCACATGTTCTTAGAAGACAGGCAGGATTGATGGCAGGGCAAAATATTTTAATTTTAAATTTGCACTAAAACAGCACTCAACTTCAAAAACATTTTAAAGTAACTCTAGTAAGAAGGTAACATGATGCAAAGACAACATTTATTACATTTCTGTGTGAAATTCTTATACATTTTCTGGGTCTAATCTTGAATCATTCAAGGTCAGATAGGTGAAATTATATAGACAGATTACAATTTATTATATATACTTCAAACTTTATTGCAATTTTAACTTGCATTCTTAGCAGTTTGAATTATTTAGTATTTTATATCAAGTTTTTTGAAATGACTTTTTTGTTTTATTTTTTTTTCTGCAATATAAGCTATTAACTGCACTGAAATTTATGTAAGCAAATTTACCCTCTTAAAACTTGTCCCATGAGATAGCAGAGAAATAATTTGAAAGAGAATCCAATGAACTATACTTCTCTTTAAAAAGCCTGGAGAGAAATGAAAACATGGATTTCGGCCAAGATAAGAAATAGAGTAATGGGAAAATAAATTAATTTTAGAAGCTATAAAGGAATAAGTACCAGTAATTGGAAGATATAATATTAAAGTAATTTATAAATATACATTTTAAACATTTTTTTTTTAAATGAGAACTCCTTTGAAGCATCCTGTATGTATGCTAAGCCTTTTATAGACACAATATTACTATCTTTTAAAAATAACTTTGTTCTCCTTTATTTCCAAGGTAAGTTTATATGGAAAATAAGCATGTTTTTCAGAGTTATTGTATTGGATCCAATTCTATATGGAATTCTGCCTTTCAAAAATTTTCTTTCTTTTTATTTTGATACAATCATAAATTTGTTATTGAAAAATTATCCCAAAGAGCCTTTCTGTTCTTAAAACTGTTAAGAATTAGCTGCCTTGATAACAGTCCCTTCACATGTGAATCTAAATACATAACAACTGCAAATAACACATTATTACTATTTAATCCAAAGACTGCATTTGTTTTTGCCAGTTTTCTCAATAATGTCCTCTATGTTTTAAGGGATCAGGACAGTATCATCTTTTACATTTATTTGCCATAAATCTTTAGGTGTTTTTTTTCTAATTCTGCAGCAGATGCTTTGACTCTCATTACCTTGATATTTTAATACTATAAACCAGTCTTATGTATCTCAGACTGCATTTATCAGATATGTTCTCATTTTAATATTAAGATCATATTTTTTTCACAGGACTAGTACAGAAATAATGGTATGTTCTTCTCATTCTATCAGGCAATATACAATTTCAGTTCATCTCTGCTGATGACTAATTTGGTTAAAGTGTTCTCTGTTAGGTCTCTCCACTGTATATTATGTTTTTTATTTTGCCTTTGCAAGGATTTTCAGAGCTAGTTTAAAACAATTCTATACCTCATCAAACTTTTACCCACTAGCTTAACATCTATTTATATTTCTTGGATGGATTAATCATTACTGTGATGGTAGCCTAATGGGAATTATTAGCCAATTCCATCATTTCTTCTATATTTTTTTACTGGCATACAATGTAAGGAAAAGCTTTCTCCTGTAATAATTAATTTATTCATTTATTTACAAGTTAATATTTTATTTAACTGTTTATAACTATTACTATATTGTTTTGTTGATCACACTATCCCCTGTGGCAGGCCTTTCAAACTGGTTTTGTGTTCCTTTGGACACATCTTAATTTTCCTTCAGAAATATCTTACTCTTTAGCAAAATAAGAGAATGTGGGCTCCTCTTAAGCCTATGAGGTCCCAGCTTTGAAATCAGCAAATTTCTCTAAAAAAGCTCTTCTTCTTTTTTTTAAAATATTTTTTAGTTGTCAATGGATTGTTACTTTATTTATTTATTTATATGTGGTGCTGAGGCTCAAACCCAGGACCTCACACATGCCAGGCAAATGTTCTACCCCTGAGCCCCAGCCCCAGCCCAAAAGCTCTTCTTTTTTATTTTCCAAGTTGGTAAAAATTTATTACTAAATAAGAGTGTAAAAATAACTTATAAAATGCACTAGTAAGTGAATACAATATCAGTGATGTAAGTATCAATGTGATTTATTTTTTTTTACTTTTTTTTATTGGTTGTTCAAAACATTACAAAGCTCTTGACATATCATATTTCATACATTTGATTCAAGTGGGTTTTGAACTCCCAATTTTACCAAGCTCTTCTTTTTAAATAATTTGAAACCAACATGTGGACTCTCCCTCTAATCATTGTGATTGAGTCACTGTCATTCCCCAGCTTCTGATGGCCTTCGGAAGATGGAGGGAAAGAACAGACTTATTCTATTCTCCTGATATATTTATAAGTCTCTTTCTATGTATTCACACTGTTGCCTCTAATTCAAATGTCAACGTCACAGAAATCATTCTAGTTCCCCTCCCTTCCGTATCTTATTTGACAGGTAACCTTGGTTCTTATTATCCTTAATATGATTACTTACTTGACAAGTCCATCCTGCATATGACCAAGTGCAGTTTCTACTGCAGTTCCTCCCAGGCAGATGCCCTTCCAGGCCACTTTTCCTGCAGTACTCAATGGCAGGCAGCACCCTCTGGGCTCTGGGGCACTGAACTCGTGTGTGGGGTGGACCACTGTAACCTCTAGCACAGGTAGACTCCACCTTGTTTGACCCTAGCTAATGAATGCTAGAATTAGCACTTCAGGAAGGAAGTAGTGAAGGTAGAAAGAAAGGAAGGAAAGCAGGCAGCAGGAAGGCAAGCATGGGGAAGAATGATGCTCTAAAAGAAAAAATTTGGGCAACAAACTTATTATTCTTGCACAAATGTTTTGTGGGACTTTCTAGCAATAGGTGCCTTGAATGGCTGTTTTTCTTCATTGATATTAACCATACAGTCCATTTTAAAGGGAAAGAATAATACAGTTGCCAGTGTACATTGCTATCTGCTTAAACTTTCCTAGAGACACAGCAGACATTCCAATCTGCTAATTCTTCCCTCTATTCACCCATTCTAGGACAGTTCAAAAGTAGCAACATTAAATAAAAGTATTATACATATTTTCCCTGACTCTAACCCTCTGTGATTCTTACTCAGTGATTAAATAGGCAACCTAATACACAATAGTTAATCGATAACATAACACTTTATATTTTGGAGACAGTTCATGTTTACAGAGATCTCCAAATCTGTTGTATTAATGCAGTAATCAAAGAGTGCTATCATAGAGGCAGACCATTATCTTCCGGTTGCTTTGAATTTTATTGTGTTGATAAAGACTTTTCTAAATACCTGTCAAGTCACATCTTGTGCCAACAGTTGTGTGCATGCCAAAGTCCAGTTCTGTGTAGGAGTAATCCATTTGGTCTAATTTTTAAGGGTTTTATCTAGTGTAAGTGAAGGTTTATGTTCTCCATGTGATCTTCTCACCCCAGCCAATCTATAAGGTCTTGGTCAGTTCTCAACTCTGAGTTTCAATCAGCAGTATGAGGAGTAGTGATTGTTTAAAAAGTCTGCAAGGCACTGACTGTAATAAATATTTTGCTACTGTTAGATTACTTAGTTTTTTTTGTTTCACCATTTTCTGAACAGATGACAAGCCATGTTTTCATAACAGCCTCAGAAAAAGTAACAGGCAACACCGTGCTTCTAATTCTCAATCAGTTGATTTTACAATGTAAACATGGAAGTATTTTGCAGCATAGTGAGAGGAAATGATTGCACTAAATTCATAATTCTATTGAGATTGCTATTGAAAATCATCAGGTGGGGATACTATGTGAGAGTTGGAAAAATTCATGCTGCCTGGTTTTGAGATGAGTTTTTAAATCATTTTTGAATCTGTAACATGTGAGATGCAATTATTAAATTATTTTAACTCTATGTCCTTCTGTGGATGAAAGTGGACTTGTTAGCATATGCTTCATTTCATTGCCTCGGCACATGATAAAAATGTGACAATACTCCATTCCACATGGTGGATTTTTTATTTTTAAAGCCAGACTATCACGTAAAAAGCAAATTCTGGATTTTTAGACAAATTTGATTTATTATCTGATTATAGGAATTTTTTACTTTGGCCATATTTTGAATATAACTAATTAATCACAATTAGTAGATCACAATGAATATGTCCATTACACTTGAATGTTATATCTTTATATCAGAAGAATCAGTATGTGTAATCAGGCCAGCATACACATTACAGTAAACTAGTTCTGGGGTACTAAATCCACCTTGATACTTACTAGCTCTGAGTCCTCATGCAAGTTAATTACCGTCACTTTCCTCATATGTAAGAGGAACAATACTAATTTCCACTAAAAGGGTTAGCATGATCGTGAAGTGATATGTACAGATACCATAACTGAATGCCTGGGAAACATACAGCTCATATGTTATCCTTCTGTTATTAATAAGGGTGCAAGTTAGGAGAGTATTCAGACAAATTAAACTTTATACTCCATGCCATACATTAGCAATGCAAAATCAATTCACAACATCTTTTGACTTTCTTCCTGTGCTATAGAGTCTGTGAAGTCTAAAGATTTGCCTTCTCAGTTTCCTTTTAGCTAGACTAGTCTTGAGACTTAGTTGTGGTCAATGATATAAAATCAACATGTAAGACTTCTGGAAAACCTTTTTAAAAAGGGTAGACTTAAACAACAGCAAGAATAAAAAAAAGAAAGAAAGAAAGAAAAGAAACAACTGGTGGTCTCCTTTACATCTTTTCCTCTATATCTGGACTTTCCTGGTTCACCAATCCTAAATTTTACAACTTGAATTTTACCAATTCTCAAGAAGGCCCCTCATTGAGAAATCCCACTTAAAATTCTTCATCCCAAATCTCATAACTGTCCTGTTTGGGGTCTCCCTACTCTCCATAGCTACTAAGATACTTTGAAAATAATAGTCTTTCCTACAGTAAGTAGTAAATTTGGCTTTGTTTTATGAAGAGTATATTTTGGTGCACTTTTCAGGGACTTAGTTGTCAAATACTATGACTGGGTTATAGATATTGAGGTTCTTGATACCAGAAAAATAAACCTGTCTTTTTTTGAATCCATGGATATTTTGTTTAAGCTCTGGAGTTTATTCCTGAATACATCCTTAATAAATGATGTGGCTACTATTATGAATGAAGTAATTTATCTAAAGATACTACCATAGTATTTACATATAAATATTTTAAAATGTTAGTTTCCTCAATTTATGAGCACTTATTAAAATTAGTTTATATAATCTTCATGAATGTATCCTGAAAGAGCAATTTTTAAAATTATATATAGTGTTTATATTTCCCAACTCCCCCATTCACTGGCTATAAGACTCTAGACACCTCAATGAACTGTCAGGTGTCAGTATCTACACGTGTGCAAATGTCATTGCTACCTTGTTAGATTTGAAATGAAAAAAATAAGTGTGTCATTAATCAATAAATTTAAACTATTTAGAAGACTTCATTGAAATTGTGAAGTATTAAATGGATTATGCTTTCCAGCATATTTTCAAAGCCTCATGTTTTCCTGTGTCCCCTTTCATATCCCAGTTGCCTCCTGGGCTCTGAATCCTCCATTCTGAATTGCTCCCTTCTTTTTCAGCCCTAAGAAAACAAGAATTTTAAACTTCTGTGAATTTGTAAAAGTTCTGGCTTTAATTCCTATTAAAACGTTAGGGAATGTAGAAGTTTAGTATGCTGTTTTGCTCTAGGATTTTCACATTTCTCAAAGAATCTAATGCTTATGGGAAGATAGCAGAATGATTTCCTCTTTGTTGGGAAAGAAAATATTTTACTCTCTAAACATGACATCATACTAGTTAACATTTATCTGTCCTTCTATAAGCTTGATATGTCTATAGTACATTATTATTAAGCACTAAGATGCAAAGAGTCAGCTATTGAATGGATATAATCAATCGACAGAAAGCTGAGATTTTTCATAGTTAGATGTAACAGGGCTTCAGTGAACATTTTGCTTTATAATGATCATGACCAACTTGACTCTGCAAGTTCATCACTTCATTGATTTCTCTGTCTGAAAATATCCATTTCTGTGAGTTCCTTTTATTTCTATCAGCAACATAGCAATAAGAAAATTCGAAGAAATTTCTCAACATACTACTTTTTTCAAATAAAGGGTAGAATGTTTTAAAGCAATGTACTCAAATAATTTCTGGAGGTTTGCATGTTTAGTTTCTATGTTTTTAAGTATGAAAATTCTATTTCTAATGGAAAGACCTAGTTAAGAGTAAGCCTTTATTTGAAATAGGATTATATTAAATTAAAAAAATTTTAATATGCTCTGAACCAATCTGTCTTAGTTTACATTAGTGTTTCTCAACATTGACACTATTGTTATGCTGGATAATTCTTTTTTGTGGGGTGGAATGTTTAGTATAAAATTAAACATCTTGTGCATTGTAGGATGTCATGTGCATTATTGAATGTTAAGTAGAAACTCTGACCTTTACTCACGAGATGCCAGGTCAGCATGCCACTCTTGCCTGTGACAATCAAAAATGTCTCTAAATATTGTCAAATGTCCCTTGAGGAGGAAATATCCCCAGCTGATTACCACTAGTGTGGTTTTGATATCTTTGTAGTTAAGTTTCCATTTTTTTTTCTTATGATCCTTATTTTTACTCGATTCCCCCTATACTATTGAATAATTATTGTATTTAGGTAAGGACACATGCTTGGGGATATAAAGAAGAGCTGTCCTAAGGGGAAGTGGGAAATCATTCAGATCACAAGGCCACAGTTATTTCTAATGACACAATTGCATTGATCTTTACTTGAGAAGTATCTATGGCTTCTTCTTCAGTTACTCTATTTCTTTTTATCTTCTGTTCATTATAACATTTTTTTTTCTTTTTTCTTTTTTTGGTACTGGAGATTGAAACCAGGGGGGCTTAACCACTGAGCTACATCCCCAGCCCTTCCTTTTATTTTTTATTTTGTGATAGGGTCTTGCCAAGTTGCTTAGGGCCTGCCTAAATTACTGAAGCTGGCTTTGAACTTGCAATCTTCTGCCTCAGCAGTCTGAGCCGCTGGGATTAGAGGAGTGTGCCACCATTCCTGGTTGTGCTCATGGTTTTCTATTCTTTGTATGCTGTTTATTTTTGGCTTCTATGTATTCATGGACTCGACTGCCTTATAGCTCCTGCTTAAGGCCTTTGTATTCTGTTTGTCACTACTCTCAACTTCTCCACTTCTCTCACTAAATCTTTCAGTAGAGAGGATATAAGTGCATTTGTCCCTGTTCAGTATACAGAATTATCTCCAATGTCCACCTTACAGACTCAGGCCTCCTCTAGAGGAATGCTTTAGTACTGATTGTGGCTTATCTTGTTATAGTGATTTCTTAGACAGTCACCTATTGTCATTTTTCTCAATGTAAATTTAAATCAAGAAAGGCACCCTGAGTCCTCTGAATTAGCGTGCTATTTCAGAGAGAGGCTTTGCATATCTTAAATGGAATGAATGAAAAATGGCCATTACCTTTTCTCTGCTTGAAATTAAAAATTTCAAGAAAGGAGCATAATTTTACCTTTAAAATGCTCAGAGAAATCTCATGAGAAGTGTGATTCTTGGTTCTGTGATCTTCTTCCTATGAGTGCCTTCCTTATTTATAAAGAAAAGGAAACCAATAATGCTTTATGAACTCACAACAACAGTAATGCTAAAGGGACTGCAGCTCTTGGGCAGTATTTCTTCTGAGAAGAAGAATAAAAAGGAGTTGCCTGGTGCAAAGAAATCTTGAATGCACATTATCATATCAATGATAGTGTGCACCACACAGTGGATGGACTTTCCATACGTAGGAGCAACCCTGGGTTTATAATATAATAGTCATGTCCAATTGAATAGTTTCTTCAATATAGTCAGTTGTCAGAACAAAAACCCAGAAATGTGGGTGATCTGGAAGAGCAGGTCAATATTGGGTGAAACTTCTGAGCTTGAAGTAAGAAGACATAAATCAAGACATATTTCCCTTTTAAACATCTTTAAGATACTGAGGAGGGCATGTCCTTTATTGAAAGCTAGTTTCTTCTTACATCTTATATCTGTCTTAAAATATTGAAGTAAATATTGAAGATCTATAAAGCACAAATTATCATTATTCATATAATCATTGGGCTATCTTGATTCTGAAGGATAAAATTAAGGTGTGGATTATCATTTCAAGTTTTCTCTTATGATTTCCAAATAAGGTTGGATGTGCCAAAGAATGATTAGAAAAATCTACATATACATAAAGTTGTAGGGGGGAAGAAGCAAGTTATTTATTTTTACATGTTTCAACAATGTTAATATTCTGGGTAGACTTCAAACCAGTATTTAATACAATTTTAAATTATTTTGGGAAACAGTTTTGTTATATTCAGAGAATACTTAAGGCCTTTCTGGAAGATTCTTTACTTTAAATGCTCCCTTAGCTTTATGTTAAAGAGGTTAAGTATTTGCCTTTTACTCTCACAAAACATACTAGAGGAGAAACCAAAGATTCAAAAGTCTTATCTGGAAATTTCATTGTTTATTTTTCTTTATAGAAAATAATTTGGCATTTATTCTCACAAATACTTCATAAAATACTTTGCATATATATAATTATTTTTGACCAATGAAGAAACTTGCTTACTTACTCTAAAAAAAGAAAGAATACTGCCCCATGAGAAACTGGCAGAGAACAGTGATTGTCATCTACAGCCATTGTAACAAGTGAAGAAGAAAAGATGATGACTGAAGAGAAAATTTCTTCTAAATAGAAGGAGAAAAAAGTTAGATGGTTCTTTATTCTATCAAATTAACTCAATTTAATTCTACCAAGTTAAATGTCCAAACATTTCACAATGTGTTTGTGCATCTGGAAATGTTTCTTGTCCTATTTATATCATCACATCCATAAAATATATAAAAAATACAGTTACAATTATTTTAAGCTCTGATATTTTTTTCATTTTCCTTTATTACTATTTCTGTGGACAGTCCCCATCAAAATTAGGGTTTCAGTACCAGAGCATCACTGCCTGGATAGGAAATGAAGATGGAATGAATGAAAAATGGCCATTGCCTTTTCTCTGCTTGAAATTAAAAATTTCAATATGTGGGTGTCCATGGTGTGCCCCCACAGGATGTTTCCTTTACCTGATTGAAAGTCTCTCTGATCATGGTCAGACCTCCATCCCAGCCAAAATTGTCTATAGTGGCAGATACCCTCATGGCTATTGTCTGACTTGTGTCTAGTTTATAGCTGCCTGATCATTGCTCTGGAGCTAAGAGCCTGACCTTCTGATTTCCCAGCCATCTCTGACACCTCTGAAGAAACCCAGCCTTAGGTAGCTCCTGGTTCTTCAGATGTAAAGTTGTAAAGTTAATAAAACATCAAGTTCAAAGATCTTGGGTAAATGTACAGATCCTGGACAAGGTGTGCATAATTAGTAATGAGTCGGGAGGGTAGAACTCCATCCCTAGGTCACACAAATGAAGACTGAGGAATAAAGAGAGAGAGAAATGACGCATGACACCTATACTTTGGATTTAAGTGTGGGTTACTTTAATTTCATGGGCAAATGCCTAAAAGGTTATCTGAAGAAGAAGTGGGGATTCAGGGAGCTCAGTTTGCTAGGCAGGAAGGGTGTCACTGAGGTATGTCTCATGCCACTGTCTTGAGCCATTTGAGTATGGTATAGAAGTAGAAACTGAGTCCTGCTTCTGGTATGATAATCTTAAACTTGTATTCAAAATGAGTGCCAAAGCAACATGAAATTTTTAAGAATTCATTATGCTATGAAAGACAAAGTTGCTAGATTTTTATATCTTCATAAGTGAAAGATAAAATTTCCATCTTTGTATTAAGTACTTTAGTCACAGCATCTTATCACTTTATCTCAAAGGCAAGCTGCTGGCACCTGTTCCCTTACAGTTACTGGATGCCTGAAACAGCAGTCGGTACAGCAGTATTTTGACATAGATTGTCATTGTCACTTGAAAATTTGGTGGCATTTGGTCAGATGTCTGCCTCTGAGAAACACCATGCACATCTCATGGATCACACTGTCTAATCAATAAAATCATGTAAATGCATATCCATTTATAAATATTCATATCGGTAAGGAAAATAATATATTGAGAAAATGTTGAAGGGAAATTTTTGGAAAATACTTAATATAAAAGCAAGATAAAAATGAGGAACAAAAACTTCTATGAATAAATTTAAATAGTCAATAAAGATAAAAATATATCACTAGAATTCACTTAATCCTATTTGGCTTAAACACAAAATAGAATGAAAAATGAGTGTTCTGTCCAATTTGGTTAAAGTAGTGTCTGCCCAGCTTCTTTGCAGGAAAATTATTATTTTATACATTATGGTGAATAATTAGCTTCATGAATGTGAACTAATTTTAGACTATGCAAATGTTCTGTTCTTCATTGTACATTTGTTTATTATATATCAGTAATTCTTATCCTTATATTTCCATTCTGTTTGTCTACTGATGATAGTTTTATTGACATCATTCTTTCTATATTTATTAGTTAGAATTCATCCACATAGAAGAGCTTTCCTCCTTACCCTCATCCATTTGCCTATTCAATCACTTATTTTTTTGTCTTTATGGATTTGTGCACATACAATTTAATGATTGTAACTCATTATTATTTTTCTTGCTTAAATCATCTCTTGTTTGATTATTGGAAGCACTTTAAAGTTGGCTTTGTAGTATGAAGACAGCCATGTTTGAACAATATCTAAGCAGTCACAATTGTTCATCACTTACCTATTACCTGGGCTTGACCAATGATCAGTAAGAATTTTCTTCTCTCCACTGGTTCCTGAACTGCTTGTTTTCTACCCAATTTTTTAAGCAAGCACTAAGATAACATATATCCTCATTTAATGGCTCATTCTAAGAATCAGATGACTTTTGTGGTGAATATTTCTTGTTAAAATACCATTTCTATTCATCTACTTCCACACATTCTCTTGTACCACTCTCCCATAAAGTTCATGCTAATCCTATTTACCACTACTTATTAAAGAAAGATCTTTTCTGTCTTATTTTATGTTACTGTTTTCAAGTTTTGAGCATTCTGTATATTGCAATATTCTCTTTTCATTTCTTGGAGTGCTTCTCTTAAATAAAATCTCTACTTTGTCTGAAATTAAAAAAAAAAGACAGTTCCTATTATGGATGTCAATATCACAGGTGTTTGAATTAATTGAAATATCCTTATTGGAAAAACATCTCTTATATTTTGTATTGTGAGAATATCTGTGTTATTTTTAAGTATGAAATATTTCTCAAAACCTCATGTGTAGGATAATGCAAGAAAGAATAGAGATGATATGCTTATGTTATGAGAATCTTATCCTCACCTATGCATTAACCCACTTGCATGATTTTACTGAGTGATAATTATAGCCAGATAGAGTGTGGCTGGAAGAGGTAGCTCACTGGCGCTTGCTTTGGATTATATACTTTGTCCCTGGTGAGCACAGTTCTTTCTGCTTCCTAGTTGTCATGTTCTGAACTGCTTTCCTCCTCCATGCCCTTCCACCATGATGTTCTGCCTCATCTTGGGCCTAGAGTAGTGGAGTTGGCTGTCTATACACTGAGACCTCTAAAATTGGGAGCACCAAATAAACTTTTTCTCCTCTAAGATTGTTCTTGTCTGATTTTTGGTCACACTGACAAAAAAGCTGACTAAAACACTGTGACATTTTATAATTTTTATTTACTCAAGATACATTTGTAGTTAAGTAAAATTTAGTTAATGTTCAACTAAAAGCTTCAGGGCTAATGCTATTCTAATGCTATTTGTTTTATCATTTTTTTTTATTCTTTGGGTGATATGTTCTCCAACAGTACCTCTCTCTGCTATTTGACAGAATATACCTTTGCTAATCCATTTAAAATTTTATATATATATATATATATATATATATATATATATATATATATATATATACACACACACACACACACACACACACACTAATTTAAATGAAAATTCTCAGTTTTTTATTTGTCCTCCTCATTCTTTTGTTTCTCTTTTTAGGAAGAACTCTCTTTGGTTCCACCCTGGCCCAAATGGTATTGAATACAATGGTTCATGTCCATTACATCATTTTCTGCTCTGTAGCAGTATTTATTACAGTCTACAGATAAGGTAGTCAAGTTACTAGAGTATTTCCTGGATTATTTAGCCTGACCATAAATGTTGACTGTGGGAAACCATCCAAGAGCCATTAGGCAGGGAAGTCTGGTTTTGGTAACTCCCAGTTGCAATCCACTGGGGTAAGAATGCCTGATTCACAAGGCGTGCTGTTCTACCTCACCGCTCAAGTTGAGTGACCTGCTGAAAGCCCAACAGCCTGCTTACCTCCGCCAGTATTCTGTTCTTCTGCAAGAAGCAAGCATGGAGACAAGACTCATCCCACACTAAGACCTTACACCTACCAATCCCCTTTGATTTGTACCACTATAAATAAAGCAAGCCAGGGCTCCATATTGGTTAGAAGCCATAGCTCTCTGGTCGGTTTAACTGGTAATTGGTTTTGCTATTTAAAATATATTTCTGGTCTTTGATGTCTATTTTGTGGTTCTACCTTCATAGCTTTTGCAGCCAGCCCATCCCTCCGACAGGAACCCATTCCCTCACCCATGTGGCCCTTGAGCGAGAGTGGACAGTTATAAACACTCTCAGCTCTGATTCTTGGCCTATTTGTTTATAATCAACCTTTGCTGCAGAGTGTGGTTCTTATACTGGACCTCCAAAAATGCTCATTAGTTTTCAATTTAACAATGACATCATCTGGAGCTAAAGCTCTTCTGTAGGACAAGAAAGTTATCCCTCAAACTCTTAGTATTATTTTGGTCCCAGAACAAATTTCTGTAGAAGGGCAGAACAAGATGCCATCTGTATCCAGAATGCTCACGAGAGACTTGATCAAAATACTTTTTCCTGCCCTCAATATTACTGTAATGTATTCAGCCTTATGTAATTCTCTTTTCTTAAAAAAAATCCCAGAGAGAGAAAGTTAGGAGGCATGTTCAAACTACACCATGTACCTTATCAGTATTTTATAAAACAATCTGCCATATCCACCCCACATTATTATATTCTCCTACCACCTTGATGTCAAAGATAAGAGAGGTAATTTTAGCATATAAACTGTAGTTTGTAATTAAATACAATGTAAGAATAACCATCCAGGCTCAAGCTGTTGATATACAAAAGAAAGACTTTTCATAGACATATATATGGGTGTATATTGTATGTGCATGTATTTGTGTGTATGTGCATATAATTATTTTTTAAAAAAATGTTTATATATAACATATCCTTTTTAAAGGAAAATCATGGCCAGTAAGGTCGTTTCTACTAAGAACAATCTTATTTTACACACAAGAAGCTGATTATTACCTATAATCTGTATTTCTACATATTTAATTCCATACTTAAGCTCACTTCATTTTATCATATCATCTATAGTAGTAAATGAATGCCCCTGGTCACCTTGGAAAACATCTAGTAAGTAGTGAGCAAAACAGAAAAATGACAACAATAATTTGAAATAAATGTTCTCATTGTACATTAAAAAGCAGCATCAATTAAGTTTATATATCTGTCTGTATTTATTTGTTTTTCTATCTGTGCATCTATACATCATCTTTCTATTCATTATCCATCCATCAATCACCTTGAGTAGTAACAGAAAAACTCAATCAGAAATGAATGTGGACTGAGGAATACAATAATGTTCCAAAGGCTAAGTGGTTTATGTGAATAATGGCTTTTGCATACAAAGGGTTCTATCTTCACTTTTACCAAGTTAGAAATTTTAAAACAATTTGAGAAAAGTACTTTGCTTTTAAAAAGTTCAGGTGCTACTTACATAGAAGAGTCATAAAACATTTTAAGGTGTTACGTTATAAAGGTTTTCAAAGAAAAATGCCCTTGGCCCATAATTATGTTTCATTTCATAACCTGTTAGGTCTTATATCTCAGTATAGTTAAAGACCTGAAAAGGTAATTTGCATGTTTTGATGAAAAAAAAAACTTAGGATGGAATTTTAATATCCTCCTGAATTTGATTAAAATAAAGGTGAAAACTTGAATCAGTGTATTAAACATCTGTAACTCTCTCCTCTTCTCACTATAGGGGATTTTATGGCTTAACCACTGACATAATTCCCATGTTAGACAGGAGCAGAATCTAAAAAGCCACTCCTGCCAGTTTATGCACACCTTCCTCATGTCCCCAGGAGTGTTCCAGAATAGATTGCATCTCCTGTTTTCATTTGGCTTTTGAATTTGACTCGGTTTTCTCATGTCTAAAGTTAAATGACTAAATTCTTCTCACTTTTCTTCCAAGTTTTTGTTCCAATATTTTAATATTTACTATGCTTTCATATTTAAGTACTTTTTAACATTTGGACAATCACTACTTATTGATCACCCTCTGCAATTCAGGAAATATTCTATAGTCTCAGAATAAGCTAATAAAAATACTAAAAACTTACCCTCATTTAATATTCATTCTATTTAAAATTTTAAGCCTTACATTTTTCCCCCCTTTTCATTATCTAAAAACACTATAAACCTTTCCATATTGATCATTTTTTCTTCACGTGTCTTTGGAACGGTTTCAAACAATATCATGGAGATGACTTCAGGAGAAACTTTTTGTTTCCTCTTAACCAAGTCTGGAGTGTTTTGTTTTGTTTTGTTTTTTACATCTTTTCCAGGCCTACAGGATTTCTACTGGTCCCATTAAAACAATATTGCAGGGAAATTAATTCAAAAAGAAATCTAAATTTTCATCAGTAATGAAAAAAAAAAACACTGGATTTACACACACAGAAACACACATGTAAAATATAAAGACAAACAATAGGTCTGTGGATGCTACAAAAATCCAGCTCTGATACTAAAGTATATAAGAAATGTATTAAAATAAAATGGAGGCCTGGGGATGTAGTTCAGTGGTACAATGCTTAGCCTAGCATGCGTGAGGCCCTGAGTTCAATCCCTAGCACAGCACTGAAAACAACCAACATGAACTCAGATGGCTTTTTCACCAATATCTAATCATTGGCCTGCTTTCATTACTTATGCCTTCCCTGCATTTTCTGCACACGTTTCTACTGGCAGCTCCATAGGTAAACATTCTTCTTTTTTCTCCTTCTTCCTCCCTAATTAAAGAGTCATCTAGATGTGTGGTTTTCAAGCAGAGTACTTCAAACACAAGTTATCTCCGTGCAAAAACCATGGCATTCTTTAGTAATATATATTCTAATTAAATATGGCATAATTTTTGAATGTTCATTAAAATGGAAACACAACATGATCACAGATTCACAAACATCAGTGTTGCTTCAAATCTTGTCTCAACCTATTGAAGAGTGTTATACAGTGGTTTAAATTAAGTAAGCTAAGAGGGGAAAAAAAGTGCCTGATTCACAAAAACTAATAATAAATGCACCATCATTCTCACAAAAATTATTGTTATTATCATTATTTTAGCACAACCCCTCAGAGAGTTTATACATTGAGTGGGAGATCACAATTTTGTTTAGCACCCAGGCAAATGAACAAGTCCTTAATTCACAGTAAGCAGGCAGCCTAGGTACATGTAAGTACTAAATGTCTTTTTCTTTAGTTAATAAATAATTTGGGATTTCTGGAGTTAAGCAGCAGATTGAACAACCTGTGGTACAGTCTTTTTAACCTTCTTGATGAAATATCTGTGGAAACACTGACAAGATGAAGACTCACAACCCGAAACAACTTTTAATTCAAAAATACTGGCAAAGTCTGGGAGGAATTTTTACTAAGCTATCTGGGTATAAAGCTGAGGAGAAAAGATAACTTTGGTCTTCCAAATTATGTCTTTTTAAAACTGTTGCTTCCTTCAGATTGTTTATCCAAGAATTAACTTCATGTCCATCCATGGGATTCTCTCTGTCTCATCCTTCCTTTCTTACAGAGTATATTGTGCATTTTAGGAGCTAGAGGAAGATCTATTTCTGGTTACCACCTCATTCCCAGAGTTTGTGCAGTTCCTGGTACACAAGAAAAGAATAATTGATATTTTTGAATAGTTAATTACTATTTTCAATATTTCAAACAGATTTAAATAAATAAAAGGAAAAGAAAAGGCACTGAGGAGGATAAAACAACACACTGCATCTCAGAAGGCAAAATCCCCAAAGTTCACAGAGCTCTGTATAAGGTAGCCCACACAATAAGAATCATGACTGCATCTCATAGAGAAAATAATTGTTTTTCACATGATCCATGTATAAAAGAACATATGAATGTTTTAATCAGTCTTTCATTGCTGTGACCAAAAGACTTGAGAATTCTCGAGTAACATACTGGAGGAATCGCTTATTTTGGCTCAGGGTTTCAGAGGTTCAGTCCATGCTAGGCTGACTCCATAACTCTGGACCTGAGATAAGGCAGAGCATCATGGCTAAAGGGCATGGCAGAGAAAAGCAGCTTAAGACATGACAGTCAGTAATCAGAGAGAAAGAGCACTGCTCACCAGGAACAATATATATATACCCCAAAGGTATACACCAAGTGACCTGATTCCTTCAGTGACATTCTATCTGACTACAGATACCACCGAGACTTGGAGACAAATTCTAGATACCTACATGGATACACACACACACACACACACACACACACACGCACTTCAGGAGGAAATCAATCAGTAGAAAATGTAATTAAACCTAATTAAAATGTTTTAAAGAAGAGCTACAGATGGGAGGTTTCACTACAATAAAAGATGTTAATTCTTTGAAAATTAATGAATAGATTCGATGCAAGTGAAATAAAAATTCTAGCAGTCATTCAGAAAAACATGACCAACTGAATTTGTACAAAGAAGTAAATAGATAGAATATTCAAAAAAAATTTAAGAGAAAAATGAGCTGGAGAGAATCATCATATTAAAATTACAGCTGAATAAATAAGACTGTAGAATTGGCAAACAAATGAGCAGACTGGCAAGTGAAACAGCAGAGACCACAGCAATGGATCTGCATGTTACAAAGTCTTACTTCAGACTGAAGAATAGTGTGGGGAGATCTTGGTCTTCATTGAAGGCTAGGAGACAACTGTTGTCAATTTCAAATAAAAGAAGAAACAAGTCTGAAGTTAGATCCATAGGTCACAAGATATAATATGAACCCCAAATAGATTAAAGTCCAAATTTCAAAGGTAAACTCTGAACATTTTTTAAGAGTGCACATGGAAATGCATTTTCCAAAGAAAGCTAAAGATATGTTTATTTTTGTTTTCAGATTTTTTAAAAAATTGTAATATATATATATATATATATATATATATATATATATATATATATATTCATTTTCACATGATTCTGAAAGTATGGAACATAATTTTTTCTAGTCCAGTCCCCAGTACATCCTTGTTTCCTTCCTTCTACAATCTTGATATTTCTGCTATTACTTCATTTTTTTTTTAAATTGTTAATTAGTGTCTTGTGCATATACATAATGGTGAGATTCACTGTGGTATATTCATATATGCACATAGGAAAGTTAGGTCAGATTGATTTCACTGTTTTGCCCTTATCCTGACTCTCCCTCCTTCTCAATCTATTTCATCTTGCTCACAAATTTTCTTCTATTTTCGTGGAATTTTCACCCACTTTTTTCTTTCTCTTTTCCTTTCTTCTTATGTTGGATTAGTTTCCAAATGACAGAGAAAACATTAAACCTTTGATCTTTCCTACTTAATCATGAATTTTAGTGATTTGAGTTTTTTCTCTCTTTTTTCTTCATTAGCTTGGCTAAGGGTTTGTCAATTTTATTCCCTTTTTCAAAGAATCAACCTTTGTTTCATCTATTTTTTAATTGTTTTTTTGTTTCAATTTCATTGATTTCAGCTCTGATTTTAATTACTTCCTGCCTTCTACTGCTTTGACTGTTGATTGTTCTTTTTCTAAGGTTTTGAGATGTAATGTTAGGTTATTTATTTGATGACTTTCTATTCTTTTAACAAATGAGCACAGTGCAATGAACTTTCCTATTAGAAATGCCTTAATAGTGTCCCAGAAATTTTGATAAGTTATGTCAGAATTCTCATTTATCTCTAAGTATATTTTTAAATTTCATCCCTGATTTCTTCTATTATCCATAGATCATTCAATAGAATGTTATTTAATTTCTAGGTGTTAGAGTAGCTTTTATTTTTTTTTTAAATCATTTTTACTGTATGCTGAGGAATGAGAAAGCAGAAAGAATCTCCATACTGTTTTCCAGAGTGCAAGATGTAGAGAGTATTTAACCATACAGGACAATATAGTTTTCTTTCACTACATTAAAATGATATACTTATAAAAAAGCATGATAAACCACCAACAGAATAAGCCAGTAAAATAGTAAAACTGGAAATAAAAAAATAAAACTTATCAACAATTTAAAGTAGTAAAAACACACCAAGAGTTCCCAGAAGACAACAAATATTGAAAAATATTTAAAAAGTAAATGACTTGGGGTTGGGGATGTGGTTCAAGCAGTAACGCGCTAGCTCGCCTGGCATGCACGGGGCACTGGGTTTGATCCTCAGCATCACATAAAAAATAAAAAAATGAAGATGTTGTGTCCACTGAAAACTGAAAAAATAAATATTAAAAAATTCTCTCTCTCTCTCCTCTCTCTCTCTCTCACAAAAAAGTAAATGACTAATTTTATTAGCTATTAGGGAAATCCAAAAATAACACTGAGGAATAATTGCACATCTATTTAATTGATATAAATTTTAAAAATCTTATAAGCTAAATACTTTGTTTGGAATACAGAATAATATAGTAACATTGAAAAGCAATGTAGTGTAATATTTTAAAGTTCAATATGTGCCTAACAAGTAAAAATCTCCAGAGAGAATTTTGTCCCTATGCTATAAAGAGCAGGCATGGGAATTTCCAATGTGAACTTGTTCATGAAAACAAAACAAAAAAAAAATTGAAAGGAATTAAAAATGACTATACAAAGGAGAACAAATAAATACTTTTTTTTGCATTAAACTACAAAGTTAATTTATCCCATTAAAGATTAGCCAAATGGCGTATTGAAGTGCCTTTTTTCACATTTATTCATTTTAAAAAATTGACAAATAAAATTGTGTTTATTGTGTATAACACAATTTGAAATATATATAAATTTCAGAAGGGTTTAATTTGGCTATTTAATGTATGCATGTCCTCACATAGTTATCATTGTTATGATGAACATTTCACACCTACTCTCAGCATTTTTTTAAAGAATATAACATATTACTAATTATAGTACCTTGCTATACAATAGCTCTCTTGATTTTATTTTACCTATCTAGCTAATCAAAAGTTGCTTTATCCTTTGACAAACATCTCCCCAAAATTGCCTGCAACCAACCTAGCCTCTGGCAACTATCATTCTATTCTATATTTCCATGGAAAAAAATAATTTGATATTCCATGGTATCAAATTTTTAGAAATCAAAAAGGTGCTTTATTCTTTGACAAACATCTCCCCAAAATTGTCTGCAACCAATCTGGCCTCTGGCAACTACCATTCTATTCTATATTTTCATGATATCAAATTTTTAGTATTTAATATTCCAAATATTAATGACATTATGTGGCATTTGTTTTTCTGTGCTTGGCTTATTTCACTTAACATAATGACCTACAGGTTCCTAGATGCAAAGGACAGAATTTCCTTCATTTTTTCTTTTCTTTAACCTTGAATCCCTGATTAAAATGCAAATAAGCAAGAGAGTCTCTATTGTTAACTAAATGCACTCAACATTTTTTTTTGTGTGTATAGTTATTGTTCTCCCTTTTAATTTGTAAAGGTGTGTCGAACCTGCAATCAAATGTGTTCTCTCTTTGCTAGGTCTTCATTTTGTCTTTTCCACTTTATATTACATGCAGATGCCTGATATGAGTTTAGTAGCAGCTTATCCATGTTTATTGAAAATATAATGGTAAAAAAATAATAATTACAACCACATACACCCCAGTATTGGAGTATCTTCAAAACATAATAGTAGGCTTAGAGGCAATATCTATTTTAAAAGGAAACAATACAATATTTAATACTAAGTAGCATTACAATCTGTGATACACACAAGCTACAAATAAGATAAATAAAACCATAGACATAACATTCAGAATGTTATACATTTCTGAAAAGAATGTAATGATGTTTTGAGTGGAATCCAGGTGAGTTTTAATGATATTGGGTAATGTATTATTTCTTAAGTTATATGATATGCTCTAAGCTACTAATACTATTATGTGAGACAGTATGCACATACATCATGTATATTCACCTGCATAAATCAAATACTAACTTGATGTATCTTGGAAATAAAAAATATTTTTGTTAAAAATAGGAAAAAAAAGACTCAATATATAGTATGTATAATTGGCATCCCATTGAAGACAGTTGCAACACCTATGATATCAAACTGATGTATTCAGCCAGAATTTACAAAGAAAGAAAAATAAGAAAGGGAGAACGAAGAGATAGGAAAGAAAGAAAAGTGGAAAGGAAGGAAGGATAGTATCTATGTATTTGCAGGAGTTAAGAAGGGAAAAATCCAGAGGAGGGTAAAGGGATAATAAGATATGGAGAGAAGTGAGTCCTCAGGTTGAAAGTGCAAACAGACATTAAACAGGCAAAATAAGATGATTCTATATCCCAACTATTCATAATAAAATCTCAGTTCACAAAGAAATATTTTCAAAGCATAATACCTAATGTGGAATACAAATTAGATTAAGTAAAAATGTCTCATCAACAAAAATTCAGTTCAGCAAAATATTCAATTTGCTGAGCAAATATTATTTTCTCTTTAAGTTTTATTGACAAATATACTGTCTTAAGAAAAAGATATTGGGCTGGGGTTGTGGCTCAGTGGTAGAGCACTTGCCTAACATGTGCGAGGCCCTGAGTTCAATCCTCAGCACCACATAAAAATAAATAAATAAAATAAAGGAATTGGGTCCAACTACAACTAAAAAAAAAAAAAAAGATATTAAATTTATATCTGAACATAAAAATAGTATAGTTTAGTCAATAAAATTTTTTATTGTAAATTGATTAAAAGATATTTAGTAAGAAAAAAAAAGAAAACTCCTAGGGAAAATGTAAAATGTATGAATAAATGGTGAAAACATGTGTCAGTAAAATATATCAGTATATTTAATTACATAAAGGTTTAAAATAGTAATAATTTGTTATTTTGTGACACTAGGTCAAAATTCCACAGAAGATTACAGGAAAAGAAGATGGAAAAGATGAAAGGAAGTATAATAAAAATAAATGATCCAATTAATGACAGATATATAGGGAATTATGATTATTTCCAATGTGTTCCTTAAACTCATTCCTGACACTGACTTGAATGAGATGTTATATTCCATTTGGCCTACTTGCCAGTACAACTGTGAGTGTGATATTCCAATACAATATGCAAACATTGCTTCTATAAATGCTCTTGGAAACAGTCAAATTAATTTAATCAATATATAAAAGAATATTCAATTTTTCTAACCCTTATAACAACTCAAAAGCATTTTAAAAGAAACTTTCTTGCAAGTAGGTAGAATAAAGATACAATTTCATTTTTTTGGTACACTCATATTTACATAACCTACAGAAAAGTAATTAACTAGAACATCAAGTAAGGGAGAACATAATTTACAGCAAATTGGAGTTTTAGGAAGACAAAACCTTTCTCATAATGAATTTTTTTAGTTGATAAACATATTTGTGTACACTCATGGGTTACAAGGTGATGTTTTCTTATATGTATACAATATGTCATGAGTAAATCAGGATAATTATGATATCTACTGCACTCCTTATTATTTTTGTAGTGAGATATTTGACATTTAGTCTCTTAGCTTTTTTGAACTATATGAAATACTATTATTAACTATAGTCACCTTAACCATGGCTCATGAGTATCCTGATAAGACTAGTGAAAAATTCAATTGTTACTACCCATAAGTTGAAATTAAACACTTACATGCATGATTCTAATTAAATATTAATAATCTGAAAGTTAAAAACTAAATATAGGTATGTATTGTTGTATTAACACATATGAATTTCCAGTTTTTATTTAAACCTGACTTTGATAAAATTTTTTAAAGGAATAATTTTTCTTTAGAACTGTATATTCTCTTTTCAGGGGAATAAAAGCTGGTTATTCTACACTTGAATTCTCAAATGCTAAGAATTACTTGTTCTGTCCTTATCCATTATGTATTTAGAAATCCTAAATAAAGTCAACATTTATTCTGGACTAGTACACTTAGATACAGGACGACTTTATCACTCATGAAGCCATCAAGGACTCGAGAGGCAAAGCAGCACATTGTAAAAAGGATGGGAATAATCATTTATATTTGAAACTCCTGATTCACATTCTCCTATTATTTTTCTACCCACTGAAACTCTCTATATTTAAAGGTAACGCTAGTGAAGATAGATTCACTTAAAGTAATGCTGATTCATAAACACTTCAGTGAGCCAGAAGTATAATTTAATCGCAGGAGAAGTAGAGGTTTGAATGGAGAAAAGGAGAAAATTGTATTATTAAAATGCTTGCCAAGAAGGTGAGCATGTTCAATTGACTCCCATTTCTTGGGACATTTATTCAGAAGTATCCCATATTTCTAAAAATCAGGTCAGGTTTGTTATTGCATTAATGCATTTTTGTGATCAGTTTTTCTAATGAAGAATATCCATTTTCACAAAGCATACGTAAAAATATTTCATTTTTGGAAAGAAGAGATTTGCAAGGTCAATTGAGTTATTAAACAATATAGAAAGGATACATTGTACTCTTTAAAGAAAGAAAAGTGAATTATTACACTAGTAATAAAAACAAAGAAGCATTTTAGTTTTCATGCAACTATAAAATTAAGCTGCACATTGGATAGGAAAATATATTTAGCTGGGTACATGTATCTCAATCATAGTATTAACAAAATTTAGCAGTATATAGAAGAAAATGTCTTTCTAGAAATTTGGAAGTTGCTTTATTTTAAAGATTTACAGCACCATAAGTCACAAAATGAAACGTACCAGCTTAGTCTAAGCCAAAATTAAAATTTATTTATTTCAAACTAATTGTTTAGTGAGCAATAAAAATTGCCTGTCATTTTCCCAGTGCTGAGTTTAGGACTTGGTCTAAATTATAACTCTATTTTTTAAAAATTTAATGCTATTTGAAGAAGTATCTCCCTACTTTAAATTTCATTCTGACATACAAGATGAAGATTCAAGCTAGATGAATTTCAAAACACTGCCATGGTGGTCCTAAAACAGCAATTTTTAAATGTGGTGGTGATTCCTTTGAATATTGAGCTCAGGCTGGACCCCTAAACAGAATTGTAGGTGATCAAGAGAAAATCCAAAAGAATCGGTATATATTTCCTTTTTAAGTTTTTTTTTTTTAACAGAGATTAAAAGTTAATTACAAGGATAGATAATTGATTAAGTGTACATAATTTCTTTAATTGAAAGTGAAAGTGGGGTTACATCTACAGAGGACAAATTAAAGTTCAACATTTGCTTATGTAAGATATGGAAAAATGACAAACCCCAAAATAGTGTGGCCTGGGAAGAGAAAGTGAGGAAGAAGGCATCACATTGGTAACATTGATCCTTTTCCAATACATTCTTTCCCAGTGACAGGACAATCCCTTGGAAAGAAGACAACATCATCCAGTGGTAAGACGATCCCTGGGAAGGAGATATCTATCCAGCCTAACATGACAATCTCTGTGAGGAAGCCAAAGCATTAAGCAGTCCCCAAATAAATCCTTTCTCAGTGACAGTGCAATGGGACCCTGAAGGCAAAGAGATAAGCTACTGAACACTGACCCCATACCCTCCATTCTTTCCCAAATAAAAACATTGGCCAGTAAAAACAAATTTCAAATTCTCATAAATGTGCTTCCTGAGTGCCCAAACGGACACACTCTATCAATAATTAAGTCACCTCTCAGTGTAGCACATAAAAACACAGACTCTCCTTTTAGCCAGTGGCCCCTTTGGCCAGTGGCTCATTTTCCATCAGGAAAGTGGGTGTACCAGATGCATCACTCCACTGCTGAATAAAGGCTGTGCTAATCTGTGAAATTTGCACACAGCTGGGTCACTTTGTGCTAATAGTTTATTTAATATTAATAAAAATTATCTGAAAAACAAAAGTGAAAAAGAAGCTAAGGTTCTTTGGTACATTGGAATAATATAAATTTTTAAAAATCCACAAAACTGAAGAAGTTTACACAGATTTCAACAGAGGCCTTTGGTAATTCTCCTTCCCCTCTTCCGACAACCTAGGAAGTGTCTTCTGCAGGCTTCCTTTTGCAGGAAGAGAGACTTGCCCTCTGCCACTGAGCAACACTCTGAGGTGTTCTCAAGGCAGTAGGTGCCAACCACCATGACCAGTTTTGCATGGATCCTGAGACTTTCTGACTCTGAAAACTCACAGTGAACTTGGCGGCTAAATTTTGGCTGTCAGTTTTTGATCCCCCACTTTTTGTATGAAATCTCTTCCTGTTTGAAATATCTCTAACTCTGGCAGTTTTCATATTTAAACTCTGACAAATATGGGCAGGAGTCATCCTTTTTACTAGCTTGGAAAGAGAAGTCTTTAAAATGAAATGACACTTTGGTTCAAGTAACAAGATATTCCATAGTCACATGTGGTGAAGAAGGACTTCCAGACAGAGGAGACAACATGTGCAAGCCATGGGACTTAAAATGCCACAGCATGTTTTGCAAATATATGGTACAAAGGAATTAATGTTATCTGGCACAATCGGAAAAGGTTTCCCAAAGAGAGTGGGTTTTGAAAAATGCACTGTGGCTAGCAGTGAAAACAGTATTATCTCTAATCTGAATTGAGTGGAGAACATTCCAAACAGATGAACAAAAGATGCTCAAAAGGAAATTACCGATACTGACATTTTGGGTTAGAAAGATGTTACTTTCATTAGACTGTAAGAAACAAAGTCTGAAAGAGAGTTGACACAAAGTTGTTTTTATATTTTATGTGCCTCAGCAAAGATCTTTGAAGTTAAATACCTACTGAATATTTTCTGTTGCTCCTGTAGATAAAATTTCCACCGTTCTCTCTGGTTTCCATCCTGGATGGCTGAGATAATGGATTTTCTTTTTCACTTCTGTTCATGTATGCTTATTGGGAGATGCTAGCATGGGATCTAGAGGATGCAGGGTAGTCAGGGTGGGACATTTATTGTCCAACACTTTCCAGGGTGGTTCTCAAAGAGGAGTGACAACTCTTGCCAAAGACCCTGCTCCACTTGTGGCTGCTTTCTTGGGTTTTGGTAATTTTCCTTCCAGGTCGAGGAGAGGCCTTGAATTCTACATTAGTAAGCATTTCTCTCCTGGATGTTTTCCTAAATCCTACTAAATATTTTATGTGATCCCTTTTGTTAGGAGCCCAGCTGAGCTGCAAGAGAGAGCTAAGCTGCCAGTGGTTGGAGTACAAATTAAAGTAACCAGCCAAAAATGAGTCAAGCCTTGAATCATTTACTGTGATTTTATAATCAAGAGTCTAAACCTAGAGAAAGCACCAACTCTCCTTGCTGTATTTTCCCTCATGGGAAGACAGGGGTCTGGATCAAACAGAAGTGAGGGTGGCCTCACTATGGAAGGAGCCCCCTAAATAAAAGGGTAGGATGTGAAGGAAGAGGGCTAGGAGTGGAAGAGTATGGGGTATTAAATCCAAGCAAGAAATGTGTTTTCAAGATGTTCCCCTGTTCTCCTTTAAAGAGGCCTCAGTATGGTGCTTGAGGAAGGCATGTGACCAAGGACTCCAATAAAGACATCTGGGAATTGCCTAGGAATTTAAATACACAGAGAGCATGACCTATCAGAGTGCCCTAAGCCCCTGACTGTAACTCTCTTCAGAGACAACTGTGAGCTAGCTGCACATGGAGTCAGGGGTCATTTATGGTGGTGACAGCTTTCCAGAGACCTCAGGTAGGGAAAGCCACCATAAATGCCACGGGTCACACCCACCAGATATTTCCAATATAAATCCCAGGAGATGCATCTCAGAACTGTTCATTATATATGTGGGTTCAAGTGGTCAAGATTATGTAAGGACAAGCAATCCACAATTCAGAGACTGTGGTATGGATAGTTTCTAAAATGTTAATATGTTGTAAGAAATTTTAATCAGGCCTAGACATGACTTTAGAAACTATAAGAAAAACTAAAATAATCTTATTTTTCCTAGTTACTTGAAACTAGACTGACATCAAATGAAAACTTGAGTAACACATGTCTGGTCTCATATAAAACGTGTCCTGCTAAAATAAACTTAAGTGAGAAATATTTAATAAGAAAATCTTAATTTGGTATATATTTTGCTACTTCTCTTACAGTGATTTCTATATATAACTGATTATGTAACATTGAGTGAGCATTTAATGAGCTCTTACTATGCTTGAAGAACTCCTTATGGTAGCATATTATATAAAAGATGAATTAGTTTGAGCTTTCAGATTTTACATTTTTTTGTAGATTTTATCTATTTTCTTTCTCAGAATTTATGGGAAAACTATGAAAAAAGTCACATTCTCAACATAAATTCCTGAGCCTTATGAGGGCAGCAACATGTCTGTGTGCACTGAGATCTCATAATTCTCAGTAATTACCAGAGGGATCCCCTATGTCTCTCCTCTTCTTCCTATGAAACTTTGGGAGCTTTTGAAAAATGGAGTTTCAAAACTATGTTGGTTACAGGTATGGAGTCCTGTTTTTCATCTGGTGCATGGGTTTGGGATTTTACTGTTCCCAAAAGTCAAATTATTGACTAATTTCTTTATAATTAAACCAGACCATATTAAAAGAAATAAATACCATGACAAAAAATATTCTCAAATGTTAATAAATTCTAAAGAAAGTCCCTTAAACTAGAAATTTAATTCAAAAGACCTCAGCATTTATTGGTTTCATTCTTTTCACCAAATATGTTATTTGTTAATTTAAAATAATTTTTGAAACTCACTATAATATACAACATCACTTATACATATCCAGCCTATTATATATTTTAAAAGATACTACATAAATATGCTGCTTTTTGTAGATATATGTGCATGTGTGTGTGTGTGTATGTTTATGTGTATTTTACAGTTGATAGTAAAAAACCTATAAAATTTCTAATTGAAAATGTGTATGACTTGCATATATTGTGTTAAAACTGTTTTTGTGAAAATGATTCCTGACATGTACTCTGAGATTTGCACAACCCTCACAAATAACCTACATTTGATTCTTACACCTACATTGTGAAGTATGTAGGGCAGGAAATAGCCTTAGAGAGGTTAAGTAGCTTGTCCCAGGTCCAAGTATTAAGAGGCAGCAATAATTCCAGAAATTAGGTCTTTGTATAAGGTCATTGCTTTTTTTACTCTAATACACTAATGGACCTGACACACAAAAAACTTAATATATAATAATGTAATATTACATAGTATAATAAACATATTGCCCCGAAACATTTTCTCATTACAATGGGAAGAATTTTATTTTAGAAAATGAAACTGTGAAAACTAAAAAAAGATAACTATTAATTTTGACATTTGATTCATATTTCCTCTGTGCAACAGATCAAATTCATTTCTCATATTATCATCTTTTTTTAAGGAAAATAAATTTTATTTGATTGTATCATAGCATAAAAGTATTTTCTGGAAGGAACAAAGCTTGCTATCATTAAGAATAAAGTTTAAATCTTAATCACGGTCGATTTCCTCTGGACCTTCTCCCTAAAACTAGAAGAATGGTCTATCTTTTCACTGTTTGTTATCAAAGTGCCAGTCAGAAATATTTGGACTGTTTTGACCAGGAACAAGCTCACTGTCCTCTGGACTCAACTGGGGTGGCAGCCCTGCCCTCTTAGTTCAAGGATTTGTAATCGGCCCAAGTGTTCACCTTCAGATTTTGCTGAGTCCTGTCTTCATTCTTTCCCTTTTCTATCCCTTTTGGCCTAGGCTGGTAATGCTTCTATAGACTCAGTCCAGATCCTGTGCAATTCAGGGAGTTTCAAGCCACTGGCAAGGGGATGCTGCACAGATCCTTTCTGGATAACTGCACCTCTGATCTTGATGTCTGCTGAGTGGATTCATGAGTCACACACCTAACTAAACTCATTAGCAAAAGTCATCCAGCAATACTTTTGGTGTTTTTCAACAGAGCATGCTTTCAAACTTACCTTTTATTTTTTGACTTATAGGTTTTTTTTTTTTTTTGAATAAGTAATTTTTTTACTATCAGAATATAAGTATATTCAACTGTGCCATCCTAAAATTGTCTTTTAATTTTACTTTCCGTATTGTATTTCTATTTGTATTTTTTTGGAGTATGATTTGAAATAGGGCCCTAGTTTATTCATTGGCATATGTATAAATTTGTAGTTGACCCAGAACCATTTATTGACGAGTTTACCAGTCATGAACTAATTTGCAGTGATATTTCTCTCATGTATTTCATTTCTATATGCATTTGGTTTGTTAGTAGGTTTTCCAATTCTTCAATTCAAGTGATTGTTTAAGGAAATATCAAAACCACACCTTAAAATCAATCTGAAAATCTGATAAACTGACCCCTCCCCAAGTTACTGTTTTTTAAACTTATTTGATTATATTTTTGGTGCTTTATATTTTTGTAGGAATTGGATGTTTTTTAAAATTGATAAAATATAATTTTGATGTCTTAATCGAAATGGCATTAAAAGTTTAGTATCATAAGAAATGTGCACATTCATGAATATGTTTATCTAATTATTGAATATTATATTCATTAATGGTCCCAAATCACCTTCCTGATTGTATCTGTGTCTTTTGCTGTACAATTTCAGTTTCCTTCCCTACAAAATTACTGTCTATTTCACCATCCCTTGATTCCAGAATGGCTTTATAAATGACTTTGAATGGATTCCTGAGTCACACACCTAATTAAGCTCTTTAGCCAAAGTCCTTTGGCAATACTTTTGGTGTTTTCTACAAAGCATACTTTCAAACTTACCTTTTAGCTTTTGACTTATAGTTCTTTATTTTGTTGGTCTAAGTAATTCTTGAAAAGTGATATTTTTAAAAGTGACATTATCAAAGATGAGATAAAAAGAGGCATTAAAATTTTTAACATATTCATTTCTGCTTGTTCTTGCTCCTATGCCATAGCCAGAATGCCAGCTTGTTAGAAGATGAAAGTCTGATGGCCATGTGCCACTCCAACAACTCCAGATGACCGTTAGCCAAGCTTCATATTTATGGTGAGCCAACTAAACAAGAACTGTCCAGCTGAGCCCAAGTAAATATAAATATTCATTGTCAAGCCATCAAATGTTGACGCTGAGTGACACATGGTATTATTGAGGTCATAGAGGATTGATACACAGTTCATTTGTTCAAGTTGATGTATGGAATATAATAATGATTGATATAGGGAACACTTGCTGAAAGTTTTAATTTTTACCCATATGTTTATTCTTAAGATATATATATATATATATATATATATATATATATATATTTGCTTTCATGAATGTAGTACATTTTTAAATTTTATTTTGTCTGGAAATTCATGGTTTTTGGCATGCTACCAATTTTTGCTTTTTGATGTTCCAATAATCTATTTTTATGTCTTGGTAGCCTATGTAAGTTTGATGTTCTTAACCTGACTTTGATGCATAAAGGGAGATTTGTTTTAAATCATGTCTGGTTTTTAGTTTCATTTTTAATATGAGAAATTTAATTCTAAAAAAAATTCTCAGCCATTATAATTACACATATTATTTTCTAAAATTCAAAACATAAGTTTTTACAATTTATCTGACCCTTTTACTGAACTATTCAATAATTATTTTATATATTTTAAATACTCTTCACAGCCATTTTTGCTTTCTACGTAAACTCTTGAATTTTAGCAAATAATATTTTACTCCTTAAAAAGTTTTAACACTATTTTGATCCTATATGATTTTAGAACATTTATATTTCACTGTCATTCTACTTTTGTCACATTTCTGTTTCTATAACTCCCTTTTTAATGAGTAATTTTTATTTATTTTCAGATGCTGAATATATACTTTCTGAAATTCTCTATCTTATTTTATTACTTTGACTTCATTTATAATAAATTTTCTATTATTATATTTATTTATTTATTTTTTATTTATTGCTGCTACATTTTTCAATATTGCTTTTCTCCAAGTATTTTGGAATTGAGTTTGGAAAATGTGTTGGGTAAGTTTTTGACCAGTTGTGTTTCCAGCAGTTTTGTATTTCCCTCCATTTCCTACACTCCCATGTAAGAATGTCTTCTTGTATTGAGAGTTCATGTTTCAGTCATGTTTAAAAATGTGAATATAATACATCAGATACCAATGGGCAGGTGGCTTTATTTATTTTTGGGGGGACTCTGCCTTTCTTCTTCTGAATTTTCTGATTCATTTAGTTTGGAGTTTGGAGCTCCCTTTTTTTCTTTCAACTTCTTTTCGTAACTGTTATTGAAAAACAGGATGTCTGTTTGGCGCCTCCATATTTCTGTATAGCTCCTGACTCCTAATTCTGAGTTTGTAGACTTTTTATTCTTTGCTCCTAGTAGGAGATTAATTTTCAATTGTCCTTATCTATGTATGCACTCAAAATCTAGAAGCTTTTCACTTTTAGAAGCCTACACCTTTAATTATTTTCCTCTCCTCTTTAATTATTTTTCTTTGTGTATGACTGTGTGTGTGTGTGTGTGTGTGTGTGTGTGTGTGTGTGTTTGGATAAAAGATGGAAACTCTGGAAATTCAAGTGTTAATTTAAAAATCTATTATACTGGAATATTAGTTTTCCTTTTTACTTGCCAAAGGGGAAATGAAAAAGGAAATGAAAAAGGAGTTGATATGTTATATAACGACAAGTAAAATAATCTGTGAAATAATACAGAGGTTGTTAGATATGGATATTGAAAAAGAAGATCGAGGAATAGAGTGGTGGTAGTTGTCAGAATAGTTTTAGAATAATAGTTCTTTGTCTTTCTATATTTAATGTCTGATTTAATGATGTTTTATTATTTGGAAGGACTGAATAAATAACTTGCTGTGCAATACATAAAAACCTTTCTTCTCAGAGAAGAAAGTCTCAAAGCAGAACATCATGGTAGACTTTCAGTAAGCAAGAACAGGTTAAAGAGATTGAATGAAAACTAAAAGCTACATCCAGTATGCATTCAGACAAGAGCAGATAAATGTTCAAATATCTACTCTTATGCTTTTAAAATTCTAAACTAATAGATGTTGGTACTGGAAGTGCTCTTTATCTACAAAATAGTACACTTAGGAAAACCTACATGTGCATGATTCCTGCATTGTTGAATTTGGGAGTACATATTAGCCTCTCCAGCAGGTTATCCATCCTCTTATTTCATAATAGTGAATTCTGGAGTGTTAGGTGTTTTTAAAATACTTAGATATTTTGAATATATGTATGTACCTATTTGTACTTGAAACGTTATAGATCATGAAGTCAATATTCTACAATAAACATCTGCAAAATATATCACTGGTGGGCTTTTTCAGAAAGGCTCTGAGTTTAATCAAAGCTAAACTGGTGAGTTTCTAAATTCCTTTGCCAAAATGCCTACTTCTTTATATTTACATTTGGCCTTATTTTCATCAATAAGGCCTATTAGTATATTTTGGAATTAAGATATTTCTGACGTTTCATTTCAAATATTTGCTTTCTTTATTACTTCCCTCTACCTCACCTGATTGCAAAAATTGTGAGCCAGAATACCATTGATTAAAGGACAAAGTTTCTGGTGGATTAATCAGGGATTTCTGAGATAAAATGTATGAAATATTTTAATTGGTCAAAAAAGAATAATAAAGTAGGACATTTTCCCTTATGTTGATATTACATCATATTGCTGTATTTGTTTTTGAAAAGCTGTAGCATTATAAAAATAAACTGAAATATACAATTTTAAAATAAAATGCAATGTTATTAAAACACATTCTTTAATGTTGTAATCCACTGCTTTATATGATCTACATATTTTCATATAAAAACACTTCATAGGTCTGATTCTCTTAGATGATAATTGAATTTCACAAATCTTTATGGAAGCTTATGTTCAAAGACATTCCACCTAAGACATGATCTTGCCCTTCTGGCTTCCTGAAATTTCATTAAAAGTGTAATGAAAGTAGAGAAATATAAACAAAATATAACAGAGTCAGGATGAGGCTAGCATGGACTATGGGTTCCAGATTTGGGAAGGTAAACATTGTAAAACTGTGTTGCCAAATGAGAGCATAAGTAACCTTAAGCAAAATAAGAAAGTTAATTTGCCTTAAAAAAAGGTTTGAATTCTAAGCCTCAGAAATGGTAGAGGAAGTTACGGAGACAGGTAAGAAGAAGATATGTTAATATATTAGAGCTGATTAAAGATGGATTAATAGAAATATTTTTATTTTAATATACAATTGATCCTCCAGCTTTGATGTACACAGTAGGTGGCCTGTGTAGCCACAGTGGGAATCAATCAGGGATTTTATGTAAGTAAATCTAAAGAGGAAAACCAAGATTAGTGTTGAGCAAATACTTGTAAATTGTGAATTTTCACAAAAATGATTGCTACATTAGCATGTTTCTTGATATAAAGAAAACCCTTTTGAATTCCTCATTTTACACTCACATTTCTTTTAGGTGTTCCATATGATCCAATGCTGGAGACTGTCCTTGAGGCTGAAGGACTGCTGTCACAATCGTTTGGTACATTGTGAGTGCATACGTCATTATACTTATACATTTGGGCAAAAATTGTAGGTGCAGTACCCACATTCCCTACCTACTACTTAAATGGTTGTATATTTAATGCTTCCCTACTTAGATCAGTTTATTTTTCTGGAGTTTTTTCCTGACCCAGAAAGAACCATTCTTTAGAGGTATAGAACCAATTAGATTTTGTCTTCTGAGAATTTAAACTAAGAGACCCAGAAACAAGAAGTTGGATAACTGGGACAGAGTTGCAGAACACTGGAGAAATGGACCCTCTGTAGAAGACCCCAGAGGTAATTTAACTCTTGTTTTCTTTTGGCTGAGTTTCTATGTTTGCTTCTGATTTGATGTGTTCCTGCAACCCATCTAACTTACCTTCCCCACTCAAATTCATCCAAGCTGATCTTGATGCCTGGCAAAATACAATGCAGGTAAAAGCAAATGATAGAGTGCTCATGATATCAATGGAATCAGTGTCATTCTGTGTCATATTTTTGGATGAAGATCACACACCTAGACAGTTTCCAGAATGAAACAAGATTCCACTTATATTAGTATGCAGTCCCAAATTCCAGTTTATCTATTATTATTTCTCAGATATCTTGCCCTTTATGCTAGAAGGCTTAAAGTATGGATGAGGGTCTTTAAAACGTTAGGTTAGAAGAGTCAATTCAAGCTTATTATAGTGTACTATTTATAGCTGAAAAGAACTTGGTGCATCAGAGAAGCTTATCTTGATTTGCTGAGTGTGGAATATACATATTGGAGTGAAATACTCTGATCTTTGTGTGAGCATGGATTTTAAGATGGCATCTTGCTAGCTCAGAGGTAACATTTGGTCCAAATTAGGTTAACTCTGTACATAGTCTAGGATCTCCAAGTTAATCCAGTCAGAACTTTTCTACTTAAATCCCTTTTTGAATCTTGGCCCTCTTCTATGCCAGTGCTGGCAGAGATTTGTGGCATAGGGAAGCTAGGGAGTTCAGTACTGTGGTGTTGTGACATGTAAACAGTTCAGTGCATTCCTTTTTGTTGCTGAGTAGTAACAGCATGGTTACTACTCAGTAACTGTATGGTTTTTCAACAGTTAATGTATCTATCTCTTGTTGAAAATTTGTTTTGTTTTTAGCTTTAAGCTATTACAAATAAAGCTTCATACTTTATGCAAGTCTTTATAAAGAAATGCATTTTTATATCTCTTGTGGAAATGTCTAGGCATAGAACAGCTGATCGTTCTAATTCAGTCAATTTCTAAACTATGTTTCAAAGCATTTGTACTATTTTACATCACTACTAGCAGTGGATGAGAGTTGTAAGTACATCCTTGCCAATACTTGGTAGGTTCAGTCCTTTTAATTTTAGCTATTCTCATGGGTATATTTCTAATTACTTTCAAAATTCAGATTTGGCAGCAAGTTTCAAGATATGTTTCAGAAAAAAAATCCATTATAAGCAACTTGAGGTATGCATAGAAATAAATGGCCTACTCACAATCTTTCTAATTCTTGCTCCAAAGGGTCAACTGGAGTCACTTCAACAGGAGGAAGAGGAACTTTAAAAAATGGGGAAGGTGCAATAAAAATGGTTGCCTTCCCCTTTGTTTGTATCTCTTTAAACAGAAACAGCTATCAGTAGTTGGAACACAAATCTTTGATATCAGAATAATGGGGTCCTTTTTGTCCACTGTGTCTCTTGCAAACTGTGAGCATGTTGCTCCAGCATCACATGATAGCTGCTCATCATAGGGCTGGTGAGGGTTGGGGGAGGATGAGTAGCTGATACTGTGCTAAGAATTGAAATTGACTGAAGTTTGCTGAAATTTACAGTCAAGCCTCCCTCTGGAAGTTGCATGCCTTCAAAAGAAACCAGAATTCCAAAATGCTAACATCAGACCAATTCAGCTAATGCATATGTTTACATGGGATAACAGATTCCTGAAACTTCCTACTCTACCTTCTTCCCAGAATCTTCTCTCCAAAGTATTTTCAATGGTTAAGTTTTTCATAAATGTCTTTCCCCTTAAATAGTAAATGAAAATTTAGAATCTTGAAGGCAGCAGCTGGGAGAAATCAACAATAAAAATAAGCGACAAGGATTTGATTGGTTGTGCACATCAATTAATTAACCACTATGTTCGTGTGGGTGATCAAAGAACACAAAAAGTTGACAAAATTATTACGAGCAAAGAAATAATAGTATTTATTATTTTCGAATGATAAAGCATTTTCGAATCCTTGGATGGGGAACGTCTGAAATTGCTTCATTGATTATGAACAGTTTGAAGATGCAATACTGATAGGAAATCCTGCAAGGGGCAGTAGAGGGTTAGTATTAAAAGCACTCAGCAAAGAAAAGGAGAACCTGGCCTTCAACCCTGAAAACAAATGCCCCTTAAGAAGGTAACTGGTGAGCTGAATTGCCTGTAAGATTCCTACTCTGGACATCTCTGGGGATGCCTGGCAGTGTTTCCTGGACTGTCCTTGGTCAGGCTTAGCCCAAGGACAAATAAAGCTATTCTAAGATATTGCTTATCTCTGATGATTTTTTTCTTCTTGTCCCTGGACTGGAGTTTTACCTTCACAGGTACTTACCACTAAGCTCTAAAATTAGAATAGGGATAGACACAGTGGTAATTTGCCTAATCATCATTCATTGTTCATATGGGACTATGAAAAGACTTGAAAAAAGCAGCTTCTGACATGCCATATGGGTCTAAGTAAAAGCTAGACATTACTTAAATACTAATTCGTGGGCAGCGAAGTCACATTTTAAAAGACTAATTTGGTTTTAGATAATCTGGGTTCTGCTTGTGATAGACATTAGAAAAAAAAATATTAAATCAGTTTGGTTCCCAGTTCATAAAAGTAAAATAGATGCAAACAGGATACCACTGTGAATAATTTGACTTTATAAGTAAATTTTTAAAAATCAGTAGTAAAATGATTCCAATTTGCTGTAAGAAACAAGCCCCTTCTCAAATCACGTGAATATGCTTTGTAGTCAAATAAAGTTGCAGAATAATTGGAAGCAAAGCATAAGGACCTTGCTAATTTTATTGCTAAGACATGAGTGAGTGATCAAAGAAGTAAAATTTGAACACTACTATGAATACAAGTAGCTTCATTTAGAAAAAGAGGTAATAACAAATAAAGAATATTTATCACTGGCAGCTTGTGATTGATATTTGATTTACAGTGTAGCTTACATTGAAATGTCTTCCATTATTTACCCTTATTAGCCTTCTCTCTATTGTCATCACTTTTCATCTCCTCCTCTTTGCCAAGAAATATGTGATGGAGATAACTGCATCATATTGCACAAAGGCTGTGGTCTATTTAACTGAGACAGCAATATTCAATAGTGCACTGATGCTGACACAGATTTTAGTAGGAACAACTTGAGCTGAGAATAAGTTCTAAGAATCCTTCAAAATGTGGCAAACTTAATTGCAGTAATTATTAAGATTTATATGTGGACACTTTTCAAAATTTCCTAACTTTGTTTTGGCTCTAAATTTCATATTATTCTCTAGCATGTGAACTATTCTGGGATCTACTTTCAATTGCTCTAATAACAACATAATAACTATAATACATCTGAATGATGTCAGACAAATAGCAATGCACTTGCTGCCAAAATGACATTCTTATATCAATACAATTTACGGGATCATGATCTAAATATGTGACATTAAGGTGGGTGGGGTATATTTGGAAACTTTGATAACATCTTCTCGTCCTTCTCAATCCCATGATCTGGAAAAACAAAATATGTCAAAGTATTAATCTCAAACAACTTTTTTTATTTTAATCCCAGTTAAAAAAAAAATCAATTGAGGAGAAGGAAAGATGGTAGAAGTGAGTGGGGCAGCAGTCCCTGATCTCCTCGAAACACAGAAAGGAGGCAGCAAAGGAAGAGCAGGATTGAGAGGTTGGTGATGAAACAAACATACTAAGACTCGCTATTACTTAGTCTAAGACCTGGAGATCTAGAAGACAGGGAACCCTGGGAGAAAACAAATGCAGAATGCTCAACTCAAAAGGGAGAGAGGCATGGGGAAGCCAACATTCCTCACACTCACCTGCTCAGAAACAGTTGGAAAGACGGACAAAAGCACAACTGTTAGTGAAACTTGCTTAAATAGGGCAAAGAGATTAAAACCAAATTGTGAAAAGAAAGTTGAGCCTGTGTCTGCAGCATCCTGTGGAGTCCTCAGCTGACCAGTCATTTCTAGAATCGTGAATCTTCCCATGCCCAGAGAGCTGCAAACTGAAGGAAGTCTCCTTCAGTGGAACCTCTTAAAATATCTGGCCAGAAAGAACATCTAGAAGGAATGCTACTAAGCCCCCAAATACTGAAAACTGCCTTCCAGCTTCCCCCTCACTGGGAATAAGGGGAACATATCATGCTGGCAGGGACCCTTGCTGGGGACATGCAGCAGTTTCCCAGCAGCCTCTGTGACCCAGGCAGAGCAAAAGGTCTGTCTAGAATCAGCTCTCTAGCTTGACCCAGAGGTAGTAAAGAAACAGCTTTGGCCCTTAACAAAGAGGCAGATTCATCAGGCCCCCAAACACTGACTGAAGGGAGGCACTTTAGGAAGATTAGGGAGGGTCCCTGGGATCAGGATTGCAAGGACAAGATCACAGGACCTACCAGAAGGAAGCTGCCTGAATACACAGTGCCATAGAGACCCAGTGGGAAATTGTATGAGGCTAGGCAGCAGATAGGGGCTGATATCAGCCTTAACAGGTACACAGCCTGAACTGCTATCATAACTGGCAAGTGACAGAGCATGTTTGGATACATGCATGTCCTTGTATCAGGAGTCAGTGTACATCACTCACAACCTGGGACAGTAGAAACTGGAATCCAGGTGAACCACTAGAGCCCCTTCGCTACTGTACCTCAGAGAGCAGTGATGGCTGAGAGAATACTTCTGCACCACAAATCACCAGCAGAAAATCCACAATCAGAGTTTCTGCACCCACGGACAGCTACCAGGACCTTCACTACTTCAGAAAGGAATCAAGAAGGGGAACAGGTACACATGCCCCACAGCCATCAAAGGGACACTCCAGAGTCTACATCCTGAACTACCACACACAATAGAAATGTTATGCCAACTGAGCAGTCAGATATGGGCCCTTGAACTGACAACCAGAAGCTGCTGGTAGCATGATTGTGACAACTAGGAAAATGGCTCCTCTTCCCCAGGAACTAAGGAGAGATCTCTGGTCAGAGAATGATGGACATCCACTCAACGTCCACTCTCCAATGCCATTCAAACCAAGATTCAACAAGAATTTTCTTCACCTGGATATGGTGTACTATAAACAACTCCAGCATCAACTTTGATCATATAAATAACTCCTAACTTGAATGATATTTGTTACCAACATCCAACTTTGTACTTTCAACCCATTTGAATATATTTCCTCTAATGGCTTAAAGGGAATCGATCTCCCTCTCTTTATTTTCCTAGCTCTACTTTATACCTACTTCTCTTATTCCCTTCTTACCCCCCTGTGACTGTCTGCTACAGCCTCAAAAAAATAGCCAGTCATTGCTCTCACCTTTCTAGCTTGTTATAAATTTCTCTTTTGCAGCTTCTTCCTCTTTCTCCTCCTTCTCTCACTTTCTTTCTCTTTTACCCTCTCTTATTTGCCCAAACTTATTCTTCCTTTCTTTTAGTCCTCATCTAAGGGACTAAAAGTAAGTAAGCTTACTAAATTTAACAACTAAGTTTTTGAACAGTTCTAGTAGCAATTATAGGTATATACCTGAATTTGAGGAACAGCAGAGATCAGCCACAACAAGTTTGCATTTATATAAGGTTGAATAGAATGAGGCTTGGCCCAGAAGTGGCATCACTTAAAGTAGAGCTGATATTGGGATCAGAAGAAATAACACAGTGAATTAAAATATCATCATCTGAATATTCATTTAATACAGGGTTCTTAAGGGAAAGAAGTGCACAAAGTAGTCCTTCACTTAAATGAAGCCAGCACCATATTGAGCAATGGGTAGACATACAAACAATATGAAAAAGCAAGGAAACAGACCATCCCTAAAAACAAAAAATACCTCAACAGAAGACTTTATTGACACTACAGTGGAGGAAATATCAGAGAAGGAATTTACAAATTTTGTAGTTATAAAAGATGATGTAAGAAGTGAAATCAGAGAGAAAATAAAGGAAGTGAATCACTTTAATAAAGATACATAAATTCAAAAAAGAACTGATCAGAAATCATCAAAATGAAGGAATCAGTAAACCAAATTAAAAAAAAATCAATAGAAAGCATTACTAATAGACTAAACCACTTGGAAGACAGATTTTCAGGCCTCAAAAACAAAGTATATAATCTTGAAGATAAAGTTGACCATAGAGAAAATATTTTTAAATACCATGAACAGAGTATTCAAGAAATATGGGACAACATTAAAAGGCCAAATTTAAGATTAAATGGGATATTTGAAGGTTGCGAAATACAAACTGAAGAATGCACAATCTTCTCAATGAAATAATTTCTGAAAAATTTTTCAAACCTTAAGAATAAAATGGAAATTCAAATACTGGAGGTTAGCATATAGGACTCCAAATATACAAAATCACAACAGATCCACTCCAAGACACTTTATTGTAAAAATGCCTTACAGAAAAAGCTTAGAATTTCTAAAGATGCAAAAGAAAAATTAGTGGTCACATTAGAGGTAATCTAATTCAGATCTCAACTGACTTCTCAACCCAGACTCTAAAAGCTGGGAGATCTGGGAATAATATATACCAATCTCTGAAAGAAAATGAATTCCAACCATGAATACTCTACCCAGCAAAATTAAGCTTCAGAATTAAAGATAAAATTTAAACCTTCCATGATAAACAAAAGCTAAAAGAATTCATAACTAGAAAGACTTCACTACAAAATATACTGAAAATATTTAATGAAGAAGAAATGAAAACCAGTAGATGGAAGAATTATACTAGAAGAATATTCAATCAAAGGAGAGTCAAATTCGATTTAAATACTAGAAATTAGTCAAAATGACAGGGAATAAAAATCATCTCTCAATAACATTGAAAGTAAATGTTTTAAACTGTTCAATCAAAAGACGTAGTTCATGTTATCATTTATATGTGGTATTCCCCAAAAGCTCTTGTGTGAGACAATAAAAGAAGATTCAGAGGAGAAATGATTGGGTTGTGAGAATCTTAACCTAATCAGTGAATTAATCTGATAAGGATTAACTGAGTCATAATTGAAGTGGTAGGGTATGGTTGAAAGAGGTGAGAATTGGGGGACTTGCTTTGGGAAATATATATTTGTATCTGGGGAGTAGCATCTCTCTTGGCTTTCAAATCACCATGTGAGCTGTTTCACTCTGCCACACTCTTCCTTCTCCATGATGTTAGCCTCACCTTGAGCCCTAATGAATGGAGTCTACTGTATATGGATTGAGACTTCTGAAACTGTAAGCCCCTAAATAAACTTTTCCTCCTCTACAGTTGTTCTGGTTGGGTCTTTTTACTCACATCAGTGAAAAAGCTGATCATACAATTTGGTAGATTGGATTAAAAAATAAGATCTAACAATGTGCTCTTTCTAAGAGATTCACCTCATAGGCAAAGGCATATAGGATGAGAAAAATTACCATTCAAATGAATCTTGTAAACAAGCAGGGCCTACTATTCTTATATCAGGTAAAGTGGACTTCAAACAAAAAATAATTAGAAGAGACAAAGAAGGTTGTTTATATTACTTAAGGAAATCATATGAACACAAGAAATAATGATTGTAAATATTTATTCCTCAAACAATGGAGCATCTATGTACATCAAACAAACCATTCTCAATATTTAGAAAAAAAATAACACAATACTACTGGTTGACTTTTAACATGCCTCTCTTATCAGTGGATGGATAATCCAAACAAAAAATAAATTAAAATGCCACAGAACTAAATAATACAATTAAGAAGTTAGATTTAACAGACATTTATAGAATATTTCATTTATCAATGTGTGAATTCACGTTCTTCTCAGAAGTACATGGAACATTTTCTAAAATAGACCATATTTTAGTTCTCAAAGCAAATCTTAGCAAATAAAAAAAAGAAGAAAATATAATTCCTATCAGAACATAATAAAATGAAATAAGAAATCAATGATAAAATTTAAAAAAAAGAAAGCTACTCTAACACCTGGAGACCAAATAATATGCTATTGAATGATCAATGGATTGTTGAAGATATCAGGGATAAAATAAAAAAATTCTTAGAGGTAAATGAGAATAGAGACAAAACATATCAAAATCTCTGGGATACTATGAAGATAGCTGTAAGAGGACAGTTCATTGCCCTGAGTGCATTATTTAGAAGAATAAAAAGATACCAAATAATCTAATATTACATTTCAAGGCACTAGAAAGAACAAAACAACACCATAATCAGTAGAAGATAGGAAATAATTTCAAAAAGAGCCAAAATCAATTAAATTGAAATAAAATTCAAAACATCAATGAAACAAAATTTAAAAAAAAAATTTCCCACAATACCTTTATTTTATTTATTTAGTTTTATGTGGTGCTGAGGATTGAACCCAGTGCCTCACGCGTGCAAAGCGAGTGCTCTACCACTGAGCCACAATCCCAGCCTGAAACAAAAATTTTTTAAAGAGAAAAAAAGATAAACACTTAGTGAAGATAACCAAAAGAAACAGACAATAAAACCTCAAATTAATAAAATCCAAGATGAAAAAAAGGAGATATCACAAAAGACACTATTGGAATCCAGAAGATTAAAAGTAACTATTTTGACAATTAATGCTCCAATAAGCTAGGAAATCTTGAAAACATGGACTAAATCCTAGAGATATATGATATACCTAAATTGAGCCAGAAGGATATAGAAATATTAAACAGATCTATTTCATGTAATGAAATAAAAGACAGCAACAAAAACCTACCAACAAGGAACTGCCAAGGATTGGATGGATTCTTATAGATTCTCAGCTGAGTTCTACCAGACCTTTAAAGAAAAACTAATACCCATCCTCCACAACTTATTCCATGAAAAAGAAAAGGATGGAAACCTTCTAAATTCATTCTATGAAGCCAGTAATACCCTGATACCAAAATCAGACAAAGGCACATCAAGGAAAGAAAACTGCAGACCAATATTCTTGACAAATATATGTGCAAAAATTCTTAATAAAATATTGGCAAATTGCATACAAAAACATATTAAAAAGGTAATGTAAATTGCTCGAGTTGGTTTTACCTCAGAGATGCAAGTTGTTCCAACATATGAAAGTCAATAAATGTAATTCACCACTTAACAGATGTAAAGATAAGAATCACATGATGATCTCAATAGATGCAGAAAGATCATTTGACAAAGTGCAGCATCCATTATGTTTTAAACACTAGAAAAACTAGGGATAATAGAAAATTACTTCCATATTGTAAAAGCTATATATGACAAACTCAAGACTAAGATTCTTCTAAATGAAGAAGAACTACAAACATTTTTTCTATAAAGATTAATAACACAAGGATGCCCACTTTCACCATTCTTAGTCCTTGAAAATCTAGCTAGACCAGTTAGGCAAAAGAGGTAAATTAAAGGGAAACAAATAGGAAAAAAAGAACTCAAATTATCTCTGGTTTGCTGATGACAATCCTATATTTAGAAGACCAAAAATATCCACCAGAAGACTTCTAGAGCTGATAAATGAATTCACCAAATTAGCAGGATACAAAATTAATACCAAATTGTGTTCCTTTACTTGTATAATGAATCTGCTGACAAAGAAATCAGGAAAATTATCTCATTCACCAGAGTTTCAAAAACTGAAAATACTTGGGAATTAATGTAACAAAAAGAGGAAAATGACCTCTAGAATGAATCCTATAAAACATTAAAGAAGGAAAATTAGGTAGACCTTAGAAGATGGATGACCTCCTTTGTTCTTGGATAGGCAGAATTAGTATTGTCAAAATGGTCATACTACCAAAAGTGCTGTACGGAATAAATGCAATTCCTCTGAAAATTTCAGTGACAGTCTTTATAAAAATAGAAAAAAAAAAATAAGTCATGAAATTCATTTGGAAAAATAAGATATACAGAATAATCAAAGCAATCCTTAGGAAGAAAATCTAAGCAGAAGGCATCACAATATCAGATCTCAAATTATACTACAGAGCTATAATAACAAAAACAGCATGATAAATGCAGCAAAACAGGCATGAAGATAAATGAAACAGAATAGAAGAAACTGAGGCAAACCCACATAAATCCCATTATCTCATATTTGACAAAAACCAAAACACACATTGAAGAAAAGATAGCCTTTTAATAATAAATAAATTATAATACATAATTTGATAATAAATAAGAAATGGTTCTGGGAAAAATGAAAATCCATGTGTAGTAAAATGAAATTTAACTCCTATACCTCACCTTTTATAAAAATAAAATCAAAGTAGATCAAAGACTTAGGAATTAGACCACAGACCCTGCACCTGCTAGAGGAAAATATAGAGGCAACACTTCAATATGTTGGCTCAGGAATTGATGTCCTTAACAAGACTCCTAAAGTGCAAGCAGCAAATCAAAAATCAATAAATAGGATGGCCTCAAACTAAAAAGATTCTTCACAGCAAAGAAAACAATCAAGAGCATGAAGAGCATGTATGTCTCCCTACAGAATGGGAGAAATATCTTTGTCACCCCTACCTCGGATAAGGCATTAATTTCCAGGATATAAAAAGGACTAAAAAAACTTAACACCAGATAAATAAATTATAAAACTTAATAAATGGACAAATGAACTAAACAGAAAGACACTTCTAAAAAGAAGAAATATAAATGGCCAACAAATATATAAAAAAAGTTCAACGTCTTTAATAATCAGAGAAATACAAATTAAAACCACACTGAGAATTTATGTCACTTCATTCGGAATGGCAATTACCAAGAATACAAGTAACAATAAATGTTAGTGAGTATGTGGGGGAAGTGTACTCTCATACATTGCTGGTGGGACTGCAATTGGGAAAAGGAAAGCATTATGGAGATTCCTCAAAAACCAGGAATGGAATAACCATTTGACCCAATTATCCCATTCCTCAATATCTATTCAAAGAACTTAAAATCAGCAAACTACAGTGATGCAGCCACATCAATACTTACAGTACCACAATTTGCATTAGCTAAGCTTTGGAACCAAACTAGGTGCTCCTGAACAGAAGAATGAAGAAAGAAAATGTGGTACATATATATAATGGAGTTTACTCATCCATAAAGAAGAATGGGTTTATGACATTTGATGGTAAATGGATGGATCTGGAGAATATAATGCTAAGTGAAATAAATCAATCCCCCCAAAACCAAAGGTCAAATGTTTTCTCTGGTATGAGGAAGCCAATTTACATTAAGGGGTAAATAAAATTAAAAAAAAAAAAAAACAACAACTCAGGAGTAGAAAAAGGGGATTAAAGGAAAGTGGGGCATGCAAGAAGTAAAGACAGTAGAATAAACTTTCTTATATACAGGAACTTTCTTACATACAGAATAATGAGAGAGTATTAAAAGCCACTAGAGAAAGGAGTCAGATTACATATAGAGGGAAACCAATTAGGTTATGTGCAGATTTTTCAACCCAGACACTGAAAGCTAGAAGATCCTGGAACAACATATTCTAAGTTCTGAAAGAAAATGAGTGCCAACCAAGAATTTTGTATCCAGCAAAATTTAGCTTTAGATTTTATGATGAAATAATAACCTTCCATGATAAACAAAAGTTAAAAGAATTTACAGCTAGAAAACCTGCAGTACAGAACATCCTTGGCAAAATATTCTCTGAAGAGGAAATGAAAAGCAACAATGAAATTCAGTAGAGGGAGGTATTACATTAAAGGAAAAGCTAATCAAAGGAAAAACCAAAAAAATAAACAAAAATGGCTGGGAATACAAATCATGTCTCAATAATAACCCTGAATGTTAATGGCCTAAACTCACCAAAAGACACAGGCTAGCTGACTGGATAAAAATATAAAGACCCCAAAATATGCTGCCTCCAGGAGACTCATCTCATAGGAAAAGACATACACAGACTGAAGGTGAAAGGCTGGGAAAAATCATACCACTACACATCAACTGTAGAAGCAAGCAGGGGTTTCCATCCTTGTATCAACAAAGTAGACTGTAAGCCGAAATTAATCAAAAGGGACAAAGAATGATATTTCATACTGCTCAAGGGAACCATACACCAACAAAACATAACAATTATAAATATATATGCCCCAAACAATGGAGCTTCTATGTTCATCAAAAAAACTCTTCTGAATTTCAAGAGTCAAACTGACCACAACACAATAATGCTGGATGACTTTAACGCACTTCTTTCTCCACTGGATAGATCTTCTAAACAAAAGTTGAACAAAGAAACTATAGAACTCAATAATACAATCAATAACTTAGACTTAACTAACATATATAGAATATTACATCCTTCAACAAGCAAATACACTGTCTTCTCAGCAGCACATGGGTCCTTTTCTAAAATAGACCATATATTATGCCACAAAGCAACTTTTAACAAATACAAAAAAAAAATAGAAAAAGAAAAGCAGAAACACTACCCTGTATTCTATCAGATCACAATGGAATGAAATTAGAAATCAATGATAAAATAAAAAATAAAAACTACCCCAAAACCTGGAAACTAAATTATATACTACTGAATGAACAATGGGTTGCAAAAGACATCAAGTATGAAATTTAAAAATTCATAAAGGTAAATAAGAACACTGATACAACATATTAAAATCTCTGAAGTACTTCATAGTACACTATGAAGGAAGTACTCAGAGAAAAGTTCACTGCACGAAGTTCATTCTTTAAAAGAAGAAAAAGTCAACAAATAAATGACCTAACACTACATCTTAAAGTCCTATAAAAAGAAGAACAAAAGCAGTAGAAGACAGGAAATAATTAAAATCAGAGCTGAATTCAATGAAATTGAAACACAAAAAACAATTGAAAAAATTGTCAAAACAAAAAGTTGGTTCTTCAAAAAAATTAATAAAATTGACAAACCCTTAGCCATGTTAACAAAGAGGAGACAAAAAACTCAAATCACTAAGACACATGATGAAAAAGGAAATATCCCAACAGACATTATAGAAATATAGATGGTAATTAGAAATTATTTTGAAAACTTGCACTCTAATAAAATAGAGAATACAAATTTCTATAGTAATATGACCTGCCCAAATTGAATCAGGATGATATACACAATTTAAACAGATCAATTTCAAGCAGTGAAATAGGAGATGCCATCAGAAGCTTACCAACCAAGAAAAGCCCAGGACCAGATGGATATGCAGCCAAGTTCTACAACATCTTTAAAGAAACACTAATACCAATACTTTTGAATTTATTTCAGGAAATAGAAAAAGAGGGTACACTTCCAATCTCATTCTATGAGGCAAATATCACCCTGATTCCAAAACCAGGCAAAGACACATCAAAAAAGAAAAAATTCAGAACTATATCACTAATAAAACATAGATACAAAAGTTCTCAATAAACTTCTGGCAAATTGAATACAAAAACATATCAAAAAGCCAATGCGCCATGATCTAGTGGAGTTCATCCTTGGCATGCAAGTTTGGTTCAACATATGGAAATCAAAAAACCTAATTCATAACATCAATAGACTTAAAGAAAAGAATCATATGCTCATCTCAATTGAGGCAGAAAAAAAGCATTCAACAAAATACAGCGTCCATTCATGTTCAAAACACTAGAAGAACTAGGGATAACAGGAATATATCTCAATGTCATAAAAACTATGCTAAGCCCCAACATCTTTCTAAATGGAGAAAAATTGAAAGCATTTCCTCTAAAAACTGGAGCAAGACAGGGATGCCTTCTTTAAACTATCCCATTTACAATAGCCTCAAAGAAAATAAAATACTTGGAAATCAACCTAAAGACAGAACTGAATGACTTTTACAATGAAAACTACAGAATGCTAAAGAAATAAACTAAAGAAAACCTTAGAAGATGGAATGATTCCACTTGTTCTTGGATAGGCAGAATTAATATTGTCAAAACGACCATTCTACCAAAAGCACAATAAAAATTTAATGCAATACCAATCAAAATCCTACTGACATTTCTCATAGAAGTAGAAAAAGAAGTCATGAAATTCATCTGGAAAAATATATTCTTGGTAAAGTGATGCACTCAACAAACACTCTGCCATATGAAGGGGAAAATCCTAAACACAACTTATCAGAATATATGCAATCTTTAAATAAATTTATAATTTCGATTATAGTGAAATCTAATAAAGCTCTCTGAAACATAGCAATGGGGGAAAAAAAAAACCCAGAGAGTTTATTGATACCCATCTTTTAAACAGTCAATTAATCATTAAGGAAAATAAAATGGAAAGAGGGTTCATGGTTTTGCTAATACCTCTGAGGAACAAAATATTCCATATTTGCCAAGCACAACAGACATTAAGATTAACAAACGTTTCTGGAATAAATTCACAAAATTCAACATGTTATATCCTCATATGTTTCCTGTGTTCTTGTGATTGTCTAGAATCAAATGTTGCCAGAAGTACTGAAAATTATGGCCATCTATAAGCTGGAATTGCTGCTACAAATTCTGAGAACTGAAGCTTTCCCCAAACTTACTTTTCCTAAACTTCCAATTCTTTACCTCTCCACAAATCACAAATTCCAATCTAATAATACTCTATTTCTAACTTTCAAAGAAAAAAGAAAAAAAAGACCAACTTGCCTTTATCCCTCAATTTTTATGCTACACAATAATCACACACACACACACACACACACACACACACACAGAGCCATGGAAGGAAAGTGAAATGACAAAGAACAACAGAGGCAATGAAGTCATCAGTTATCCATGAAGAATAGAGAAAAGAAAAATATATTTATCTATGGATAGTTATATGATTACTTCCTTTGCATAATTTGGTCAGATTACATAGATATCAAGAAGCTATGGTGGAAATTATGTCTCTTGTTTATGGAGATGTAAAATTGTTTTATATCATCTTGGTGTCTTGATTGCTTTCTATAGTGATAAAGCAAGTTATCTTGATTTTATATTAGCAAAGACTTAGGTAAGTAAAGTCTAGTCCTTAGCTTCAGCCACCCATTCGAAAGGTTGTAGTCTGAGTCATCTGGACAGATAAGCTTATTTGACTGTCATGGATTTAGAAAAGTCATATTTATACACTCCACAGGGAATTTTTAGTGCCAATACATATCAGCAATTGTTCTAAGGAACAAGACACAAAATGCATATCTGAATGCCTTTTATAATTTAACAAAGGAGAAAGATAAAGTGAAGACGTGTAAGACAACTATATATAGTGATACAATCTACTGAGAAGGAAATTAAAGGATGACATGAATTATAAAAGAGGAACTCCCAGCTTCTATGGAACAGCCAGAGACGAATTCTTTTCCTGGTCACCTGAAGAATGTGAAAGTATCAGAGGGAGGAGCACAATGGGATCTCACAAGTCTTGTGGTGAGCAGAGATGCAGGACAGCCCTTACCACTGTCTCACCCAAAGGCTGCCCCAAGATCTTGGCAGAGTCAGAGCTAGAAGTGTTAATTATAGCAATAATAGTTCATATTTATTGGTTTGGTTTTATGTGCCAGGTTTTCAAGGGGAAAGAGGGCCAGCTCTCATTGGAGGGTTCTTCTGCCCAGAGGAATCTAAGCCACACTAAATAGCCACTCTAAATCTTAATATCTCAAATAACCAAGCCACCCTAAATCTTACTATCCCAAATTCTGCCATGCTTCATGAAAGAAGGTTGGATTCATGAGTAACTGCTAGGGAGTTTTAAATTAAAGAGACAAGACTCTTATTACCTTTAGTACCAGCTCCAGGATGGCTTCTCCTAACTCCCGCCTCCAGCCACTTAATGCGGTAGTGAGGTTTATAGAAGAGACTAGCGAGAGAAAGAGAGAGAGAGAGAGAGAGAGAGAGAGAGAGAGAGAATACGCCAGGGAGTGGGCTTTTATTGGGGAACAAAAAAATTACATGGAAAATCCCATCCAATGAAGGTTAAGGGGGGCAGCATCCCAAGGTCAGGGGCGACGATTGGGTCTTCTTCGGGGCAGTGGCCAGACACGCCTCTGCACGGACAAGCCCTTGGACCTGGAGAAGGGTGGGGAAAGCTCTACACAGCTGTGTCTAAGTGCCTCTCACCCAGCCAGGGAAGTAACTCAAATCAGGTGCGAGGACGGCCTCCCACACCAAATAATTAAGCCACTCTAAATCTTTGTATCTCAAATAATTAACAAATAATAAAACACAAACACTCAGAAATATATTTACAAAAGCAAAGCCCCTGATAGACCTAATCCACATGGGTTCTTGAACTAGACAAAGACAAAATGGCTCTGGTGGATTATTTAAGGGGGTACATCAAAGACAGCCATAAGGTTTCAAGGGTGGAGTCTTGCTTTGTGATGTCTTGCAGTCAGAGGATTGATTGACATTTTGGCAGGTCACATCTATCTCAGGTGCTGTGTGGGATCACAGGCAGAGCTAGAGGAAAGGCAAACTTGTGTCGCACAGCCCAATCAACGCGCAATGCCAGACCAGTCCCCTCATGCACTCAAATGCGTATAGCTCACACACACAGCCCATGGATGGCTCACAACAGCAGGTATTGAATGAAATCTTTTAATTCTCATAACGATCTACAAGGCAAGTTTTATTACTAAACCTGTTCCATAGAAAGGAACACAAAGGCTCAGGGAGAAAAGGAACAACCTCAACTTCCACAATTACTAAAGAGGGAATCCAGGTTGTATATTCAACCAGAGCAGAATCTCTCACACTCAGTGCAGTTGGCACCTGTTTAATTCAAAGACCATGCTCTACCTTTTGAATGTTTTTGAATACTTAAGAGTATCTACCTAGATAAACACTGTAAAAAGTGATGTCATTTGGCAAATTAGGAAACCAAGACTTAGAGATGTCACGTAATATTTTAACAAGCTACTCTGACATTGAGAAGCAGACAGGATTTATACTCAGGTATTTTGGAGACTCCTATATAGACATAAGAAGGACTTAGGACTTTTTTGTTTATTTGATTCTTGACCCAACAAATTAATTTTTTTGAATGATAAATATTAGGAATAACAGACATGGTCCTGGAAACCTTTTCCAACAGCTTTTTCCTTTTCTTTCTCATTCTTCATATTTTCTAAATATTCCCTTCCTTTGTTTCCAATGGGGAAGATCGTGTTCATTCCTGACAATTTCCAAATTTTAAAAAACAAAACAAAAAAAACTTTCTTCAAAAGTACAGCAAGAGGGAAAATGAAAATGCTGTTTCAGGAATTTTCTCAATACCTTTGTATGATAATAGGGGGGAAAAGAGTGTCATTCTATATTAGGGAATATTATTCTGATACAATTAGGAGGATGAGGAGAGAGATAAAAAATAAAGGATAATTCCTTGCAAAAGAAAAAAAATAAGAAAGTAATAAAAACATTGAGAAATATTTAAAATTATTTTATGTCTAACTTCCCTTGTCAATAAACAGAAACACGATTATAAAATGGAAACATTTGGGAAATACAATCAACATATTTTAAATGTTTCAATGTTAAATGAGTTTTAAGGAGGATATTTAAAATGGAAGGCAGAAGTTAGAGGTTTTCTCCTATATATTCTAAGCACAGTCATTTAGCATTAATATATAATATATATTATATATTAATGTGTAACAGGGTTCTTTAAACATCAGGCAGAATATCAATTAACCTTCTCTTGTGATTTATTTAATCATATTCAAGGTCCTCTCTTTCCTTACATACATTTTATATATGAATAGTGTACACATATGTCTCACCTTGGCCTCTGTGGTGAGGAAAGAAGAAACTGTTTGGAGGTGGGGCCAGCTGGAAATAAAAGGCTGAAAACTAGTATTGAGAAATAAGAACAGGGGCTGGGATTGTGGCTCTATGGTAGAGCACTTCCCTAGCATATGTGAGGCATTGGGTTTGATTCTTACTGTCACATAAAAATAAATAAACAAGTAAAATAAAGATATTAAGTCTATCTACAACTAAAGCATATCTTAAACAAATAAAAACAAAGGATACATGAAATTGGGGGCTTGACAGGTTGAAAAGACTTGATGGGTCTGATCCTAACAAAGGGAAAAAGCCCACAAATCCTTTATTTATAGTGAAACACACCAAAGGGATTTATTGTGAGGAAGGGTTCTTCAGGGTAAATAAGAAGCCAGAGGCTGTGGGGAAGTTGGCGTGATTGGGGACTTGTTACTTGTGCGGTAATTCTTCAGGCAGCGGGCGCCTCAAGGCTAGCTGAGCACACTGATATTTCCTTCCACCTCCATGAACATAGGTCTGTCTGAACCAATAAATTCCGTGGGATCGCAGAACGCTCTTTGAGCAGGACATTGCCAAGGCAAGGAAGCGGTCTCAGGTGAGATTATACCAAGTTCTCTGAGGGGCACACCTCCTCTTAGTGATGGCTTAGAAAGGCCCACGATTTATTCCGTGCTCCTAACACATATACACACACACAATTCATGTATAATATATATCTGTGTTTTCATGGTGAGAGAGTGATAAAAAGTTGTAGAAAACCTAAAAGTGATCTGTTCCAATTTTTTTATATTACATAAGAATAAAGTATAAATACACACACACACACACACACATATATATATATATATATATATATATATATATATATATATATAAATATATATATATATATTTTATATATATATATATTTTATATATATATATATATATTTATATATATTTATATATATTTATATATATATATTAAGCTGAAATGAGATTTTTGAGAACAATGTTAAAAGAGCTTTTGTTCTAGATTTGAAATACATCTCTGTGTATTTTTTTTAGAATAATATTTCTTTGTTATTGTTTTGCATTTGTTTTAATGTCCTTAAGAAACATCTTTAACATCACCATAGGGGCTTGAATAAAAGAACATGTATAATATTTACACTTCTAAATTCCCATTAATAAATAAAACTGAGAACTGTGTACTTTAAAAGTAGCCCAGATGATTCATAAATTTTCCAAGAATTAAGACTATCCCGCCCCCCTCTTTTTTTCCTCTCCTGTAGTTGGAGATGAGACAATTTGCTCATTTGCTCCAACACACCCAGGTGCCTTGATGTGCCAACACCTGCTGCCCTCATTGGAGGCAAAGTCAATAGGGGTACCTGATGCAGACTTAGAATCTCCAAAACTGTGAGCCAAACAAAACTTTTTTCTTTATAACTTTAAAAAAATAATATATTATCTATGAAAAATTACAACAAAAAGAAATATAATTCTAACGAATTGGTACAGTGGAGCTTTTATCCAGCAAAAAACTTTGTTAACAAGAGTTCTTAGAGACAGTGACTTGCTTTAAATTGTGAAAAATGTTATAGTAATAACATAGCAGGTTATGAGAAAATGAAGTATACTAAACTCCCTTACATAGGTAACTTTTGGTTAATTAAGTCCTTCCTTTATTAAAAAATGCCTTTTACCTGAAATCTGAGAATTTTAGTATATTGAAGTATAGATGAGAGAATGATTTAATAAGAAATGCAAAGATCACTCCAAGTCATGGCAGCCGGGTTTTGTACAAATTTCCTAACCGTAAGTCCTTTGTGGCTAGGCATTGAGTACAATAAGAAAAAACGGGTGGGCAATATTTGGAGAGAGAAGAAGCTGCTGCATCGTGTATAACAAGAATTTATTTAATGGGGTTAAGGATTACAACAAGATCCAGTTTATGTTTTGAAAATATAATTCTAAATGCTCTGTAGATATTGGGTAGAGGTCATTGGGCAGTTATATAGCACTGGAGGAACTAGTGAGGAGACAAGGGATGAAGGTACAGCTGGGGCACAAGTGGCTTGAAGTAGAGTGGTGAAATGGGAAAGACAGAAATTGGGCCAAGGGTGGGTGTGGAGGAGGCAAACAAGACTTGAAGAAATGAATTTAATATACAAAACAAGATAGAAATCATTCATAGATTTCTATAAAAAAACTGGATAAATTTAACAGATATTTTGTTCATTAGTAGAGCATTGGATGCTATAATATAAAGCATAGTGGGGTCTTATAATTGACATTGTTTTCTGACTTGAATAAAAATTGGAGACAGGAGTCACTTTAAAACAAGGGAAAGATCGGAGGAAAGCTTATTTACAAGTACTTAGATTTTGGTAATGATAAATTTGAAAGGTCTGTGGAACATTCCAGAGGACATTTTTAAGACACTATTAAATATATAGGTCTAAGCTCTGAAAAGTGTTTGTAGCATGAGATATTTGCCTTTTTATATGGAGCATATTTCAATTATTGTTTGAGATTCCATATGAAGCAGAAATAAAGCCTAGATATCATCTCTGAACTTTCTCAAAATTTAAAGCAGAGTTGAAGACAAAGAAAAAGTTTTAAAAAAAGTTGAAGAAAAATGTAGGTAGGAAACCAAGTAGATATGATGTAATGAAAGCAAGGAGGGAAGCAATAAGAGAGAGATATGTGGGGATGTTTAATTTGGTAGGTGCTGAAACAATAAATATCCAAGTTTTCAGACTATGAACAAGAAAGTGAGTGGTAGTGAGTCGGGGAGGTTATCAGAAATGATCTCAAGGGATTAATAATGCAACAATGCTGCCATAATCATGAGGTATGCTTTTGTGTCTTGCTCATAAAACCTGACCTAATTTAGGCTAATTAATGTTCCAAGATTTTGAGCCTGAGCCCAATCAAACTGTTCCTGATGATTTGAAACATATTATAAGAACTTTTGAGTTGCCAGTGAGCATTTTCTTTCCAGGTTGTGCAGATAATCAAATACAAAATTTTAAGCGAGATGCAAAGAATAAAAATAACCTATGTGAAGAAGAAAAATAAGATGCAAAGAGTGCTGTTCTAGTGAATTTTTATTCATAGACTTTATAATGGTATATCCCTATAATTGAATTTTTAATTAAATTTGCTTCTAGAAGGATCTAGAAGGATCTGAGCTACTATGTTACTATTTAGATGAATGTTCCAAAGAGGCACTAAAGTTACATAATATTGTGTAATGAAAATAAAAAAAAAGAGTTGTATAGATTTTTCTTGAGGATTGTTTCAGTCATCTTCACCTACTGTTTTCTGATGTAGTCTTACTGTGTATATTTGAAAAGAGTTCCAAGGTATGAATTTTAGCGGAAGATGTATGTCTTTCAAACAAACATGAAAATATTGCTCTTATATATTGTGTAATATGAAAATAATAAGTTAAGTGGAATGAGGCTTATTAAAATATTCATATATCATACATGTTCTTTTACAAAAAGAAGTCAAGGTTGACAGTTTGAGTTTATTATTTTGTTGTTAAAACGTTCTATTAATTTTCCTTATATACCTATGATGTTCTAATAACTCAGTTGCTGCCTGAAATTGTAAGAACAGGGATTAAGAAACAAAGGATTATATGTGAGACAGTTACAACACTTGTACTCTTACAATGACTTAATAAAACAGAATCACACCATTTTCTAGTATCTGAAATTGTTTTTAAATGTATAGGGATTAGAACTGAGTGGGGTGGGAAATCTTCTTATAATTAGGCGATCTGTGAAACAAACTGGATATGTGCTAACCCTAAGGCAGAATGCATGTTTAGTTATTCATTCAGATAATTGCAATTGAAAAAAAAATCACACATTAAAGTGCTACATGATACTCTTTTCACCCAAAGCAAAGATTTTCCTAGAATTTAGAAAAAAATATTTTTTACACTAAATTTACAACTTTCTTATACTTAGAATATATATTTGAAACTATATTAGAATTACACACTTCTAATGATATAGTAATCTATTAATTATTATATATATATATATATATATATATATATATATATATTCTGAGGGCATTAAATATAAACTTATAAAATATGTATATGAGACATCAGATTATTGTTGGTTAGTAGAGCATTAGATGCTATAATATAAAGCATGTTATATTATATATATAATCTGATGTCTCATATACATATTTTATAAGTTTATATTTAGAGCCTTCAGAATCTGAAAGGTAAGGCCTGTATAAAAAATTTTAAAAATAATCATGTAAGGTACTGTCTCAAACCACACAAGGTGAAGTTTCGTCAAACATGACTTCTTCCATTTTCTTCCTGTTTGGTGGGAGGTACAGCACCATAAATACAAAGGTGAGCTCCAGGTTTGACAGGGTTATTTGGCATCATAATTTCTATGTTTGCAATTGAAATAATTTTGAATATCACAAAACTATTCTGAATTCCATTGCAGTTGAACATCCTTTAGTCAAAGAAAGCATACTTACCCTAAGTCTGCAATTCTCACTTTTCATGTATGGTCATTTAATTACAAAAAGCAAAAACAACATAGTTTCTTTAAAAAAAACAAACAACATATAAACAACCCCCCCAAAGAATCAGAACCTTTTATTCTAACAATTCTAACACAGAAAAAAGCAAAGCAGAAAACAATAGTATTTCATTAATATTTAACACTTTTCACAAATACTTTTAAATCTTTCAGGATAATACAAAAGTATATTCCAAAAAGTCAAGTTGGCAAAAATATGAGTTACTTGGTTCAATATGTCATTTTAAAAGTTCAAATAAGCACCTAGCAATAAAATATAAATTGCCTGCATGGTCCAAAAGAATGTAAAATTATATTAGTCAGAGATTGCTATAGAAACTTCAAGGAAATAGATCCAATAAAAACATTCATACTTTATCTTCAGAATAATATTAAATCATAATTATTTTACTCTCTTGAATTTATTCATTATTTGGCTTGATGCCTACACAAAAATTTGGTGTCCATCGTAAATTTCTAAATACCTACTTAGAGAAAATAAATAGGGTATGTTCCACGTCTTAATGAGAAAAACCCTAATTTCATAGGATTTTCTCCAATAATTTCTCAATATTTTAAAACTCTTCTACACATTAATAGTAATTATAACATGAATACAAAATACAGTCTATCAAAATGGATGAGTATCATACAGGCTTCAAATTTTATGGAAAAATTCCAGGATAATGTTCTTGTTTCATACTATTAAAAAGACATATGTTAATTAAAACTTAATGATGTTCATTATTAGACCTAAAATCCCATTTTGCTTATTTAAGACTTTTAGTGTAGCAATACATAGCAGCTATGATATATATATATATATATATATATATATATATATATATATATATGCATATAAAATGAAATATATATATATATACACACACACATATATAACATATATGTATTCTTATAAATAAAGCTGTCATGAAAGAATTAGAGCATTATAAAAAGTAAATAACTCTATTTGCCTTAACCGGATTAGTAAGAATTTTGCCACTTTTATTCTACAAATATTTTACATTACTTTTTTGAAAAGATATATATGGAGTTTCCCTGTCTCTCCTCCTGTTCTCTTCCTGCTTTTTTTCATTCCCTTCTATTTGGTTTCCTGATTAACGATTATGAGCTTATGTAAACCACGTACTTCAAGTAGTCAACTTGTTTTTCATTGAAATAGAACATAAAATTCAAAGGAAATAACTACTGGCATGTAAAAAATTCATTGTATTAATATCTGATAAGAATAAAAGCTAGTTTTAAAAGTCTCTCTTAGCAAATATTTCAATATCTTTTTATCTGGGATATCTTTAAAACATATGAAAAATGTTTTTAAGTTTTGTTATTATTACTCTCTTTCTCTCTTTTTTTCTCTCCTTCTCTTTCTCGTGTGTGTGTGTGTGTGTTTGTATGTGTGTGTGTGTAGAGAGAGAGAGAGAGAGAGAAATATATTTTTTTTTACTTTAAACTCTCTGAATACCATAATATTTTTTCATGTAGAAAGTTCTGCAACCCTAGACTCCCAATGGGATGTAATTGAACAACTACAATCCTATCTAAGAAACAGACCAAAGAATTTACTGTTTCAGTGTTATTAAAATGAAAGTCAACCACTGTAATAAAAGCAGTTTTGGGTGTGCTATTATATATTATAGTTATTATATATATATTATAGTTATCTAGTAGAGTAACTAGATAACTATAGTGAACTATATGCTACAAAAAAACTAAAAGAAATGATTTTGAAACATTTAATCATAAAGAAATATAAATATTTGAGGAGACAAATATATTTAAACTGATTTACATATCATAAAAAATTTATATTCATTGAAACATTATGTGATAATCTATAATTTTCAGTATTCATGTATCAGGCAAAAATAAAAGCTTAAAAAGTAGTTATTTTTATACATAAATCTTAAAGTTTAATACAGAATATATAAGATTAAAGACACTGTACTTGCAATATTTATTGACACATATTTAATAATATTAATGTATTTTTAAAAGTGGAGTCCAGGAACTGTGGTGCACTCCTATAATCCCAGTGGCTTCTGAGGATGAGGCAGGAGGATGGTGAGTTTAAAGCCAACCTCAGCAACAGTGAAGTGTTAAGCAATTCAGTGAGACTCTGTCATTAAATAAAATACAAAATAGGCTAGGCATGTGGGTCAGCAGTTGAGTGTCCCCGAGTTCAATCCCTGGTACCCTGCCACCAGAAAACAAAAAGAAAGCTGATTTATTAACACGTTATTAAAACTGGAAAATGTGAAGAGATTTAATCACTTTATCCCACATTCAAAACCCTCATGACAATTTTTATTATGATGATATGATATTTATAATATTATTGTTATGCTTTGGACATAAGTTGTTTTCTAAAACCTCATTTGTTAATGCAGGGATATTCAGACTTGAAATGATTATTAGAGCTATAACCAAATCAGTTTGAATGGACTGACTGGTAACTATAGGGCATTACCAAAGTTACCAGAGTATGATTGGAGGAGGTGGGTCACTGGGGGTGTGTACCATGAAAGAATGAATCCACTGTGGTGTGACCCCTTCCCCTTTCTATCTCTGCTCCTCAGTCCATATGACCTGAGCAGTTTCCCTCTGCAGAGGACCTTCTGTTATGTTGTATGTCACACCTCAGCTTAGGCCCAAAACAATGGAGTTGGCCAACCATAGACTAAACCTCTGAAGTCAGGTTTTTGAGCCCAAAATAAACCTTTCCTCCTATAAGTTGTTATTGTTGGGTATTTTGGTCACAGCAAAGTAAAGCTGACTGACACATTTACCTATTTTTTTTTTGTTTGTTTGTTTCTTATTGGATTAGTATGCAAATACAATACCTATGTTTATGAAGCACTAAGGTATCAGTTGTTTCATGGATTTGCTTTCTCTACAATTATTTAAAAAATTTAGCTAGTATGCCATGAGTGCTTGTGTTTGTAATTAGGGAGTGCATATCATACCAGTATGATATGTTATTATTCATTTAATCCACAGAATCTGTAATTAATCATTAATTAACATTTTTTGTTTTGTTTTTTTGCACTGGGATTGAACACAGAGACACTTTACCACCGAGCTACATCCCCAGTCATTTTGATTTTTTTATTTTGAGTTGGGGTCTCACTAAGTTGCTTAGGGGTTTGCTAAATTGCTGAAGCTGTTCTTGTTAAGGCTATCCTCCTGCCTCATTGTCTCAGCCTCCTGAGTCATTGGGATTACAGACAAGCACCACCACTCCCAGCAATAGCCTCTATAGCTAATCCTACAAAGGCTTCCTTGGTCGTCTGGTTCTACTTCTTGTCCATGATTTAAATAAAGTCTTATACTAGGTATAAGTGACATTTTAAAAGTAATCTTGAATATGATTCTATCTTACTGCTAAAGTAGCAGTCAACATGTGCCAACAACATTATGTGAAACAATTGTTACATTTACTTCCAAGTGATAAGTACTCAGAGTAACCAAAGTTGTCTGCTATCTACAAATAATGTTTTGCAGTAAATTATACATTATCATTGAGGAAGGATATTATCTTATAATAACTGCTGATTATAGCCACAGAAAAACAGAAGGAATGTCACCTATTGACTACTGTAGTACAGACACATAGGTTCAAAGCAAATGGAAATAATTATCTTCAGACTAGAAATATGCTCCAGTGAGTTCATGTAAATATGGGTCATTCTCAAGTGTCTGTCTCTATGACTCCTTTTGCATCTGCTCATCTCTTTGTTTTTGCAGTGATGATCCTGTGGCATTTAGTTATAACTTCTCTGATGTAAACATTTTATAAATGCAATGACTCCCTGTTAAATACAAATTATTTGCCTTTTAAATCCTATATAATATCTTTTATTTGACCCAGAAACTAGACCTTATATGATCAGTATTTATTTCACACAGTTGCTTAAATATTTTAAATATGTTTGTGTAAATTTTACTGATGCAGGTGATTTAGCATTAAGACATTATATATATATATATATATATATATATATATATATATATATATACACATATATGCATGTGTGTATATGTATATACACACATATATGGTATATTATTTCATAAGACTTCCTTTGGTTTCTAAATTCATAAACTCTCATGAGTAATTCTCATGAATTTGTAAAGTGATCCTATCTATCTATATGACCTATTTCATGGATTCTACATTATGGAATCAATTGATTGCATACTTTCAGCTGTATGCAAATCCTGAAGAACCTTAAAACATGTTACTCTATATTTGAACTGCATATAATTTACCTCTTAAATTCACCTTGCTGTAAACAGCCATGTTGAATTCTTCAGATGATCAGTAGTCGAATGTTTCTATGCTACTTTATGCAATGCAAATGAAGCAACTGCCTAGGATTTGCAATTCTAGCCACTGTGAAAACACAGAGAGATCACAGATGTGGATTCTGACTTCATTTAGATTTCAGTTAGAAAATGGCAACATGGTAATTACATATATAACTAAAATGCAAGTTAAAACACAATTAGCACTTTAGTGGAGATAAGTGAACTGACCAAAAAATACATAGCACAAGAGTTCACTCTGAAGTTTAGAGAAGCATTTGGACAAATAGAAATTTGATTCTTGGGAGAAAGTTCAGATTTGGAAATGCAGAGAAAAGCGGTAAGTGGACTTCCTGGGAAAAATAACAGTATGAAGAAAATTATATTAGAAATCTGGGAAAATTGTGAGAAATAGAGAATAGTTCGCTTATTGGTTTATTTTAGAATAGTTTGGTGGATAGAAGGTTGTAAAAAATGAAGCTAGGTGCCTGGAAAAATGTGTTTAGATCGTGCAGATTCTTTGAATACAATAAGAAGAAATTTCAAATTACATTTTGTTTAGCCCAAGAGTAGACCCCTGTTGGTTCTGTCACTGTTATAAATGCTCCTGTGATACAGTCTTCTTTGATAAATGTTTATATTTATTTTATTTATATAGAGCTTTACAATATTGAATTGTAACAACTTTCCAGAGCTTACTCTAAGTTCATTATTTTTTTTATCTTCTCTATTATTCCCTTCATTTATAGGAAATGGACAGATTATAGCTTTACTTGTAAAATTGATTTTAACCTTTTAAAAATTATTCTTTAGGAAACTATTTTTTAATTTTGAGTGATACAGTACACCAAAATTGAAAATATTCTCATTAATATATGTCCTGATGGGGCAAACTAGAATTCAAAATTTGAACCTCGGCAAGTCATTAGCAGTCATTCTTAACCTGTCATAAGAATAGGGGAAGCAAACACAGACAATCACAATATTAGTGTGGAACCTGTTGATTATATATTCACCTATTTAAGTTCTAAGGCTCAAGTATTTTATACTTCAATCAAGAACACACTATATATAAAATATTTTCAGAATATTAAAATTATACATTGACTAAACAGATTAGACATCATAGCCCCTAGTATACTGGTACATAATTTTAAAACAATATTTACCATTATAAAAGATCATTCATTAAAATTAGGAGTACAGAATGGTGAATATTTCAGATTGCATCTATGTTGGAAATAATGCTCTGTAAAACCACTTAATTCTCTGTAAAAACTTCCTTGTTTTTAAAGTTTTTATAATTATATAATCCTGGATATTTTGATAATTACAACCTAACAACAATGATAATATTGCATATCATTTAAATTAGGTATTTTAGCTCTTACTTAATTTTCTCTGGGAGAGTGTGTATATAGCCTATACTGCCAGCTATTTTTATTGAGTCTAATATTCACCCTGGTGGACAGGCTCTGGGATTTATGCCTCCCCTTAGCATTCCTGCTCCACTGACTGTGTGCTGTATTTATGGACTCAAATACAAAAAAATGTGACGAGATATCAGTTCTGAGATGAGAGCAGAAAAGCAATGCCGTCATGTTGCACTCTCTGTCTCTGTCTCTGTGTGTCTTGGATTCTCTTGTTGAAGCAGCTGCTGTGTCCCTCAAGAAGCAACCCTGTTATAAAGACAACTGATGAGTACTTGAATGAGTTTAGAAAGGTCCCTGTCTAATGGAAAATTGAGACAGCAGATTCGCTCAGAAAAGACACTCTTTGATCCTGACCCCCTAGTCATTCTAATTAAATAATTATTAACACAAATTCATTGTAAAAATTAATGGATTTAATTGTGGAATTTCTGCACATGCACATTTCATGCTTCATGTCCACCCTCCCTTCTCCTCTCATCTCCTACTCCCAGCTCCTTGCTGTCCAGTCTCTAATAGTTCCTCTTTTAGTCTCAGATCATTTGTTTATTAGTTTCCATATATAAAAGAGTCATCTGATACTCGTCTGTGTCTGTTATATTACACTGAACATGATTTTCTCCATTTCTACACATATTCCTACAAATGAAAGAAGTTTTCTTCTTTATGAACATATAAAACTCCCTCACCTGTGTGTGTGTGTGTGTGTGTGTGTGTGTGTGTGTGTGTGTGAGAGAGAGAGAGAGAGAGAGAGAGAGAGAGAGAGAGAGAGAGAGAGATGCTATTTTCATCCATTGTCTGTTGCTGGGCACTTAAGGTTGACTCATGTCTTGACTACTGTGAATAGGGCCACAATAAACATGAGTAAGCTAATATCTCTTTTGTCAGTGGACTTCATTTCCTTTTGATACTATCTAGGACTATTACAGCTGGATCATATTGAGTTGTGTTTTTTAGTTTTTTGAGGAACATCTATATGTTTTCCATTGTTGCTCTATTAATTTATCTTCTAACCAACAGCCTCTTCAATGCTAGTCAAGTTTTTTTCTTTTTTTAAATAATACCTATTCTAACTGGGGGGGAGATGAAATCTCAATGTAATTTTAATTTGCATTTCCTTGATCCTAAAGATGTCGAACTTTTTTTTTCATAATTTGTCAATCATTTGTATTTTTCATTTGGGAAGTGTGTACACAGATCATTGTTTTGTTAAGTTTTATATATATTCTGGATATTAACATTTTGTCTGGTGAATAGATAAAGAAAGTTTTTTTTTTCCCATTCTGTACCTCCTCATTCTGTTGATTGTATCTTTGGCTATTTTGAAGCTTTTTAATTTGATGCAATCCTATTTGTCAATTCTCCATTATTTTCTCCTTAGATTTTGGAATCCTTTCCAGAAAATCATTGTCTGTGCCAATATCTTGAAGTGTTTATTATTATCTTCTAATGCTTACAATTTCCAAGACTTACATCACAACCTTTGATCCATTTGGAGTTGATCTCTGAATAGGATGAGAAATAGGCATCTAGTTTTAATCTTCTACGTGTGAATATCCAGTTTTTGCAGCACCATTTGTTCAAGAGGCTGTTCTTTTTTAATTCATTTTTTAAATATATCTTTGTTGAGAATCAATTGGCTCAAGGTACTTTGATTTCAATCTCTGGGTCTTTTGTTTCATTGTCTATGGATCTTTTAAATCAATGGATGTGTAACTGATGTGATTCTGCAATTTGTGTATGGGGTGAAGGTGGGAGTTCATAACCCACTTGAATCAAAGTGTGGAATATGATATGTCAAGAAATTTGTAATGTTTTGAACAACCCACAATAAAAAAATTTAAAAAAAAAAAACCAACACCATGATGTTTTTGTCACTGTGACTGTGTAATGATTTTTTGAAATGAAATAAGGTGATGCCTGCAGCATTATTCTTTTTGCTTAGGATTGCTTTAGCTACTTGGGATCTTTTTGCTTCCATAGGAATTTTGGGTCTGTATTTTCTTGTTCTGTAAAGTATGTGATTGTTATATTGATGGAATTGCATTGAATATGTAGATTGCTTTGGGTAGTAACACCATTATAACAATATTAATTCTCCCATGAATGAACATTGGCGGTTTTCTCACTTTCTAGTATCTTCATTTTTTTTCTTCACTGTTGTATGATTTTTATTGTGGGAGTCCCTTGCACAATTACTTAAATTTATTCATATGTATAATTTTTCAGTGGTGATTGTGAGTTATAAATCCCTGATTTTTTTTCAAGGAGTTCCTTTTTGAAGTACAGAAAAGCTTCTGATTTTTATATGTTGATTTTGCATCCTGTTACTTTACTGAATTTGTTTATTCTAATTATTTTGGTGGAATCTTAGGACTTTCTATTTATAGAATCATATAATCTGCAAACCAGAACAATTTTACTCTCTCCATTACTACTTGTATCACTTTTTTTTTCTTTTTTTTTTATTGGTTGTTCAAAACATTACAAAGCTCTTGACATATTTCATACATTTGATTCAAGTGGGTTTTGAACTCCCAATTTTACCCCAAATACAGATTGCAGAATCAAGTCGGTTACACATCTACATTTTTACATAATGCCCTATTAGTTAACTGTTGTATTCTGCTACCTTTCTTATCCTCTACTATCTCCCCTCCCCTCCCCTCCCATCTTCTCTCTCTACCCCATCTACTGTAATTCATTTCTCTCCTTGTTTATTTTCCCATTCCCCTCACAACCTCTTATATGTAATTTTGTATAACAATGAGGATCTCCCTCCATTACCATGCAATTTCCCTTTTCTCTCCCTTTCCCTCCCACCTCATGTATCTGTTTAATGTTAATCTTTTCTTCCTGCTCTTCCTCCCTGCTTTGTTCTAAGTTGCTCTCATTATATCAAAGAAGACATTTGGTATTTGTGTTTTAGGGATTGGCTAGCTTCACTAAGCATAATCTGCTCTAGTGCCATCCATTTCCCTGCAAATTCCATGATTTTGTCATTTTTTAGTTCTGTATAATACTCCATTGTGTATAAATGCCACATTTTTTTTTTATCCATTCATCTATTGAAGGGCATCTGGGTTGGTTCCACAGTATAGCGATTGTGAATTGTGCTGCTATGAACATCAATGTACCAGTATCCCTGTAGTACGCTCTTTTAAGGTCTTCAGGGAATAGTCCGAGAAGGGCAATAGCTGGGTCAAATGGTGGTTCCATTCCCAGCTTTCCCAGGAATCTCCATACTGCTTTCCAAATTGGCCGAACCAGTTTGCAGTCCCACCAGCAATGTACAAGAGTACCCTTTTCCCCACATCCTCGCCAGCACTTGTTGTTTGACTTCATAATGGCTGCCAATCTTACTGGAGTGAGATGGTATCTTAGGGTGGTTTTGATTTGCATTTCTCTGACTGCTAGTGATGGTGAGCATTTTTTCATGTACTTGTTGATTGATTGTATGTCCTCCTCTGAGAAGTGTCTGTTCAGGTCTTTGGCCCATTTGTTGATTGGGTTATTTGTTTTCTTATTGTTTAATTTTTTGAGTTCTTTGTATACTCTGGATATTAGGGCTCTATCTGAAGTGTGAGGAGTAAAGATTTGTTCCCATGATGTAGGCTCCCTACTTACCTCTCTTATTGTTTCTCTTGCTGAGAAAAAACTTTTCAGTTTAAGTAAGTCCCATTTGTTGATTCTTGTTATTAACTTTTGTGCTATGGGTGTCCTATTAAGGAATTTGGAGCCCGACCCCACAATATGTAGATCGGAGCCAACTTTTTCTTCTATCAGACGTAGAGTCTCTGCTTTGATATCTAGCTCCTTGATCCACTTTGAGTTAACTTTTGTGCATGGCGAGAGGAGGGGATTCAGTTTCATTTTGTTGCATATGGATTTCCAGTTTTCCCAACACCATTTGTTGAAGATGCTATCCTTCCTCCATTGCATGCTTTTAGCCTCTTTATCAAATATAAGATAGTTATAGCTTTGTGGATTAGTCTCTGTGTCCTCTATTCTGTACCATTGGTCCACCCGCCTGTTTTGGTACCAGTACCATGCTGTTTTTGTTACTATTGCTCCGTAATATATTTTTAAATCCTGTATCGCTATACCACCTGATTCACACTTCCTGCTTAGAATTGCTTTTGCTATTCTGGGTCTTTTATTTTTCCATATGAATTTCATGATTGCTTTCTCTATTTCTACAAGAAATGCCATTGGGATTTTGATTGGCATTGCATTAAACCTATAGAGAACTTTTGGTAATATTGCCATTTTGATGATGTTAGTTCTGCCTATCCATGAAAAGGGTATATTTTTCCATCTTCTAAGATCTTCTTCTACTTCTCTTTTTAGGGTTTTGTAGTTTTCATTGTAGAAAACCTTCACCTCTTTTGTTAGGTTGATTCCCAAGTATTTTATTTTTTTTTTGAGGATATTGTGAATGGAGTGTTTTTCCTCATTTCCGTTTCAGAAGTTTTGTCGCTGATATACAGAAATGCCTTTGATTTATGCGTGTTGATTTTATATCCTGCCACTTTGCTGAATTCATTTATTAGTTCTAGTAGTTTCTTTGTAGACCCTTTTGGGTCTGCTAGGTATAGAATCATGTCACCTGCAAATAGTGATAATTTAAGTTCTTCCTTTCCTATTTTTATACCTTTAATTTCTTTCGTCTGTCTAATTGCTCTGGCCAGTGTTTCGAGAACTATATTGAATAGAAGTGGTGATAGAGGGCATCCCTGTCTTGTTCCAGATTTTAGGGGGAATGCCTTCAATTTTTCTCCATTGAGAATGATGCTAGCCTGAGGCTTAGCATAGATAGCTTTTACTATGTCGAGGTAAGTTCCTGTTATTCCTAGTCTTTTCTAATGTTTTGAACATGAAGGGATGCTGTACTTTGTTGAATGCTTTTTCTGTGTCTATTGAGATGATCATATGGTTCTTATCTTTAAGTCTATTGATGTGGTGAATAACATTTATTGATTTCCGTATATTGAACCATCCTTGCATCCCAGGGATGAATCCTACTTGATCATGGTGCACAATTTTTTTGATGTGCCTTTGTATCCGATTCGCCAGAATTTTATTGAGGATTTTTGCATCTAGGTTCATCAGAGATATTGGTCTGTAGTTTTCTTTCTTTGAGGTGTCTTTGTCTGGTTTCGGAATCAGGGTGATGTTGGCCTCATAGAATGAATTTGGCAGAGCTCCCTCTTTTTCTATTTCCTGAAATAGCTTGAAAAGCATTGGTATTAATTCTTCCTTAAAGGTTTTGTAAAACTCCGCTGTATACCCATCTGGTCCTGGGCTTTTCTTGGTTGGAAGTCTTTTGATTGCTTCTTCTATTTCATCTATTGATATTGGTCTGTTTAAGTGGTGAGTATCCTCCTGACTCAGTCTGGGCAAATCATATGACTTAAGGAATTTATTGATGTCTTCACTATCTTCTATTTTTTTGGAATATAGGTTTTCAAAATAATTTCTAATTGTCTTCTCTATTTCTGTAGCGTCTGTTGTGATATTGCCTTTTTCATCCCGTATGTTAGTAATTTGAGTTCTCTCTCTTCTTCTCTTCGTTAGCATGGCTAAGGGTCTGTCGATCTTATTTATTTTTTCAAAGAACCAACTTTTAGTTTTGTTAATTTTTTCAATAGTTTCTTTTGTTTCAATTTCGTTGATTTCAGCTCTGATTTTAATTATTTCTTGCCTTCTGCTACATTTGCTGTTGTTTTCCTCTTCCTTTTCTAGGGCTTTGAGATGAAGTGTGAGCTCATTTATTTGTTGGTTTTTCCTTTTTTTGAGGAATGACCTCCAGGCGATGAATTTCCCTCTTAAAACTGCTTTCATTGTGTCCCATAGATTCCGATATGTTGTATCTGTATTTTCATTTATCTCTAAGAATTTTTTGATTTCCTCCTTTATGTCTTCTGTAACCCATTGATCATTCAGTAACATATTGTTCATTTTCCATGTGATGTAGGATTTTTCCTTCCTTCTTTTATCATTGATTTCCAGTTTCATTCCATTATGCTCAGATAAAATGCATGGGATTATCTCCACCCCTGTATATTTACTGAGGGTTGCCCTATGGCATAATATATGGTCTATTTTTGAGAAGGATCCATGTGCTGCTGAGAAAAAAGTATATCCACTTGATGATGGTTGATATATTCTATATATGTCAGTTAAGTCTAGGTTGTTGATTGTGATATTGAGTTCTATAGTTTCTTTATTCAACTTTTGTTTGGAGGATCTGTCAAATGGTGAGAGAGGTGTGTTGAAGTCACCCATAATTATTGTGTTGTGGTCTCTTTGATTCTTGAACTTGAGGAGAATTTGTTTTATGAACATCGCAGCACCATTATTTGGTGCATAAATATTGATAATTGTTATGTCTTGTTGGTGAATGGTTCCTTTTAACAGTATATAATGTCCTTCCTTATCCCTTTTGATTCACTTAGTCTTGAAGTCGATTTTATTCGATATGAGGATGGCCACCCCTGCTTGCTTACGAGGACCATGTGTGTGGTATATTTTTTCCCAACCTTTCACCTTCAGCCTGTGTATGTCTTTTGCAATCAGATGTGTCTCCTGGAGGCAGCATATTGTTGGATTTGTTTTTTTAATCCATGTTACCAGCCTATGTCGCTTTATTGGAGAGTTTAAGCCATTAACGTTTAGAGTTACTGTTGATATATGGTTTGTACTTCCAGCCATGTTTGATTATTTATCTTCTTTTTTTTTTATTTAATTTAGTTTGTTTCTCCATGGTTAGCTTCCCCCCGCCCGCCCTCTGTTTTTATAGAGGCACTTCCCACTGATGATTTTGGTTATTGTTTTTCATTTCTTCCTCGTGTAGTGTTTTGCTCAAGATGCTTTGCAATGCTGGTTTTCTGGCTGCAAATTCTTTTAGCTTTTGTTTATCATGAAAGATTTTTATTTCGTTGTCGTACCTGAAGCTTAATTTTGCTGGATACAGAATTCTTGGTTGGCATCCATTGTCTTTCAGTGTTTGAAATACATTGTTCCAGGATCTTCTCGCTTTCAGCGTCTGTGATGAAAAATCCGTTGTTAACCTTATTGGTTTACCCCTGAATGTAATCTGCCTCCTTTCTCTTGTAGCTTTTAATATTTTCTCTTTGTTCTGTATATTGAATATCTTCATAACAATGTGTCTTGGCGTTGGTCTACTATGATTTTGTGTGCTCGGTGTCCTGTATGCATCTAAAATTTGTATATCCGTTTCCTTTTTCATTTCTGGAAAGTTTTCTGTAATTATTTCATTCAGCAGGCTACTCATTCCCTTGGTTTGAATCTCTGTACCTTCTTCTATCCTGATGACTCGTAGGTTTGTTTTTTTTATGTTATCCCATATCTCTTGGATATTTCTCTCGTGATTTTTAACCAGCCTTTCTGAGTTGGCTAGGCTCTTTTCAAGATGATATATTTTTTCTTCATTATCTGATGTTCTGGCTTCTACTTGCTCCACTCTGTTAGTGATACTCTCAATTGAGTTTTTAATTTGGTTTATCATTTCCTTCATTTCTAGAATTATTGTTTGATATTTTTTATAATCTCTATCTCCTGATAAAGATGCTTAACTTCTTCTTTTATCTGTTTATGTAATTCATTTTCAAAGTGTTCTTTCACTGTTTGGATTTGCTGTCTCGTATCCTCTTTAAGGTTCCATTCCATCTGTCTAAGGTATTCCTTGAGTTCTTTATATGACCATTTTTCTGCTGACTCTAGGTCCTCCTGAATATTTAGGGTGTCCTTCATTGTTTGTACCCCTTTTCTTCCTTGCTTTTTTATGCTGCTCATGTTACTTCTTGTTCTGTTTGACTGCTGAGTTACTGTTTATGCTTATAAATTTATTTGATGCTTGGGAGGAAAGATATTAGAAGGGAAGGGAAGAAGTCACTAAAGAGAATGAGAGTAGGCAGGTAGAATTCAAGGAAGGGGGAATAAGAAAATTAAAAAGAAATGAAAAGACAAAAGAAACAAAAACAAAACACACAAAAAGTTAGAAAATAGAGAAAGAAAGGAAAGAAAAAAAAATTTTTTACAAAAATAATAATGATAATAAAAATAATGAAAATTAAAATTAAAAAATTATAATAATAATAAAAATTAAAAAATTTAAAAAAATTAGAAACATTAAAAAAAGTTAAAGAACAACAACAAAAAAATTGAAAATGAAAGAAAAAAAGAAAAAGAAAAAAAATGATAATAGTAATAATAATAATAATAATAAATGCAGTCATAGAGTTTGATTAATTTCTCTTCCAGTAGGTGGAGCTGTGCCCACTGGGTCAAGCTTCTCCTCTCACTAAGTGGGAACCAATCACTGTGTAGCAGCTCTTCCTCACAGACTGGGTGGGTCTCCAATCCTGAGTGCCTAGGGCCTTCTCTTGTGTTTCCTCAAGCCAGGCCGCGCTCACCTGTGACGCTCACCACAATACTGGCTACATGCCATGTCTGCTGCTCCCGGGAGCCCTGTTGCGCTGGTTTCAATGCAGTTATCTCCTCCGCCCGTGACGTCAGTTCTCTGCCAAGGTGGTATCACATGTAAATGGTGACCGTTCCTTCCCTTTGCTGGGTGACCAATGCAACGGGTGGGTCCTGACTGTCTCTCCCAATCCCCGTTTCAATCCTGTGGCCACTGCCTATGAAGGCTCGGTTGGTTTTTACCTCTGAAAGTTCCTAAGGGCCAACCAGTTATTTCAGCGGGATTGTTAGTGCTGAGTCACGAGAAGCAGGCGAACCGGAGCTTGGATGCAGCCGATCCGGGCTCAGTGTGTGTGTTCTGAGGGGCCCAGACTGTACACCCCAGATCCACATCAGCTCAGCATTGCCTAGTGATCCTGAGCAAACAGCATTTATACAGTTTACAGCTCCCTATGCCCGCGCAGTTGAAGAGGTCAGAGACTTGATCTCTCCCCGCCCGCTGCCATGTTAGATCTCCTCAATGATATTCATGTTGCCCTTACAGCTTCCTGGCATAAGCAAGTTCTTGGGATTATACAAACTGCTGCTTCTGTTTCCAGTCCAGATTTCTAGAAATTAAACCCTGCCGCCGTCGCCTCTTCCCCCGGGCCACGCTCAGGGGCGCCACGCTCGTCCGCGACCATAGCTGCGCCGCCAACCAGTGCCCAGCCCCCAGGGCCCAAGCGGCTGCCGCCGCGGCTCTCCGGCTTCCTCCTCTGAAGCACGGGTCCCCTCGCAGGGGCATGCAGAACGACCCCAGAGCAGGCTCTGCCCGAGGGTGCAACGGCGAACAGGCGACCCAGGTGCTCAAGGCTGCGGTCCAGCCTTTGGAGGACAGGGCTCGGCACGCAGCCCAGCTCCAACCTCTAGGTGCGGCTGCCGGACAATGTAGCCATAGCCATCAAGACAGCCGACAGAAAGCAAATGGCGGCTCCCGCGGAGTGGATTTTCGGCACAGAAACCGCAGCCCAGCCAACGATCCCAATCCACAAACTCTCCCTGTATAAAAAATATTAAAAAAAAAAAAAAGGCTGGGCGCACTGAGCTTTCTTTGCCTAGGGTACTTACAATCCACTGCTGATTACACATTCACCTTTTCTGTCCTGAGCGAAGCGAAAGATGAAGCAGATGGGAGCAAAGCGCCCGCGGCTCTCTACTTGTATCACTTTTATTTCTTTTTCTGGCATTATTGCTTTGGCTACAATTTATAATGGTATATTGAATAAAAATGATGAGAATGAGCACCCCTGTCCTATTCCTGATCTTACAGGAAATGCTTTCAGTTTTTCCACACTTATTATAATGTTGTTATGGGTTTTTTATATATACTGAAATATGATTTCACTTTAAAAGGCAACTTGCTTTTCACAGGGTTATGCTAATAATAACAAAAATATGGAATAAACTAATAAATATTAAAACTACATATAATACGTTACTTTTTTCATTTCCTGTTGATTTCAGGAATTATTTCTGTCTTATTTCACACATTGATGAATTATTCCTCAACTACTTGTTTTGTTAAGAATTACTTTGTTCTAAGATTTTAATCTTAACATTCATCAACAAATTAATTATTAGCATAAACATGTTATTAGAGTGATATATTCAGAAGTGTACATCATAAATGAATATGCTTTGATAAATTTTCCAAAATAAAATATAAATGGAAAACAGAAACGTAGGCTGAGAAACAAAATTTTACCTGAACCAAAAAAAAAAAAAAAAAACAATTACTCCTAGTAATTGACTCTTCTTTCTCTCCAGGTAACCATCTTTTAAAATTCTCATAGAATTTGTTTTATCTGTTTTTGTACTTCAACAGTGAAATGTAACAATATAATCTACTGGCTGTTAGAACGCTTTTATCAAAGATATATTTTTTTAAGATTGTTCTGTATTTCTGGAAGTGTCATAAAGTGACTATATCACAATTACTCTTTAAATATTGATCATTATTTGTATGGTTTTTAGTTAGAGTTTTCACCAGAACTGCTTACGTAAACACTCTAGGACTTTAATCTTTTCACTATATACAAATATTTTTATAAAAAATCTATAATTGATTTGTTTTTCAATTTTAATGATTTTGAAGTAAAACTTTTAGTACAAAATAATAAAATATTAAAAATTTCATTTGTGCCTTTTGAAATTAAATATTACTATTGAGCTACTGCAAATCAAATAAAGGATATAGTTTGCTTTAAATATTCAAAAAAGCATTCTTTCTGTAACACTCTAGGACATATATTTTGATAAAAATTAATACTAAATTTTATTGAACATATCTAGAAGTAGATTATTAATTTGGAATATAATTTTGGTTTAGATAAGTACTGTCAAACAGTGTCACCAAGATTTATTTCTAGTTTAAACTCTCTGCAGCTATATATGCAAATGCATTAGTTTTGTCTATTTCCAGTAAAATCATAGCATGTATTAATGGTACCAGACTTAATTTTCCTAACACTTATATATTATTTATCTTAAATATTATTATATTTATTAAATTAAATATTAAATATTAAATATTTAATTTAATATTAAATATTAATATTAAATATTATTATATTTATTATATTTATTATTTATACTTATATATATGTATATATATATATTATATAACAGCCAAGATTATATAATACAAAACAGTCAAGGTTTTAATAGGTAAATGACTTTGGGTACTATATCCATTGAGATTTCTAAATTTTTGTATCAAACATTTGCTTCCACCACTGTCTGGAATATTACCAAATGTTCTACTATTATTTTTAAATTTAGGTTTACATTTCTGTATTATTTACTCCTATGTTGTAAGTGGACATGATGCATGACCTCAAGGGGTGTAATAACCTCGTTAATATTTTCATTATCATCGGTGAGATAAAAATTTTGCTTTCATATTTCTACTGGAATGAGGGGAAATGTTTTCACATGGACTAAGCCTTTGATGATATTAGCTCTATAGAGCCCTAAAACTGTAGAAGGGCAGCAGTCCCCACTAACCCAAAATAAAGATGCAAAACCTGCCTATCAGAAGTCTAGCTCACTTATCCAATGTGTTTTTGCCAAACCCTGAAGAAATTCTTGATTTTCTTGTGCCTCTTTCCCCTAAATGTTTGCCTCTGATAAAGTGTTAGGAGTCAGCATTAACTTATTTCACTCTGATGCCAGTCCATTTTCTTTGCCAACTAGGAAACCCACAAAAACTTATCATGACCTCAAACTAGTATTCCCCCTTACTACTTGTATTTCTTGATCTAATCAAATTTCATTAAAATACAAAAGTTTAATTTACTTTTTCATATTTTACACACCATTATAAAATGAGTCATATTTCAAAAAAGGAATTATGCTTTATATTTCATGGCAAGAGAATTTTTTACTTGTGTAAAAAAACATTGTAAATTGAAACACAATTAAAATGAAAATGATAATTTTTAGTGAAAAAATACAATATTATATTGAGGATCTTATAGTGAGTAGATTAGAAGTCCCTTATTAATATGGTATGTGCATAATTAAAAGTAGGTCATTGTGACATTCTGAGTAAAAGAAACACATAAAGTGATGGGCTATAATTATTTACTGCTTTCAAGTACTTAAGAATCTTAGTTTCCTATAATCTGCTTCATCTTTAACCAAAAAACTTAGTCCAAATATAACTGCTTTGAATTTTAAATCACACTAAATATATAAAGAAAGGAGAATTAATGAAATCTTAGTTCAAAAACCTGGCTACACTTCACTACTTCTCTGTTGATATCTAATTATTTTCTGCTGATGGAACAAGGACAGATTAAATTCCATCCTGTCTGTGTACTGAGCCCGTAGAATACACTGTATAGATTCTCTGTGTATAGCACCCAAATCCTCATCTTCTATTTAAATATGAAAAGATGAACTTTTAATGATTTGGGTGTATTGTGATGAAAATATGAAAGGCAAAGTCATTTTAGTCAGCTTTTGGTGCATGTTAAAATAAATTTCAATTATAAACTTAGGGAAAAGGAGCAATTTATTGTTAATACTCTTCAGTCAGATATACAAATTGTATTTTGAAACTTTGATTTAGTCTGCCTTATCATCCCCTTATTATACCTGTCTAGCTATGTATACTATGTGCTATCGGATGAAAACAATATTCACCTTTTCTTTAACTTGCCTACACACAAACATTCATGTGAACAAACACACACACACACACCCTCCACTTCACTTTTGTTTTATTATTTGTTTTACACTCAAAAGCCCTGTTTTTCAAGGTCAAAAGCAAAACACCTTAGAGAAAGGGTGTTTGGATTCTGGAGGCCTTGACTTACAATATTTAGAATGAAATCTTGAAAAAGTCATATATATATATGTACCTTTAATCTTTTCACTATATACAAATATTTTTATAAAAAATCTATAATTGATTTATTTTTCAATTTTAATGATTTTGAAGTAAAACTTTTAGTACAAAATAATAAAATATTAAAAATTTCATTTGTACCTCTTGAAATTTAATATTATTGTTGAGCTATTCCAAATCAAATAAAGGATATAGTTTGCTTTAAATATTTAAAACAGCATTCTTTCTGTAATAATTTTATCCCATGTAGTAACATTAACATTTTCCCATTCAGTTGAAAATAATGTAAAACAAAGGAGAGCAGAAACCCTGCCAAGTTTCAATTGGTTTTACACTAAGAACACAGATAAGCTTGTCTACTCAGAATGAAATATTTTTCTTTCTGCAGATTACATTTCAATGCATCAATGAATCTGTAGATAAGATAGTCATTTTGTTTTCTGCCAATCCTCTGCTTGATGTCCATTTCTCAACTTCATTAATAACCACTATAAACAAAACATTCACCTTTAAAATACGTTTCAGAGATAAACCTGATTGTTTTTATAGTGACAGTGATTCTGAACATGGTAATAACAAATTAAAGGATCACAACTGATAGAAACAAATATCTAGCTATTCAGTCTTTTCTTTTGTAATAGTGACATTTTATTATCATGTCCCATGGGGTGTTGTTAACTGGGTTCATTGCCAGGCTGACACGGTCATGAACAAGTTCTCTAATCTCTTTGTATTTGCTCATCACTTAAAGAGAAGAAAGTGTAGTTAATGTATTTTTTGGTGATTTTTGAAAAAGAGCCAATGCATAAAACATGGTGGTAATTTTGTCTGGAATGTAATAAAACTGCAATATCTATGATAAGTTTGTTAATAAATGCTTTTGCCATTTTTTTACCTATTCCTAACTTTCTTGATTTACATTGTTTGCAATACTATTTATTTGAAAAGCATAAAATATCTTGTGGAGAGTGGTGACTTGAATCACAGTTTCTGATTGCCTCATGGCTTCTCTTGTGCTGGGAATTCCCTGTACAAAAGTACAGGTTTAGATAGCCCAGTTGGTGTGGTGATATGTGACCACAGAAGGCTCTGTGTGTCAGTGGGACTTTGATCTCAGGAATCAACACCTGGGAATAGAGAATTCTGGGAATAACAAAATAATCCTGATGTCACACAAGTTTTACCACAAACTTCAAGTCTGCTTCGCTGAAAACTTCTCACAAATAAATTTTTGATGATAAAATCTATGTAATAATCGTTCTGAGCTAACTCTGGGTCATTCACCCTCATTCAGAGGATGATGATCCACCTGGCCACAACTTTTTTCTCTCTATTTGTGGTGTTTGTCTTTTTACAATCCCCCATGGCTCCTTGCCATTTTCTGGATTAATAGATGTATTGGTTGCGGCAATATTTTATATTTGATCTTGATTCTTTGCATATTCTAATTTCCAAAATCTGTCCTAAAAATATTTGCATTTTAGAACTGAAATGTAGAGGCTTACATAGTTAGGTTTCTCTGGATGTTTGGCTGAAAATGGTAACATTTTCATGTTAAAATATTCCTCCCAAATAATTTTCAAATTTCTTCAGAAAATCTTTGCTTTAAAGGGTCAGTACTTTAATGCATATTGGGGCAAATAATTTTGGCAATAAAACTATCATACTTTTTCAAAAAATCTTTGAAATAGAATTGCACGATTTTTCATATTACTTACTTACACAATAAAGACTGCAAAAATTTAGATTTGGGTACAGAAGGAGACTTAGAGAGTCTCAGCAAGAGATCTGAGAATGAACTTGTGGAAAAAAACTGGTAATTTATATGTAGAATCTAAAGATGATTATGATAATTCTCTATATACATACATGTTAATTTTAAAACTGCATCTTTTTAAAAAATTATGTATAACTACTGAGGGTATAGAACCAAACTGTTTATCATTTTTGTAAGTTAAACTAGAATGGTTCTTGGTGATAAAGACTTTCATTGAAATTAGGTGAATCAGGGATGGTCTTATGGCTCCTAATTTATATATAGTTAGTTTAGTATCTCCACCAAACATTTTTCTTTTTGATGTCAATTTTTTAATTTATATATGACAGCAGAATGCATTACAATTTTTATTACATATATAGAGCACAATTTTTTATATCTCTGGTTGTATACATAGTGTATTCCCACCAATTCATGTTTTCATACCTGTACTTTGGATAGTAATGATCATCACATTCCACCATCATTAATTACCCCATGCTCCCTCTCTTCCTCTCCCACCCCTCTGCCCTATCTAGAGTTCATCTATTCCTCCCATGCTCCATTCCCTATCCCACTATGATTCAGCCTCCTTATATCAAAAACAACAAATTTTTAGTAGCATTACTTGTGTTTCCTCTTTTAGATCTCTCTCTTCTCCAGTACTTTCTTCCAGACTTAGATTTTTTTCTGAATTCCCACTCCTGGCTTCCAAAGTCCTCAGGCCTGTTGGATGCCATCTCCTCCCTTCTCCATGGGCTGGAAACAGTCTCCAGGCAGGGAGCTGGCAATATTTTCACATTCACCTCACCTTCTCTGTTCTTTGTCTCTATCACAGTCCGGCTCAGTCATATTCTATAATGTCTTTGTAAGAACGATTTTCATACAATTTCCCCAACTTTCTGTCTTTTAAGGAATGAATCATTTTATTCCAAAGTGAAGCGAGAAATTATTTTCCTGGGGCATGAGATTCTCACAAGTCTTGTGTCTGAATATTAATGATTTAAGAAATCTGAAAATCTCTCTTTTACTAATCAGTTTGTATAGTTCAGTTACAATTATTATGCTTACTGAAATATTATGTTTGTGTTTTGTGACAGGTTTAGCTGTATTTACTGTGATTTCTACTTTTCTTTCCCCACAAACCTATTCTTCAATTATTTCCATTAAACAGTTTATTTGTTTTTTTGAATTATATTGCCTTTACTTTAGTGGAGTTACATATTATATTTCTAAGTTTTTAAGAAGTGTTAATAAGTTTTTAAGATGCATGAATATTTTAACAAAATCTAAAATTAATAAATACCCTTTCTTCCTTATGAGTAAAACAAAATACCTCTTTGAATCAGCCTTGTTGTTTTGTTAGAATTTTAGGCCAAATTTTATTTTAGGACACAATATTGCTTTGGACATGTGAAAATATTTATAAGAATTCGCAAACTACTTTGTCTTGCTATTAAGTTTTTGCTGGGATTAATTTTGTTCCTATTAAAATTTAGCTTTTAGTGTTTCTTTCAGTAATGTTTAATTATTGATAAGTTTCAAAAGATATGTATTGAAACTTTTAATTTTATTATTGATTTTTGCTAATATAATTTTCCTATATTTTACACATTTCTCTGTATTCATTATGAAACTATATGTAAATTTATTGTCCATTTCATTAAAGATAATCTCAGATATTGCATCATTTGACTTTTAAATTTTATCACCAATCATTCTTTCTGAAAATTCCAATAATTAGTGGGCAAATTTTTCTAGTCTATTTTCTGATTATCTTGTTCATTTATTTTTATCTTTTTTCTCTCTTCATCTACAAAACAATTTTAATTATGTGATTGTTTTATAATTGTTGCATTGTATTATTTTTTAAAAAATTTATATTACTAATGAATTATAATTATACAGAATAATGGGGTTCATTGTTTTATGTTTTTCTGATCATTCTACTGCTTGAACTGGAGTTGGTAATTGATTCCAGTAGTTAATTCCATCGATGGGATGTAAGTCTGGTTAATTTCTAATTTTTTATAGCAATGCTTTTACTTGATTTTTCAGTTAGCTTGCAGTGATTCCTATATTGTATAAGTTTCCCTAAAAATAAGTTATAAATTTGCTTCTGTTTTGTGCCTTAGACTTAATTGTCTGAAACACATTCTTACCTAAAATATGGTCTTTGAATTCTGTGTCCAAAACAGATTACATGATCTGGAACCTGCCTGCCTTCAATGCTACAAGGTCATATTTCAGTTCCTCATTGTTGACTTTTTTTCTGTTCAGAGTTGCATGTGACAAGCATCTCAGAAATTTTTTCCTTCTATCAGTACAGAGCTTTATCTATTGACTTCTCACAAAGGCAATTTCTTGGTGTTCCTGGATTCTAATATTTATTTTTATTTCTTTAAGGCATGAATATATTTGTTAACAGAGTATGTTTGGATGTGGTTACTGTTATACATCTTTGCTGGCTGTATGTAATTAGAGTGAAAATGGGCTTATTTTTTATTTTATAATCCTAGCAAAGTCTGTCTTTTTCTGTGTTCTTTCTTATACATTTTCTCTCATATCTTCAATGTTGAATTTATTTAATTTAGAGCACATAATTTAAAAATCCAAAATTCAAACATAATTTTGAAAGTTAGCTTAAATAAATGTGGAAATATTTTTAACAAAAATACGATATTTATATGCTGCTACTATATATTCAATTGACATGTTCTAGTGTAATAAACTACTGAAATAATGGTGGTTATCCATTGACAAAAATTCATCTAACATTCCATAACTTATGAGATGGTAGATTAAAATTTTGTGTAATACAATGTAAAACAAATAAATATTTATAATTTTAATGCAGGGGCTGTCATCCCTGAACAATTGCAATATATTGTAAAGTTTAGTTTGGAAATTAGATAACCAAGAGTTGAGGAATGACACTTAAATATGGAGAAACAGTGTCCTCATGTGTGTAATAGGTTGTTTCTTCATGTGTGTAATTGCTTGGGTTAAGGTCAGTGGGAGAAGAAAGATAAAAGCATAAGGAAGAGATAGGCTATGCATTTACATACACACTATTTTTTACTTATTTTCCTTTGGAACCAGAACTGCTGAAATATTTTTATGATTTTTAGGGAAAATTACTAGTAGAAAAGAAGAAAACAAATAAAAGCATAATAATCAATAAGAAAATAATTTTATGCTATGGTAAAATAGTAATTCTGGATATAGTAACAATTATCTCATAATTTAAACATTTTAAGTTTCTTGTGGTATGAAGTTTCTTAGGTAAATCTGTAATTCATATTCCTTGTTTCCTTGGAATTTAGACAAAATTGCTTCAAAGTATCTACTTCATGCCCTCTGAGAATCAGACCTATTTAACAGTTTTGTGAATTTGGAGAAAGGATCTATTCCATGCTGTTAATTTTTTCTTATCAGTTTTAATCAGTCATCAGTCTCATAGTTTCTCAGCTTTCTCTTAATTTTTAGTTGAGAACTAATATTTTGCTTGCTTTTATTTTTTTTTAAATGATGTATTTCTTCACACCCCAACTCCCATTTATATTTAACACATAGTCTCTTGTATTAGATGATAAATCTTTAAAAGATAGTATTTTAATCAGGTTGGCACATTGAAATTATGAATGAAAATAGCAAGAAATGAGCTCAAGTAGCCACATGAGACTGAAACACAAGGATTAATTTTGACTCTACGGACAGAAGACAAATGTACCTGTTATACTCTATACCTGAAAAAATGCAACTCAAACTCTTTTGTCAGGTAGGAGGCATTAAGAAAATTGGTAACCCTTTAAAATAATTGTGCAATTAATCATTGCTGAAATCACTGTTGAAATCCCAAAGAACTAGTTATGACATGCACATTAATACCAAATGAGTTCATCATGATTAATATTATGACAATAAATACCAGAGGAAATTAATAATGATCAGCTATTATTTTAAAGCACTGATACATAATTCAAACATTTTACCTTGAAACATGAGCAATTTTAAGGTACACCCTATATACAATATTACTTCAGTTTTTATTCAGCTTAGGTCTTTTAATATTTTAAATACTTTACTTCATATACACTCATTGCAAGACATTGTATTCCTTTCTCATTTGTAGCAAGTTAGAAGAAATCAAGACATTAAACAATGTGATCTAATTTAGATACTATAATTTTTTCCCAAAAATTAAATAAAATTAACTTTAATTATAAACACATTATTTACTGTAAGTATAGTACTGTGCCATTTATTTTTCCTTCAAAATATCCTTCTCCTTTTGATATATATATATATATATATATATATATATATATATATATATATATATATATATATATATATTAGTCTAAGGGTTCAAATTGTACAAGGCCTTGCATTTCTATTTTAAGTACATAAGGCAAAGTTTCTTGGGATGTTTTACTAGCACATTATTAATACAAGTTGGGACCTGTGCAAATATTAGTAAAACTAAAAAGGACAAGATTTCTGCTAAACAAACTTTTTGTCAGTTGATCTTAGTTTTAAATTATTGCTATATTGCAAACTCTAACCACCACTTCTCCTGGAGAAGAACCTTCAGGGAAAGGAATCTCCAATACCTCCTTCTGATCTCTCATACTCATTTATGTTACACTCTTGGTAGTTTTCTGTTATTGCTACATAGTTTTAGAATTCTCTCTTGATTTATAGTAGCTTTTCATTCCACTTGAAACACCAAAAATAATGTTATATTATCCACTATTAATTTTTGATACAAATTCCTTTGGATTTCACCAATCTCTACATAACAAATAGAATAAATCAATATACATTTTCCAATATTCTTTCACTGCAATTATCTGTAGGATTGTTCTTTTCTAGATACAATAGACTAGTAATCTTAGGATGTCTCTTGAGTTTCTACTCACATTTTTAACATTACTATCATTACCACTGCACCCCAAGATTTTGCTTTTCACTGTACCCACTGAATAGGAATTGATAGTCTCCTCCGGTCTTTGTGGGGGACATTGCTGATGACTGATGCCAGGGAGTAATAATAAACATTTTAAGTTTACATACACATGACATTCTCTTTCCCTCACTGAAGGACATGCTTCTTATTTGTGACTTCATTGAACAAGAAGTGTAGATCGCTAGTTTGGAATGAATTTGTGTAAGGATCACTTTGATGCATCTTAAAGCAGCATAACCTTCTGATCCTCTGATTCTGAGGCTGTGGCTGAGACCCACTCATAATGCCAAATGCTTCTTCAGCTAGGGTAAATGCCTTTTAATTGAGACTATGATCCGTTTTGTTTATAAATAATTGCCTCTTTTATAGCGCTGATGCAATTTTGACTGTTTCTGTAAGCATTTTCTAAAACTAAGTGTAAATACTGTACAGAAAATACTGAAATATATAATGAGTGGTCAGCAGGAATATATATCCAATTTCACTTTAAGCTCAATAAAAAATTGCTGCATTAAGAGAAAATAAGTTCTCATAATTTATATTTCATTATACCTTGTGATTATAGTAGCAAGCAATTTGTATTTCAATAGTAAAATTGTAAGGCATTATATCTTACAGCATATTGTTTTCTAAATTAGTTTAATTTTAATTTCACATAATTTTTTAATCCACATAACACATTGGTTAGATGATAATTAGAGAGATAACAGTCAATAAACAGTTGTGAATTAAGAAAGAAAAAATTAATAAGTTAATAAACGTTTTTGTGGTTTAAATTTGACCACAACTTTGTGCATCTTTAAAAAAATGATTGTATCTTTGTAAGGATGGCACTGAAATTCTGTGTCTGTGAAAAGGAAATTTTCTTTTTTAGAACACCCCAATCAATAATACTTTTTCTCATCAAAATTATTTTTAAATAGCCCCCTTTTATTTTTTACTAAAGCAAGTAGGCACACACCCTGAAGAAGCTATAAGTATCTTTGAAAAACAAGTGAAAGCACATCAATACTTTGTAAAAATTAAGTTGGAAATAAGCAGCTTTGCTGTACTTTTAAACAGGGACAAACATTCTGCACCTGTGATGGATATTGAAGGACTTCATAAGCTAATACTTTCATGCAAATAGCAATATGGTTTATAAGAAAGGAAAAAAAATCTTAATTCAAAGAAAGCAATTGGGTGTATAGAAAACAAACAGCAGACTTGAATAAAATATGCTTTTAATAAGCAAAAGAAATTGCCATTGATATAAAATGTTCAAGTAAATAAATACACACATTTGCTTCATTTTAGCTGATCTTACTATATTAAATCATCTTTTTTTATTTGCTCTCTTTATTTATACATTACACTACAGTCAATTTTGACATATGTATACAAACACAGAACATACCTTATCCTAATTAAAATCCCAGTCTTGTGTATGTACATGAAGTTGAGATTCATTGTCATGTAGTCAAATATGTTTACAGGGAAGCTATGTCAGACTCGCTCCACTGTCTTTCCTAATTCTATTCCCTCTCCCTTCCCTTCATTTCCACTGTCTGATCTACTGAACTTCTACTCTAACCCCTGCCCCCAGTGATGTGTTAGCATTCACATATCAGAGAGAATATTTGACCTTTAATTTTTGGAGATTGGGTTATTTCACTTAGCATGATAGTCTCCAGATCCATCCATTCACCATCAAATGTCATAGTCATTCTTTTTTATGTCTCAGTATTTATTTCATTGTGTATGCGTACCACATTTTCTTTATCCATTCATCTGTTGAAGGGCACCTATGTTAGTTCCATAGTTTAGCTATTATGAATTGTGCTACTATAAATATCAATGTGGCTGAGTCACAGTACTACACTGTACTACACTACTACAGCCACTGCACTATGCTGATTTTAAGTCCTTTGGAAATATACCGAGAAGTGGTGTAAACAGGTTGTACATGTAAGATATGAGGGAGGTGTTTACACCTTTTTTGTACTCTTTTTGGCATCTGCTATTAATTGGTTAGTCTGTCTCAAGTGAGTAGTAGAGAGGGGGAACTTTGGTGCTCCCTTTGGCCTTCTGATTCACAATGTTTTCCATTCCTCAGAAAGAATCCCTCTCACACACCCTGAAAATACTTTACCTTTCTTGAATCAACAATTTCCTCAAAACTTGAGTTCCTGCATTTTTTCATTCCTTGTATGTATATCATTTAGGAGGCCTAGAATCCTGGAAGGCTACAGATTGTGAGTGAATCATCTCTTTTAACTGTTTGTTTATGAGTAATAAAGGAGGCATTGTAGTTAGTTCAAGATAATAAACAAAAGGTATTGTTTTATGAATATAAAATAATTATATATGATGGGAGATTGAGGAAACAGGTCTAAACTAGAATATTTTGAAATCTTATACTGTCCCCTAACTGATATCATTTCTGTCTTTGTTCTAGATTATTTATTTCAAAAAAAAAATAAATAAACCACCACTCTATTATATCCTTTAATCATCAATAAGTTTCACCTCATAAGCATTTTATTTAAAATTATGTTTGCTAAATGAACTATATATATATTTATTATATATTTATGGTATAAATAAATGTATATGTGCATAAGTCTGCTATTTGAAGACAACTCATGAAAACAGTAGCCTACAACCAGGAACCTGGCCTTTGTCAGGGCCCTAGGATACTATCTGGCACCTTAATCTCAGACTTCTTTCCTACAGAATAAGGAGAAATATGTTTCTGTTGTATATAAGCCCCTCAGTCTATGTATTTGTTATAGACTCTCAAACTATCTACCTATGGGTTTTTATATCTCTTGTCTATCAACTTGACTACCTGTTCACCTATAATCTGTCTATATATCATCATTGTTGCCATCTTCATCATCATTATCATCATCATCATCATCTATCTGTATCTGCATGCTTTTGCAATACAGCAGGTGGTTTTGATTGCTCTTTTTCTCTAGGATCTTGTAGGCTATTCCAGACCTTTAAAAATTCCTATATAAACTTTCAATCAGTTCATTAATGTCCAAAAAATAATTCAATGATATTTTTATTGGAATTTAGTTTAATTTTTATGGAAGAAGTTGGGAAGAATTATCATTTAATGTTATATTTTTTAAATCCATGTACATTCAATCTCCTCAGTTATTTAGATCTAAAATTTCTTTCAATAAACTTTTAACATCTTCTGCATCTGGACTTTGGATATATGTTGTTAGATTTGTATATGGTGTGTGCATATTTAATTTTTTATATTGTTCTAAATCATCTGTGTGTAGGTACATGGTACTGGGGATTGAACCTAGGTCCTTATCCATGCTAGGCAAACACTCCATCACTGAGCTGCATTCACATTGCTTAATCATCTTTTGAATTCAGGCATCAGTTGTTTATTACTGATATATAGAAAAACTCCTCAGCAAGGCACAGTGGTGCACATGTGTAATCCCAGGGGCTCAGGAGCCTGTAGCAGGAGGATTGAGAGTTCAAAGCAAGGCTCAGCAACAGTGAGGAGCTAAGCAACTCAAGGAGACTCTGTCTCTAAATAAAATCCAAAAAATAGGGCTGGGGTTATGTGGTCAAGTGCCTCTGAATTCAATCCTTAGTACAACCCACCCCTACCAAAAAAAGAAAGAAAGAAAGAAAGAAAGAAAGACAACTAACTTATGAATATTAACTTTCTATGTTGTGGCCTGGCTATATTTTTGTTTTAATTCTGAGAGATTTTTGGTCATTCTTTGAGATTCTCTACATAGACAATCATTTCAAATATGAATGAAGACAGTTTCATTTCTTGCTTCTCTGGCTGCAAACATTAATATCCTTCACTCATCTTAATATGCTAGCAAGGACTTACAGTAAAATATTGTATATGAGTGGGAACAAACCAAATCTTTGCATAATTCATGATCTTTGGAGGAAAATGTCCTGTTTTTCACCATTATGTTTCCTCTAAGTTTGGCTGTAGGAGTTTTGTAGATGCTGTTTGCCAAGTTCAGAAACTTATTGCTGTTGATTTTGTGGATTACATCTATTGGTTTTTGAATATGCATTAAACTCTACATATTTAAATAAATTCATCTTATTAAATAAGTTCCTTAGCAATGGTTGTAGATACAAAGACGTATAAGTTGTGGGTTTTGTATCTAAATTAGAATGTATTTTTTTAATTATTAATTTTTTACAGTGTCTATACCTTCAAAACTGTTTTTAACACAGAGTAATTCTGGCCTCAGAGAATTAATTGAGGATTGTCCATTTATTTAAAATCAATCTATATATCTAACTTCTTTCTTTTCTTTTCTTTCTTCCTTTTTCTTTTCGCATTGCTGGGATTGAACATAGGGCCCCAGGCATGTTGAGCTACATCCCCAGCACTAATGACAAATTTTATGTGAGCTTCTGGAGATTTAGTATTATTTGTTGCTTAAATACTTGGTAGAATTTACCAATAGAAATGCCAAGTGGACTTCATATTCTTTTTTGGAGAAGGTTATTAATTTAATTTTCTTAATATGGGACTATTAAGATTGTCTGTTTCTAATTATGTGATTCTAGGCTGTTTCTGTGTTTTAAGAAAATGATCCTTAACTTTATCTATGTTATAAATTTGTGGACATAGAGGTTTTTATGTTTTATATTATTATAGTATTTCATTATTACATATTAAAACCTCATGGGATCAGAAGTATGATGAAGTATGGCTTCAGCGTAAAATCCTCGGTGTGATCGATAAAGACAGACATAAACAATGAGAAAGGCTTCCTTGGCCATCTCATGGGGGAACTGCCTGCCATCTTCCTATTATTCTTGGTTATAGTTTTCTAGAGAAAATTGTAGTCAAGGATCCATTCCCTTCAACCATTTCAAACCTTCTTCCTTACACTGAATATGTTCAAACACATATTTGCGTCTTTATTTCAGAAGCCAACTTTGAAGACTTCCATATTAGGGCCTGGGCTAAAACATTTTCCAGTCACTTCTGCCAATATCTGTTTTTTAAGGGGGTGACTTAATATATTTGGTGAATAAGAGTAAGGGGGCCTATGAAAAGATAAGTGGCATATCTACAAGCACACACATACATACGATCTGACGACAAGGACAAAAACAATTGGAGAAAATAGTAAAATTTTACTTAATAGAATCATGATTTTCAAGAAACTTCTCTCCATAAATCAAAATCACAGTGCTATTTATTTATATGTAGGGAACATTTTTAAGAAAAAGAAAACAATCATAGACATAAAAAGAAAGCTACTAAAGTAATATGAAGTTAATTTTCATTTTCTCACTTATGTTCTTAAAACATAACTAAGTTCCAAGAAACAGACTAGAAGAAATAGTATACTTCATGACATTAAATTTTAAAATGTTATCTTTTTTATATGCAGAACTACAATTTTATGTTGGGTACTAAAACTACCTAAATCATCTTCTTCTTCTTCTTCTTTTTTTTTTCTTTAGCGAACTTGAAATTAGAGTACAATTCTAATTTTATTTTTTATGATGATGTGATTTACTGATGCAGTGAAACTCAGTATAGTATGAATGAGCCTTAAACATGTCAAATTATAATCAGAGTTTATATGGAGAATTGAAACATTGTAAGGTTCTTCAGTTACAATGAATTTTCAATTTATCTTCTGCCTCAAATTTATCATTCCCATGAAGACCCTTAAATTTCTAAGACTTTGTAAATGAATAAGTTGAGTAATAAGGAGACAATATTACAGTGTATATTTTATAGCGTTGGCCTTGGCCTTTGAAAATTGCAAGAAATATAAGCAATGTCAGGGTTGATTTTTATTATCAGGAATTATAACATAAAATAGAAATAATATAGAAAAATAAGAATTATGAGTGTTTCCTAAGTCACAGTCATGTGCTTAGCTTTTCACGTACCTGTAGGAAAGCTTTATTACTCCCATTTTATATATGAAAACAGTCTGAGAGAGGAAAATAACTTGAATAAAGTGAGAAATACAGGGTTAAAGATTCGTTGTGTATAAATTTGAGTTCATTCCTTGAACTAGGCCCTTGGTAAGCCAAACTTTCACCATATTGTATAAGAATAAATATTATATTTTGTTATAGTTATTGCCATATCATTAGGTTGTTGATTTTTATACATTTGTATTTAATTTACGTGAGTTACCTAAGAAAAAGTTCTTAATATTTCATTTACTTTATCCTGACCACTTTGTTCAGTGGTTTTTCACAATCTCAAGAGTTTTGAGAAAATTTAGTAATTATACAAAAATTACAGAATTAAACCATAATAAAATCTAAATATAGTTAAATTATATTTAATACTCTATGTAATCCAAAATGCAGAAGACATCTAAAAGACAAATATTTTCTTATAAATTTATAAGGAAATTAATGCAAATCATATTTCTTATTGAAAGTTTAAAATTTAAACACTGACATTTGATGTGTCTTAATTATTTCAAGACTGAGAATACATCATTTTAGCAATACAAAATGTTTTATAGATGTAGAAATTAAATTAGAAAACACTAACAATTATTCTTGCCTGCTTGTTTCTTTTTGCATTTGATATAATTTTTTCTTATTTGTTGCTGGACATGTTTCACAAACTTCTTCTATAGAATAAATGCCACGTTGAATCTGGTAAAAGAAAATAAAATTAAAATTTCACAGAACTACATGAGAATTCAATTTAATGTAATTTTATTATTCTTAAATGAATATGATTTTTCTTAAGTAGCTGATTTAATATATCAAAATATTATTTACCCAGAAATATGTTTTTATTTTCAATAGATAGCACATTTAATTTTCATATTTTCCTACAATTTTTTTTACATCTAAGACATTGTCTATAGAATATGATGAGAAGGATAAGTGCTTCTGTTCTAGATCTGGAATTCATTTTAATGCGCAATATAAGCTCATTTTGAATTAAATTACATAAGATTTTTATGTTTGTATATATACATAATGGATATATATATATATATATATATATATATATTTGTATATATTTATATATATGATATGTATGGCATATAATGACATAAGCACACACACACACACACACACACACACACTCCTCTATATGTACACACATACAGAGGAAACACATAGCACTTGTTGGAGTTGTTTTGGATAGGATTTAAAACATGAATGGAAAATAATATGCACTTGAAAATATTATCTATTATTATGTGCCTTTGTTCTTTATTTCCTCTCTGTATTTAAAGTAGATGTTCAAATATTTTATTATATCAATGATCAAGAACCATGGTACTGTTATTACAAAATTAAGTGTGGCTTAATTATTATAAATTACCAGAATTGTGTTCTGTGGTATGAACAAATGCATATAAGAATTTGGATCAATTGGTTTAAAGAAGTCTGTCTTCAGTTTAAGTTTCAATCACTTATAGGTAATTGGAATTAATTATTTGAGAAATTATTTAAATATGAAACAATTGAGCTAGGTGTTTCAAAAAGCGGAATATTTCTTCAACCTGGATTCAGAATCTAGCATTGCAGACATTCACATGAAAGCCATAAGCTGCAGCTATCAATATACAAGAATGAGGGTGATCATTGAGACCTAAGTACTTTTATGAGAAAATGATTTCTAATAACTTCACATTTTGCCCTTTGTAAGTTATAAAATAATGATGTTTCTCACTATTATAAAATCTATATAATTGTAATAAGTATTTATAATTCGCTCCAATTCATATCGTTACTTATATATTAATTTTATATGCAAAATTTATGACATCAACATGTCCTTTAAAAATAACAATTGGATTCAATGCAATTGTTATTTACAGTTTATTTTGACCTATATTTGTTGAATTCAGGCTTTCTTATTGAATTTATTAACAAATGAAGCAAAACCAAACTATTCTATGAAGGCATAGTCTGAACAATATTTAATCTTGAATAGACTGCTTTCTAGGAATAGTAAAACTACTAGTTGTCTTATTTAACCATGTAAAAAAAATGTAATAGAAACAATATGTTCCTATTTAAACATTTAGTTTTACTTCTTATGATTCAAGAAGAGAATGCCAAAATAATTGTCTCAAAATATAAATCTAAAATTTACGCTGAGTAAGCATGAATAGACCTATAACCACTAGATCCAGGTTATAAATCAAATAACACAAATTATTCTTTACAGATGCAAATTCTCTTTTGGATCTACCTGTTTATTTTCATTGGTTAGAAAATGTTAATAATTGCATTTTTTTTCCTAGAGAATTCATGCTTTATTTTATTAATTCCATATATTGAAATGCAATTTAAAAATTTTATTATGTTTTCTAATGGAGTACTTAATATTATTTTCCATTTATTATGATCTGCTCATATTTGTTGGATAAAAATATTCTCATATAATATGCCTTTGAATTAATAAATTATTTTTAAACAGCTCTGTCACATAAATAAATGCAAATAATAAAAGCTGTTAGAATGGAACGCTTGTTAAAGATCATCTCATTTTAGGTTTCATTAACATTGCAATGAAGATATAAAAGTGCTCAAAATCAATCTGGGCACAGTCATCATTTTTTAAATACAAGGTTTTCTACCAATATTTATGACCATAATAAGCACATTGTTTTCAGAGTAATGGATTTTATATGTTAAAAAAAAATCATTCGGAGATATTTAAGCATTGCTATAAAAGTATTTAGCTTTTAAGGTGGACATTTAATAGGACATAAAGGTTTATGAGAAGAGACAGCCAAACAAAACATATAATGAAATACCAAAAAAAAAAAAAAAAACTGTAGTTTTCTTGCATGACATTCAATAGAGCTGAGTTCACTAAATCATCTACTTTGATAACAAACACTACATTTTCCATTGTAGCATGAATCTATGTTTCATGAATACATTACATATATACAAATGTAGATAGATAGATGATAGATAGATAGATAGATAGATATACAAAGGCCTCCTAACTAGCCAAATAAATATATCAACATTGTAAGATACTACACAGTTGCAAGGAAGAATATGAATACAATAGAGTTACATTTGTTTTCCTTTAGCATTTTTTTACAAAAAGATAGTGAAAAATCATAATATATATCAAGTGAGGAAAAGCAATATTTTGATGCCAAAACAAAAAACAGTAGAAAAGATTATGGGTAAAACCTGGAAGATGCATTACAAATATTTACATAAAATAAAGGTAGACAGTTTTTACAAAAAAACACTTTTAAGTAAACCTATGTAGAAAATTTCCAATTATATATAAGATATGTCTTAAGAAGCATCTCAGATTATGATCTGGAACATTTTCCCAGATTTCGTATTGAATTTCAGGGCTGTCAAATAAACATGGAAAACATCTGATGCTTGTTTCCTTTTAAAATGTTTTAAAATATTTGTTCTGCAATTATCTCTTAACACTAAAAATCATATTTGAGATTGGAGAATCAGATTAGAGGAAAAGTCTTTTGAGTAGGTTTTAACTTGAACCACACTGATCACTAAAAAAAAAAGTATGTTAGTTAAAATGATTATTGATGTTTCTGGTTATTTGAATACTTCAAAGTTCCAACTCATTAGATAAATATTATTTCAGAAAACACATTTATAATAATAATGATGATGATTGTGACAAGATATTTTTGAAACTAACATGGAAGAAATTGATGATATGCTAGTACAGTAAATGTAATAGTTAACTCTGTGGGTCATCCTGACTGGGCCATGGATAGCCAATTATACATCATTTTTGGAAGTGTCTCTGTTCGACATTAGCATTCAAATGAGTAGACTCAGTAGCTTTCCTCAATGTGTTTGGGTATCATTCACTTTGCTGAAGGTCTGAATGAAAGAAAAGACAGAGGGAGAAGGAATTCACCCATCTTTATCTGCATTTGAGGTACATTCAATCCTATCTTTTCCTGCTCCCAAACTGAAATTTTCACTCTCAGCTCCCCTGGTTCTCAGACCTTCAGACCCTGGACAGAATTGTAACACCAACTTTCCTGGGTCTCCAACTTGCACACATGCAGTCCTGGACTTTTCATTCTCTGTAATCATGTGAGTCAATTCAATTCTTTATCTCAATCTCTGTCTCTGTGTATCTACCTACATGTAGATAGATATAGTTCACACACATGCACACATATACATACACATATACATACATATGTACACACATGATATACATAAGGATTGGTAATGTTTTTTTTCTGTAGAAAATTGATTGTAAAAATTAGTAAAATAAGTAATATTTTAGCTGTTTTCCTTTAAAATTTTCATAGAGTTTTAGCTACTATTATCTCACATATTAAAATTATGTCAGAGACTCAGTATCTTAGGGATCCTGGGATTGTTAGTGGTAACTTCTAAAGTCTGTATGTTTATAATGATTTTATTGCTGTTTGGCACTATTACGTAAAAATAAATTTAAGAAATAATATATATTTTAATAATATGTATATGTCTCTAAGGAAATGTCACTAGAATTATTTTAGATGAAATAGCATTCAGTAAGACTCAGGCTACTTTATTTTGAGACTGATGTAGCTTTTACAGGTAATATTTAAGGCTGGAGTGATCATTGCTTATTTTGCATTTTATTACAGCACTATATAGACAATAGAAATTTAATTTTAATTTTATTTTTATGATATTTGGACTAGATGTATAGTGCTGCTTAAAAATATATTAAATTCTAGTGACTTAAAACAATAATAATGATTATTTTACAGTAAATCAGCTTTCTACCCAAGGATTAGGTCAATTTTCTAAGATCTCTCACAGGCTGCAATAAGATGTCCACCAAAGCTGGGAATTCATTGGAAGTTTTACTTGAAAAGTGATCTTCTCCCAAGCTCACTTATATCATTGTTGGCAGGATTCAGTTGATTGGGTATTGTTGGACTGCTGGCCTTAGTGCCTCATTGGCTTTTGGCCACTGACTGCCCTTGGTACCTTGCCATGTGAGCCTGTTTATGGTACAACTCACAATGTGGTAAATAGAGGTTAAACTTTGTTATATTTTTATTGTATAAAGGGTATGTAGGACACAATTTACAAAGACTATAACACAACAACCTATTGTAATTTAAAATAGCAAATTGTTTTTTGAAACATACTCATTGTTTTTGTTGACCTGTTATTTCTGCAGCAAACTTATGTTAGCAATTCAACCATAATATGACAAAATCAGACTACAGATTAAGTGCTTAATCACTATTGGATTCAGCACAAAAGTGTTTTATATGAACAATGGGTAAAAGTTCTTTTGACATGACTATAAGCTGATAAGTTCACTTATTTAGTAAGAAAAATGAGAGTGAAACAACTAAAATATATTTTGGAAATCACTGATTTTTCAATGATATGGAAAGATTTTTGCTGAATGAAACAATCATATTAAATTACTCCAAGAATATTTTAGCATGTGTGTGGAGTGTGTTATGTGCTACTCATAATGACCAAAGACATGGCAGCTTTTTAAATTTAATCTGTATTATTATTAATATTTTCTCATGAATTTCGTAAGTCTAGGCTGTCATCAAAATAATGAAACAAGTCTTTATTTCCAGTTTTTCAAATTCTATTCTAAAAATATTCCAAATATGATTAAAATAGTCCTAATTTCAATCAAGCAATTTGATGTCTCAATGCACAACAGAAAGAAATGTTTAGCCTTGCACCATTGCTTAGCATTTTAAATAAACACTAATAATTTTATGAATGTAGATCATAACACAATAAACTTGACAAAACAATGTTTTGAGTATTTATCACCTTTTATTTAATAATGTGATTGTATTTTCATAAGATTTAATCTTTAATCATGGTTATATTTAAAAACAGGTTCATAAAATCTCTGAAAATCGAATGATTCACTTTCATGGTGTTACTCCAGGATATTACAGGTTCTTTACATCATTTTAAAAATATGAGTTCCCACCAGCAAGGTATGTGTGTGCCTCCTCCCCCCAAACATCCTCACCAACATTTATTGTTTTCTCTATTCTTGAGGACTGCCATTCTGACTGGAGTGAGAGGAAATCTTAGAGTAGTTTTGATTTGCATTTCTCTCATTACTAGAGATGTTGAACATTTTTTTCATATATTTGTTGATTGGATGTATATATTTTTCTGAGAAGTGTCTGTTCAGCTCCTTAACCCATTTATTGATTGAGTTGTTTTCTTGGTGTTAAGATTTTTGAGTTCTTTATGTACCCCAGAAATTAGTGCTCTATATGATGTGTGTATAGCAAAAATTTTCTTCCCAAATATAGGTTTTCTATTCATTTCATTGACTGTTGTTTGCTGAGAAGACGTATTTTGTTTGAATCCATCCCACTTATTAATTCTTGATTTTCTTTCTTATGCTTTAGGAGTCTTGTTAAGGATGTCAGGGCCTAATCCAACACGATAATTTGGGCTTACTTTTTCTTCTATTAGGCATAGGGTCTCGGGACTAATTCCTAGATCCTTGATCCACTTTGAGTTGAGTTTTGTGCATGATGAGAGGGTTTTATATTCACTTTGCTGTATATGAATTTCCAGTTCTCCTATCACCATCGTTGAAGAGGCTATCTTTTCTTCACTGTATGTTTTTGGCGCCTTTGTCTAGTATGAGATAACTGCAATTATGTGGGTTTGTCTCTGTGTCTTCTATTCTGTACCATTGGTCTATATGTCTATTTTGGTGCCAGTACCATTCCATTTCTGTAACTATAACTTTGTAGTATAGTTTAAGGTCTGGTATTGTGATGCCTCCTGCTTTACTCTTCTTGCTAAGGATTGCTTAGGCTATTCTGTGTATTATTTTTCCAAATGAGTTTCATGTTTGTTTTTTCTATTTCTATAAGAAATGACATTGGGATTTTAATTGGAAATGCATTGAATCTGTATAGCACTTTGGGTAGTATGGCCATTTTGACAATATTAATTTTGCCTATCCAAGAACATGGAAGATCTTTCCATCTTCTAAGGTCTTCTGCATTTTCTTTCTTTAGTTGTCTATAGTTTTCATTGTAGAGGTTTTCACCTCTTTTCTTGATTCCCAAGTATTTTATTTTGTTTGAGGCTATTATGAATGGGGTAGTTTTCCTAATTTTTCTTTCAGAGGATTCATTACTGATGCATAGATATGCATTTTATTTGTGGGTATTGATTTTATACCCTGCTACTTTGCTGAATTCATTATTTAATTCTAGAAGTTTTCTGATGGAGATTTTGGATTTTCTAAGTACAGAATCATGTTGTCAGCAAATAATGATAGTTTGAGTTCTTCTTTTCTTATCCACATCCCTTTAATTTCTTTTGTCTGTCTAATTACTTGGTAGAGTTTCAAGAACTATGTTGAATAGTAGTGGTGAAAGAGAGCATCCTTATCTTGTTCCAGATTTTAGAGGGAATGCTTCAAATTTTCCTCCATTTGGTCCAACCAATCTGTAAAGCAGTATGGGATTCCTTAGAAAACTTGGAATTGAACCACCATTTGGCCCAGCTATCCCACTTCTTGGTCTGTACCCAAAGAACTTAAAATCAGCAGACTATAGTAACGCAGCTACATCAATGTTCATAGAAGCTCAGTTCACAATAGCTAAAGTGTAGAAGCAACCTAGATGCCCTTCAATAGATGAATGGATAAAGAAACTGTGATATATATACACAATGGAATATTATTGAGCATTAAAAGAGAATAAAATTATTGCATTTGCAGGTAAATAGATGAAGGTGAAGAATATCATGTTAAGTGAAGTATACCAACCTCCCAAAAAACCAAAGGCCAAATTTTCTCTCTGATAAGTGGATGCTGATCCATAACAGGGAGGGGGGAGGCACGGGAAAAATGGAGGAACTTTGATTTGGCAAAGGGGAGGGAGTAGAAGGAGGGTTCATGGGGGCAGGAAAGATGGTAGAATGAGATGGACATCACTACCTATGTGCATGTATGACTGCACATATAGTATGATGCTGCATTGTGAACCACCATAGAAATGTAAAGTTGTGCTGCAATTGTGTACAATGAATAAAATGCATTTTGCTGTCATATATACCTAATTAAAATTAATTAATTAATTAAAAAATATGAGTCTCAAAATGGCTGCTTTGATTTTTGCTTATAAAATTTTCTATTAAATAGTAAATTAATGGTCAGTGAATTTGTGATAATTAGGAATTTACATTTATATATTTATGTAACTAATTTATTTCAACAGAAAGGAGGAAAATCAATGTTTGCTATAATTATTCACAGAAAAGTGTCATGAAAAGTGAAGAAGATAGAAGCTAGGGATGCTTACTCACTCTGCTTATCCTCAAATGATCCCACAGTTTCCTCATTTGCAAAATGAAGAGAATCAATATTCACCTCATTGAGTTGTTGACAGAATGAAATAAGCTTTTTTATTAAAGTAATCATAGTGAAATTACAGATCTGGAACTAAGAAAGAAGTCAATGCCTCAAGCACTATGATGCAATGAGAATTTGAGAAAATCCTGTAGTACATGAAATGATCTGTTTTTGAGATTTGACCCTTCTCCCCCTCCATATGTTCACATCCAGGACAGGGTTATGTGATGGAGTTTGCAGATAGGTTATTCCACATGAAGCCCAGGGAGTATGGTTCATGCTCAGAGTAGATCCTGATACACAGAGCAGTTTAGAACACTTGGGAGAAACACTTTCTTCAATGTAGTGAAAAAGGCTTAACAAATATTCACGGAATTTAACATTCCTTCCCTAAAGCAAAGTAATTCAACCGTGGTAAAATAAGCAATCTGTTATTACATTGCAATGGCAATAAATATCTGTATCTTGAAAAATTTCCTGTATAATTCAAAATATACAGCTGTAGTAAATCAGCTCTAATTCCAAATTTATTTGAAGTAAACTTCAACTTGTCATTGCTAAAATGTTCTGTAAGCATCAAATTAAAAATTAACTGTAAAATTTACATGCTATCATTTTCCATGTAGTTGAGTAAAACTTATTATCTTAAATGCTTACTTTTTATTCAAGAAAAACTAAAGTAGTTTCACCAAAGCTATACTTCAGAGACTGTTTTACCACATCCGTAAAGTTTAGGGCTCTTGAGAAAATTTTTTTAAAAAAATTTTAACAGATTCTATTCTATTAACTATCTGAACATTATTTATTACTATTATTATACAGAAGGTTTATACAGAAGGCAAAATCACTGTCCACAAGCAAATGCTATACTAACTATAGCATTAAATCATATTGCAAAGTTGTGCAATTGGTAATCCAAAGTCAATGACATAGAAGAGTAATACCAATAAACTTGTTCAAATAAAAAGAAAGTTAAGAGTCACAAGAATAAAAAAAATGAATAAAATGAAAAAAATATTAACTCAATTTTAGGAAAGCAACAAATACATGTTTTACTCTCAGTCAACAATGATTATCATATAAATGTGGTAGCATATTATGTACCAAGCAGGAAAAACAATCTATGCCCGCACAATTTAAGATTAACTTACAGCATCCGTGATGCAAATTCTTAGTAGATTATTGCCAATTCTGTAGAAGTATGGACTACATTCTTCCCACCAATTTCAGAAGGTAGTGTGCTGTGACTTAGGTCTCAAATCTCTTAACTCATTGATTTGGACAAGTGTTTAAGTGTATCTCTTGATATGTAAGAAACAGATAATGATAGCATTTCATTTAGGGTGTTAATATGAAGCTTAAATAAATTAGTAAAAGTAAAGTTATGTAGAAAAATGCATAACATTAGTTACATAAGCCAATACATTTTAATCAGTTTCATTGCTGGTACATAAGACTACCCAATTAGTCACTCATTTTGAATCATTTTATCCAAGACCTAAAACAAAGCAAAATACAAAGTCATTCGACTTCAAAATATAATCCCATCTATATTGCCACATTAGGATTCAATCTGAATTCTTTTTAATATAAGAGTTTAAAATAAAAAAAATTCTATAGACTTCATATAATCGATACCTCTCCTCTAAAATAATATAAATAATATAAACAAACAAAATAACCAAGAACAGTTCTATTTATGTGAGAATAATCCAGGAAATGAAGTATCCATGGAGATAAGTTGGAAAAAATGATTTTAAAGTATAAAATTAATTATAAAGATAATCAAGAAATAGGGATGAGAAGGCATTGCCCTCTCTATATATTAATGAATGTATAGAATTCAGAAAAAAAGTTAACTACTACAATCTTCTCCAAGGCAATAATAATCATATATCAAACCAAATAAAAATAATAAACAAAGATAATATTTACACCACATACCATTACTGAGAATCTTTATGTTATATCAAGTATATACTTTGAGATTCAAATAAACAGAAATGTCTATAAAGTTATTTGCAAGTAATACAAAAATATTTTGTGCCAAATGATATAAACATAGTTCTTCAGTATGTGAAAAGGTTATTCATCTCAGTAATAATTTGAAACATAAATTAAACTATTCAGTTGTTTTTTAGATATCAGTATCATAAATCAAAAAGTTGATTGCATGCTCTACAGCAAGGCTGTAGATAAAAATAACAAATGTGTTGTTGGTAGAAATTACTTTTGCAAATCTACCCAAAATAAGTGTACTTTGCGCTAGTAATTTCACTTATGGGAATTTATCTTCCAGGGATAGATTCATATAATTATTATACTCAGTTATGGGAAATCATCAACTGTGGACACGATATATTCATGAGATACTCAGTAATTCATTGAACATTGTTTGAATTGCAAAACTGTGAAATCCACCTAAATCCCTCAACTGTGGACAGATTAAATTAGGGTTGATATATCCACATGATGATATACAAAACAGCTAAAAAATGAATGGCACAGCACTTTGGGTAGTGAAATGGAAAGATCTCTATCTCTTCTGTTAGCCTCAAAATGTGTAAAATTTTCAGAATAGCATGCTATCTTTTAATAATAGTGTTTGCAGAGGAGTAGGAGATAAGGATACATGCATAACGCATACATGCATATATACATACAAATTATACTCACCTGTAAATGTGTAAACTCAGAAAATAAAGATACACATGAAAGTGAACACTGTGGTTACCTATATCAGAGATAAATAGTAAGAGTATAAAGTAGCAGGGTGTAACAGAGGTTGTGCACAGTATGATAAACACACACACACACAAATACACATTTATATACACATATATGCCTACAATTTTATGAAGCTCTCCATTGCTTTTAAATTTAAATTTATTTTTTTCTATTTATTGATTGATTGACTTATTATTACTAGGTATGGACCCCTCCATGCTCTAACACTGAGCTATATCTCCAGAATTTTTAATTTTATTTTTGAGACTGGGTCATGCTAAGATAACCCGGCTGGCTTCAAACTTGTAATCTTTCTGTCTCAGCCTCCCAAATCACTAGGATTACAAGGATGTTCTTCAGCATTCATCTTGAAACTAAAAATTAAGCAAGTGAAACTTAAAAAAATTAAATATGCATGAATATTCAATAAAACAACTCATAAAGTGAGTGAGGCAAGATTTGATACATTGACTATTTCTTATCTAATCCCTTCTAGGATTTTCAGAACAGGGTAGGTATCAGGGTATTTCTTTCCTAGTAAAAACGACATAAATTCTCCTTTGTATAAATTGTTGAAAGGTATATTTTTTATGTTTATGGCATGATGATTCCAATTTAGGCAATTAGCTCTTGCTCTTATAACTTTAACACACTTCATACCATTTTATTATAAAACATTTAAAATATGTGTCAATTTACAGAATAAATATGACATATGGACTGATAATATAGATTTTTCAGCATTATTTATCTCCCCATACTTCCTTAACACTTTTTCCTAAATGGCAAATTTCAGCAAGATAAAAATTAATATATTTTTTCTCTTTTTGCTTGTTAATTTAATGTAATAGCTTTAATTTCCTCTATGGTATATTCTGTTGATGTTTCAAAATATTTATGCCTTAAAAATGGCAGCTTGAAGTAGAACAAGGACCTAGGCATTAGACCAGAAACTTTGCACCTACTAGAAGAAAAAGTAGGCCCAAATCTCCACCATGTCCACTTAGGACCTAAATTTCTCAATAAAACTCCTGAAGCACAAGAAGTAAAATTAATGATCAATAAATGGGATGATATTAAACTAAAAAGCTTTTTCATGGCAAAGGAAATAATAATGTGAAGAGAAAGCATACAGAATGGGAGAAAATCTTTGCCACCTGCCTCTCATATAGAGTTATATCTAGGATATGTTAAGAACTCAAAAAACTTAACAACAACAACAAGAAACAGTCTATAAGTGGGTAAAGGAACTGAACAGACACTTCAGAGAAAAGGAAATACAATCAGTCAACAAATATATGAAAAAATTATCAACATCTCTAGGATCTTGAGTAATGCATATTCAAACTACACTGAGATTTCATCTCACTCTAGTCAGAATGGCAATTACCAAGAATATAAGTATCAATAAATGTTTTTAAGGATGTAGGGGAAAAGGTACACTCACACATTGTTGGTGGGACTACAAATTGGTGCAACCACTCTGGAAAGCAGCATAGAGATTACCTGGAAAACTTGAAATGGAAGCACCATTTCACCCAGTTCTCCCTCTCCTGGGCATTTAAGTCTTAAAGGACTTCAAATCAGCCATACTATAGTGATGTGGCCACATAGGTGTGTATCGCAGCACAATTAATAATAGTTAGGCTATGTAACCAACCTAGGTGCCCTTCAATGGATGAATTGATAAAGAAAATGTGTTATATCTATACAATGTAATACTGCTCAGCCATAAAGAAGAATGAAATTATGGTATTTGCCAGTAAATGTATGGAACTGGAGATTATCGTGCTAAGTGAAATAAGCCAATCCCCAAAACCTAAAGGCTGAATGTTCTCTCTGATATGCAGAAAGAAAAAAATGAATAATAATAATAATAATAATAATAATAATAATAATAATAATACTTGCTGCTAGAGCTAAAAGATATTAAAGCAGAAAGAACAAAGAAGAAAAGATAAAGAGATATACTGTACTGTGGAATTGGGAAGGATGATTCTGAAGTACAAAGAAGGAAGGAAAGAAAGAAGAATGCTAAATTTCATAAAGAAAATGCCAAAATTATTAATATTCTTATCCTTGCAATATAACATACCCACAAATATTCATAATTCTGGCACATTCTAACTAACAGAATAGTAAATGAAAGTAGTAAAACTGTATGTGAAAGATAGTACACTGAAAGGTAACAAAGGAATAACAAAGGAATATAATTCTCATAATTATTATTTTAAGAAATATTCTATTTTGGATTCTTTAATTATTAAAAGGTTGAAAAGTGTTTTTTGGTAAATGAGTTTTGTATAAAGTAGGGAATGTTTTTAAATAGCTAATGCAATTGAAATCACGATTCCAACAATGCTTTGATATAACTTGAACATTATTCCCTATAATGTACACTTAAGAAAAAAGGGCGAATTTTAAAGATAATTTTGGTGAAGGTGAATTAAATGCTGAAACTCAACTAACAGATTTGAAATCATGAAAGCCAAAGTACTATGAAGATAGGCAAATGCAATGAATAATTAGAATCAATAACTTGGAAAGGGAGTGGAAAGTATAAAGAAACCCATTATATTAAACTTGGCATCACAAATACTTTGGAAAATGACTAGTGTAGAACTGAGAAAATCGGTATGCCAAATGGAAGTAAAGATGAACTTAAGGCTTTGTCTCATCCTATATACAGAAATACAGTGAAGAGAGATTAAATATTAGATGTAAACGTTGAACTTGAGAAGAAATAGAAAACATTTATGACTGAGGCATTGAGAGATTATTTAAAACAACCTAAAGAGCAAACATCACTAAATAAAATATTGATGTATTTTAATTACTTATCCCTGGATTTTAATGTTGTATAGGATGTTAAGTAATTTGGCTTAATCCCTAATATATTCAGACTTAAGCCTAATTTATGATATACTGTTTTTTAATTAATTATTTGAGTTATTGTAATAACACGTCTAGGCTTCCTGAGTTCCTTTTTTTTAGTTTTGAGATTTAACTTTATTAGTGTTTCAATCGTTGTACAAATTCCTACCAAGTTCACTTTTTAAATATGTATGGATATATATTTTTTGCAGCTGGGATCAAACCCAGGATTTTCTCCTGCTGGGCAAATGCTCAACAACTGAGCTACATCCTCAGGCAAAGTTCACCTATTTTATTAGCTCTTGTTTCATTGAAAACATCAGTGTGTTAATGTTGATAAGACTGTTTTTTTTTAATTGAACAACTTTTAATATCATTTCATATATGCCTCATATCACACTAAACTTTTTATTTCTAACAAACATCATTTTAAATCTCAATAATTGGTATGAGACAAAATTAATTGTGCTCCCATTGATTTTATATTTATTTTTACTTTTAATTGAACAACAGAGTATATGTACAAATAATTTGAGAACTTGGAGTTGAACAAAATGCTTAGAAATGGTTTAGAAATTGTCAGAATCAGAGTTTTATGTGCTGAGGTTTAGAACACTTAAACGAATCCCACATATTCCAAGGGAAAATCCATCCCTACAGGTCTCCATGATTTAATGTTTTTTTATACGCTTTTGAATCTGTCTAAGTCCCAAATCATCAACCAAGAGATAGTTCTTCTGACTCTTTATTTATTTTTTAGTTTCTCATCTCTGTGTTTAGGGAGGATAATCTCAGGGTTATAAAATTTAATTCATAAATATTTCTGTATGCATCTTTATAGTATGATGTTTTTCTATAATATCAATAACACTATAAAACTTAAAGATTAAAATTCTTTATTACTATAAAATATCTAACCCAATTGAATCAAAAAATTTTATATTTTCCTGCTTTTTTTGGAATTACAATCTCATCACAATTAACTATAGAATCTGTTGATAGGCCTTAAATCTTTTTTTTTTATCTCTATATTGGCCCCCATCTCTCTCTCTCCTTTTGTAGTGTATACATTTTTCCTTTTTCCTTGAAATGTACTTACTGAACATATCCATTTGTTTCTTAAGGAAAAATTTGTTCAAAATGTTCAATGAATTATTTAGGACTAACAAAGAGAAATAAAGAACACATAAATTCTGGCTGATTTTGTGTCTACTTGATTGGGCTAAGTGATGCCTTGCCTAGATAACTGGTAAAACATTATTTCCCGAGCTTCTGTGAAACACTAGCATGTCAATCACTGTATTTAGTAAAGAAGATCCAACCTCACTACTGCAGCTAAACGTCATTCAGTTTATTGAAGGTACAAAAAGAATGAAAGTTTCTCTCTCTGAACTGCAATATTCATTTTCTCCTTTCCTCAAAATTTTACTCTATGTGTGCATGTGCATGTGTGTTGGTGTGTGTGTAAGTATACACACACTTGCCAAGGACTCATGCCTAGCCTGTTAATTCAGAAACCTGAGAAGGGGCAATGGGGCATGAAGAAAAGACAGACAGACATATATAGAGAGTAAAAGGTGGGGCCAGGTTTAGCCAACCTCTGATGCAGTTTGACTGACTCAGAGCTAGCTCAGCACATTTGTTATATAGGTTTCATCAAAAGGTGATTTGTGAGAAAGTTTCAGTGAAGTCAACAATCTGAAGGATGCAGAATTGGCAAGACAATAGAGTCATCTTGCTTTGCTCTGAATTCTCTATTCCTAGGAGTTGATGTCTAAACCCAAGGCCTCAACTGATAACTGGTACGTGCCTTTGCATGCAGCCTCCCCCAGGCTGGATTAACTGTGGCAACTGGGCCATCGTGACCTACACTTGGGGATCCTGCCCACAGAATGTAAAATATATATTATAAAATATCTTACCCTTTATAATTGTGTTAACCAAATCATAATAAGTCTCATGTGCACAAATATGTAGTTGAATTCACACATATATATTCACATATATGCATATATATATATGCATGTATGCTTATACATATACTTTATTATGGTGCATGTATATTACTTATTTACTCATGTACATTTTTATCTTTTATTCAAGCACATTTATCATCCAGACAAATTAATCATAAAATAATAACAGCAGTGAAAATTATGATTACAAAGTATTTGAGGTTCATAAATAATATTTAACTTGTGATACTTCACTCAATCTAATTGGAAATTCATTAGTTTCAATTTTTGTTATAACCTAAGATAATATTAGAAATGTTTAGACATAAAACCATTTACAGATGATCACGTAAGTTCTACAAACACATATTTGTTAATAAATATGATGTAGTGAGAACATTTTGTATATTTAAGATGTAAGTGTAACCAAAACCTAAAAGAAAAAGTTTTACAAAAAAATCTAGCAATATTTTTTTTTCTTATTAAGCTTTTATTATTTCAAGGCTCATTTAATATAAATTATTTAAACCTACTCTTGTTGCCTTGGGCAATTGTTTTCTGGTGACATTTATACAGAATTACAAACAAAAAGAAATAACACCTAAAATATCAGCATGGAAGTTGGGGTGCAGCTTAGTGGCAGAGCCTAGGATGTGCAAGGGCCTGAGCTTGATCCCCAAGACCAGAGAATTAAATGAATAAATGAATAAAATGTCAACACAACATGAGTCACACAAAATCATTGATTTGTTGAAACTCTAAATGAATGCGTTCAGTAGATTAGGTTGACCAAAAACAAATTTGTAAGAAAGGTTGTCTTTTCAAGGGTTTAAAAAGGACTAGTAGTTAGAGAAGCAGAGCAAGATGGTAAGATCTTCCATCAATCATATCCCCACAGATACTTTAAACTGAACAGCTATTCACACAAGGAACCACTTTCACAAAAGCTTAGGAAAACAGATGACTGTACAATAAAAATAAGAAAAGATTGTATTGACAAAGGAAGAAAAACTAATTGCTTGTGTCAATCTTCATGGACTTTTGTACATGCAGCACTGAGTGAGATGGCACCTCTTTGGGAAAGGACAGAGGGATTTTAATGTAGGCTTTAGACTTGAAATCTAGTACAAGACCCACCACATAAAACCCAGTACTAGACAGAGCCCCCTTGAACCCTGCCTCTAAGCCCCTGCTATTGGATGGAGCCTCTTGTTTGCTGTAGCATGCTGACAAAGCCTGTTTCCATTATCTCTCACAGACTGAGCAGCATAGCTTGGTGTGGGGAGCCACTTCAAATGCACCATGGGGATCTGAAAGATCACTGTAGACTGGCACAGTAGTGCCATGGCTAGTGATGCACTTTCCCTGGCTTGGATAACAAGGTGTGGCTCTAGGAGTAGGCGGCACCCAAAGAGGCTGAGCTACACTCACCTATTCCTCTGTAATCCTACTCCTTTGCCCTGTTTGTGATAGAATGTTCCATGGAAACTCTCTTTGTGTGTCCCTTTTCTTGCTCTGCCTTTGACCATAGTCTTTCTTCCTAGATGTCAGTCAATCTGCTAACAGTAAACATCAGGAAGCTAAACTCAACTCCCTGAAACCTAACCCTTTACTTCATTTGAATGGCTTCTCCCCAATAAAAGGGCTCAGCATGTACTCTCTCTCTCCCTTCCCATGGACTCCTGAGGTCAGAAGAGCCATCACAGGACCCAAAAAAAAAAGGTTTTTCTCTGTCTCTGTGTGATTATTTCATGAAGCCCAGTTCACCTGGAGTGACCCTGAGTGTTTTAGTAGTGGAACGTGACAGCTTAGAGAAAGGAATAATCTTGGAACTCAAAACTGGGCTGGTGAAACTGCTAGGAATAAACTTGCTAGGAATAATCTTGGAACTCAAAACTGGGCTGGTGAAACTGAAATCTTTGCACATTCAAGAAATCCTTATCCCAAGGCCACTGCTCACAGACAGTCTCTGAACCCACTCTGTTGGCAAGGTGTGATTGATCCATACTCATAGATCAAAAGAAATACTTTGCCAGATATGATATCTGATGTTGGAATTTTGATCTATCTGGCAAAGTATTTCTTTAGAAACAAATTATAAATATCCCCCCCCGCAAAAAAAACTAATTGAATTAATCACCACCAGACCTATTCTAAGAGGTATGCTAAAGGCAGTTTCTCAAATTGTAAGAACATGATACTAACAAAGAGAGAACATGAGAAGATATGGAATTCCTTGGTAAGATAACAAGAGAAATTTAGAATGCTTGAGTTTTGTAAATATACTGGATAAACCATTCATATTTTAGTATGAAGATTAAAAGGAAAAACAATTAAAATTATAATTACATTGATATAGAGAGTAAAATAGGTATTTTAAAATGAAACATCAAAATGTTTGGTGACTCAAATACTAATATAGAGGATGGAGGTATTGGCTTAAAACAGATCCATCAACCAATGAAACAAAATTTAGAGCCTAGAAGGAAACCCACAAATCTACAGACAACACATTTTCAACAGAGATGCTAAGAGCATGCATTTGGAGGAAAGACAGTTTCTTCATTAAATGGTGCTGTCTAAATTGAATATTCACATTAATAATGCAACTAAGCCTTATCTTTCTTCATATATAAAAACCAACTGGAGAATAATTAAAAAATATAAAGGTAAGAACAGAAACAATGGAAGTAGTAGATAAAAACACAACAAAAATATTTCAAGACATTAGTATGGGCAAATATTTTTTTTGGGGGGGGATGTCCCCAAAGCACAGAAACAAAAACAGAAAAATGGAGCTAAGTCAAATTAAAACTCCTCTGCACAGCAAAATATCAAAAGACTAAAGAAACAATCTACAAAATGAGGGAAAATATTGCAAATTATTCATTTGAAAATGGGTTAATATGCAGAATACATAAAGGACTGGACTCAATAGCGTGAAAACACAATCTAATTCAAAAGCGGGCAGTAAACCTAAATTGACATTTCTTAAAAGAAGATATACATATGACCAAAAAAAAAATAAGAAAAAAAAAGTTTGACCTCACTAATTACCAGAGAAATCTAAGACAAAGTCCTAATTACATCTTGCCTCGCTCCAGGTAGAATAGCTATTATCAACACTGCCAAAGATAATAAGTGCTGGTGAGCGTGTGGAGAAAACAGAACATCTGCTCATTGTTTGAGAGAATGTAAATAATTATAGATATGAAAAACAGTATGAAAGTTCCTCAAAAAAGCCTAAAAATACATTTACTATAGAAACCAGCCATCCCACAACTTGGCATATATCCCAAGGAAATAAAATGAGCTTATCAAAGACATACCTGCACTCCCAAGTTTATTGTGGCACTACAAACAAAAGCAAAGAAAGTGAAACAATCTAAATGGTTATCAATTGATGAGTAGGTAAAGCAAACATGGTCCATATATACAATGAAATATTGTTCTGTCATGAAAATGATGAAATCCTATCATTTGCAAGAACATTGATGGGGTCCCATCCACGTGACACATTGATACATGTATAAATTGGGCATTGTTCATCTAATTCTTAAATATTTATCATATCTTTGGGAAAAAGTATTCAATATCCTTTCTTTTTGCTTCTTAGAAATGTACAGAGTATATCTATACCCACCTACTGTTCAACAGAGTACAAGAACTTTTTTTCTCCTACAACTATAACTTAGTAATGTTTACTCACCATTCTTCATCATTTTCCTCTTTATTATCCCCATCTTGTATTAATCATTATTTCACTCTCAAATTCTATGTGATAATTTTTTTTATATTCTAAATATGAGTAAGATCTTGCCACATATCATTTTCTGTGCCTGAATAATTTCACTTAATGCTTTCCAATGCTATTGATATTGTGCAAATTACAGTATTTTTGGAAACAAAATTTCACTTAAAATATCAAAATATTCTTTGTGAAGAAGTTAACCTAATGTGAGAAAAATATTTCATATATGCTATCATGAATCATAACAGACATATTAATTTTGGCAATCAATTATAAGTAGGAGTCTTAAGATTACTTTTCAGTGATCAATTCTAATTATAAATTCTCTATAAATAGTTTAATTCTAATTTTCATTTACCATATCGATATAAAATCTAAAATGTCACACTTAGCCAATTATTCATAATATTGATTTGGGTTATTGCACAAGATAAAGCATATTTAAAAGTAGCCTTTTTTTCTTTAATGAATTATATTTAAGTCTATGCCAAATATAGGGTAGATTATTTAGTCCAAATTGCACTTGGAGTGGCTACATATAATGCATTAATTAAAAATATTGGATAAGTTTATGTCCACTTAAAACCCCAAGTTGTGAAATTAATGAGTCTATCACTTAAATTAATTTTGAATGTAATTTTGAGTTATTGTTTAGCATGCCTTAGTAAACCAACAATATATTCCTGAAAACAAATCATATCAAAATACAGTTTATTTTAAAACAATTCCATTTTTTACATTTGTTACAGAAGATATTTTTTTCCTAAAGAAGAATCAAAGAGATAAAATTGACATGATTGCATTCAATCTTATTTTCATTTAAATCATAAACTGATGCTTATTTGCCTTGAAATAGATCTGTGAGAATCTCTTTCTTGGGGGAGAGCTGGGGAGTTGGGGACTAATGTATCATCATGGATGTGGGCTTTGTGTAAGCAGGATCCTGGGAACTGGACAGCAGCTCAGGCAAGCCATTGAACAAGACTCAACGTAGATTTCTTCTCCTTGCACTACCTCAATTTCTTAAAAGCTTCAATGTACTTAGCACCTTTCAGTGGTACCCTGATGCTGGTGGTAAACCTCGCATTCTGATGAAGCCAACTGTGTGCCTTGATGCTGAGATTTACCCCCAGCCCAGGTCACATTGAAAGGAGATAACTCCTCTCTAACAAGGCCTTCACCTAATAAATGGAGAGAAACCCACCACAACAGATATACAAGGAAGATGAGAGAATCACAGGAATCATGACAAAGACACAAGCCAACAAGATGCCTCCAAAAGTTCATAACTCCCCCACAAACGAATCCATAGATACTAAAGTGGATGAAATGCAGGAAAAAATTAAAAATGTTAATTGTTAAAATGATCAATCAAACGTTGGTAAAATAAGCAATAAAAGAAACATTAAGAAATTCACTAAGAGAAAATACAGGATATTAAAATTATTTTAATGTATTTTACCTATTTAATTATTATTTTAATAAAGACTTTGAAAAAACTTCAAAGTGAAAAAAATTAGGAAATAAAATGCAAAGTTTAGTGGAGATACTCACCAAAAGACCAGATCAAGGAGAAGATATAATATCAGGGCACAAAGACAAGATGGGTGACTTAGGTCATTTAGAGATTAACGAAGAAAAAAATAAAAATTATGAGCAGAATAAAAGAACTCTGGGACAGTAAAACACCAAACTTAAGACAATATATACATATATATTATTTAACTTTTACTACTGAAATTGTGTTGATTTCCTGTTATACTTGTACATGCAACAAGTTGCTATACTGAATTACTTAAATTAAGTATTTCTCAGAATTTGAGATATTTACTTAAAATTACTATAATTTTAAGATATTATAAAAGCCTCTTCAAAACATCACATAATTCTCAAAAGTGATAGGATAATGAAATAACCATCTATGATTATATGTATGGACTGTGACTCAGTATAGACATTATGATTACTAAAAATTTGTGTTTTAATTTTTTTATATCTTTATTTTTAGGGCCTCACACATGCCAGGTGGGCACTCTATCACTGAGCCACAACCCCAGCTCCTTGTTTTATTTTTTATGCTGATGAATTAAACTGGAAGGTAAAATACTTTTTTTTTCCCATGAATAAAGCAAACAACTTTTGGAATTTTAGTCCTGAAGAAAACTCAATTGTTCAATTAATTTTCCATCTTAACTTAAGGGATTAACTGACCCTAAATTTTGAAAATCTTAGTATTATGTTTTGCTTATTAAAATAAATGGAATGCTACATTACAGAAGTCAGGTAGATACACAGAAGGATAAGTTGAATTTTTATATTAATATAGATCTATTCTAAGAACCACTCCATTTTTATTTTGTCATCCAAAAAATGAAGGAGATTCACGATTTTAACATAATAGTTCTTATTGAGCTATCAAAAATTTTGTAAGTCCCAATATAAATTTTACATCATATAACTCCATTATATTCATTTTGATAATAAAAGGAAATGCTACCTTTTTTTATTTCCTGATAATAATGTGAGACATTACAATGTTTTAACTTGTATTTAAACCACAATAATGACATAATCATTAACTGTTCAAGCAGTATATTTGTTTGAATGTTTCATATTCAATAATGTTAATATCTAGTATAATTTCCAGATATTTAAATTGTCATCTAAAAATTACAAACTCAGATTAATTTTCGACAATACACTATATAATTTTTTCCTTGATTAGTTTTGTTTTGGAACTTCATGTCTAACAAAATGTTTTGGTGGCAGTTCATAAGAAGCTACGGGATACTTTCCTTGTCTTAATAATTTCCTTGTTCTCTTGCTTTTATTGCAATTCATGCAAAAGTAAATAGGCATTTTTCAGAGTATATATTTTCAGAATATGAAAAGCAGAAACATGAAATAGCTGCATGTAGGAGCGGCAGGCTGAGATGGAGTGGAGTGTAGGAGCTGGGTTAATTCTCCTAACACCTGGAGAAATCACTAAGATAGCATCACAGAATAATTATGTTGTCCACTTAATCTCTGTTTCAGAACAGTGAGTATCTTTATCCATCTCAATAATTGGGGTTGGTGAGGTTTATATGCAATATTACAAAATCCAATTATAAATATGTCTTAATTTCACAAAACCTTTTCATTTATAGACACTAAATGAAAAAGAAAAGTCTATTAATGGTTTCCCCATATTCTGTTGTAGTACATCTAAAGAAACATGATTTTTCAAGATTGTTCTAAGGACCTAAATAATTTGCCAAGTTGGCTATGACTACTAAGATATCTGTTTTTTAAAGGTGATTTTCTACATGAACACATTAAGAATGAAAAGCAAAATCATACTTAGAACAACAACAATCAATATGAACCAAACATGGAAGAGCTAATATTTTGGAATTAGCAAGTACAGTTTTTTACAGAGATAAAAGATGTTTTAAAATAAGAAATAAAACTTTTTTTAACATGTAAGATAGCATGAAGTAACTCATATAGCTGCAATTATAGTACCAGTAACAGAAAAAAAATGAGGATGAGACAATAAATAAATAAATAGTAGAAGAGATAATGATTGGAATATGCCTAAATTTGAAAAAATAAATATATCTTAACTTCACATCTAAAACATCAATTGACCTTAAGCTAGGCAAAAGCAAACAGGATTACAACATGACACATCTGAGTCAAATTAAAAAAATAAAATCTTGAAAGCAGGCAGATGGCAAATACATATTTCATGTAAATAAAATATTATATTAATGTTGACTACCTACCCAGAAAAGTAATGGAGGAGGAGAAAACAATGGAATTACATATATATATAAAGTGCCAGGGAAACATACAGACACACACACTAGAGCACAGATACATACACAACTGTCAACTGCAATTCTATAATCACAGAGATCATTCTTAAATCACTAAATCATTTTCAGACAAATGAAAACTGATGATGTTCCCTTAATCCCTGAGCTTTGGACTGCTGTTTTCCTATGTTTATATTTACATCTATCATTTCCCAATGATGCAATATTATAATTTATGCTAGAGTCAGTTGTCCTTATATGACACTATTTTTCACGTTTACCCACAAATTTAATTTTTATTCATTTCTGCTTATGATGTCCACAGTCCAGTAGTGCTAGGACAGTGGGAAGAATGCACCAAGACCAGCAAAGATACCCCCAAAATGGGTGGGGGGAGACAATGTGTACAGGGAAAATTTTAAGGGGAAGGTCCAGTGGCAATGGCCATGACAGCTAGACATGAGCACCTCCATCCCTCATGGTGCTTTGCCAAGTGTTAACTACTGTCCCTGAGGAAATCACAGCATTTTGCCCAGTTATGGCTGGCTAGATAAGTGACACACATTCTTTGCACCATTCCCTCAATTTTTCACCAGTCCAGAAGCCAGAGGGGTTTTATAAGTCAGGCTACAAAAACAGTGACATCATCAGCATTATATTGTTCAACTTGCTTTGTTCCCTGTGTGACCAGTATTTCAAGGAGCAGCTCTCTTGTCATATGTGCAAGAAAAGAGTCTTTCTTTCTTTCTTTCTTTCTTTCTTTCTTTCTTTCTTTCTTTCTTCCTTCCTTCCTTCCTTCCTTCCTTCCTTCCTTCCTTCCTTCCTTCCTTTCTTTCTTGGTTGTTCAAAACATTAACAAAGCTCTTGACATATCATATTTCATACATTAGATTCAAGTGGGTTATGAACTCCCATTTTTACCCCAAATACAGATTGCAGAATCACATCGGTTACACATCCACATTTTTACATAATGCCATATCAGTAACTGTTGTATTCTGCTACCTTTCCTATCCTCTACTATCCCCCCTCCCCTCCCTTCACATCTTCTCTCTCTACCCCATCTACTGTAATTCATTTCTCTCCTTGTTTTTTTTTCCCATTCCCCTCACAACCTCTTATATGTAATTTTGTATAACAATGAGGGTCTCCTTCCATTTCCATGCAATTTCCCTTTTCTCTCCCTTTCCCTCCCACCTCATGTCTCTGTTTAATGTTAATCTTTTCCTCCTGCTCTTCCTCCCTGCTCTGTTCTTAGTTGCTCTCATTATATCAAAGAAGACATTTGGCATTTGTTTTTTAGGGATTGGCTAGCTTCACTTAGCATAATCTGCTCTAGTGCCATCCATTTCCCTGCAAATTCCATGATTTTGTCCTTTTTTAGTGCTGCATAATACTCCATTGTGTATAAATGCCACATTTTTTTTTTATCCATTCATCTATTGAAGGGCATCTGGGTTGGTTCCACAGTCTAGCTATTGTGAATTGTGCTGCTATGAACATTGATGTGGCAGTATCCCTGTACTATGCTCTTTTAAGGTCTTCAGGGAATAGTCCGAGAAGGGCAATAGCTGGGTCAAATGGTGGTTCCATTCCCAGCTTTCCGAGGAATCTCCATACTGCTTTCCAAATTGGCCGCACCAATTTGCAGTCCCATCAGCAATGTACAAGAGTACCCTTTTCCCCACATCCTCGCCAGCACTTGTTGTTGTTTGACTTCATAATGGCTGTCAATCTTACTGGAGTGAGATGGAATCTTAGGGTGGTTTTGATTTGCATTTCTCTGACTGCTAGAGATGGTGAGCATTTTTTCATGTACTTGTTGTTCTACAGATAATGCTAAGTTTTCCTAGTTCCCAGCATAAATGAGACATAGTGGAGGCCCTTCAAGATGCCACTCTCTAAGCATTCTGGCTCAGGTCTGCTCTTAGATTCAGATTTTCTTGACTTGCCCAGGTTCCTAGGAACTAAAAGAGTCATTCCAGGGACATGAAGTCTTACTTTCCTTTGAGAATGGCACACTGTGGACCCAAATTGAAACTGGAGACATTTTCATTCAGTTTGAAGAACCTCATTAAGTATTTCTTCTACTTTAAGTCTTCATATAATAGACTATCGTATAAATTTCAGTGTTTAATGATTTATATTCAAAATTATTTTTAAAAATATATGGAGAAGATTAGTAGAATAAAAGAGTGTATTGAATGCTTGAGGTTATTTTAAATTTATATAAAATTATTTTGAATGAATTGAAATACTTAAGTACAATGTGAAATAGCAAAATCAAAGCTTATCTTGAGTTGAGGTGGTATCTTTCTCATTTTTTCAGGGTACTGACCCAAAGTATCTACCTTCAAGTGTTTCTCTAATTGACTTTCATTGGAAAAAGCCACCAAGCTAAATGAATATCTCGAACTTTTATCCTATCCTTGCTATACCAAGAAGTAATCTCAGTAAATAAGATAGCATGGGAAATTACTTAGAAATTCTTAAGTCCAAAGTAGACTTTGGCTACTGCAAAGTAGGCATGAGATCATGAAATACACATTGAAATTATTTTCTGCAAATTTACTGCACATTTCCATCTCTCTATATTTTTATTGATATTGGACCCTTACTAATATTAGAGTGACAGTTATAGAATAAATGTTCTTCAATATTATTTTCAAATGCAGAAAAACATATCTCCTAAAAACAACTCCATAATCAATTTCTGGATTATCCTTATGTTTTCCTATTATATTTTTCCTCCTTCCCTTCAGGCCTTTTTAAATCTCAAAGGCAAGAATTTTCAGATTTCCTGGCTGATTCCTTGTATGCAGCAATCTTGTTTCTGCTTGTATTTTGAAGCTCAACCTGAGGAAATGGTTGCCTAATATTTCTAGGTTTGAAGGTTTGCACTTTTTGACTCTATAAGGTCAAAAACTACACTCTCTGGTGTTTTAATATCTACCAAATACCTAGATTTTATCAGACTTTAAGAAATTAAATAGAATAAGTATACTCCAGTACTATTCTCAAGTGTGGAAAATATATATATATATATATATATATATATATATATATATATATATATATATATATACAAATATTATTGTAGTAAGAGAACTTAAGGGTTTATTCAGAGAAAAATCTATTTAAAACAATCAAAATAATTATGGTTTGGATTTTGGGATTTTTTTTACATTTTTTATAGACAGAAATATCACTATGCTATTTTTACAGGTAATTAGAATCTTTTTAGGAGTGGCATGTGTGTGTGTGTGTGGTTCTGTGTGTGTGTGTGTCTAATGTACCTTGTTCTTTGAACCAAAGATTGGACCTTGGTTTTTAAATAAAGGCAAGCACTTCATATATATGATGTAAATTAATGGATATACAGTTCTTTGCATTTTGAACTTTAAAATTGTGCAGTTCAGGAGGTGTCTCACACATCATAATTTTTTCTCAATAGATTTCCCACCTAAAAAATTCTATACAAGCAGTTGAACACATATTAATAACAGCAGGATTTATTGTCACTATAATACTTAGCAGGTATTTTCAAAACAATTTCTCTGGTTCAAAATGTTTTAAATTTTATAGATTTATACAGAAAAAAATTATATTACATAAATAGTAACACAAATGTATTACAGTTTTAGAAATTAAATCAAGTATATGTGTATCTACAGCAAGATTCCCTAATTCATAACTCTGGTGATATTTAATATTCACATATTTTATATTTACAATATTAGATTCATTTATTTTGTAAATGTTCAGTATCTCAAGTAAATGAATGAAATGTATGATATTACTCTTGGTTAAGATGCATTAAATAAATATATATTAATAAGTTAATGTCTTGAAAACTATTTGCTTAATATCCTCAATCAACATAAAAAGTAAAGTTTGTTTTGGGTTTAGTGTAATAAGTTAAGGAAAATGAATCTAACTTAAAATTTCTTTCTTTGAAGAATGATGATCTTGAAGCAGGTGACTTATATGATCAGCTATGCATTGTGGCAGTAACAGTCTTGCAGGATTTCAGAAGTTCGCTCACTTGGGAGGATGGAGACAGTAGATATTGTACATTTTTAAAGAAGGGACTACAGCAATAATTCTTGTCAGGAGCAGTAAAGATGAATTAATTCAAAAGGGAAAACAAAATCATGCTTTGGAGTGGTGTGTGGTATTAGAATCTGAAGAAATTTATGTAGATGCAGAGGGAGTTTACAAGACAGGGATAGATGGTCACCCTGGCAAAGGAAGCGTGTAACCACACTCTAGGTGGTGAGAGGTGAAATATTAATTGTCTGGATGAGTGATGTCCATGTGGGCCCAGAAAACAGAAGTGTGTAAAATAAACTTTGATTTGGAAAGTCATTACATCAGAAATGTCTGGTGAAAACAGCAAAGTTTGCTTCGAGGACAGGAAAATATTAAGGATATACTAAAAGGTTCTGAGGGACAGCAGTTAGAATTTGTACACAGAAAGAAGATGTGAAAATTATATACTTACTAAAGGAATGGACCAACTAAGGCAAAGTGGTTTCACAGATGTTTAGTGAAAGTTTTAATTGCTGATAAGAATGATAAGTCTCTGACTCAAATATAGAAGGTGGTATGATTGTCACTATAGGAATTACTAACTTCATTGTCCTGGAAATTGCTAAATTGTTGCTTCTGGAAGTTGTGGAATGATATGTATAAAAACTGAGCTTCTGAAAAGGGAATCTTTCTCTAACAGCAATTTTGAAAAAAAAAAATATGACTTGAAACTGAGACTTGCCATTAGGAAACAGCAACAACAGGGAATGAAATTGCATTTCTCTACTGATTCAGCTGGTAGCAACTATCCCTAGAAGTCACTAGAGGCCAGGACAAAAGCACACCAGAAAGTAATTTGCTTACATGACTCTTTTCAGGATAGCCTGACCTTCAGGGCTCAGATTATGGTAAGGGTTCAATGACCCAACCACCATGCGAAAGTTCAAGAGATTTTAGTAGTTTAGTACTTATCTTCAGTACACAGCATGCTCTTGGGTCACAATTGGAGATTAGGAAGCAAAGTCAGGCAGAACAAAAATGATTCATGGCCTAATTATTTTATTGGGTCCATTGTATTATCCAAGTAGGGTTTTCTGCAGGGAATTTTGATTGGTTGGCTTAAAGAAAGCATGTTAAAGAAAGTAAGTTCTTGGAGGTTGCACAGTAACTGAGAAGAAATTGCTGTAGAGCATGAAAGGCAAGTGGGGCCAGACAGGTAGGTTGTTGAGAGCCACAACCAAATCAAGATGGTACTGGCATTTTGCCAGAAGGAGTGGTTGAGAGGTAACGCCATGGAGCCATTAAGATGATGATAATTAAGTTAAGCTGTGTATAATTATTAAGATAATGACTGATTGCTGTAACTGGATGATGTTAAATTGAAACAAGCTGTGTATTCAGTTGTGTATATAAACCTCTGCTGTTCCGCAATAAGGCGGCTCCTGCTACCTTGGGTGCCCACTACTGTTGAGTTCTCGCGAAGTTCCCTTGAGTTCCCGTTGGTTCTCGCGGAGTTTCCATTGAGTTCCACTGTAATTCCCTTGGGCTCAGGGAATAAAGTAGTTCCTGTTTGAACCTACAAGTGGCTTATGACCTCCCGGTTATTTGTGCCCAGCCAGACTGCGGCAGTAGGTGGCATATGTCTGTCCCATAGGGAGTGATCACCAGAAGAAAGGTGCATAAGGCAGCTATCTGAATAAACCATATTGATAAACAAAGAAAGATGTAGAAATGGAATTTTGTCAACAGTGGCTGATCCTGGCATCTGATAAGAGAGTCCAACTTATATTTAGAATGGATGCTGAGGAGTTACACTATTATAAGAATCTATTACAGGGAACATTTTCAAAATCATGAAGTTGATTGATGAGCTGGAAGACCATACCATTCAAATGTTCTTAGTGGAAGAAGAGCTACCATCTATTTTTGTTGTCCAAAGAGAAGGGGTATTACAATGATTTTTTCTTTCATTAGAATTTTTATTTTATTTTGTTTTTGGATACTGGGGATTGAACTCAGGGACACTCAACCACTGAGCAACATGCCCTTCCCTATTTTGTATTTTCTTTAGAGACAGAGTCTCACTGAGGTGCTTAGCATCTTGCCATTGCTGAGTCTGGATTTGACCTTGCCATCCTCCTGCCATAGTCTCCCAAACCATTGGGATTATAGACTTATTTTTAAACAACATTATTCAGTTATAATTGAAATGCAAAACCCACAAACATTTATTTCATACTATTCAATGAATTTGAGCACATGCATACATGTGTCATACTATCACCACAGTTGGTAGTAAACATGTTTATCACCTCCATCTATTTCATTGGGATCTTTCTTTTTTTTTATTTTGTTTTTATTTTGGTTAGAAAACTTAACATGAGAGCTAGATTTTTTTTTCTTCCTCACTTCTGAGCATCAAACCCAGAGTCTTGTGCTCACTAAGTAACTGCTCTTCCACTGAGCTATACCCGCTGCTCTTTTTATTTTAAGACAGAGTCTTACAAAGTTGCCCAAGCTGGGGATGGTGGGGGGAATGCATTTACTAGGTCAGAGTATTTCATTATATCCGTATGGATGATGTACTTTATCTGGTGAGAGTCTAAAAGAAAATGAGAACAAGAACTCAAAATAAATCTCTATTGCCCATACCAGAGAAGAGCAGTAGCAAAGGCCTAGGAAGGAACACTTCAAAGTAACCCACCTGGCCCAGCATCATGAAATCAGCAGAGGGCTTCTCATTTACAGGTGGTCAGAGCAGGCATAGGAGACCACTGAAGAGCTCAGTGGAGACAACTGAAAGAGCTCTGCTCTCTCTAATTCTTTTCTACCCCAACATCAGAGTAAGAGTAGGATCTGAGGTGAAGAAACAGGAGAGCTTGTGAAACATAGAACACTCCAAGCCTACAGCAGTACAAACCTATTAAGCTTCAGATAGAATTTCAGAGTTAGTTTTAATATAAATCGAACTGAATATTTGTCAAGAACTAACACTGCAATATTAAGTAAAGTTGGCTGTAAAATTAAAAAACAAGACCTCTTTGTGATTAAAGGACGTTTTAGTAAGTGGGTGGGATTAAGGGAAGATTCCACATATAACAGAAGAAAAGAAACAAATACTAGAAAATACAAAAATAAATCAGAGCCAGAATTATGAACTCCATATTTAGAGACAACAAAGTTAATACTGAGATTTATAAATTAAAGTACATTTTTACTATTAATTGGTAGCATAATTTAATTTATGTTTATTTTTGCAAGTTCTAGGAAAACCTGATTTTTAGTATTTTAACTTCAATCTTGTTAGTACTTACCTGTTAGTAAATTAAAAAAAAAAAAAAAAAAACTAAAACAATAGGATGACTATAATTAAATAAATCACTTTTTATTCAGAGGAATTATTTCACATTGAAAACAATCACCCTTTAATTAATCTGCTTTGTAACTCTATAATTTAGTACTTAGAAGTGTTTTCAATTAGCTGAAGTGTAATCTGAGTTAATGAGATAATTATATAAAATCTTTATTTCAATTCCCCTGTGTAGTGGTGGACACTAGCAATGTATTTCTATTTTCAAACACTGTCACTTTGATAAAATTACTCTAGTACTATCAAACAGCTGATTCTTATTCTAATATTTAAAATTGTCAAAGCCACATAATTCAATAGTTTACTAATAAGTATTTAACCAAAAAAGTACACATTGAAAAATCATGCAAAACTATTTTCAATTGCAAAATTGTAAAAGAAACTTTGATGTTTTACAAATTTCTACAAACTTTATAAAAATGAAGATATTTATTCTTTTTGAATAAAACCTTGAGTCAATCACAAGTCTGTATTTTACTCTGCCTCAATAATAAAAAGATAAACATTTCTTGAAAATCCTTGGAAGACTTTATATAATCACATTATTCCTTTATTTTCTTAGATTTCCTGATTTTCATTTTATTTTTTTTAATCTGTTCATGTATAGACTTATCATGCATGTGTCTACTTAAATATCTACCCAGTACCTATGATGCCCTGATCCCAAGGAGAGCAATGTGGTATCATTGCAGTTACATGGTTTCCCAATTATACAGTAGCTGTTATTTAGTCAGTCTCTTCAACCATTTTCAAATCATGCTTGATTTTAGAACCAGTTTTTATATTAAGCAGCTATTAATACATTTGTATTAAAAAATCTTGTTTTGGCATTAAAAAATAATCTCTCTTATTATTGTCCCTATAGAAAACTGACAATCCTATATTTATAGTTTTGTCATCATAGGTAATTATAAAACTAACAGAATCTGTGAAATTGTTAAAGTGTGTCAAGTACTGTACTAGGCATATTATGTAAATAATTTTATTTACATTATATATGTTACTATTGTAATCCCCATTTTACAGAAAAAGAAATTAAAATGCTGAGTATTCACAAAATACATCTAAATTACACTAGTAAGTGGTAATGAAACCTTAATTTCAACCCACATTTTCTCTCTACGGAGTTTAGGATACAAAGAGTTCTGCTGTACTTCTTTGTTATTTAATATGCCTGAGTCTTAGTTTTCTCAGCTAGAAAGTAAATAAATGCATTCATTCATGTAATTTCTGTCTACTGTGTGCTAGATTATATTTGAGTGTAGGCATAGTATTAACTAGTAACCCAACTGACTATATGCCTTTATAGTCATTACTTTCAGGTAGAAGAGTAATGGAGTAAACAAAGAAATGAATGAGCTTTTATGAAAAATAAAGTAGGATAAGGAACAAAGTATCATAATTGAAATATTTTTATAAAACATGGGGAAAACTCTTTGATAAGGAAACATTTGAGTAGTAGTAGCATCCTAGGCAGAAGAATTTTTTTTTTTTTTTAATACTGGGGCTTGAACTCAGAAGCACTTTAACACTGCACCGCACCCCCAGAACTTTTAGTTTTTATTTTGAGAAAGTGTCTCACTAAGTTGCTTAGGGCTTGGCTAAATTTCCAAGGCTAGCCTCGAACTCGTGATCCTCCTACCTCAGACTCCCAAACTGCTGGGATTACAGGTGTGCACTACCACACCTGGCCCTAAAAATATAATAAGATCAGAATGATGTTCTCAGAATAATATGTTCATCAATGTGTCCATAATGAAATGAGCAAGTAGGAGAATGTTAGATAATCGTAGAGCAAAGCCAAGGACTACATACTGTAGGTCCATGAGAGACATTGTCAGCTATTGTCAAACCAGGAGTCTGAAACCATACATTAATTTGAATAGAGTGTTGTGGGGCAGTTCACTCAGAAAACACATCAAATTCCAGTTTTGTCCAAATTGAAGAGTCTTTAGCTGGCTGGCAGCTACTGCTCCCCGCAGGACCTATAACTGTCTCCACAAGGAACAGCTGGAGCCTGAGCATTTTATGATATTTAAAGGCAAAAAACACATCCGGGTTTACATAGCTGCAAGCAAGCAGGCACAGAAGCTGAATTGGGCAGTTAGTGAGACAATACAATAGGTACATTGGTATTTCCCATGGAACTTTCCAGGTTGGCATAGCAGCAAGCAAGCAGAAGAGAAGGGGGTCAAAATGACCCTGGTTCAGTACAAGTTAGAGAATGGTTAATAATGTCTAGGCAAGCAATCTCTGACAAGGTACATTGCCCCCAAAAAATGAAAAACCAAAGCGAACAATTTTACATTATATAAGAATTGCTACTTTGTGTTGCCACGTATGCTATGCTAGGTAACTGTTAGTGGGTACAGATGCATTTCTTACATGATACGAAGTCTCAGGGTAAAATGGAGTCTGTTTTGGCCCATATAGCCTGGCCCATAACAAGAGTAAGCTTTTGTTTGTTTTTGATGCTAGGGATTCAATCCAGGGCCTTGTGCATGCAAGGCAAGCACTCTACCAACTGAGCTATATCCCCAGCCCCTGAATAGAGTAAGTTTAATGTAAATAGTTGTTAACAATTATTGGGGATTATCTACTAAAGGGTAAAGAGATCACTAAGTAATGACATCAGACAGAGGGAACTCTCAGTGCTTCCCTAGGACACCAGCAAGTAATTGAGGCAGGAATAAATCTAGAGGAACCACACCTTCTAGAGCTGAGATCCAGATATGTTTGAAGAGGATGTGGCTGTGCCTGTGGGAAGCCATTCTCGCACGTGATTTGAGTTACCTCCCTGGCTGGGTGTGAGGTGCTTAGACACACAGGGTCAGAGCCTTCCCCACCCTTCCCCAGGTGCGAGGGCTTGTCCCTGTGGGGGTGTGCCTGACCCTGACCTTGGAATGCTGCCTCCCCTTGATCTTCATTGGATGGAATTTTCCCCTGAATTTTTTTGTTTCCCAATAAAAGCTCACTCCCTGGCGTGTTTCTCTCTCTCTTGCTGGCCTCTTGTGTAAACCCCACTACTGTATCAGGTAGCTAGAGGCATGAGCTGGGAGGAGCCATCTCTGAGCTGGGCATAAAAGGTAAATTGAGAGTCATGTCTTTTTAATTTGAACTCACTAGTTAATTTCTATGTTTCGAACCTCTATTATGAAGCTGGTCGCGTGGCCGATGTGGCCTTCTCAATAAAAGAGAATTTTGCTAAAAATTTTAGCAAAAAACATGACATAGTTTTCAAAAAAACATGGTTAGATCAGTGAGAAGCTCCCTAGAACCCTATGGGAAGCTGACATCAGATATGTGATGTGCACTATCGGCCACTGTGATGGTAAATTTTGGTTATCAACTTTAGGGATTGAAGTATGCCTTAAAGAATTAGGCAATCATCACTTCTGGGTGTGTCTGTAAGGGTGTTTCCAGTTGATCTGTGACACATCAACTTAGTGGGGTTAAAAAATATGATTGGTACCACCAATAGGATTGGTGCCACCCAATCAGCTTAGAAACTGGATGCAACAGAAAGAAGGAAGAGGGGAGATGTCCTTATCTTTCTGGCTCTTCCTTTTAGAGTGGACATATTTACTGCTGTTGCCACCCTCAGAGGTCACAGTCCATGCTTTTGAGCTCTTGGACTCTGAAACTTGCATGTATGACCCTTCTTGGGCTCTAAAGCCCACAGACTAAGAGTTAATCATTGCTCTGAGGCTTCTGGCTTCCCTGGATCTACAGCTCCCAGAGAGCATGTAGAACATTTTGGGCTTCTTTGATTATATGAGCCAGTACAGAGAATCTCTTTTATATAAATGCATATTCTATTAATACTCTTTGTCTGGAGAATCTTAAGCCAAGTTACACCATAAGATCAAGATGAAAGGAGCACACAGAGACCTGGAAGAGCCCCATCCCTTTCTTATGTCAATGTAGCAGACTCCACTGAGGAAGTTGAAGAAAGTGTCACTGATCAAGCAAAGCAAAACTGTTTCCGTATCACAGTAAGACAAAAACAGGTAGGTTTGAGCTGATGGTAGATAACAGATTTAGTAAGAAATCTGGGTTTTGCTCTCACTTAAAAATTTGAGCAAAGGAATGACATAATTTACAGTATATTTTTGAAAAGGTAGCTAGTTGAATTCATGGAAAGACAAATATAACTAACTTACTAACTTACTAAATAAATAAATAAATAAGAGAGGAAGTAAAAAGCAACCAGAAGAGGTTAATAATCAAGACCTGAAAAAAACTGATGATTTGGAAAGGGTAGTAATAGGGCAGATGTAACAGGTTGCTTGTATTCAAAATATTTTAAAAGAATCATAAATAGTATCACTGATAAATTGGTTCAGAACATAAGATAGAGAACTAGCCACCATTATTCTAAATTTCTTACTGTGAATTTTTAGAAGAATGGAAGTGGCATTTACTAGACAGTTAAATATGAAGAAAAGTAATGTGCATATAATTATATATTATTATATATCTCATATATATATATATATATATATATATATATATATATATTACTTCAGAGAAAACTAATTATACCTGATATTAATAACAAAATTAAGCTGGACACGGTGGCACATGTCTATAATCACAGTGGCTCCAGAGGCTGAGGCAGGAGATGATTGGCAAGGGAAGTGATTGGCAATTACAAGTTCAAAGCCAGCCTCAGCAGAAGCAAGGCACTAAGCAACTCAGTGAGACGCTGTCTCTAAAAAAAAAAATGCAAAATAGGGCTGGGGATGTAGCTCAGTGGTTAAGTGCCCCTGGGTTCAATCCCTGGTGTTTAACTTTTCGAGTTCTTTATGTGCCCTAGAGATTAGTGCTCTATCTGATGTGTGAGGGGGGAAAATTTGCTCTCAAGATGTAGGCCCTTTATTCACCTCAGATTTTTTCTTTTGTTGAGAAAAAAACTTTTTAGTTTGTATCCATCCAATTTAGTGTTTCTTGATTTTAATTCTTGTGCTATAGCAGGAAGAGTAAAACAGGTAGCATCCTTATACGAGACTTTAAACTATACTACAGAGCAATAGTAACAAAAACAGCATGGTATTGGCACCAAAATAGACTGGTTGACCAATGGTACAGAACAGAGGACACAGAGACTAATCCACAAAATTACAATTACCTTATATTAGGCAAAGGAGCCAAAAACATGCATTGAAGAAAAGATAGCCTCTTCAACAAATGGTGCTGGGAAAACTGGAAATCCATATGCAACAAAATAAAATTAAACCCCTATTTCTCACCATGCACAAAACTCAACTCAAAATGGATCAAGGATTTAGGAATAAATCAGAGACCCTGCTTCTAATAGAAGAAAAAGTAGGCCCTAATCTCCATCATGTGGGATTAGGCCCCGACTTCCTTAATGAGATTCCTTTTGTGCAAGAATTAAAATCAAGAATGAATAGATGGGATAGACTCAAACTAAAACATTTCTTCTCAGCAAAAGAAAAAAATTGTGAGGTGAATAGACAGCCTACATCTTGGGACCAAATACATACATGGAAACAAAGAAGCAAAAAAAAAAGAAAAAAAAACCTGTGTTTTGCCTTTTGAAAACATGGTATGTTTTTGTGAAAGCAATGTCATAGAAAAATGCCTAGATAATATTTGAAACAGCATGAAATAAGAAGTCAATTAAGATATTGACTTAAATAAGTTATTAAATAAGATATTAATCATCTTATTAATAATAATATGAAGTCCACGTCTATTAGAGCACTAATCTCTAGGGTATATAAAGAACTCAAAAAGCTAAACACTAAAAAACAAATAACTCAATCAATAAATGGGCCAAGGACCTGAACAGACACTTCTCAGAAGAGGATATTCAATCAATCAACAAATATCTGAAAAAATGCTCAACATCTCTAGCAATTAGAGAAATGCAAATCAAAACTTCTCTAAGATTTCATCTCACTGCAGTCAGAATGGCAGCTATTATGCAGACAAACAATAATAAGTGTTGGCGAGGATGTGGGGGAAAAGGTACACTCATACATTGCTGATGGGACTGCAAATTGATGCAGCCAATTTGGAAAACAGTACGGAGAATGCTTGGAAAACTTGGAATGGAACCATCATTTGACCCAGCTATCCCTCTCCTTGGACTATACCCAAAGGACTTAAAAACAGCATACTACAGGGACACAGCCACATCATTGTTTATAGCAACACAATTCACAATAGCTAAACTGTGGAACCAACTTAGATGCCCTTCAGTAGATGAATGGATTAAAAAATGTGGCATATATACACAATGGAATATTACTTGGCAATAAAAGAGAATAAAATCATGGCATTTGCAGGTAAATGGATGCAGTTGGAGAAAATAATGCTAAGTGAAGTTAGCCAATCCCCCCCAAAAAACAAATGCTGAATGTTTTCTCTGATATAAGGTGACTGCCTCATAGTGGGGTAGGAAGAGGGAGTATGAGAGGAATAGACGACCTCTAGATAGGGCAGAGGGGTGGGGAGGGGAAGGGAGAGGCAAGGGGTTAGCAATGATGGTGGAATGTGATCAACATCGTTATCCAAAGTACATGTATGAAGACATGAATTGGTGTCAATATACTTTATATACAAATAGTGATATGAAAAACTGTGTTCTATATGTGAAATAAAAATTGTCATGCATTCTGCTGTCATGTATTTAAAAAAATAAAAGCAATTAAAGTTTTTTTTTAAAAAAATCAAACAAAATGGCTTAAAATTATGTCATTTTCTTATAAAATTAGTGTTGAGAATTTATGGTGAACTGGAAAAATCAGATAGAACTGGAGAAATACAATTTGTAAACTTCTTAGGTGTTTTATGGTGCTATGAATAGGCAGCTTGTGTTTGTCCAGAGTTTCTGTTACAAAACAGCTGGTGTTTGATTACTGACACATATGTGTATTTCTTTTTTATTCTGGGAGAATTTCATCATCTTTTTTTTTTAAATGAAGCAAATGCAGTGTCCTCTCAGTGTCAAACATGTCAACTATAGCTAATTGTTCATGAACTTGACAAAAAAGAGAGAAAGAAAGAAAGAAGGAAAGAAAGAAAGTAAAGGGAAAGTAAGGGAAGTAAAGAAGAAAAGAGAAAAAGAAAAGCAGACCAGCCGCATATAATGTTCCAATATAGCACTTATATATCTGCTGGTAACATTGGCCTAACTGGATACATTAAAATAATGTCCTATAATCATTTAGTCTTTGTTTATGACAAACGTTATTACTTATGCAACTTGCAAGTAAAATCTTAATTAAAAAAATTCAAATTCTTGAAAGATTTATTGATAAAGCAAGTCTTGTGAAATAATGATTCTAGCCATCCAATCGACTATTTGACCTATAAATATTATATGGATAATATTTGATTTTTATTGAAATAAATGAATATAACAGTTTATACTATGTAGTCATAGATTTATTCTATTTAAAATTTAATCAAAACTTTCAATACTCCAACATCAAACTCCAGAGATTTTTAGCCATTCTGCTTTCGATTCAGTGATTTGGAACCAAATTTAAGTGAAATAGTAATAATTTCATGGCAACCACTCCATTTTTTCCCAGAATTAGAAAAACAATAATACATTTTAACTTTGTTGGTTATTATGGAATATTTTCAGAAACATCATCTAATACTTAAGTATTTTTGCAGATGCAAATAATGAATATTTGTATTTTAAATAAATAAGATTATCTTGTTTCAAAAATCATGTAAGTTCCAAGCATCATTAGCTATCTGCTCATTTACTAGAGCACTTGAACATGAGAAAGTATGATTGGAACATTCCCAGAAAGGCACATTTAATTAGCTGAGTTCAAGACCTGTGGATTTTTATCCCAGATATAATATAAAAACAGTGTTTCAGTAAAATAGCAGTTTCAAATTTTGGACAAGGTTTCAATATTAGAATACTCTTTTGAACTGTACAGTGATATGCACAATTGCTTTTTACTTTTTTCCTGAATTTTTTTCTTTCTCACTTTGTTAAGAGTTTAACATATTGTGCTTATTTTTCTGTTTTTTTCACCCCTCAGGAAAAAAATTCTAGAGACAGAGTTTTATTTCACAAAATAAGGCAATTTAACCACAGCTAGGTTTTGAACTTAATTCTACAGTACATGTTTCACATCCAATGTCTGTGTATTAATGGTGGGCCATTTCACATACAGGTGGCAGAGCAAGTTTGAGGACCATTGAACACAGCTAATTTTGCTAATGCATCACAATTACAGAAACACCTGTGCTAAATAACCCTGTCCTATTTTCACGAAAATGAATAGTGTTCAATAACCCTCACAATATCTTATTTCATGCTGATTCAAATATTATCTAGGTATTTTTCTATGACATTGCTTTCACAAAAACATACCATGTTTTCAAAAGGCAAAACACAGTTTTGTTTGTTTGTTTGTTTCCATGTATGTATTTGGATACTTTCTTCTTCATTTTTATTTTATAAAGAAAATAATTTAGCTTGATGCTATCATCATAAATACTCTATTTTTATCCCCAGAGGAGGGCAAAAGGATATAATTTGGTTTCAAACATCAATCCAAACCTTGTTACTCTGCTTATATAGGAGTTATTCACTGTTAAACTGCACATACGGACCATGAGTGACTAGAAATGACTTGAATCACAATTTCCTGTTTTAAACGCTGCAGAAGTAACTCATACCTGGTGATGTGTGTTAAATAAGCAAAGCTTTCAGTTGGGAGATAGAAATTAGAATTTCATTTACTTTTTCACTGTATAGTGATGTATATACATTTGTGCTTCTGAAACCTTTATCCACTTCATTTTATTGCAAAAAAAGACAAAAAACATAATCTCCAAGAGAGTTTTGTTTGAAACCAATAAAACTATGTGATATTTAATATTAAGAATTACTTATAAACAGTCAGATACAGGGGCAAATTTAATATAATATGCCTTAGATATGGATAACTAAAGACATGATGATTAAATCTAGTAAAAGTCCAATCCATTAAATATATTGAAGAAAAGTATTGACAATTATATATGAGGATGTCATGACGGTATTTACCAACAAATTCAAACAATGTGGAGCATGAAATTACTGTACCACTCTGTCTAACAGATGTGGAAAGCCTTGGCAATATGTTGTGAGTATACCAATTTGTATGCCTGACTTCTAGGAGGTTCTCAAACATATTTAACCAACTATCTGACAGAATGAATGAATGTGTGCTGTAAGCAAATTCCTCTCAGGCATGAAGCAAATTATTTTCTATATGAGGACATCAAATCCTCATTTTGCTTGCAAAATGCAAAATACAAACAAAGTTTTCAATTTGAGCAAAATACAATTTTTGCTTAATTTCCACATTTATCTTTTGTTCTGGTACAGACATTAGCTTGGAAACACAATATAATTATCTGCAGCCTTCTGATCAGGAAGTAAGTAACATATCAATTAATATTCAAGGATTTGAAAATAGGATACAAAACAAGAAAAGAGAGGAAAACTGTTAAATTATCACAGTAGAGAATGTACAACACCAAACTAAGAAAACTTTAAGATTTAACATATACTTTTATAAATAAAAAATGTAACACTGAATTTACAGAATTGCATAATCTACAAATTCTTCTCACTTAAGAATGAAGTTACATTAAAGACTAAATGATAAAGGCAAATATGATGTTTTTATTTTTATTAGTAAATCCTAAATTTAGGTGAGTTAATTAAATCAAATAGAATTAATTAAATTGGATGAACTAAATCTACTTTTTAAGCCTACCTACTTATCATCTTTATTAAAATACACACACTCTTCTATTCATGATTATGTTTGAGCCAAAAATCTTAAAGATTTGGAAAAACAAATTCATTCTAAAATCAGGGATCCTCTGCTTAATGCCAAATATACAATCTGTTTTTTTCTCCTCCAAGAATGAACCTTCTGGAAAAGTCTCTGCATTACATAGTAAACTGCACTTGAGAGAAATGTGATATTTTAATCAATAGTTGTTGAGAAACAAGCAATTTGACAGCACAGGCACTAACAATCAGAGACTGTGACTGAGGGACTTAAGTACTAACAATGAGCCAGCTTGCAAACACAAAGAATTCTTGGAAATGGGAATTTACTAACCAAAGAGGCTCTTTTGCTACTGATTTTTAAGAAACCAATGTTAAAGTTAAATTATGATTAAAGATTTTCAACTTCTGCCCTTCTAATTGGTTTATTTTTCCTTCCTCTCCTTTTTTGTTTTTTTTCAACACCTACGTATTTCACTAACTACTTTTCCTTTTCTTATCTGTTCCTGATTTTCCTTTCCTGCAAGAAACTTCTCAACATTCTGATAATACACTTTCCATCATCACCAAACTCTGAGTTCTGTTTCCTGTCATTTACTTTATGCTTTTGCACTGAGATATCATGGGATTTTTATCCTATTATTTTATTCACACTATAGCAATTTCAACTTGGTTAGATTTGTTTTCTAGTTGATTTTTTTTTTTTCAATTTTAAGCATAACAAAAGCAAAATGTGCTCGTTTTGCCAATGCTTTCCTTCTCAGGAGATGGTTTCTTGTTGCACTATGATATATATAAAAAGCCATATGCAATTGTCCTTCAATATCTATGGTGGATTGATTCCAGGACTCTCCTTAGATACCAAAACATGCATGCATTCAAGTCCCTAATGTAAAGTGGCGGAGGATTTGCATACGATTTATACACAGTTGCCTCTATATTTCAATGAATCTGTAGATTACTTATAACTAACGCCATGTAAATGCTATGTAAATAGTTGTTACACTTAGCTGCTTAGGAAATAATGACATTAAATGCTTATGCAAATGCTCAGTAAAAACTTTTCTGGGGAATATTTTAAATCTGTGGTTGATTGAATCTGAGAATATAGAACCAGAGATACAGAGATCTGACTGTATCAGCTTTGGCAACTTACACTCAAAACTTTCTTGTTTAGGGTTGACAGAGAACACATGCTTAAAAAATACTTCTAACAAAAATTTCATTAATCTTTTCTTTGAAATAGCAATTGCTTTTCTTTTTGCCAGAACATATATTCTCTTCTGTTATCTTGAGACGGTCTATATGTCAAATCTTTCTTCTTCCTGTTCCCCATAAATTTCTTACACTATACACACTCAGAACTATTTAGAGCTCTATGCAATTATCATGCTCTTTTATAATAATTAAAACAAAAAGAATATGGGACATTATAGCAGAAACAGAATTCATTATTTCCTGAAACACACACACACACACACAGGAATGCACATATCCTGGGTTGAATAAAGAGCCACAGAAAGTAATGTCTTCCTGCATCCAAAGAATGCTAACTTATTTTGAACCAATTCTATGAAGATGTACTTAGTTAAGATGAGGTCATGTTGTCTGGAGGCAGATTCTAAATCCAATGACCATTGTCCTTATAAGAAGGCCATGTGAACACAGACACCCTGGGAAGCAGGCCACGTGGCAAGGGAGATAGAACTTAGAGTTATGCTGCCTAAAGTCAGGAAATGTCAAAGACTGCTGGAAAATATCAGAAGTTAAAGAAGTTTTTTTTTTTTTTTTTGGTTTTTGTTTTCCCTGAGAACCTCCAGAAGAAATCAATCACAACAATGCTTTGCTTTTGGGCTTCTGACCTCCTGAACTGTGTGACAGGATAACTATTATATATAAGCCACTCAGATTGTGCTCATTTGTTATTTGAAAACTAATAAAACATGATAGGAGAAAAAAAGAAAATTGCAAATAAAATGTTATTTTATCTTTAAAATACTACTTTGACAATAAATGAATATACTTCTTAGGTTTATGTACAGAACACATATGCAGATCAGGACATACGTAATTCCATGGTATGTACTATATTATATGATCAGTAAAATCTTAATATGAATTTACTAAATGAGTCAAGGTTTCCTTTACTCATGAATGAGGTCATGAGCTTTGTGACTGTTAACATATTTAACTCTTATTAGTTGATATTTATTATTTATTGAATACTAAGTTTCTTAAATTTTCCTCTATACAGATAATGTTTTGTTTTTCACTTGTTCAAATTTACAACAACACACATTTTGTTATTTATGTTTTAATGTAAATTGTTTCTTAAATGTAAACTTCTTCACATTAATTACATGCCAAAAATGCCTACTGATATCTTCACAACAGCTTCCCCATTTTAAACCAATACCTATTTAAATTTCTCATTTATATAGGCTCTAAAGGGATAATCTTCAACATAAAGTGTGTTCAAAAATTAATATTTGGTGTTATAAATAATATAGGATGCAGATTTCTCTTCTTTGTGCCTCATCCATTTACCATTTAGATTTTAAAATGTTTAAAAATAAACCAGAACAAAATGCTGCAATGTGCACTGTACTGCGGATGGAATGGGAGATTTACTACTGAACCTGGCAAACACCTACATTGTCATCAATAAGATTCTATTTTAGATATTATTGAAATGAAATTGCTGCGGTGTTTATAAACAGCATTGAATTATATTCATATGAGTGTTTACATTTTAAAATGAGGAAAATCAAAGAAAGAAAGTGCACAACTGAATGTGATGATTTGATATTTCTATAGGTGTTTTAAAATTATTTGAGTGAAACAATACTTTTAAAAATTCCTCATCTATTAACTACTTATTTTTCTAATCTGCTCAAGAATGATCACATTGTTGCTATTATTGACAAAAGGCCTTAGGTAATTCTTCATAAATGTGGTAGGAAAAATATCTGCTATATCTCTAACCATTCACACAAACCCTGATACACCTGTCCCTAAACACATGGACGAACGGGGAGACAGTGACTTTTTGTGTCTGGCTTTTTTTGCTCTCAAGTTCCATTCGTTTTCCTGAAAATGACATAATTTTTTTCTTCTTTTTGTCTAAATAAAACTCTGGGGGAGAGAGAGAGGGAGGGAGGGAGGGAGGGAGGGGGAGGGAGAGAGAGAGAGAAAAAATATCTACACACACATTCCATTTCTTATATCCATTCATCTGTTGATGGATAAATAGGCTGTTTCCACAATTTTACTATTAGGAATGATGGCTTACACTTTTTAGGTTAACATAATTTCTCTTGCCTGTCTTAACACTTTTGCATGTATTTTTGGAGCAATTATTCAAAAATCATTGGCACAACCAGTGTCATGACTTACAGTTAAATTTTTAATCCATAATGAAGTAGCTTTTTGTATCTGGTAGGGGCTAATTTCCCAATGTCATTCTTCTGCATGTATATATTGGGTTGTTGGAATGCAATTAGGTTTACTAACATTTGAGTGAATATTCAGATTCTGTGTGAACAACCTCTGTTTCCTAAAGATCTACTCTTTTTATAGTATCTAGACATGGAAAGTAAATCTCTCAATTGTGGCTTTTTTTTCTGCCACTTTGCATCTGAGGATCCTAAAACATACAACACATGGCTGTCCATATCTGCTGGTGGCAGTGCAAACAATGGCTATTTGAAGCTGTTTAGAGACTAGAGGTGATACATGGGGTTGAAATATAACAATGAACCTCGTTTGAATATAAAACTCACAAACAAAAAACAATTTAGACTATACTTTTCTCTTTCTTTTTCAGTCTGCAAAAATCACGACAAAGATGGTCTGTGCTTTCCGAGGCAAACTGACAAAACTCTCCATTCCATTTACTCAAGAAACTCCATTCCATTTACAAGAAACTCAGTCTAATCTGCTGTTGGCAAAATGTCAAAAAAATAAGCAAATGTTGACTGATTTTTTTGTTTATACTGCTTATAAATATAGCGCCATGGAGCCAGACAGTTGTGTTACCCACCTGCCACTCTTTCTTTTCTTCATCATTATTTCTGAAAAGTCATGCTTCAAAATGCATTCTTACGATAATGAATCCTCTTGTATGTGCTGTTAAGTATATTTATATAAACTGAACTCAAATTTTAGGGCTTTTCATATTGTGCTTGAAAAAAGGAGTAAGGATCATTGCTCATTTTCCTTTCTAAACACAATAATTCTAAGCTACTTGATTCTAAGACATTTATCCTCTTCAAATACACACTTCATCAATTTCCATGAAAAGCAACCATTAAAACGTCATGCATATGGAATATTATTGCTAAAAGAAAGGATTCTGAAGGAAAAAGAAGTATCTGAATAATATCAGGCATATTTATGTTAGTGAAAGTACATAATCACTACATGCTACTTAAAAAGTACTTCTTTTAAATACAGCCAGTTAGGGTTAATTAAGGTATCAACTCATGTAAAACATTTGTTTACCATTATAATTACAAAATTCCAGCACTTCAAATTACAATGACTCCCATAAGCATAGCACTTTTTAAAAGATACAGTGATTTTATAAATAAATATGCCTTCCTAGGAATTGTAAAAAAAATAGTGAAAAGATAATTTTAAAAGTTTATTAAACATGTTTCTCCATAGTTAAAATTTATGCTACTGTATTTACATTTATTATTAATTCCAATATCCTTGAACAAATGGCAAAGTGATTTTTATAAGAATTATAGACTTCCTTTTAATGAATTTGATGAGGAAGTAAATACTCTTTAAATTTCTACTTTATTGAGACTCTCACTTTCAAAACTCTGATTGAGTTTCATGTTCTGTTCTTTTGTATCCACTCTGCTTCACTCTCACTGTCATCCTTATTCCACAGACACAGTGAACATTATTCTACCTCTGGTTCCTTGTAGAGACTGTGGCTCTGCCCATATCTCTGATATCTGCTCTAGAATTTCCTCAACACACTTTGTTTCTCATGGGTTGTTTACACTTTGGGATATTCTTAGTTCAATTTTACTTTAAAGTGAAAGAGAAATAGCTCCACATCTTGTCAATATTGGTAGCCTCCCGTATCATCTCAGCTTTTAGTATCATTGGACTTGCTATGCATTTTATTTATATGTATCCTTTATTTCATTTGTTCATATATTTGCTGACTTTCTATATTCCCATATAAGAACATGAGATTCTGCAAGGAAAAATTTTTGTTTTTGTTTTGTTATTTTAATGTTGTCTTCCAGCATCTAGAATATTATATCATATTATTGCTTAAAATCTTCACACACAAACAACACACACATGCACACACACATACCTATCTATTGAATAAATGAGTAACTATTCTAGACTTTGCTTGTCAGGTGTTCTCTGACACTCTGACTGCTACTTAAAATGCTTTCAAACCAGTAGACATCTACAGAATTTGAGAGGAGCCCATTCATCCCAAGATATGTGGCAGTCATAAAGCTACCAATCAGCCTAAAAGGATTTGTGATTGTTATATGGGAAAGTTTGTTATGTTCTAAAATATACAGAATTATTTTCTGGTCCAAACCGATAGCTCACTCAGCCACAGTAATTCATGCTCTCAAAATTGGAGTTTTTCCATTTGGATACTATTTTCTAACAAATATTTGAAGTTCACATATAATTTGCAGCATAGAAATTTCCAGAGACTCTGTAAGACTTGGGGCATTTGAAGACATGTATGCTACCTTTTTATTACTAAGACCTAATGAAATATCTAGTAAATAGTAGACATTTAAAAGATTATTTTGGGGAAAAATGTAAAAATTAAAACAAAACCAATTTCTTGCTGGGCACAGTGGCACACGATTGTAATCTCAGACCTTGAAGGCTGATGTAGGAGGATCACAAGTTTGAGGCATCAACATAGCAAGGCACTATCTTAAAAATAAAAACAAAGAGGGCTGGGGATGTAGCTCAGTGATAGAGTACCCCTGGGTTCAATCACTAGTAGTGAAAAAAAATCCAATTTCTTAAGGGTTCTGACAATCATGGAATCATACTAACTTAAAACTTACCACATATCATAAAACAAAATATTTATAAAAGAGTGAATATTTAACTGTGATGTAGTAATGCATTAGTAAATTAATCAAACAATTTTTAGAATTTTAGCTGAGTGACCCTTTTTGTACATTTTTGCATATGATGCTATGTATTATTTTTACTATTTATCAAAAAAAGCCTTTTTAATCAATTTTCTTTGATTTAGATGTGAAATCACTGACTTTAATAAAAATGATGCTTACCTATTAGTAAATTAGTAATATAAATACATCCTAACATTCATTAAACATCTGAAAAAACTCAAAAATAGGTTGAAATAAATGCAAGCACATTACAACAATTTATTTCCTTAAGTCAGGTGTTATTTATTTCTATAAAGTACAAAGTATGATTTCAATCAAGGATAAAGACAAAACCAAATGTATATCATATACATATAAGAAATACTTACTACAACTAAATGCAAACAATAAGTCTAGTTGATAACTGGTAATGGGTTTGAAGTTAAATCTACAAATAAAAATGAAATAACTGAGTCAAGAGAAAATTAAGAACATTTCATAAAAGAAAAGCAGAATTCATATCTGTGAATTAGATGTGAAGATATAATGTAACAAATTCTGAAACAAAAATGAAAATGTAAGGCAAATTATGAATATTGCATGAATAGAACATAGAAAATCACTTAGGATGTTTTAAGATCACATTATCATAACAGCTATACCAGCCATAATCTTCATATGGAACACAGTACATTTCCTATTTTATTAAACAATAATAAGTTATTGTTTGGAAATAAAGGACCCTTAAATTTCAGGACAAATTTTATATTTATATGACTTAAAGGACTTTTTACTGAGAAAAGTTAATTTGATCTATTTTTGTACTTTGTAGATTATAGAAACATATTTTGATGAGATGACAAAAAATCTCCATAAAAATATTTTTAAGAAAAATACACAGATTAAAACACACATTTATTTTAGGTCCATTGATAATTAGAGACATACAATCTAGATGAGAGCACTGTTTGTCAGATGTTTAATGAATGTTAGGATTTATTTTTTTTTACTAAATACAAATATTTTCCATAAATGACACATGACAAATTTATTTGAGCCATATGTCACATTATAAATGGAAGAAACTCAAAAAAGTCATATTTTAATGAAAATATTAAAACTAGTAAATACGCACATACAATTAAAAGTAAATTATTTAAGTCATTAACAGTAAAATGATCAATACAGTGGAAATGAATTTTATGAAAATTAAAATCAAAATAGTTCCTTAATTTTAATTAAGATACTCTTCTGCATTAAAATGGCTTTCAGCTCTTTACCTAAAAAACTGAAATCTGCTGCCTCTCAGATAAAACAACTCTTTAAATGCATTAATTTTAGTGCTACTGGAGATCAACTTTAAGAAGTGTTTAAAGAATGATCAATAAATTGGCATTTAAATTTGAGTATGCAAAACTTTAAAGTAAAAACAACCATTAGAAATGCCCATGCATAAAGATTTTTAATAGTGATATTTAATTTCTACATGTTGAATGGAAAGCATTGGAAACCATCAGTTCCCATTAAACATATAGTATAATTGTACTATTAATTATCTACCTTATTAGGCAGATTATGTTGGATTGTAAGATTAAGTTTTTGGAATTTCATGACTACTACTGCTGTGTAGCCACTTCTTTCCATAAAATGAATCTTTTAACACAGAGGGCATAGTTCCGTATATGTATGAACATCATCATAAAAAAATGGATAGCAATTAAAGTTTAAGAAGAACTCAGATTTTATTTCCAATTAAGAACAATATCTTTAATAAAATAATGTCATGTCTGTTGTTTTTTATTTTTATATATTCTTTTAGATAATTACATTTGTAAGATCAAAATATAATGCTCTTTAAGTCAGGAAGTTTGCCTATTTTTCTCAAATGACTGACTTGAAATTTGGTGGCAGGGAATAAACGTATGGCATAGCACTACTAAATTTAGTTGTGACTATTAGAGTCTTCCTTAATGTCAAGTCTGGATGGGTTTAATGTACTTGAGGCAATATAAGTAAATTTTGGTCATCAATATTTGAGACTCTTCTACTTTAATTTTATTAATAAAAATTATTATGTGTGGAATGTATACTAGCTTTACTTCCCAAAGTTTTTAAAACCAGTCTTAGATGTTCGCCATATTTTTTCACTTCCTCTTACCTCAAACATTTTGAAAGTAGTAGCTGCCTTTATGTGCTAGAAAATTATCACCATCCATTATTGAGCACATTGTAGGTGCACAATTAATTTGTGCTATAAAATGAGAGAATCATGAAAATCTATTTGTATAAGAATTAAAAGTAGTGATGGCTTGTACCCAGAAGATAAATGAGATCATGGAGTTCCACTAGGTTTAGATGCCAAATATACCACATAGGAAGAAAGTTAAGAAATCTAGATTATTCACTTTGGATCTTGGTTTTTTGATCAGCCACATGAGAATAATAACTTACTAACTAACAGGAATGCCACAGTTAAATTGGTTAATATGGAAGAATTTGTACTGTATCCTTTATAGCTTCTTTAGGTTTTACTAATAAATTGTATGTTTTTCATTTTTCTTCAGTTATTCATTTTTACTTTAAGTATACCATGAGTTTTGTTAGACTTTGGATGTTAAGAAGTTTGATAATGATCCTTTGATCTTGTAGTGCATGATATGAAATACTGTTATTCTAAAAATGTATTAGCATTTGAGGAATAATGATTTTTGATTATGGACACTGATCAAGAATTGACTGTGATTGTCAAAGATAGAGGCAGAGATAAAACATCAGGCATGGAGAACACAGGTTAGATTGGAGCTTTTATGCTAGAATAAGGTAGAGTTGCAACATCACAGAGAAATTCTCATTTAACATATAAACCAGGCAGCTAGTCTTTTGCAGAAATTATTGGAATGAGGCAAAGCTTTTTATAGAAACTATTGATAATGATTTATTTCTTAATGTGAACTTTGAGCAAATTTCGTAAGAAAAGACTAATGACTTGCTGGAATTAGCTAGGGCTTTTAATCAAGCTGCAGATATTCCAGAAGGCTGTTTTGAAACTTATAGATGATGAGCAGAATCTAGACAAAAAATTAAGGCAGTGCCTTCAGCTACAAAAGGTAAAAGCTTATATGTTTATAAATGATTAATTTTTTTCTGATAGAGCTTTCTCTTTTTAGCTTTGTTATTTTTAAATCTATGAAAGGATAGAGATAGATTTCCCTTAAAATTCTTATCAATATGTTTGAGGGTGCACTCTATTTTTTTTGTTGTTGTTGTTCTTATTACTACCAAATGCAGCAGTGACAACATCAACAAATTTCCTCTTCTGAATTTCTAAAATGAAGCTTCCTGCCTTCATTTGGTAAAATTATCAGAATAAATAGCCCTTCCCAATCTATTTTTTTTTTCATTGTTTTGTGGTGGTGGAGATCCAACTCAGGGCCTTGAGCATGCTAGGCAAGCATTCTACCACCAAACCATAATTCTTAGCCCATATTTTCCTTGTCCTCATTGAAAAACTCCTCCAAAAGATCCATATATCTTACTTCAAACTATTTTTGTAGTATGACTTTTAATTTATCCTGCTATTTCTAAATAAATATTTCCAAAGCAGTAAATCCAAAGCAGTAAATATGAGTGTGCAGATATTTCACAATAAAGAAATATCTGCACACTCATATTTATTTTTGCACTATTTATAATAACTAGGATATAGAATCAAAGTAGATTCTTATTGTTATGGTTTTAGTCTATATGGTCCCTAAAAATTTGTATGTGTTAGGCAATGTAACAATGCTCAGAGGAGCAATGATTAGATTATGCAAACTATAACCTCATTAGTGGAATAATCCTTTTAATGGAATAATAATATGAATTGACTCAGTGGGTGGTAACTTTCAGCAGGTGGTTGTGACTAGAGGAAGTTAGTCATTGGAAGTGTGGCCTACCCTGTATCTGTCCATGGCCCTTTCTCTCTCTCTCTCTCTCTCTCTCTCTCTCTCTCTCTCTCTCTCTCTCTCTCTCTCTGTCTCTTCATGCTTCCTGGCAGCCATGAATTGAGAAATTTTCTCTACCAAGCCATTTTGCCATAATGTTCTATCTTACCTTAGGCCAAAAGCAATGTAGATTTCCAACCACATATGAAGACCTTAGATATCAGGAGCCCAAAATAAATATTTCCTCCTCTAAGTTATTCTTGTCAGGTATTTACTATTTGACTTCTTTTCCAACTATAAAATATAGAAGATGTTAAAATGTGTAAACAAGAATCAAAAATATTTTAGCCTCATTCTTACTTTGGATGAAACTTAAATTGATTCAAATTAGATATATTAGTAAGAGGACAGATGAGTGGAGAGAGCGATGGAAATAACTAAATGAAGAAAGCTATTTTGCGTAGAACAGTTTTAGTCAAGACTCAATGGGAATGTGTATTTTCTCTCTTAATAAATTCATGTTGATAGAGTTCATGGAGCAATTGGAATATCTACCTACAACTATCACATCTCCTAATTCATAGAAATGAAAAGAAACATGTTGACATTTATGGCCTTTTCATGAATATTATTTTTTTCTCTGATAATCCTTGAAATATTAAAATGATTACCTCAATTGTATATCTCCTAGCATATTCCATTTAAACAAAATAAAATGTAAATACACCAACATATTTCAGTCTTGACTGAAATTTTTTAGAAAAATATTCAAATGTTTAAAGTCACAATGATGAGAAACAAATTTGAGCAGACCTGGAGTTTTATTAGTTTGTTGTTGTTTGTTTGTTTGTTTTCTTTTCCCTGTGGGGCTTAGAGAACTGGCCCAAGGGAACCTAGACAGTCCAGTTGGGAAATCTGATATAACTATTGTTGGAGCAAACACGATCTTCCAGGGAATTTAAGATGCAAAATCAATTGATAAATTCCTTGTTCAGTAAACAAAGTGTTCCCTAGCTCCTTCTAGGTAAACCTATAGATATACATTTAAGATAGTGGTGGGATCTTCACTCTCATAATATTCTTAGGGCAATGTTGAATCAAGCCTGCAAGCCCAGCAGGTCCCATCCTTGCTGGAATCTTGTTAAACATGAGAGTATAAGAAAGAGTAGATGTGTTATTTCTCCTCTTTAAGTTTTTAGTTTTTATTTTTCTGCAAATCTCTTTATGTTTATTGTCTAATGCTTGTGGTATGTGTTTGTGAACTCTACACAACAAACATAAAATATATGAATATAATCACTCAAAATTATTTTCCTCTTAATGCATAAATAAACAGTTGAGTATTTCTGAATGAAAAAAAAAAATGAAAAGTTCTGAAAGTATGCACATTAACAGCCAAAGTTGGTATAAAGCTTCAGGGCTTTTAAAGTTGAAATCTTTTTTATTTTTAAATTTTGTTTTATTTACCAATGTTGACATTATTGGCAGATAAATTTTGAAAAATCTCATTAACTGTGTTTATAATAAATTTATATGTAGTGTGTGTTTGTTTATTTATTAAATATTTATGGAGCAGTGGTATTTTAAGGTTATTTTAAAGAGAATCCATCAAATGCAATTGTCTGACAAAAGAAATAAATTAAACATGACATGCATGGATATCATGATGCATTTCCTGAATGGACCAAGTGTTTTATGGAGAGAGTCACATGCTGAGGCAGAATTCATGCTCATTAAAGATTCCATACACATTGCCTTTTTGTGTCAGGTATTTCCACAATGATGTATATTATGCTGCTCACTGATAATTTGTATAAAAATATCTTTTTCTTTTTAAGTTATAAATTATACACCCTCAAAAATGTTGCAGTCTTCTGGTTTTAACTCCAACATATGAGGAATTGGGAAGGTATAATTCAGAAACAAAAAGCTCAATAAATGAAAATCAGTTATTTTTTCTTAACTTGCAAGGCAAAGCGCCAACATGAAAACTTAAGATAGGTGAATCTAGAGAGTCAGAGCTAAGTTCTCTCCTTGTGGGGCCAAAGATGCTAGAACCATGAATTGGTAAAATAATGGTGATTTTGACAAATTTATGAAGGTCCAGTGTGAATTCTGAGGTAGGAAGGTAGTTATTAACTTATTTGCTGCAATATTTGGAGGTTACCATACTTCCATGAATTTAACCACTGGGAACCACACTAGGCTGTAAAGATTAAGGTCCAAGTAATATTCTCACATGGGGATCCATTTTAAAATATGACAACAGAGCAAGATGAATAAGGAAAATAACAGGTAAGTTGAAGTTCATTAAAATTACACAATTCTGGCTGTGATAGATGGTGTTGAAAGAGGAGAAATCCAAGTCAGTGAATGTAAAACTTGCAAAATATATAGGTGAAAAAGAGTTGGATTCGAAATATACAGAAAAGTTTTAAATCTAACACTGAAAAAACAATATATAATGCAAAACACTTGAAGGATTTAAAAAGTAAATTCACCAGAGGAGATGAAAACATCACAAATTGCAAAGGTGTTCAACATCATTTGTCCTTATGCAACTGTAAATTAACACAACAGTGATCATACTAGTACAGATTTACTGAAAGTGTCAAAACCCAAAAGTGTGAGTATAGAGCTACAGTCAACTTCATTTATTGCTGGTGGGAACACAAAATAATATAACTCCCTTGCAGGTAATTTAACAGTTTCTTATAAAGCTGAACATAGATTTTTCTTCAGCAATCATGGGTCTAACTATTTATCCAATTGTTTTGTATAGATACAGATGGTGATATATAGATGTATTTGTATTTCTCTCTCTCTCTCTCTCTCTCTCTCTCTCTCTCTGTGTGTGTGTGTGTGTGTGTGTGTGTATATATATAATATATATATATATATATATATATATATATATATATATATATATTATATATATATATGGTATGTGTTCTTATTTTGTAAACAAATGTATGTTTCTTTGTTCTATCTGCTTATAAGGCCTAGAAGTAACTGTATACTGTTGGGAAAAAAAAAATGTACTTACTACACAGATCTTGGTTTCTAGTACCATTCTCTAAAGAATGTAACAAGAGCTCTTCAGAGAAATAAGTGGGTCTGAGCAGGAAATATGCAAATTTTTCTTGATTCTTGCATGTTACCAAAGAGTAGGGAAGTGGAAGTGCTCAAAAAAGATGGTATGGATATATTAGAATGTTATAAAAATAATCTGAAAGAGCTCTTAATGAGAGCAAGAACAATTTTAGCAACAAAATAAATAAATAGCATTGGGTCATATATCCAAATCTAAAATAAGTATCTGTGAGTTAATACTGATCAAATAAATTATTGAATGAATAAAAAAATGGAGTGAAGAAAACTCACTGTGCAGAAAAATTTCCAATGCTTTTTCTTTTTGTAAATGCATCACCTTCATGGAGGAAAAGCATAAATCCTCACTGGTTGGGTATCAATTCACTTATGTAATTTCTGCCAAAAAATAATTTCTGGGCTACATGAGTATATTTACTTTAGAGAAATTTTACCAAAATTATTTCAGCCTCATAATCAATGTTAGCAAAATGGAGAAAAGTTATGTGACTAATACGCATCCTTGATATGATGTGATGAAAAAGGAACTTTTACTGGGGCAGTCTTCTCCTGAATGCAAAAAAATCCTAGTCTGACCATGTGAAAAACATCAGACAAATTTCTATTCAGGGACATTTCCCCAAATAATTGATAAGTACTTCTGAAAACTACCGAGGTTTCCCATAACAAAGAAAATATGAGAAACTATCCCAGCCAAGAACAGCTGAATGAACATGATTACTAAATATAAGATGGCATTTGGCTGGATGCCTGGAACAAAAAGTTGGTGTTAGGTCAAAATTAAGTAAACTTGATTGAAGCATAGATTTTAGTTAAAACTAACATGTCTGCATGAGTTTATTAATTTTAAGAAATATACCATACTTATATAGGATTCTATAAACAAAAACTATGTGCTTGATATGTGGGAATTCTCTGAGCTATTTTTTTTCCCTGTTGCACTAGAGGTTGAACCCAGGCATCTTCAAACTTTTAATTTTTTTCCTTTCAAGGTTTTGTTTGCTGTGTCATAAAATACCTTTGCCTACTTTAAGTTCAAGATTTCTCCTATGTCGTCTGCAAAAAAAAAAAAAATATATATATATATATATATATATATATATATATATATATATGTATAATATAATTTATATATCATATATATCATATGTATATATATATATATATATATATATATATATATATATACACACACACACACCATATACACACGTGTGTGCGTGTGATATTGCTATTAGTTTTTACACATTAGTTCTATTACCTGTTTCAAGTTGTTTTAAATATAGTATGGACTGAGGTTTACCCCTCCAAGGTTGTTCTGGTAACACTTATTAAAATAAATGCATTCTACTATTGAAATGCCTGTCTACCTTGTAGAAATCAGCTGAGCTTATACTACTAAGTAATTTTAGAGTTTCTATTTTTTCTATTTTGTCTGTATCTACCTTTATGGCACAGCATACCATCTTGATTACTATAGATGTATCTCTACTCTTGAAATCACATGGCAGAAGTCCTCCAGCTAGTTCTTATTTTGCAAACTATATTTAATCTGTATGGATTGGCATTTTCATTTGAAGTTTAGATCAATACACTGATTTTCACAAAAATATCCTGCAGGAATTTTCATTGACATTGTATTGAGTATATACATGTAGCTGAAGAAAATATGTCAATTACACGTATTGCATGAATTTGCAGAGTCCTTGCAGATTCTGTATCATTCTATATACTTAGTCCTCTCGATGACAGAATGACAGGTCTGAGACATAGTTGGTTAAATTTTTGTTTATTTTTATTACAGTCTAAATAACATTCTTTAAATTTTGTTGTTCAAGTATGTGTTTTTACTGTATTGATATTAAATATCATGTACTGAATTGTTTTTGTATTCTGGGGTCTTGCTAAATTGATCTTAATGGCAGTAACTTTTTTGTATTCTACATAGGATTTTTAGTTATATTGTATTAATGTCTATGTTTTAAGACATTTACTTCTGTCTTTGCTGTCATTATGCATTTTCTTTCTTATATTTTACACTTTATGTTTTTCCAGTGGCAATACCTCTAACAGCACTTTGAAAGAAAGTTGTGAAGTGGATACAATATCCATCTTCTACCTGTTCTTTACTGCAGAGAAAAATATTCCATTTCCTTAGCATTAAATATTAGGTTAAATGAAGGTATGTATGTTTGTGTATGTTAATTCAGGTGTGTGTGTTTGTGCAATCACTATATTATCGTATGATTGCATCCATTATTAGTTTGAGAATGATCCTGGTTTTCTATAATTTATCTACACTGTGAATATAGCAATAGTTTTCCTTTGTTTTTCTCCTTTTATTGTTCAGCTGTATTCCCATAAATGGATTTACCAGTTTGCTTATGCATTTGCAGCTTGAAAAATTGAAGATTATACCCAGTTTTTATGCACTTATGAATAAAGTTTCTAAAAACATCTACATAAATTTTCATGTACTTAAGTTTGCAATTCTCTTATACATATACCTAGGAGGCTACCTGTTCAATTTTATGATATATGTTTTTTTTCTTTTTTCAAAAAAAAAAAGAAATAGTTTTCAAACTCGTTATTTTTTGGAATTTTAATTGGCATTGTTTGAAAATGCCAAATGCTCTTCAACCTGGCCAGCAGCACATGACATCAGTTTGTACAGATAAATTGCATTTTGATTGGAGGAGTTACAAAGTTAGATAAAACCATAGCATTCATACAGAAATGGGAGAAAATCTTGGACATTTTGGCATACTAACGTGTGGAGCTACATGCATATTTACCTATTTTGTATATTTGTTAGTTACTTTATGTTGATAATATTTTGGAGAATGTTTACTTGCTTCCTCTCATGCATTGACTATAAAATTATTGAAACTTAAAAACCTTTATTCCAAATATTTATGCCACTTTCTAGTTATGAATTTGCATTCAAGTTAAGGTTATTGCAATGTAAAATACCTTTCAAAAGAAAAATTATATTTCTCTTTAAGTTGAGTACTCTCTTTCTAATATTATTTAATAACTTAACCCCAAGAAATATATAGTTCAGTTAGATTTAAAATAATTTAAATTCAATTTTAATACAATCATATTTTGACTATATTTTAATCCCTTATAATTATACTTATGACTAATTGAAGAATTTGAATTATTATTATAAATGACCTTTTTACTTTATATTAATGCATTTAATTGTTTTTCTTTTGAAAATTCCTCATTTGAAAAACCTAAGGCATATAAAAATGTAGGAAACACCAGTGGCTAAGAAATACAAATTTCCCTGAATTTTTAGGAAAAAAAATCTTATCTATTTTAGTTACTACACTGTAACATCTTTTCCCATTGCTTTGGTTATGTTGATAGAAGTTATTAACTATGGAAAATCTCTTTACAAGGTCTTTTAAAAGCCATTTAAAAATGATGCTGCTTAGGATAGACCACAAATAAATTATCTTTGACAATCTGAAAGAAAGTAAATAGAAATTAGTAACGATTTTTTTAATTTTACCCCAAATATGTACTGCAAATAGTTCTTCAATACTTCTGAGTTATACTGAATGGAGATTGAGAGTGCCTATTGAAAACTCTGTTCTTCAACATGTGAGCAAATTTATATAACATAATGTCTTTAACAGTTTCATATTTAATCAAAATTTCCCAGATTACCATTTGTTTATAGTCAATTATAGCCTCCAAATTATAATTTCTTACCATGCAACAGTTAACAAAACAACCACAATCACATTTAAATCCATTCCTGAAGCATATGATTATGAAAAATAATTCAGTCTTACAAAACAAAGGAAATAATCAGAAATATATTCTTTCACTGAAAAATTTAATATGATATGGATGCAGAGTAAAAAAGTGAATTTCATTTTTTGTGTGGTTTCCAGTTCTAAATCATAAAGTATCCATTTAAAGTGATTCTTAAAATAATCTGTTACACTATATGTAAGTGGAGAGGGATGTGGAGTGAGGTTTTGCCACTCAAGGGGGAAATGGGCTGAATGAACCATGTTCTAAATTCAGAGAGGAGGTAAAATTATGGTTAGCATTCCTTCTTCAGAGCTTTCTCTAAGAATAAAATTCAAGAAATCATCAACCAACAGAGCACATTTTCAGGATCAGGATCCCGACAGTATATAAAGAGATGGTAGGAGTAAAGAATATATTTGGGGAGAGTTCAGAGATTGTGGTAGATGCTCTGTGGGCCATTTTCTTTGTCTTCTGCTTTAAAAGCAGAATTTAGGAATCACATCTTTAAAACCAAGGCAGAGGAAAAGAGGAATGCAGGAAAAGGAATGGTTAGGCTGTCATAGAAGAGATTAAAGACTATTCTCCCTCAGTTACCCTAAGTCATAGAGATGCCAAAGTTGGCTCCTTTACAGGCCTGCAGGTCAGAAGGTTGTTCATGGAAATGGATGAAGGGAAATTGTATGTTTGACCAGATAGCAAAATTGGAGACATGGAGTTAAATCTGTAAGAAGAATACAGCATATGCCACTGATTATCTTTTTTGAATCAATAATAAAAATCAAGAGAAGTTTTGAATCAGGCAGAGTGAGAGAAAAAAAGAGAGTGAGCAAAGTCTGCAAATTACAAATACTTTTGCATATGGGAACAATGCAAACCCTGAGGTTGTGAGGATAGTCATCTTAAGGCCAGCAAGATTCTATGACGGTCCCTATAATTCCTGCTCCCTTGTGGACACACACCATATACTCCCCTTCCACGCCTTGAGTGTAGATGGAAACTCTGAATTTGATAGTCTATCATTAGTATGATTATGTTATAATTAATTGACTTAAATATACACAAAATATCCTGGCTGGACCAGGCCTAATCAGAAGAACCTTTAAAATGAATGAGAGAGATTTAATTAAACATGATTCTCATCCAGACCTTGAAGGAGAACACTATCAAATGGCAGAAGGTTACATAGTATATGGGCCCTAAGGGAACAGAGGAACTGAGATTAACCTGAAGTTCAAACAGCAGCCAGAAACTAGAATTTTCAATTCTATGTACAATTGCTATGGACTTAATTGTAGCAACTACCAGGGCAATTGCAAGACTCTGAGCAATTTCAATTTCAGACAAAATGATATTCTGGGCTGATAACTGATTTTAGCCTTGTGAGACCCTATGCAGAGAATTGTTACGTTATGCCAGGACTTTCGACCTACCAGAAAATTTGGAATAAATGTCTATGTTTTTAAACAGCTTAGTGTGTGATAATAATTTATGCAGCAATATGGCAGAAAAGCTAATAAAAAACTTCTCAGTAACTGATTAAAATGTTAAATTATTTAGTAGAATGTAGACCACACACATGAATTTATAGGGAATCTTTGGAGAGATGAACACTGTACAAAGAACAAAATGTCAATATTAAGACAAAGACTTCAGAAACATAGAAATTAAGAAGATCTTTAACAGAATCTTTGGTATATGTGACCGAAAGCAAAAAAACAAACAAACAAATAAACAGAAAAAAATATAGAACTTGAAAATAGAATAATAATAATCATCACAAATAAAACATAAATATTAATAGAATTAAAAAGAAAATTAGAATAAAGCATCCACTAGATGGTGGGGAAGTATTTATGGATCAATAACAAATGATGTCAATATACTTGAAATAAAGTCCCAGGAGGAAAAGAAAAAGTAAATGGAGTTAAAGAAATATTTGGACAGAGATGGTTAAGAATATTAACAAAGCAATTGAAATAAAACACAAAAGAATATAATCAAGGAATCAATGAGGTTATATAAAAATAAAATTAGCTAGAAACACTATAGTAAAAATATGGAAAAGCAAGTCATCTTATCTGTTTAGATGAAATAATAGAAAACCAGAGTCAGGGAAGATTATAAACAACAGAGATTTATTTCTCACTTCTCAAGTGGGGAAGTTCACTGCAAAAGCACTGGCAGATTTGGAATCTAGTAGGGGCCCACATTCTTCTTTGTACAAAGCTGTCTTCTCTCTATAACCTCTCATGGTGGAAGGAGGTCAGGGAGCTCCATGTAGCTAATAGTTATAAGTTCAAAAACTACATTAATGGGGGCTCTGCCTTCAGGACATAATCAGTACAAATATCAACACGTTGGAAATTGTGTTTCAACATATGAATTTAGGGGGTGGGCACAACTATTATTTAATTAAGTGTTTTTAAAGTACAAAAGTTCTCAGGTGTACAAAAAGTCTAGTAGTAGAATTAGCACATTTCCTGGTATAATTTCTCTCTAAACAATGTAAGCAAAATTCAGTGATTCCCCATACTATCTTTGACATTCTACTCCTGTGAATTCAAACCACCTAGGGTGATGCATTCTTTTCTTTATGCTTTTGTTTTTTCTCCATACCTCTGTGAGTTTTGAAACTTCCCACTTTTGGTAGAGAGTGGCATAGGTGATTTTACCTGTAAAAAAGCGGTTGATTTATCTCAGCTGGAGCAGAGAGGATTGGCACTGTGGATATCTTATAATCTTATATCACTTTGTTTGACATGGTTCAATAGACAAGTTCATCTCTCTCTCTTCTCTCTCTCTCTCTCTCTCTCTCTCTCTCTCATCTCTCTCTCTCTTTATTAGCAACAGTAAATATTGAGAAACAAAACATTGTACAGGTAGAGATTTAAATTTAACTGAAGCTTTTCAGGCAAATGTGAAGCAAATGTAAAATCCTGGAAACTATGCTCACAAATCATATTGGACTTTTTGTGGAATTGTACAGCTTGCTAGCCATTTTATTCCACAAGAAAGAAAACTTCCTAAGCTCTGCTATCAGAAGCTTTCTTCCCCTCTGCTGACACATTCTGAAAAAAGTGTGACTAAAAAAAGAAACCTAATTTTTCATGATTTCTCAAAAAAACCCCTGCATTTCAACAATAATGGTGAGAATTGTTTCTAGCTGCATCTACATCCACTCAGATACACATATTATCTATTTATGTAGATGAAGTAAAATATAAGTTAAGATATAGATGTAAATATAGAAATACATTTGCACATATGTACGTGAGAGAATACTCTGTTATTTTTTGAAGAGTTTTCACTTTTCTAATCTAGGAATTGGAGTGTTTACCTTCTTTTCAAAATTTGGTGATATTATTTATTTATTTCATTTCATGTGATCTGTTTCATTACTATAAGAAACTCTATTTCTTTATTATCTAATATTAAATCATTTGCATTCTTATACTTTATTGACTTATGTTCTGTGTCCTTTTAATTTTTTCTGTCTTGCTGAATTATAACCACACATAGTGTACTTAAAATATAGATAGATATAGGCGAGGCTGAAATGCATTTTGAAGCAGTTTCTTTTTGTTATGCTTTCTGTGACAGAGTTTGGCATTTGTTGATTTGTTACAGAGTTTGGAAACATTCTTAGGACAGTAACAATAATTTTTAAATTATCTTTATTGGGATAAAAATTATACTTTATATCTTGCTATTTAACAAATTTTGTGCAGAAGTTGGGAAACATTTATGTTTTTGGAATGGTTTCAGTATTAATGTATCTGTTATCATTAATTATCCTTAATTTTCAAAATCATCTATTGATGTGTGTTTGCTAATTAATTCAGAGTTTACAAACATAGCTAATTATGATGACTACAATTTTTTGTCGTTGTGTGTTCATTATCATTTCTTTTTTTTATTTCTTTTTAATTTTTTATTGTTGGTTGTTCAAAACATTATAAATTTCTTGACATATCATATTCCACACTTTCATTCAAGTGGGTTATGAACTCCCACCTTCACCCCATACACAGATTGCAGAGTCACATCAGTTACACATCCATTGATTTACATATTGCCATACTAGTATCTGTTGTGCTCCGCTGCCTTTCCCATCCTCCACCATCCCCCCTCCCCACCTCTCCCCTCCCCTCCCCTCCCCTCCTCTCTAACCCTCCACTGTATAACCCTGAGGGTCTCCTTCCATTTCCAAGCAATTTCCCTTCTCTCTCCCTTTCCCTCCCACCTCTCATCCCTGTTAAATGTTAATCTTCTTCTCATGCTCTTCCTCCCTACTCTGTTCTTAGTTACTCTCCTTATATAAAAGAAGACATTGGGCATTTGTTTTTTAGGGATTGGCTGGCTTCACTTAGCATAATCTGCTCTAATGCCATCCATTTCCCTGTAAATTCTATGATTTTGTCATTTTTTAATGCAGAGTAATACTCCATTGTGTATAAATGCCACATTTTTTTTTATCCATTCGTCTATTGAAGGGCATCTAGGTTGGTTCCACAGTCTTGCTATTGTGAATTGTGCTGCTATGAACATCGATGTAGCAGTGTCCCTGTAGCATGCTCTTTTTAGGTCTTTAGGGAATAGACCAAGAAGGGGAATAGCTGGGTCAAATGGTGGCTCCATTCCCAGCTTTCCAAGAAATCTCCATACTGCTTTCCAAATTGGCTGCACCAATTTGCAGTCCCACCAGCAATGTACAAGTGTACCCTTTTCCCCACATCCTCGCCAGCACTTGTTGTTGTTTGACTTCATAATGGCTGCCAATCTTACTGGAGTGAGATGGTATCTTAGGGTGGTTTTGATTTGCATTTCTCTGACAGCTAGAGATGGTGAGCATTTTTTCATGTACTTGTTGATTGACTGTATGTCCTCCTCTGAGAAGTGTCTGTTCAGGTCCTTGGCCCATTTGTTGATTGGGTTGTTTGTTCTCTTATTGTCTAATTTTTTGAGTTCTTTGTATACTCTGGATATTAGGGCTCTATCTGAAGTGTGAGGAGTAAAGATTTGTTCCCAGGGTGTAGGCTCCCTATTTACCTCTCTTATTGTTTCTTTTGCTGAGAAAAAACTTTTTAGTTTGAGTAAGTCCCATTTGTTGATTCTAGTTATTAACGTTTGTGCTATGGGTGTCCTATTGAGGAATTTGGAGCCCGACCCAACCGAATGTAGATCATAGCCAACTTTTTCTTCTATCAGACGGCGTGTCTCTGATTTGATATCAAGCTCCTTGATCCATTTTGAATTAACTTTTGTGCATGGCGAGAGAAAGGGATTCAGTTTCATTTTGTTGCATATGGATTTCCCGTTTTCCCAGCACCATTTGTTGAAGATGCTATCGTTCCTCCATTGCATGCTTTTAGCCCCTTTATCAAATATAAGATAGTTGTAGTTTTGTGGATTGGTTTCTGTGTCCTCTATTCTGTACCATTGGTCCACCCGCCTGTTTTGGTACCAGTACCATGCTGTTTTTGTTACTATTGCTCTGTAGTATAGTTTGAAGTCTGGTATCGCTATACCACCTGATTCACACTTCCTGCTTAGCATTGTTTTTGCTATTCTGGGTCTTTTATTTTTCCATATGAATTTCATGATTGCTTTCTCTATTTCTACAAGAAATGCCGTTGGGATTTTGATTGGCATTGCATTAAACCTATAGAGAACTTTTGGTAATATCGCCATTTTGATGATGTTGGTTCTGCCTATCCATGAACAGGGTATATTTTTCCATCTTCTAAGATCTTCTTCTATTTCTCTCTTTAGGGTTCTGTAATTTTCATTGTATAAGTCTTTCACCTCTTTTGTTAGGTTGATTCCCAACTATTTTATTTTTTTTGAAGATATTGTGAATGGAGTGGTTGTCCTCATTTCCATTTCAGAGGATTTGTCGCTGATATACAGGAATGCCTTTGATTTATGCGTGTTGATTTTATATCCTGCCACTTTGCTGAATTCATTTATTAGCTCTAATAGTTTCTTTGTAGAGTCTTTTGGGTCTGCTAGGTATAGAATCATATCATCTGCAAATAGTGATAATTTAAGTTCTTCTTTTCCTATTTTTATGCCTTTAATTTCTTTCTTCTGTCTATAGTCCAATACTCCAATAAATTAGAAGATAGTGAAGGAATAGATAAATTTCTTAAGTCATGTGATCTGCCCAGATTGAGTCAGGAGGATATAGACAACCTAAACAGACCAATATCAATTGAGGAAATAGAAGAAACCATAAAAAGACTACCAACTAAGAAAAGCCCAGGACCGGATGGGTATACAGCAGAGTTTTACAAAACCTTTAAAGAAGAACTAATACCAATACTTTTCAAGCTACTTCAGGAAATAGAAAAAGAGGGAGAACTTCCAAATTCATTCTATGAGGCCAACATCACCCTGATACCTAAACCAGACAAAGACACTTCAAAGAAAGAAAACTACAGACCAATATCTCTAAGGAACCTAGATGCAAAAATCCTCAATAAAATTCTGGCGAATCGGATACAAAAACATATCAAAAAAATTGTGCACCATGATCAAGTAGGATTCATCCCTGGGATGCAAGGCTGGTTCAATATACGGAAATCAATAAATGTTATTCACCACATCAATAGACTTAAAAATAAGAACCATATGATCATCTCGATAGATGCGGAAAAAGCATTCGACAAAGTACAGCATCCCTTTATGTTCAAAACTCTAGAAAAACTAGGGATAACAGGAACATACCTCAATATTGTAAAAGCAATCTATGCTAAGCCTCAGGCTAGCATCATTCTGAATGGAGAAAAACTGAAGGCATTCCCTCTAAAATCTGGAACAAGACAGGGATGCCCTCTCTCTCCACTTCTGTTCAACATAGTTCTCGAAACACTGGCCAGAGCAATTAGACAGATGAAAGAAATTAAAGTCATTATCATTTCTGTAGCTTGAGTAGTTTCCATTATTTGTTTTCATTTGTTTATTGAGGAATTCATTAAATATTCCCCCAAAGCCAATTTTAATATTTATTTATTAGGGATTCTTTTCCTTTCATATTTTTAATTATTAATTTGTCAAAATTAATAATTTATATTGGAAATATTTATACATTAATTTGGTTGTTGCTGAATTGCTAATTTACTAAGAAACATTTTTCTTTAGTTTTTTTTAAACATTTTTCTTTTAGTTTTTATGTATTGTGGCTCTCATTATATTTAGATTGAGTTTAATTCCCTAATTTTAGGCCTATTAATTATTCAGTGGAATGCTTGGAATTTTTGCTAAGCTTGATTTTTTAAAAAACTTGTTATATTTTTCTGTCTACCTTTTGACCTAATACAAATTGGCATTGTTTTTATAATAGACTTTAGAACTAAATGGCTCCTATTTTTTAACTGCTTTTTAGTTACATTATTTATCACATTATTTATTATTATATATTACTTACAAACTGTATTGGTCTGCTCAGGCTGTTATTGCCAAATATTATAAACTGGGTACTTTAAACAATAGACTTTCTTTTTTTCTCTCTCATAGTAGTGGAAGCTAGCAGGTCCAAGGTCAGGATGCTAGCTAATTTTCTTCCTGTTGAGAGGCCTTTCCCTGTCTTGCAGACTATTGTTTCTCTCTCTCTGCATCCTCACAAGGAGGAGAGAGGGAGAGAGAAAGGAAGACAACCAGCTCACTGGTCTGTTGTTATCAGGCACTACTTCAATCATATCCTAGCACCTTTGAAAGTAGTAGAGAAGATCCCAGGATCTTCTAACCACCTCCAAAAGCCTCACTTCCAAAAACCATCACATTTGGGGTTAGGACTTCAACATGGAGTTGAGGGTTACACAAATATTCACTTCATAGTATATTGTTGCTTCCTTTTTGTATCCATATCCAGAGATTTTTGTTAAATTTTGTTGTTTAATTCTAATATTTGGGAGAGATATACTAAATATATTTTTGTCCACTAGTAATGTTAATTTTTCAACTAATTATTTTTAATATAAAGTTAGTTTTTCATAATTATTTTTCATTTGTGAGCCTCTGGGATTAAAAACATGCACCATGGTCATTTTATATTTTTACTACAAAGAAATCTGTACTAGAACATTTCCAAATCACTTATTTTGTAACACACACACACACACACACACATATATATATTTATATATATATATATATATATATATATATATATATATATATATATATATACACACACATATACATATATATATATATATGTATATATATATATATATATATATATATATATATATATATATATATACAGTACTCTCATTAAATAATCTTTAATGAGGAAGTGAGAAATATGAAAATCTTTCCAAGGTTCAACCAAAAGTAAGACTACATTTCATTGCCAAATTACTAAGTAATGTAAATTAGACTTACAAGTTTGAAATCAAACTGAATTGTGTATCTTCCATACATTAGGAATGTATAGTTTCTTCTCAATTCTCACATCAGCAGGACATTGATATCATTCATATTTGATTACAGAAGCCTGAGAAGCATCTTAACCCAATTTAACATTTCAGCATGTGCTTAAGTGTCAAGGCTTGTGCTTTTGAATACAAATTTTTCTGATGATGGAAATGTTCTTTGTCAATGCTATGAAGTATACTCACCACTGCCCACAAATGGCTTTCAAAACTTGAAATATATCCAATATAAGTAATTGAATTTTTAATTTTTTTGTCACTATAATTAATTTAAATTGAAATGAAATAGCCACATGTGGCTGATGTCTACTGCAGTGGACAACATTATCTACATCAATGTCTTTGGTAGCTAGACAGACAAAACAATTGGCAGAAGTTCGCAATTACCTCCATTATTCTTCATCAATGTGAAAACATAGGACCTGCTATTTCATGGCTCTAAACTTTTGTATTATCACTGAATTTTTATTCTAAAATTAATCAAAGTAGAAAACATGCCAAAAAATATACATAGCTAATGGAAAAATTACAGTAATATGAAATTTTTTTTTGAAATAGTTTGGTATGGTTCCATAAATAATTTTTTGTTTTTAGTGTAATCACTCTATCTTGATTTTATTATCTGTAGGATGGTGATAACACTAGTAAGACCTACTTCATATTATTTTGAATTAGCCAACTGAAGCAATGCATATATCATACCATATCATGCTTTACAAAGCATGAAGTCAGGATAATGAGGTGGTTCAGTGCATGAGCATGGAGGTCAAACCAGTCTGGGTTCGTTGATAGCCCTGCCATTTCATAATTATGTTACACTGAGCACACTATTCCACTGCTCTAAGTTTCAGATTCATCATCTGTAAAAACAAAACAAAACAAAATTCAGTTAATAATGCTTAGCTTCAAAGATGTTTGTGCAGATTAAGTAAGACAATGTTGATAAAGCCCTTGGCACAGAGTGCAGAGAGGTTGGCAGAAGGTAATAGCTTAGAGGACTAGCTGTGTTCATCTTATTGTTGCTGTTTTTATTAAGGCATTATAAATTCAAGTAGTTTCTCCAAAGATGTTGTTAAAATTCCTTTTTTCAAGATAAAGGACATATGAATTAAAAGCAATTTAATTTGAATGTACTTTGCTTTAATTACTTAACTACAAAACACAAAAGCAGTAGGGTATCAGAATTGGATGCCTTCTGGCTGCATTTAGGCAGTCATGTAGTACAGTTTGCAGCAATCTGCATGTTCAGTCTCCCTTGGGCAATATGAGTAAGAAACATTATGTGATGATCCTAAAATTATGATTAGTAACCTGGCATCACAGTGATTTTTAAAGACTATATTTTGTCCAAATTTGGTTTGGATCAGATCTGAAATAACAAACTTTTGTGAACTTTCTAATGATAATTAACTAAGTGGCTGACTAAGACACTTGGGATAATTTTTAGACTATAGTGTACAGAAAAATCCACATACATTTTAATTTTTAGTTTCTGTACAAACATATAGCAAAACAAAATAACAGAAAATTTTCTCATGAGAGATAATCTTAATCAGTATTCTGCCAGGCATCAAACAGTGGTATTTTTCAAAATCTTGAAAGTTATTGTAAAAAAAAGAAATATCTCTAGAAAACCTCCACAGCAGAAGTACATAGCTATCTCCCACAATTAAGTTTCTTCACACTTCTGTTTTTATCTTGGACTCTGACATATCATGGCTTCAACTCATTTTCTTTTCTCCACTCCTATATCATCAAATCATCTACTTTGTTTCCTATTTGAGAATTAAAACCTCTTATGGGGCTGGAGTTGTGGCTCAGTGGTAGAGTGCTTGCCTACCATGTGTGAGGCACTGAGTTCGATTCTCAGCACCACATATAAATAAATAAAGGTCCATCAACAACTAATTTTAAAAAAATGTAAAAAACCTTTATAACCTAAATTTTTATAGATGCTCTGTACTTCAGAATCCTTTTATAATCAAATCTATACATGAAAATGATGAGGCCCTCTTGTAGTTACAGATCAGCTCCTTTGGAATGCCACCACCCCTTTCTGCTCACTCAGCTATGGTTAGAGTGACAGGGTACTTGATACAAAGAACAGTGATTTAGGGCTGGAGACATGGCTCAGTTGGTAGAGTCCTTGCCTCACATGAATGCCCTGGGTCCAATCCCCAGCACCACAAAAAAACAGTGATTTATAAATATGGAGACCTCCAGTGTAATACTGTAAAGAATCTTTAGTTTTGACCTATAAGTTCTAAATAACTTTTTTTTGGTCCTCTCTTCAAAAAGATAAAATTTAGCAAATTATATATAGTTAGTTTAGTATCTCCACCAAATATTTTTCTTATAGTGAAAAACTTATGAACATTTTTAGTTCATATAAACATTTGTGCATATATTAATGACATGTCAAATAATACCTATAATTACATTAAACATACTTTTAAATTTCAATATATTAATATTTCTTATTTTAAGGAAGGCACAAAGATTATACTAAATAATATGACTTTTTTTTTATTTTTTATTTTTAATTGGTTGTTCAAAACATTACAAAGCTCATGACATATCATCTTCCATACATTTGATTCAAGTGGGTTATGAACTCCCATTTTTTACCCCAAATACAAGTTGCAGAATCACATCGGTTACACATCCACATTTTTATATAATACCATATTAGTGACTGTTGTATTCTGCTACCTTTCCTATCCCCTACTATCCCCCCTCCCCTTCCCTCTCATCTTCCCTCTCTTCCCCATCTGCTGTTGTTTAATTCTCTCCCTTGTTTTTTTTTCCCCCTTTCCCCTCACAAACTCTTATATGTAATTTTGTGTAACAATGAGGGTCTCCTTCCATTTCCATAGTTTCCCTTCTCTCTCCCTTTCTCTCCCCCCACTCGTCTGTTTAATGTTAATCTTTTCCTCATGCTTTTCTTCTCTGTTCTGATCTTAGTTGCTCTCTTTATATCAAAGAAGACATTTGGCATTTGCTTTTTAAGGATTGGCTAGCTTCCCTTAGCATAATCTGCTCTAATGCCATCCATTTCCCTGCAAAATCCATGATTTTGTCATTTTTTAGTGCTGCGTAATACTCCATTGTGTATAAATGCCACAGTTTTTTAATCCATTCATCTATTGAAGGGCATCTGGGTTGATTCCAAAGTCTAGCTATTGTGAATTGTGCTGCCATGATCATTGATGTGGCAGTATCCCTATAGTATGCTCTTTTAAGGTCCTCAGGGAATAGACCGAGAAGGGCGATAGCTGGGTCAAATGGTGGTTCCATTCCCAGCTTTCCTAGGAATCTCCATACTGCTTTCCATATTGGCCGCAACAGTTTGCAGTTCCACCAGCAATGTACAAGTGTACCCTTTTCCCCACATCCTCGCCAGCACTTATTGTTGCTTGACTTCATAATGGCTGCCAATCTTACTGGAGTGAGATGGTATCTTAGGGTGGTTTTGATTTGCATTTCTCTGACTGCTAGAGATGGTGAGCATTTTTTCATGTACTTATTGATAGATTGTATGTCCTCCTCTGAAAAGTGTCTGTTCAGGTCCTTCGCCCATTTGTTGATAGGGTTGTTTGTTATCTTGTTGTTTAATTTTTTGAGTTCTTTGTATATTCTGGATATTAGGGCTCTATCTGAAGTGTGAGGAGTAAAGATTTGTTCCCAGGATGTAGTTTCCCTATTTACCTCTCTTATTGTTTCTCTTGCTGAGAAAAAACTTTTTAGTTTGAGTAATTCCCATTTGTTGATTCTAGTTATTAACTTTTGTGCTATGGGTGTCCTATTAAGGAATTTGGAGCCCGACCCCACAATGTGTAGATCGGAGCCAACTTTTTCTTCTATCAGGTGCAGAGTCTCTGATTTGATATCTAGGTCCTTGATCCATTTTGAATTTACTTTTGTGCATGGTGAGAGAAAGGGGTTCAGCTTCATTTTGTTGCATATGGATTTCCAGTTTTCCCAGCACCATTTGTTGAAGATGCTATCCTTTCTCCATTGCATGCTTTTAGCGCCTTTATCAAATATAAGAAAGTTGTAATTTTGTGGATTGGTCTCTGTGTCCTCTATTCTGTACCATTGATCCACCTGCCTGTTTTGGTACCATGCTGTTTTTGTTACTATTGCTCTGTAGTACAGTTTGAAATCTGGTATCGCTATACCTCCCGATTCACACTTCCTGCTTAGAATTGCTTTTGCTATTCTGGGTCTTTTGTTTTTCCATATGAATTTCATGATAGCTTTATCTATTTCTGCCAGAAATGCCGTTGGGATTTTGATTGGCATTGCGTTGAACCTGTAGAGAACTTTTGGTAATATCGCCATTTTGATGATGTTGGTTCTGCCTATCCATGAACAGGGTACATTTTTCCATCTTCTAAGATCTTCTTCTATCTCTCTCTTTAGGGTTCTGTAGTTTTCATTGTATAAATCTTTCACCTCTTTTGTTAGGTTGATTCCCAAGTATTTTATTTTTTTTGAGGATATTGTGAATGGGGTGGTTTTCCTCATTTCCATTTCAGAAGTTTTGTTACTGATATACAGGAATGCCTTTGATTTATGCGTGTTGATTTTATATCCTGCCACTTTGCTGAATTCATTTATTAGTTCTAGTAGTTTCTTTGTAGACCCTTTTGGGTCTTCTAAGTATAGGATCATATCGTCCGCAAATAGTGATATTTTAAGTTCTTCTTTTCCTATTTTTATGCCTTTAATTTCTTTTGTCTGTCTAATTGCTCTGGCTAGTATTTCAAGGACTAAATTGAATAGAAGTGGTGATAGAGGGCATCCCTGTCTTGTTCCAGATTTTAGTGGGAATGCCTTCAGTTTTTCTCCATTTAGAATGATGCTAGCCTGAGGCTTAGCATATATAGCTTTTACAATGTTGAGGTAAGTTCCTGTTATCCCCAGTTTTTCTAGTGTTTTGAACATAAAAGGATGCTGTACTTTGTCGAATGCTTTTTCCGCATCTATCGAGACGATCATATGGTTCTTATCTTTAAGTCTATTGATGTGGTGAATAATATTTATTGATTTCCGTATATTGAACCAACCTTGCCTCCCAGGGATGAATCCTACTTGATCATGGTGCACAATTTTTTTGATATGCTTTTGTATTCGATTTGCCAGGATTTTATTGAGAATTTTTGCATCTATGTTCATTAGAGATATTGGTCTGTAGTTTTCTTTCTTTGAAGTGTCTTTGTCTGGTTTCGGGATCAGGGTGATGTTGGCCTCATAGAATGAATTTGGAAGAGCTCCTTCTTTTTATATTTCTTGAAATAGCTTGAAAAGTATTGGTATTAATTCTTCTTTAAAGGTTTTGTAAAACTCTGCTGTATACCCATCTGGTCCAGGGCTTTTTTTGGTTGGTAGTCTTTTGATGGCTTCTTCTATTTCTTTCTTTGTTATTGGTCTGTTTAAATTGTGTGTGTCTTCCTGACTCAATCTGGGCAGCTCATATGACTTAAGAAATTTATCGATGTCTTCATTGTCTTCTATTTTATTAGAATATAAGGTTTCAAAATACTTTCTAATTATCTTCTGTATTTCTGTAGTGTCTGTTGTGATATTGCCTTTTTCATCCCGTATGTTAGTGATTTGAGTTTTCTCTCTTCTTCTCTTCGTTAGCATGGCTAAGGGTCTGTCGATCTTATTTATTTTTTCAAAGAACCAACTTTTAGTTTTATCAATTTTTTCAATGGTTTTTTTTTGTTGTTTCAATTTCGTTGATTTCCGCTCTGATTTTAATTATTTCTTGTCTTCTGCTATATTTGCTGTTGTTTTGCTCTTCCTTTTCTAGGGTTTTGAGATGTAGTGTGAGTTCGTTTATTTGTTGGTTTTTTCTTTTTTTGAGGAATGAACTCCAGGAAATGAATTTCCCTCTTAAAACTGCTTTCATTGTGTCCCATAGATTCCGGTATGTTGTGTCTGAATTGTCGTTTATCTCTAAGAATTTTTTGATTTCCTCCTTTATGTCTTCTGTAACCCATTGATCATTCAGTAACATATTGTTTATTTTCCATGTGATGCAGGATTTTTCCTTCCTTCTTTTTTCATTGATTTCCAGTTTCATTCCATTATGATCAGATATGGTGCATGGTATTATCTCCACTCCTTTATATTTACTAAGAGTTGCCCTATGGCATAATATATGATCTATCTTTGAGTACGATCCATGTGCTGCTGAGAAGAACGTGTATCCACTTGATGATGGTTTATAGATATATTCTATATATGTCGGTTAAGTCTAGGTTATTGATTGTGTCATTGAGTTCTATAGTTTCTTTATTCAGCTTTTGTCTGGAGGATCTGTCTAATGGCGAGAGTGGTGTGTTGAAGTCACCCATAATTATTGTGTTGTGGTCAATTTGACTCTTGAACTTGAGGAGAGTTTGTTTTATGAACGTTGCTGCACCATTATTTGGTGCATATAAATCGATAATTGTTATATCTTGTTGGTGAATAGTTCCTTTTAACAGGATATAGTGTCATTCTTTATCCCTTTTGATTAACTTAGGTTTGAAGTTGATTTTATTCTACATGAGTATGGCCACTCCTGCTTGCTTCCGAGGGCCATGTGAGTGGTATGATTTTTCCCAATCTTTCACCTTCAGCCTGTGTATGTCTTTTCCTATCATATGAGTCTCCTGAAGGCAGCATATTGTTGGATTTGTTTTTTTTGATCCAGGTTACCAGCCTGTGTCTCTTGATTGGTGAGTTTAGCCCATTAACATTTAAGGTTACAATTGAAATATGATTTGTACTTCCAGTCATGTTTATTTATTTATTTATTTTAGTTTGGCTAGTTTTTACTTTTTGGTTGTTTTCCTCCCCCTTTACTGAGATACCTCCCGCTGTTGGTTTTGGGCACTGTTTTTCCATTCCTCTTCTTGTAGAATTTTGCCAAAAATGCTTTGCAGTGCTGGTTTTCTGGCTGCGAAATCTTTTAGCTTTTGTTTATCGTGAAAGATTTTAATTTCATTGTCAAATCTGAAGCTTAATTTTGCTGGATACAGTATTCTTGGTTGGAATCCATTATTTTTCAGCGTTTGAAATACATTGTTCCAGGATCTTCTCGCTTTCAAAGTCTGTGATGAAAAATCAGCCGTTAACCTAATTGGTTTACCCCTGAATGTAATCTGCCTCCTTTCCCTCGTAGCTTTTAATATTCTCTCCTTGTTCTGTATGTTGGCTATCTTCATAATTATATGTCTTGGAGTTGGCCTATTACAGTTTTGGATGTTTGGGGTCCTGTAGGCTTCCAGGATTTGGCAATCCATTCCATCTTTCATCTCTGGGAAGTTTTCTAGGATTATTTCATTCAATAGGTTGTCCATTCCTTTGGCTTGAATCTCTGTGCCTTCTTCTATCCCAATGACTCTCAAATTTGGTTTTTTGATGAGATCCCATATCTCTTGGATAGATTGCTCGTGAGATTTAAGCATCTTTTCAGTATTGACTATATTCTTTTCAAGTTGATAAACTTTGTCTTCATTATCTGATGTCTGACTTCTACTTGATCTAGTCTATTTGTAATATTCTCGTTAGCATTTTTAATCTAGTTTATGGTTTCTTGCATTTCTAAAATCACTGTTTGGTTTTTTTTTAAGATCTCTATCTCCTGGTAAAGCTCGTTCTTTGCAGTTTGAATTTGTTTGTTTAGTTGGTTTTCAAAATATACTTTCAATTCTTGGATTTGCTGTCTCATGTCTTCTCTAAAATTCCGTTCCATCTGAGTTAGGTATGCCTTGATTTCTTTCCCTGTCCATGTTTCTGATGCTTCTAGGTCCTCCTGTAGATTTAAGTTGTCCTGCATTATCTGTACTCCTTTTTTCCCTGGTTTTTTCATGTTGTTCACGTTACTTTCCAGCTCTGTTTGACTGCTTTGTAACTGCTTTCTCCTATACATTTGTTTTGGCTTTGTTTATATCTGTTGTTTCTCCTTTGTGGTGGGAGATTATGCCTATAGATGTTGGGCTTTATTGTACTTTAGAGCTGATTCATTCAATTTATAAAGGGCTTCCGGATTTTGTATGCATATAGTGATTTGTTTTTTGTTCTTAGGACTTTATGTTGGATGCTATGAAGGTATACGGGTTAGTATGTCTTGGCTACTTTAGAAGATTGCTCTACTGAAGGGGGATGCTAACCGTCAATTGGATCAGGGTGTTGGTAGTAGCTAGGTATTTAGGAGCACTATAGACGGCCTCGAAACATTCACCTGTTTGCATTTAGACAGTTACACGAAATGGAGGACATAATGCTTGGGATGAAAGTTGGGGGGAAGGGGAAGGAAGGTGCTCTTGAAAAGTAAGAAGGAGGGGGAGTTAGATAGCATAGAGGAGAATGGAAAGAACAATAAAACTTGGAAGGGGAGAGAAAGAGGGAAAAAGGGAGAGAAAAAATAAAATAAAATAAGAAATAAAATTAGGTCTTAGAGATCCATTTTCTTCTCTTCCCGTAGGCAAAGCTGTGCCCTCCGGGCTGAGATTTGCCCTCAATGTGTCAACAGCAATCCCTGTAAGGCAGCTCCTGGGAGTCTCTCAATCCTGTTGGTCCAGAGCCGTTTCACTCCTACAGCCCCTCCTCCCCTTCCTCCTGCCAGCCAGCCAGGTCCTGTGCACCGGAGGAGGTTCTCCAAGGATTTGGTTACACTTTCAGCCCCTCTGGGTGCTCTATTTCCCTAATGACTGAGCACTCTCTCTGTCATTCATCTAAGCCCCAGTGCTGTGGAGCTGTGTTCTGCGAGTCAATAGTTTAATTTTTCCGGACACCTTTGGTGGGCACACCTTCGGAGTCTGGCGGCTAAGACCATTGGTGTCGCCACTGGTGGTAATGGGAGTTGGGGGTCGAGGATCCCATCTGCTTCCCTCAGCCCCTACAATCACGACCACTCCGCTGGCAGGAGGAGTTGGGGGTCTGGAGTGTCCTCTGTTTCCCTCCGCCCCTACTGTCACGCCCTCTCAGTTGGTGGTTGGGGGAGTTGGGAGTGGGGAGTCTTCTCTGCTTCCCTCCGCCCCTACAGTCACGCCCATGTCACTGGCAGTATTGGGAGTTGGGGGTCGAGAGTCCTTTGGCCCTTACAGTCACGCCCACGGAGAGATTTTAAAGTTTCCCGGTTGTTTGTATCTGATGCGGGTGGGAGTCACACACCTGCTAAAGTAGATTCCGCTGGGAAGGAATCTCTTTGGCCGAACTTTGGTGACTTCCCCTCTCTGCAATGGCGGGCCCCTGCCTCCTTGCTGGAGTGTCTGAAGGGAGGGGTGGAACTGGCTTGTCTCTGGTCTGACCCAATCTCTGGTTTTAGTTCCCAGTTCGCTATTTCATAAAGGCTTGGTTAGATTTCCTTCACGTCGTCTCAGGGGGGGGAGCCGTTTGCCGGGTGGGTGGGGCCGTTCGCAGTGGGGGCGGGGCCGTTAGCAGAGCTGGGAGGGCACAGGCAGTCTGCTGGGCGGGGACCCTTCTCGCCGTGCAGGGCCGCTGGGGGCCGCCTGCAGAGCCTGGGGCGCTTGCCGAGGGCGGGGCACCAGCAGAGCCGGAGGGCGGGGGGCCCTTTGCCGGGTGGGCGGGGCCGTTTGCAGAGCCAGGCAGGCAGGGGGCCGTTAGCCGTGCGGGCGGGGCGTTAGC